>NC_065883.2:70611338-71811338 GCF_932274485.2 Patella vulgata | reverse complement strand
ACTTGCACCATATAATACACCGTAACACACATCATATGATATTAATATGACCAAAACTCACACTATATAATATTAATTAATATGACCTGAATTCACACCATATAATATTAATTAATATGACCTGAACTCGCACCATATAATATTAAGCTTAGACTATGTAATATTAATAACCCTAAACTTACACTTTATAATATTGATACATGTACGCCACCAACTCACACCATATGATATTAATGAAATGAAATGAAATGGGGTTTTACGTCCTACTGTTCTGCCTCTAACCTCGGCTAATGAAAACGGATGATATTAATACACCTTAACTCACACCATATTAATATCAATACACCCTCAATTCACATCATATTAATATTAATACACCCTCAATTCACACCATGATATTAATACACCCTAAACTCACACCATAAATTATTAATATGCCCTAAACTCACATCATATCACCAACTATCACCAACTAATCCACTCAAGTAAAATATCAAGAAATATAATTATTTTATTCATCTTTTGATAGAGCGAAGGAGATCAGAATAAAATAAGAAGTCAGCTTGAAAAGAGCGAGACAGCTAATCAAGAATTAGAGAAGACAAAGAAAGAATTGACCGACAAGTTAGCGGCAATAAATCATTCCCTTAATACACATGATCAAACTGTAGCCGAGATTAAAAACAAAATGGAGGCTGCTGAAAAAGAAAAGGTAGGTCTTTAATGCCAGACAGAGAGAAGAAATCTCTTGATGGATTTTAACTGCTTTTAGGTTTTAGTTTTGCTAGGATCAACAACCTGCTTGCAAAAAAAAGATTTTGATGGTTTGTTTTACACATAACTATCGAAATTTTAATGGTCATCTCAAAAGTAAGGTTTGCAAAAGCCAAATCATTTTTAATGCATAGATACTATAAAACAAGTTATTGGCCCCTTTGACACATTCTGTGATTAGTATGACTGCAGGTGCTTCGGACAATTTTGAATCGGGGCGGGGGGGAATGGCCGAATGGTTAGCACATGCAATCATGCTGTATCATAAGGTCTGTCATTGAGTCAACTGGCATGGTTTCGAATTCCTGGTTATACGTGACAAGGAGTAGGGTCGCCTGTCCAACCTCATGGGTTTTCTCCAGGTCCTCCGGTTTCCTGCTACTGCTAAATACCCCTACGCACAAGCGAATTATTGAAATAAAATTGAACCATGTTTTAGTCCTGAAATGACCTAGTTTGTGTCAAGTCGATGTTAAACCCCATTTCTCTCTCTCTCTCTCTCTCTCTCTCTCTCTCTCTCTCTCACAATTTTGAATGAATTATGGAAATAAAATCTACAGGAATGTAGTGCAATGTCAAGCTGGATATTACTGATGTCAGTGACTTGGGATTGTATGAGCATAGCAGAGTATATCAGTTGTGTACAACTAGAAATCCTGTGATAGGCAAGATAACCTGGCTTTATTCATGATTTGAATGGATGATTGTAGGGACCAGAAAGCAACAGCATCATTGGAGGTCTATTTGTATATTAATATTAACCTTTCTTGTGTTCTCTTCCAGAATTCAGTTGTTTCAAAGTTTGAATCCAAAGATAAAGAAATAGAGACAATGAAGGCTGAAGTCAGCAAATATAAACTTGATAAAGAACAGGCGGAGCAAATCAACAATGAACTTCGTGCTAAAATGATGGACAAAGATCTCGACCTGGAATCAGCACAGGCCGAATGTGAAAGACTTCGCGTCAGGCTGGACAAAGAAACAAAAGATCTAGAAAAGAAACAAAAAGATTTAGAAAACGAAAAAAGTTCGTTGGATGCTGAGTTGGGACGTAAGAAAGTCGAGATAGAAAATCTGAAAACCGATCTACAGGAAGCGAAAGCGACGATACAATGTCTGCAACAGAATCTTGAGACGAAGGAGAAAGAATTTAGCAAGTGTACTACGAGCGTAGAGGAACAGAAACGAACAAATGATAGTCTGATTTCAGAGAAAAACAATCTGTTGGAGAAACTGAAAAAATTGCAAGAGGAATTCACCGATAAAGACAACGAGCTGAAAGAACTTGTGAAAAAACTTTCAACCAATGAGAGTGAGTTACAGAAATATAAAAATCTATCAGAAGACAAAGACTTACAACTTCAGAACAAGTGCGGAATCATTGAATCACGTGAGCTAGACATTAAAAATTTGAAAGAGACACTTCGTGATTATGAGATTCGTATAGAAGAGACGAAACGACAATCGGACGGCGAAGCAAAACACACGAAGGACGAAAATAACAAATTGCAATCAGAAATATCAAATCTAAATAAACAAATACAAACATTGAACTCGGAAGCAAAAGATAAAAAAGAGACGCTAACTCAGCTAAATGGTGAAATCGAGCATCTTAAATCGTCGCTCAGTGGGAAAGAGAAAGATTTTGACGCACAGTGTAAATTAACAGAATCTGTAAAGCATCAACTTCAAACGCTCTCCCATGATTCTGAGGTCAAAGCCAAATCTTTTAGCGACGAAAAGGAGCGATTGACGAAACATTACGAGGATGCTCTCTTTGAAAAATCTACAGACATTGAAAATAAAGCATCAGAATTAACAACTCTGAAATCAGAGCTGGACAAAGTCCGCCATTGTTTTTCTGATGCAAGCTCTCATAATGACAAGTTAAAGCAGGAGTTTTGTAGTCTACAGGAAGAAAAGCAGACGTTAGAGAAGCAGTTGGCCAATATCGTCCAGAAACATGAAGATTTACAGCAACAGGCGTCCAATTCTAACGACGAACGACAAACAAAAGCGGAGAATATGAAACAGAAAGTTAACGCATTAGAGCAAAAAATGGAAGGCAAGTCAACTTAAAAATTAAATTCAAACTGGAATGTGTTTGGTGCAACTTGATTTTGTTTTGGTAATTCATTTCTTGATAGCACCAACACAGTGACGGAACTACGGTGGCTCCAAGAATATGGTGCTGGCCCACTAACCAGGAGTGGAGTTGGATGGCCGAATGGTTAGCGCGTGCCCGTTGTATCATAAGGTCTGTCATTGAGTCAACTGGCATGGTTTCAATTCCTCGGTTGTATGTGACAAGGAGTAGGGTCGCCTGTCCAACTTCGTGGGTTTTCTCCGGGTCGTGGGTTTCCCCCCAGTGCTAAAGATTGAACCATGTGTTAGTCCTGGAATGATCTAGTTTGTGTTGAGTGGAGTTAATATCTTAACTATTTCTGTTGTGAATATGATGTTGATGGTGATGTTTTTCAGATTGTAAGAAAGAAATAAATAGTTTAAATGAAGAATTGGGTAAAGCCAATTATAGAATAGAGGAATTGACTGAACAACTAGATGTTAGACAGAAAGATCTTTGTACAATCACAGATAGATTACATCTTACAGAAACTAATCTTACAACTTTACAATCAATTCATAGGTATTACTTCTTATACAATAAATTATATCATACAAAATCATATCTAACTTTACAATCAATTCATAGGTATAACTTCTTATACTTGTACAACCTCGTGGGTTTTCTCCGGGTCTAAAGACCCCTATGCGCAAGCGAATTATTGCAATAAAATTAAACAATATGTTAGTCCCGAAATGACTTAGTTTCTGTCGAGTGGACGTTAAACCCTATTTCTCTCTCTCTCTTTACTTCTTATACAATGAATTATATCATATTAAATCATATCTAAGAAATTTATATGAAATAGAAATGAAATGGGGTTTAACGTTCTACTGTTCTGCTCCGACTGGGCTAATGAAGACGGGCATGCATCATACAGTGTGCTATGGTGGAAATTTTGCCCAGACAGTGACGCTACGGCCTACTCTTACATCGAATTCCAACTTTCAAGTTATCTTTTATGTGCATGCCAATGTGTATACGGGACCTCAGTTTTTGTCCCATTCAAACGACTAGCATGAAAAATAACTGAGATAATAACTATATACATATGCCATGCAGTGTGCTATAAGGAAAATTTTGCCTTGACAGTATTTCTCTGTGTCTGCTTGCTTGGACCCATCCAAATGACAAGACACTGTTTTCATGCTACTAATGCAAGGCCCTCACCACTGACGATGGAATCGAGAAGAATTTTCTTGGTCAAGACGAGGATCGAACTTCAGGCCTCATTATTCGTGAGCCCATGCCATACCGACTGAGCCACCTTAGCTTCCCAATAATTTAATGCCAGTTGTTGTCTATGGATATTTTCCAAACAAATAGTAAGTAAGCATATCCTCCTTGCGTACAACAACAGTTCAGTTCAAGTCTGACAACAAAACAATATTCTGAACCTCCAAATCTTCAGTCTCGTCTGTCCCACCAATGCTAATGCTGAAGAGTTCTGCACGCTAGTAAATTAATGAAATGAAGATATATCAACTTGAATTAATGACTTAGTTTTGTAAAGGCAGTCTGTTACTCGATGTCTTTCTTACTAATTGAATGTAGTCTCAATATTTTTTTTAATAATATTTTGTTGTAGTAATGTTGAAAGTGAGAAGAATAATCTAGAGAAACAGCTAGCAGACAGATGTGAACAGTTGGATAAAATAATGGACGAGTTAAAGACGGCAAAGGAACAATTATCACATAGAGATCAACAGTTAAAAGGTATTTTAATCTCCATTAGAATTATCACATAGTACAGCGCAGTGGACGCTTACGGCTGGCCACCTGGATCCATTCACTTCATTTGATATTTATTTATTTGGTGCAATGTCTATTTTCTGTCTTGTCCGCAGGTTTATCTTGTAGATTTTTGTTTTGCGTGTAGTGCGGTCCTCCTGCACATACTAATGGAGATAAACAAAAGGCCTGACGAGGATAGCTGTCTAGTTGTTCGGATGGAACAAAAAACCAAGGTCTCTTGTACACATTAGTGTGCCCGAAAAAGACCCCTGAACAGTTGGAATTCGATCTAACAGTAGGCTGTAGCACCGCTGTTCCGGCAAAATTTCCCCCACGGCACACTGTAGGGCGTATGTCCTTCTTCACTAGCCCAGTCAGCGCAAAAAAGTAGAACGTTAAGCAGGGCTTATGTCAACCTTAAACTAAGAGGAACTGGCGTTTCCGCAACTGGGAGCAACTGCCTTTAGCTGAATGGAACTGAAAAAGGTCGACCTGAGAAACTCAAAGCAACTGGGGTCAACTCGTTTCCATGGAAATAACATCACATGGTAAGATACATGTGACTTTATAAATAGGCAAAATGGAAGCGGACAAAGGCATCCAGTTTCAAATGTTGACAAAAATATCAATAGTTTTGATAGCGTCCATCTGCATTTTGATTATCAGCTGCTTCTTATGATAGAAAATTTTTTAATTTGTCACCTTTTTGTTCTTTTAGATACACAAGGAAACCGACAAAATTCTGAAAGTCATCTGAAGGAAGAACTGACTGAGAAGACTAACATAATTTCTGACCTGAGTAAGAATCTAGCAGACTTGCAGGATGAGTTACAGACAGTCACAGAGAAATACAATGTCTCGATCAACCAGTCCACAGACATGAAGAATATATCGCAACAGAAGGCTGGAGAAACAAGCCAACTTGTATCAAAAATGGAAAATTATGAAAAAGAATTGTCAGATCTCCAACAAAAGTTAGCAGAAACCACTACGCAACTAATGGAAGAAAGACAGAGCCATGGTCAAGATAAAGAATATTTACAAAATGCCAAATCAGAACTTGATGCTCTTAAAGATATCCTCGGTAAGAAAGAGCATGAGCTGCAGGGCGTTAATGAAAACATGGGCAAAACCAACAACACTCTACAGATGCAGCTGGATGATTCGTCAGCAGTATGTCAAGATTTGAAACAGAAATTAGAACAAGCGCAGGCTGCTTTGAATCAAAAAGATCAACAATTACAAGACATCCTCCAAGAACTGAATTCTTTGAAGCAAGAAGCTGGTACAAGTCATGCTGGTCTAACGACAGATGTAAACATGCTCACCGACCAGATTGAGCAACTGACCACACAGCTTGAGAAATCAAAAGAACTCCTTTCCCAAAAGGAACTCGAAAGAGAAGCCATGGAAGCAAAACAGAAGGAACTGACAAGCACAAATCAAAAGATGCAGGCAAAATTGGACATGCTGCAGATGGACTTGGAGGAAAGAGAAGAGGACATGAGTGAACTTAATGGAAATATGGAGCAAGCCAAACAAAACATGGCTGACTTAAAAGAAAAGCTGCAGAACAAAGATTCACAACTAACACAAATGCAGAAAGAACTGGAAGACACAGGAAACAAGTTAGCCAAAATGACCGACAGTAACGACAAACTTACAGAAGAAATGTCTCATATGAAGCTTAACCTTGATAGAGCTTCTACCGAAGATACTGAGATTAAAAACAGATTGCAAGCGGATGGTTTGAAATACGAAAACCTATCCAGAGAATGCCAGGATTTGAGTCAAACCCTCGATAATCTAAAAGCAGAGAAGTCGATCCTACTTACAGAACAAGAGAAACTCCAGAGTAGCTCTCAAGATCTGGAACGATGTTTGAATGAACACAAGAGATTGCTTGAGGATAAGACAATAGCATATCAAGCTCTCGAAAAAGAATGCATGGGCTTGAAAGAGGGTTTAGATGAACGAAATTCAGAGGTAAATTCTAACAGTACCACCATCACCAACTACATAAAACAAGTGGCAGATTTGGAGAAGAACATCAGTGATCTAAACAGACACATCGAAAACAAGAACGAGGAACTTACAGGCATGAAACATCGATGCTTGTACTTAGAGGAAAACATGGATGAGCTAAAAGAAAAAAATCTGAAGCAGTCAGAGGAGCTGAGCACACAAGTTATGTCTTTAGCTAAACTGGAAGAAAAATTGCGTCTGCTGGAAGGAGAGAAGACAGATGCAAGCCAGACATCTTCTAAAGAACTGGAAAACATGCAGGTGCAAGTTACATACAAGCAGGAGATCTTTGACAGAAAGTTATCCGAGCTGGAAAACTTTAGGAAACATAATGTAGAGTTGGAAAAATGGCTACAGCAGAGTAAAGAAACAGTTGCTGTCAAAGTTAAAGAAAATGAAGAATTGTCTGCCCAGTGTGACCGATTACAAGCTCAGTTGGAAGAGAATCGATTGGAGATGGAAGAGAAAAATAAACAGTTGACATCTTTGAAAGAATCATCATCACAGCTTGAAAGTCGTCTCGTTGATAACCAGAAATTAAAGGAAGAAGAATGTGGAGACATTATGAATGAAGCCAATGGCGTGAAGTCAAAGCTACAAATGTTACAGATGGATCTGGAAGACAAAGACAACCTCATTGAAGACTTGAACACCCAGTTGAAAAACTTGCAAAACATGCACAACCAACTCAAATCTGACTTTGATGCAACAGTGAAAAGTCTAAAAGATACACAAGCAGAGAGAGATAACCTTGGTCAGAAGAACATAGATTTATTGTCAGAAACTGAAAATCTTCAAAGTGAAATGGGTGACAAAACAACTAAGACGACAAACTTAAAGGAAGAATGGGAAAACAAAATGGCAGCACTAGCAGAAGAGAAAACCAATCTCCAGGCAGAACAAAAAGAGATCTGTTCAAAACTTCAAGCCATGGAAGAAGTTTTAGAAGCTAAATCAGAGGAAGTAACAACACTTCAAAATAAATTGGAAAATTTGAGTGCTGAACATTCTGATGAAAGAAATAATCTTGAAACTAAACAGCAGAAGTTGGAGGAATCAAGTGCACTTATAAAAGAACTTGGGCAAAAGCTAGAATTGATATCATTGGAGAGAGACGAACTTCAAAATTTCAAGACACAGATAGAGAATGATTCAGAGGCCAGTACCACCAAAACAAAGGCACTTGAGGAACGACTCCAAGAGAAAAACAAACAAAATGAAGACCTCCAGTGTCATCTGGAAATAGCTCAAAATAAAATTGAGGATCTAAAGTCAGAACTAGAAGAAATGGAAACATCCTATCTGAAGAGTCAGAACAGCATGACAGACAACCTACATGAAGCCAATAAAGATTCTGACAGACTGAAAGAGGAAATGGCTTTGATCAAGGAAAAACTTAACGAAAAGGCTCAGGAAATTAAGAGTTTGAATTCAGAGATTGAAGAACTCAATACCAAAATGAATGAACAAGAAACTGAACACAAAAAGATGTCAGATCGCTTGGTTGATGAGAAGTTAAGTCTCGATTCTCAGTTGAAGGCAAGTCAACAAGCTGTAATAGAGCTACAACAAGATTTGGAGAACCAAAAAGCTGAAGTATTAGAACTTGGGAATAAGATATCAGAAATAGATGATCTGAATGAAAAGAATTCCAATCACAGCAATCAAATCAAACAAGAGATGAAAGAAACAATCCAAAATTTGGAAGAAAATATTGCAGAATTGAAAACAAAACTCAGCGAAAAAGAGGAATCTGCCTCGGAAATTGAACAACTGCTCCAGCAAGAATCTGAACTGGTTAAATATCACAAAAAGAAAACGGAAGAGGATGAAATGAAAATGGAAAATCTTCGAAATAATTTATCATCCAAAATCTCAGCCCTCGAGAAACAACTTTTACAAGCAGATGATCGGTATTCTGTCTTGGAGAAAGAGATGACAGAGAAAATATCTGCTAATGATGGAGATATGGGTGATAAAATTGCATCACTGAATAATGAAATTTCTCGACTTAGAACCTCAGAGAGATTGAAAGATGAAGAAATCCTGGTTTTGACCAACAGTCGTAAAGAAAAAGAAGAGGAGTGGACTTTAATCAGCACGCAACATTCCGAAAAATTTGAGGTTCTTGAATCAGAACTGGTTTCTTTAAAAGACAGCCATTTGAGTCTACAAGACACCACCATCAGTCAAAGAACAGAACTGGAACAAAAAGAAGCAGAACTGAAACTTAATCTTCAAGATCTTGAAACTAAAAATGGACTACTGCTCGAAGAGAAGCAAGAGCTTAATACAGAACTTGAAGCTGTCAGAAGTCAACTTGAAGAATTGAAGTCAAAAATGGAAGATCAGCAGAATGAACTAAAGGAGATGGTGCATCTAAAGATGAAAGCAGAAGTTGATTCAGAAGAAAAGGTTGACCTACTGGAATGTAAAATCGAAGAACAAAAAGCTGAAATTGAAAGATTGACAGAAAAGCTTCAGATATCTCAGAATCTTCTCAATGAGTTGCAGAAGACCCACTCAGATAAAGATTTCTCTCTGAAGAACAGAGAGAATGAGCTTTTAGAAATTGCTGATCAAGCGGAGCTCTTAAAATCAAGTAAAGAAGAACTTGCTGTGAAGATCGAAGATATTGAATTCCAGAAATCGAGCTTAGTGCAAGGACTGAATGTTGCTAATGTCGAGATGAAGAATCTTTCAGCAGAGAAGGATATTGTAGAAGAGAAACTTGCAGAAGCCGAGGCAGCCATGAAAGCTACTGAAGCGGACAAGGAAATTGTACAACAAACTCTTACTGACACCAATGAAAAGCTTCTTGAAGCTGTGGCAGAAGTCAAAGATCTTCATCAGAAGTTAAAAACATCTGAAGATATCCAAGAACGATTGAAGGAAGATTGCAAAAATCTTCAAGAAGAGTTAAACCAGAAATTCCAAGATCATGAAACAACTACTGTTTTGTCTGCTGACCAAGTTGGAAATCTTCGCTTGAAGATCTCAGAAATGGAACAGAACATTCGAAATCTCGAAAACGAAAAGCTGGCATGGGAGGCCCAAACTGTTCAATTTGAAGAAGAAATTGATCAGCTCAGAGCAGATAATGAAAAACTACTTCAGCAGTCATGTGAGCAAGAACAAGAGTATGTCAATGCAACATCAAAAGCTGCTAAATTGTCTCAAGGACGGGAATCGCTTTTAGCCGAAGTACAAACGATGAAATCTAGACATCAAGATCTAGAAGAAGAAAATACATCCCGGCAGGATGAAATAATAAATCTCCAGAATCAACTTACTGAGAAAGATGAATTAATCATGAATTTACAGACTGAACTCCGATCTATGAAGAGTAGGTCAGCAGAATCAGAAAACCTCATAGACGCATCTAAAGAAGAACTGGACAGCATTCGTGAAGAACTGAAAAAATCTGAAGAGGTTCTAAATGAATTACAAGGAGAATTACAGACAGAAAAAGATGCTGTTGTTTCAAGAACTAGAGAAAATACTGACCTTAAAACAACCATAGCAAGACTTGAAGAGAGAATTGAAGAACTTCTCAACCAGACAGAAGACTCATCCCAAGAAACATCCAGACTTCTGATTGAGAAAGAAAAATTGGTTGATGAACTGCAAGAAACTATTGGCTCAAACAAAGAGACGATAGCCAACTTGCAGAAGCAGAGAGAAGCCAATCAAAAGGCTCTTGAGGCGAAAGAAAATGAGAAGGAACAGATTGTGGAAGAACTTGAGAAGAAGCAAAATGAGGCACAAGATGCTAAAAACAAATTGGCTGAGCTTCAAGAAGATAAAAACAACATAAACGATAAGATTAGGAACCTTGCACAATCACTGCAAGAAGCCGAAGATAGAA
Source organism: Patella vulgata (assembly GCF_932274485.2). Classification (NCBI taxonomy): domain Eukaryota; kingdom Metazoa; phylum Mollusca; class Gastropoda; family Patellidae; genus Patella; species Patella vulgata. The sequence continues at coordinate 71,800,812 of NC_065883.2, read as the reverse complement.
AAAATTATCTTGAATCGCAGATTTCTACTGCTCTTGATGACCTTATGGCATCTCAAGTCAGCTCCCAACAAGCCATTGACGAGAGAGATCAAATACTTCATGACAAGGAGGCATTGAAGGATGCTAACGACAACATGGCTGCACAGATTTCAGAAATGGAAGAAAAATTGTCTAATTCTAACAGCACTATAGATGATTTAAGAAAGGAGTTATGTGTTTCGTCAGAAAAACTGAGAAATTACGAAACAAATGAAGAAGAAGTGAAAGAAACCATTGATTTGAGGGTGACGGAATTGATGGAGCAACTTTCATCAGAAACAGAGTTCAGAGAGAAATTGCAATCTGAATTAGAAGAAAGAGAACAAGAATTATTAACGACATCCGAAGAAAAACGAGAACTCTCAGAATCAAATGAAGAGCAGAAACTCAAATTAGATGATTTAATGGAAGAAAAGAGAAAGTTGGAACAGACGGTCAAGACATTATCAGACGAAAATGAATCACTTTTATCCAAATATACAGATCTTGAAGAAGAATCCAAGAAGATGAATGCAGAATCCGAAATGTTGTCTGTAGACAAGATGGAACTTGATGAACTTATGAAAATCACAACAGCCGATAAACAAAAACTTGAATCTGAAATTACTCAGAAAGATAAAGAAATTGAAACGCTGAAAGAGGCTGTGCAAGAAAGTGAATCCAAGATGGCTGGTTTGAATCTTAACACCGATGAGCTGCAGACACAAGTGAAAGAATTAGAAAATGAACTTAAGAGTAAAATGGAAGAAGGAAATAAATTGAATGAAGATTTAGAAAAACTTGAATCACAAGTGAAAAAAATGTCAGAAGAAAAAGAGTGCCTGGAAGCAAAAAATCAGACCTTGAACAGTGAGAAAACCGAAACAGAAAAACGAGTAGTTTTTGTCGAAGATCAACTCCAAGAAGTAAAAGAGGCTTGTTTACAATTACAGAAAGTCATTGAAAAGCGAGAGACTGAATATAAACAGCAGATTCTGAAGACCAAAGTAGCCGAGGGAAAAGTATCGACCACATCGAAGCAAATTGAAACTCTGGAAGAAGATGTTAAGGAAAAAGACAGAGAAATAAAAATTCTTAAAGAAGACATCGAAAAAATCACCAAAGAGAGAAAGGAAGCAGAAGATACAACAGAAAACTTTAAAGATGCAATGGAAGCGATGGAAATGGAGGTTTCGACCACATCGAAGCAAATTGAAACTCTGGAAGAAGATGTTAAAGAAAAAGACAGAGAAATAAAAATTCTTAAAGAAGACATCGAAAAAATCACCAAAGAGAGAAAGGAAGCAGAAGATACAACAGAAAACTTTAAAGATGCAATGGAAGCGATGGAAATGGAGGTTTCTTCGTTGGAGGCCGAGAAATCAAATAATGCCGCAGAAAGAAAAACATTGATGAAGGATTTGGATGATAATCGTCAACAGTTGACCAAATTGAAAGAAGAAAATGGCCGACTTGAACAATCTGTTGAGGACCTGAGAATTAAATTAGAAACGGAGGAATCTAGGATGGAGAATAAATGTGAACGATTAAATAAAAGTGTAGTTAACTTGAATGCTGATATATTTGAGTTACGTGAGAAATTGAGACAAAGCGAAATTAGAGAAAATTCAACAACATCTGAAAACAAAGATCTCAAATCAAATCTAGAAAAATTTGAAAAACTCAATGAAGAATTACAAATTGCTAATACCCTTGCCAGTGATGAACTTAAAACTAGTCAAAAGGAATTGGAAATTTGTGCCAAAGACAAAAATTGTTTCAGTGAAAAATGTGATGTGCAGGAAAAGGAAAAGAACGATTTGCTGAGTAGATTCTTGACGTTAGAGGATCAGAAGTCAGTGTTGGAATTATCTAAGAAAAGTTTGGAAACTAGCATTGAGAAGTTACAGCTAGACGTTAAAGATAAACAGTCAGAGATTGAAGTTTTGAAAACATCTTTAGCTGATACTGTAAAGGAAATGGATGATTCTAAACAGTCTGCCTCTGTTCTGGAAAAAGATTTGCAATCATTAAAATCTCAAATGGAAGATCAAACACAACAGTTAGAGAAATTAAAAGAAGAAAAAGTTTCTTATGAACAGTCACAATCAAATCTTACTGATCTTAAGGTTAGTATACCGGGGCCTTATCCTCGAAAACTTAAATTAAAATGTTTCAAGAAAACAGGCTTTTCATTGGCTAATAGCTGAAATTTGCTCTTCTCTTCCTCACCCACCTGGGGGGTTGGATGGTCGAATGGTTAGCATGTGCACGCTGTTTCATAAGGTCTGTCATTGAGTCAACTGGCGTGGTTTCAATTCCCCGGTTGTATGTAACAAGGAATAAAGTCGCCTGTGCAACCTTGTGGGTTTTCCCTATGCACAAGCGAATTATTGAAGTAAAATTGAACCATATGTTAGTTCTGAAATGACCTAGTTTGTGTGATTGTATGTTAAACTCTCTCTCTCTCTCTCTCTCTCTCTCTCTCTCTCTCTCTCTCTCTCCTTCCATAGATGAAAAATAAATAATATCTTACATAAAACTAATAGGTTCACCAGCAAGTGAATTCGTAAATAATGTTTAAAGTGTAGCAATATTAAAGTAAAAAATTATAAGGACATGTTTAGCAGATTCTTTTTGGATTTCATGATAAACTATATTAAGTTAAATGTCAAATTATTTTCAGTGTGAGTTTGAGACAGTTAGTGCTGAAAGAACCAAGTTAAAAGATCGTGTGGAAGCAATGTCATTACTTGAGAAAGAAGTTGAGAAAATAAAAGAAGCTCATGAAAATGAAATGTTAGAAATTAGGAAGAAGAAATTAGACGTAGAGCTGAAATGGTCAACACAAAAAAATGAGGTAACCATTTTACCAGCTACCTCAATAAGTTTTAAATTCGGGGGTTGGATAGGGTGGTCTAGTGGTCAAATGAGATAACCATTTTACCAGCTACCTAAATGAGTTTAAATTCGGGGGTTGGATAGGGTGGTCTAGTGGTCAAATGAGGTAACCATTTTACCAGCTACCTAAATAAGTTTTAAATTCTCTCGGGGTGAGATGATGGGGTTGTTGACTGGTCAAATGCGTGCTCTTTAGGTCAGTCCCTGTCTTTGGGTCAAGTGGCGTTTTGATCCCACGCTTGTTTGTGATGAGGAGTAAGGTTGCCTGCCTAAACTCGTGGGTTTCCTCTGGGACCTCTGGTTTCTTGCCATGTGTTTGGGGGGATTAAGTGTTCTAGTGGTTAGGGTTATAAGAAATATAACAAATATGTTTTATATTAATAATTATAAGATAAGCTAGGTGCCATGTGTTTGGTGGGATTAAGTGTTCTAGTGGTTATGGTTATAAGAAATATAACAAATATGTTTTATATTACCAGTTATTAGAGAAGCTAGGTAAGCAAGCTGAAGAGAATGATTATCTAAAGAAACAGGTAGAACAAGGAAAGAAAATGTTAATTAAAGGCCAGGAGATAAATTCTAGTCAAAGTCCAGAAGATGCTAATAAATCTCAGGTAACTTGAATACCCCTCCCTCGGACCACTTCATATTGTTGAAAATTTACAATACTTTAGTTTTCACAAGACAGGCATGAACAGTTTGTTATGCTACCACTATGAAAACTTTAAAATAGGTTAAACACAAACGCTTTAGATCATATTATCTATCATTGAGTCAAGTAGCATGGTTGCACGATCTCCACTGGGTTTTCTGTAGGTCCTCTGGTGTTCACACACAGCAACTACTATGTTTAGTATTGAATGCTGGACAGGATTTATATTCACAAACCTGAATTAGTTGGATGAGTATCCACAGTCCAATTGGTTCAAATATAATATTCCCTTTACCTTACCATGTGCATTTAGAATAATTTAAAACTTTTAATATAATTTTCTGTACATTTTTAACTGAAACCGACAGTATAAGTTGCCACAACCGTATGGTTTTTAAAAATTAGAGAGCAGTATCTTTGAAGGCAATATTGTATTCATTTTAATTCAGTTTCTTACCTCATGCGCCATGAGCGTACTTTTTGGCCGAGAAAATTCATCATGATTTTCCGGCGTGCTTTTCCCTTGTCAGTGGTGCAGAAAGAAGAGCCTGACAAGGACAGCTGTCTAGTCGTTTGGATTTATACGAAAAAACGAGTTTCTGTGTACACATTGGTCTGCATGTAAAATATCACTTGGCAGTTGGAATTTGATATAAGAGTAGGCTGTAGTGCCATTGTTTGGGCAAAATTTCCCTCAAAGCACACTTCATGGTGTGGGGGGTTGGATGGCTGAATAGTTAGCATGTGCCCGCTGTATTATAAGGTCTGTCAGTGAGTCAACTGGGGTGGTTTCGATTCTCCGGATGTACGTGACAAGAAGTAGGGTCTCCTGTCCAACCTCCTGGCTTTTCTACAGGTCCTCCTGTTTCCTCCCACTGCTAAAAACTCCTATGCGCAAGTGAATTATTGAAATGACCTAGTTTGTGTGGAGTGGATGTTAAAGCTCATACCTCTCTCTCTCTCTCTCTCTCTCTCTCTGTATGGCACAGAACAGTAGGACGCTAAACCTCATTTCAGTTCATTTCATTTCCAATCGGAACAGAACTTATATAGTATGAAAATGTTATATTGTAGGATGTTGATTCTAAAGTAAAAGAATTACAGGAACAGTTAGCTTATAAAACAGAAGAAGTTGAAAGATATATGGTCAATTTTCAAGAATTAACCAAAGAAAAAGCTGCACTTGAAAAGGCTAAAATGAAACTTGAAATACAGAAAGCTAATTTATGTAAGTCAATGTCTTCAAAATCAAATCTCCTGTAATTAATTTTGTAAATAGAAGTATGTTGTAGCCAGCTCTATTTTTTCATGTTGTGCTGTATTCAAGGGTGATCATGGTCTAAAGAATTGCCAACATCGTATACGAGTAGGTATAAAAAGTTGGTTAAACAATGCAGATCTCAAATGTTATATAATATCATTAATTAGACATTTATTCACATGAAGCGATGGATCAACTCTCTAAATTATCGGAATTTTTTGATTTTCAACAGATTTAAACGCAGTTGGCAGTTATTAATTTAATTAAAAAATGAATAATCAGGACTTTGTTTCTTATTGTAACGACTATAGTAATGACAATCAAGGCTACACTATTCTTCAAACGGCCATGACTCTGCTCAGAATGAAGTAATTTGACTGAAATTTTCAACATATTCCCTTTTCATTATCTATTTTTTAGCTACAGTGGGAACTGTCAGCTCTTTATCTAAATCTTACGTAATGTACCTTTAATAGGTCATTGGCACTGGTTCACTGACCAGGGGTCCCGGGTTCTATCCTAATGTGGACTGAGAAAGTTCCTCAGTCTGGTTTCCCCTGGTGCAGGACAGAACAGTGTCTAGTTATTCAGATGGGACAAAAAAGCAAGGTCTTTTGTATACCCCTAATGTTGCAACAAAGATTCCCTGAAATAGGAGTAGACCGTAGCACTGCCGTTGGGGCAAAATTCTCCTAATAGCACACTGTATGGAGTATGCCTGTCTTCATTAGCTGGGACTGAGCAGAACAGTAGGACATTAAATTTCATTTTAAAAGATTTTAACTGTTTACAAATTATTTATTATAACTTTTTCATTTATTTTACAGCATACCATTTAAAGAAATTAAAAGGAATAGACCCAAATGCGGCAGACACGGTAGCAGAAAAAGGTGAAGGGGAGCAAAAACCTTTAACAACTGGCGCAGTCGTCGAACAGCCAACAGAAAAATCTAAAGAAATAAATAAAATCCAAAAAACTCCATCTAAATTACCGTGCTCTCCAAAACCTTCATCTGCCAACAAACAGAAATTAACAACGCCCCAAAATAGAACCACCCCCGGAAAAAAATCTTCCATTTCTAAATTAAAATTACAAAAATCTGTAGAAAAAACTCAAAAAGACAGTGAAACGGTTGACAATAATGCTAAACAAAGGGAAGTAACTCATTTCCCCCTTTCTACACAATCAAAGATACGTCCTCCCGTTTACAGTAAGTTAGCCACAGCAACTAATAACAGTGGTTCTAAGTTACGTCCCACAAGATCAACGGCTAAATATAACTTTACGCCTTTGAACACGAGCAGTACGTCCGAAGCCAACACTAGTCAATCTGAATCAAATAAAATTGATTCTTTGAGAAAAAGAAAATCAGTAGAAAAAGAAGAAAATGCTCCAGCTTGTAAGACATCTTTAAAATCAAAATTACCCCAAGGGCCATCTGCCGTTCCTGAACCCGTTCCTGAACAGAAAGAGGTGAAGACAGGAAAAAGGAAAAGTGCAGCTGATGAAATGGGTAGCCAAGCGAAACGATCCCGACCCAGTGATGAAATGAGATCAATAAATTGTAAGACATTCACAAATTGTGTAGAAAAATTTTAGTACAACATTTCGTCAAGCATTCTCTTATCATTATCATTTGTCCTTAATACGATAACAGGGAAAGGGTGTTTTAACTTCCAACTTGTATAAACGGTTGAGGGAATTGGATCAAACTAGTCAACCAATATTATAAGCAACTTTAAACTTAAATGTTGGGATTGTCTTTGTATTTCATTATTGTTTTATAAATCTAAGGCCATTTATGGGGGGTTGGATAGCCGAATGGTTAGCACCTGCGCACTGTATCATAAGGCCTGTCATTGAGTCATTGCACAAGCGAATTATTGAAATAAAATTAAACCATGTGTTAGTCCCGAAATTACCTAGTTTGTGTCAAGTGGACTTTAAACCCCATTTCTCTCTCCCTCTAAGGCCATTTATAAAAATATTCTGTTTCTCAGACACTTAAAAAATATCAAATAAAAACCCTCATTAATTACTGCACATGTCACATAGATATTTTCCCTCATGGAGGTTAAACACGTCTTTCTCTCTCTTTCTTGCCCCATCATATATTTCTAGAATATAATTGTACTTCATATTTTATCGTTAATATATAATGAATGAATTATTCTTATAGCTGACGAAAGTACAAAAAAGACTGGAATCTCTACAAGTACAAGACGTTTACCCCAAGCTACGTCTAGATTAAAACCACCGAATACGTCTTTACCTAAAGCTCAACCTCTCACACGATCTACAGCAATTAAAACAGAAAAGGTAAATTCATCTCTTTTATCCAGTAGGTTTCTTCTAGTGTCCTGGCATGGGGGGGGGGGGGGGGTAGTGGTTTAACGCGTATACACATGAAATCACAAGGTCTGTCTCCCTCTTGCTGCCGTAAAGTAATGATGTGTCAGTGTCATTTTTCGCTAAAATATCAAATTTTTTAACATTAAATTAAATATATATTATGTAAGAGCTTTCTTTAGGTCTGAAATGTTATATAAACTATTAATTAGACATTTATTAACGTATCCAGACCATAATCAACTCTCGATGTCATCTTAGGTGTCGGATTTCCACTAGATTTGAATCTGATCTGCTGCTCAACGCTCATTGATGATTAAATCCAAAAATGGATAATCGAGGCTATGTTTTTTTTATTGTACTGACTTTAGTAATGATGATCGAGGCTAGGCCTCAAATTCAATCGCTAATATCTTGGTTCAGAGTGGAGCAATCTGACTGAAATTTTCAGTATATTCCCTTTACATTATCTAGTTCTTATACGCCCACATTGTTGTCGCCCCCGTCAGTCCGGCGTACACAATTTCTTGTGGACGCTCTATAGGCTAAAGTTAATATCCAATCGTCTTTAAATTTATACACAGTTTTTAAGGTCATGAGACGAAGAAGCCTATTGATTTTCAACGATTTTTCGATAATTACTTCCAGAGTTATTGCCCTTGATCACTTCAAAAAATTTTGTGGACGCTCTAGAGGCTAAAGTTAATATCAGATTGACTTTAAATTTATACACAGTGTTTAAGGTCATGAGACGAAGAAGCCTATTGATTTTCAGTGATTTCTGATAATTACTACTTGAGTTATGGCCCTTGATTGCTTTGCAAAATCTTGTGGACGCTCTAGAGGCTAAAGTTAATATCCGATTGACTTTAAATTTATACACAGTGTTTGAGGCCACTAGATTTGAATCTGATCTGCTGCTCAACGCTCATTGATGATTAAATCCAAAAATGGATAATCGAGACTATGTTTTTTTTATTGTACTGACTTTAGTAATGATGATCGAGGCTAGGCCTAAAATTCAATCGCTAATATCTTGTTCAGAGTGTTTGAGACCTTGAGATGAAGAATCGTATTGATTTTCAACGATTTCGGATAATTACTGCCAAAGTTATGGCCCTTGATCACTTTGCAAAATCTTGTGACGCTCTAGAGGCTAAAGTTATCATCCTATTGACTTCAGATTGATACACAGAGTTTAAGGTCTTGAGACAAACAAGTATATTGATTTTCAATGAATCTTTATGACTTGAACAGCTAAATCCATGATGTTAAAAGTTTCGTATACTAAACGTTAGCATGGGGCAGAACTTTTTAAAAACCAAACAAAATCTAATGGTTTTCTGATAATTACTTAATTGAGTTGTTACTCTTAATCAGATTTTAATGTATTATAAATGTTTCATTACCGAAAAAATTAAAAATATGTGACAACTCTTGTTGACTGCCCGGACAGTGAAAAACAAGAAACAGAATATAAGACCAATGTATCAAGCACATCGAAGCATTTTTAATTCTTAATTCCTTTATTATTTCAGATAACAAATGCACAAGCATTATCCACCATAACAAATAGCCCCAAGAAAACACGACCAGAAGATGAATTGGTTAAACGAATCGGTGCCCCTCAAAGATCGCTGAGTTTACGCAAATCACCTGAAATAAAAAGCCTGCGACGACCTGTACATCAAACAGGAGAGGGGGAAGACAAAGACGCAAAAGAATGTAAAGTACAGTGATGGTCCCAGTTGCGTTATTAATTAATGTTTCTGTATATAAACTAAATTATAGATATTTTATTCTGTATAATATAAAAGACATTTCCAAACTAGGTTGTTATTCATTAGCTTTATTTACTTCGTTACACATGTCCATATTGCGCCTAAAAACAAAATGTATAATTTCATGCATTGATTTCTGAATTTTTAATTAAAATTGTTTATATATTTGATTTTGAAACATCAGATAAGATTTTAAATTTGTTTACATTTGTAAATAATTATACTGCTGAAATTATTGTGATTATAATCTGTTATAAACTGCTGCATTTCTTAATATTCTATAACAACCAATACCGGTATATACAAATTATTGTGATTATTATTTGTTATAAACAACTGTGTTTCTTAATATTCTATAACAGCCGATATATACAAATTCATATTCATCTGTATTTTATTCATTAAAACTTAATAATTATTTGTCGCTTTTCATTCTGCATTTACATTTTATAACCCCTATCATTTAAACCTAAAGCATTATTAAACCATTTTTTGTCGCTGTTATATTTATTGATATAGACTTATGTCTCATTTATAATGTATAACCATCTTTATAATAAGCACTAGAATCTGTTTATCATTGGCTACACTACCCTGATGTTTTTTCTTAATGACAGCCAGACTTGGAAATAAGGGTTTTAGCTGTATACCTAAGGCCTAATGAGAGCACAAAATCTTAATGATTCTTCCCAGCCCAGTTAGTTACAAAGTCTTAACAGATCAATTTTAGAGAAACGACCTTCTAGCTCTATTCAAAAACTACTATTTATTATATATTAACTATTGGATAGGACTTTTTTACATTTTACCCCAGGAACATGTTCTAGTATCTAATTTAATATAAATAAAATGGGGTTTAACGTCCTACATTCCTGTGTGAGTTAGTTGTATTTTACGTCCGCTTCCACCGAGGTGATATCGCCTGCTCCATCCAGGCTAATGAAGACAGGAATACATCATGTCTGGTTAATTTAATATACTGGTAATAATATAATTTATTCTATTTCCATATTAAACTAATTGTAATATTTTTGTAGACTAAAACTTGTATAATAAATAAAATAATTACATTGTTAATTACATTGTTAATCACTTTTCTCACCTGCTGAAATCTTGAAACTTTTTATCTGCACATTCTCTTCAAATTCTAATGTTCTTTTTATAAATTTTTGTTATTTTTCTTTAGATCTTAGAATTAGTATTATTTAACTTAGATTTAATATATAAGTGTGTAAATATTAAATGGTAGAATTTTGTTTTCGTTGTTTATTAGTGTTAAATTCTTATGAGAATCTTCTTATCTATCCCTGGTTTCTCCAGTGGTATCATTCCGTTCTACTTCACTAATCCCTGGTCCCATTCACAGATGGGGTGGGGGTGGCCGAATGATTATTATTATTATTATACAACACTTATATAGCGCTATCTTCCACATACTTGTTCAGGTTTGCTTTACAATAAATACATGTATAGAAAATATAAAATCAGTAAAAAATAATAATTATAGAAACAGTAAGAAACTAAATATCTATAAAATCAGTACAAAAATAAATATATAAATATCTATAAAATACATATGGTGAAGATTTAAAATGAATTCAACAATTAAAAGCCTCTTGGAATAAGAAAGTTTTAAGTTTAGATGTAAAAGTTGTATCGTAAGGTCTGTCATTGAGTCAACTGGCATGGTTTTGATTTCCCAGTTGTACGTGACAAGGAGTAGGGTCACCTGTCCATGTCTCCCTTGTGAATGTACCCAAGGGGTTAGTTGAGTAGAATGAAACAATACCGCTCAGGATACTGAGGGTTATTCTATTAGCAAAATGTAGTTTCTTGTTAGTATTAAAATAGCCTAGTCTAGATTTGATCTAATTCCTCTTTTTGTTCTCATGAAAAGTTCAAGTTATTGAAAAGCTTTGATTGAATTATATGTATATTTCGGTGTTGTTTCGTTGAAACAAAGCTTTTCTAGATATAACTTTGGCCATCTTATTTCATCTAGCCTTACTAATTATAGCAGTAGTGTATAAACTTTTAACTATATTTTATTGTTCAAATATTGTCTAGCCTACATAATGATAATAATACTCAATTGTTTTCTCTGCTTCTCTATTTTTCTTAACAGTACTGTAAAATTATATAGCAGATTTTCAAATTGACCATTCATCTAATAAAATGAATATCAATTAATTATGTCTTTCAAGAGCTCTTTTTTTATCCTATAAAAAATTACCATGGTTAAAAAAAAAAAATTATCCAAAAGACTTTCACAATTCTAAGGGTTTTATTTATTTATTTTTTTAAACTAATGTCCAGATGTATTATTTTGGTCTAATGATTTAAACCACTAACAATGAAACCTGGGCTTTGTCCTTCATTAATTTACAATTTAGATATATAATTGTCAGTTTTATAACCATTTAGATGAAAGCCACTAATCCTCTTATCTATCAATAAAGATGGCGTGAATGGCTTTGGGCTGAATTATCTGACACTAATCAACTTATGGAATTTTAGCCAGCACAATAAATCTCATACGGTTTACTTTGTATGAAAAATGAACCAATGGGATATGTTTGCACGTCAGTCTTTTTTGTGATTTATGGCTTGTTCGTTTTTAAAAAGGGACAGATCACACCACAGTGAGGGGTTAGCAAAGTTGTAGCGAAGGGATTCCCGGAATTTCCTTCTAAATAATAATTATGGAGAATACATTTTCACCTGATGTGATGAATTGGATTTGGGATCCTGATTTTATTGTAAGTCATTTGTACTTTTTTTTTTCAAACATGATGAATAGGTAAACCGCGAAAACGTTGCTGCATAATTGTGCGTTTTTTGGAGTTGTCTGCCTTGGCTAAAGGCGTTTATGAGTTATTTCCCCTTCAACGATTTTCAGTGGAGGAGGAAGATAAAGTCGGTCGAATTTGCAAGTCACAAATTTGCCGAACATCCCGAAATAATTCCATTTTTACTCGGCAAAATATCAACTTTTTCTGTCAAAAATGACGACCCCGGCTGTAGATAGTGTCCGCGAAAAGGGTCTAGCAGATTACCGCAAAAAATTATTGGAACATAAAGAATTAGAAGCAAGGTTGAAGGAGAGTAAGTGAAAAAACAAACACGCCGAAAATGAAAAAAAATATTATAACAATATGAATATTCATCTCAGTAAACTCACAGCCACAGGAATATTTGTAAGATAAGATAGTATTCAAGAAAGTAGACGCTCAATAATTTACTGCATATAGGCTACTCCCTCAACCACATGGAGTACACAGTGGATTTTGCACAACAACAAGGTCTTCAATTATCCATAAATATAAATTCTAAAATTGTCTTTATTATTCTAATAATTCAGGAGACTAATATAATCTGAATAAAAAAAAGTGGACTCTCACAACTGAACTAGGCCTAGCCTTTGAAATAGCTATTTATACTGGTCCATAAATCGTGAGATCAGAAAGACCAGATCCTATTTTTGGCACTTTCATCACAGATTGTCAGATACAGTAGTGTTACCAGATCCAGATGTATCTTAGTTTACAGTTTACCTTCTTTTTATGACAACCTAGTAACCTTGTTATATTACTTGTTTATTCAAATCTAAATTTTGTGTTTTGTTTTTTTTTCTCAGTGGAATGATATTTTTCTGATTATTACTTCAATCAAAGCCAGTGTAAAAAATCGAAAGAAACCATTCATATAAATAAATTAACATTACAATTTTATTTTATTTCAGTGAGAGAGATGTTAAAAGATCTGACAAAACAGTATGATAAATCTGAAAATGATTTAAAAGCTTTACAGAGTGTTGGACAGGTATTTAGATCATTTTAAATGTAGTAATCACCTAATTTATATTGTCAACCAGTTGTGTCACTAAATCAAGTTTTCAAAAGGTTGTGTCAGGGTCTTTGACCTATGATTATCAACATATTTTTTCCAAGGAATATAACTGATCTTATCATTAAAGTATCCATTGTGCATAGAAACTATAAATGTGTTCAATGTTTTTTAAAGTTTGAAATTATAATGTAAATCAAATGATAGTATGCCAAGACTTGTAAATAAACTGAAGGGTTAGCCCTTGTCATGTTTTTATTATGGAACAGATTTTATATTAGAATTTATTACAAACAATATCATTCCTTTTCAGATTGTTGGGGAAGTATTAAAACAGTTGACTGAGGAAAAATGTAAGTTAGTGGATATGTTTACGATATTGTCGAAAAAAGATTGGTTTTTTTTATGTAGATAAAAATATTGTAAGTTTAAATGTAAACTTATTTAGCTTTTTGTTTTCTTGATCTGTGAGTAATATGGGATGATGGATGATCGAGTGGTTTAATGTGACTGCTTTAGATCATTGGGTCTGTCATTGAGCCAAGTGGCATGGTTTCAATCCCAAGCTTGTACATGACAAGGAGTGGGGTCGCCTGCTTAACCTTGTGGGTTTTCTCCCGTACCCTACTAAAATCAAGTGAATTAATGGCAATTGTACCATATATTAGTCCCGAAATGATCTAATTGGTGTCTAAGTGTTAAAATAAACCCCATTTCTCTCTCTGTGAATAAAATGATGATCTTTAATATTTGTCATAAATCTTGTACATGTATCTTCAGTTATTGTAAAAGCTACAAATGGACCGCGATATGTTGTTGGATGTCGACGACAACTGGATAAATCGAAATTAAAATCTGGAACAAGAGTAGCATTAGACATGACAACACTTACAATCATGAGGTAAAAACACTCAATAAATTTCTATATCTTTTACATTTTTGTATTAAAACAGAGTAGAAAAGAATTTAGTAACAAACAACATAATGTGTATTTTTTACAATCACTATACTTAAAGTATAATAGCAAGTTTTAGAAAATAGTAGTCCTCCCACTGCTAAAGACCCCTACGCGCAAGCAAATTATTGAAATATAATTGAACCATGTTTTAGTTCCAAAATGACCTAGTTTGTGTTGAGTGGACGTTAAACCCCCGTTCTCTCTCTCTGTTTTATGTTTTTGTATTAAAAAAGAGTAGAAAAGAATTAAGAAACAAATAACATAATGTGTATTTTGTTTACAATCACTATACTTAAAGTTTTATAAAAGCTTAAATGATTTATATTTATGATGGGCTGACTCAATCAGTATTGTACTGGTTTCTCAGTGTTTGTGGAACATTACAGAGGGTCTGGCAGTGAAAATCATCTAATGCAACACTTTAAGATCCCCTAACAGTTGAAAATCAAAAAATGAGTAAGCTGTAGTACTGTTGTCTGTACAAAACTTCCCTGATAGCACAGTGCTTGGTGTATGCCAGACTTAATGGGGCATTATTCAATTGCTAAATCTGTCTATTGCAAGTCTTTCTTTATGCCTTAAATAATGTTATATAAATTATTGATTAGACATTTATTAACTTACCAAGACGATAATCAGATAAGGTAGCAATCACAATCGAGACTACACTGTTCTTTTAACGGGGATAACTTGGCTAAGAATGAAGTAATATGACTGAAATTTTCAACATATTCCCTTTTCATTATCAATGTTTGAACCACTTACGAGAACTGTCGGCTCTATACCTAAATGTTACATTATTCACCTTTTTAAAACTTGCCTGTTTGGTGCAGAAAAGTAACACATAAAATTACATTTTAAAATTGTTACCAGAAAATTGTTTTTTTTTTACAAAAAGCTGAATTTAATTTGAGACTTTTTATTTGTAGACTTTATATTGACAGTTCTTTTCTATGTTTTTGTAGACATTTACCTAGAGAAGTAGATCCATTAGTGTATAATATGTCAGCTGAAGATCCTGGATGTGTTAGTTTTAATCAAATTGGTGGATTAGCTGAACAAATCCGTGAGTTACGAGAGGTAAACATATTGTTCAGTCATTCTAAAATGGTTTTCTCCGGGTCCTCCGGTTTCCTCTCAAGCGAATTTTTGAAATAACCACAGGTTAGTCCAGAAATGACCGGGTTTGTGTCGAGTGGAGGTTAAACCTCATTTCTCTTTCTGTTACTCATTCTAAAATTGTATTTTCTGACTGGTACAGCTTAAGTCTTAATCATATTTTAGCCCGATGATGACAAATAATAAGTGAGGTCGAGTCTAAGTCTGATTGTTTCTTTTTTCTCGTCTAATTTTCCTCCCTCTTTTATCCCCTCTTCTTCTATCACCTCATCACTCTAAACAATCAGACTGAACACAGACACTAATGATTCATGGATTATGAGAGCTGAGGGCTAAAAGGATGATATACTAGTTTAAAAAAAATTTTTTGTACCAGCCTGTAATCTCGATGGATGCTGCCCTAATTTTTGGTAACCGAGAATCATGCTTCTTAAATCAATGTAGTGGGTAGAATATTGTGTTTAAAATTTATACAGATTTGAAATGGAAGTCAATAAGTAAGGGACTGGTCCCGAGTTTGATTTCAATCTTGTCTTAGAAATTTCTTTAGGATTTCCAGCTTGGTTCCCCCCCTTGTCAGCGATAAAGGACAAGCAGTTGGACAAGGTACAGCATCTGGTTGTGTGATTGGGAACGAAAAGCCCAGGTCCTTGTGCACGTAAAAAGAACCCTTGGCTTTGGAATTTGTCGAGGAGTAGGCGGAACCCCAACTGTCCAGGCAAATTTTCCCTCATAACACACTGTATGGTATGTATATGCCTGTCTTCATTAGCCTGGATGGTGAAGAAAAGTAGGACGCTAAATCCCATTTCATTTCAGATTCAAAGTAATATTATGTTTTTTCTTGTTTATTTATTAACAATACAACGTGAATGTTTTTAATGTATTACAGGTTATTGAGTTACCATTATTAAATCCTGAATTATTTATGCGTGTAGGTATTACACCACCTAAAGGTTGTTTATTATATGGTCCACCTGGTACAGGTAAAACTCTACTAGCTAGAGCTGTTGCTAGTCAACTAGATTGTAACTTCTTAAAGGTAAGTCAAACATCTTATAGAATTTATGTAAACTTTATATATAGTCTGAAGCATTGACCTGTTGTCTATTTTCTCTGGTGTCTCACTAAGTATGGCCCTGAGTCATTGACCGACAGGTCCCAGTTCGATCCCTGTTTTGTCAGAGAAAGTTCCTGGGGATTTGTCAGCATGGTTTCCCCTTGCCAGTTGTGCAGTATAGAGGGACTTGAGAGGATTTATGTCTAGTTATTTGGATGGGACAAAAAAAGAAGAGCCTGTGTACAAGTTGGCGTGCACATAAAAGATCCTTTCACATGTGGAATTTGACAAAGAGTAGGCAGAAATGGGAGGATGGGTGGCTGAATGGTTAACACGTGCATATTGGATCACAAGGTCTGTCATTGGGTCAAGTGGCTTGGTTTTCGATTCCCCGCTTATACATGACAAGGAGTAGGGGTTGCCTGTCCAACATTGTGGGTTTTCTCTGGGACCCCCGGTTTCTTCCCACTGCTAAAGACCCCTATGTGCAAGTGAATTATTGAAATAAAATTAAACCATATGTTATACCCGAAATGACCTAGTTAGTGTTGAGTGGACATTAAACCCCATCTCTCTCTCCTTTCTCTTATAATTATCTAAGTTGGTGCAGGATAGTAGGACGTTAAACCCCATTTCATGAAAACAGACAATATTATCCACTCAATGATGACAAATAATAAGTGAGGTCGAGTCTAAGTCTGATTGTTTCTTTCTCTTGTCTAATTTTCATCCCTCTTTTATCCCCTCTTCTTCTATCACCTCATCACTCTAAACAATCAGACTGAACACAGACACTAATGATTCATGGATTATGAGAGCTGAGAGTGTGTAATATTATTGTTCTGTATGTAAAATAATCTTTTAAACAGCTGTCTAGTCATTCGGATAAGACAAAAAAACGATGTGCCATGTATACATTGGCATGCGCGTATCAGAACCCTTGGCGGTTGGAATTTGATATAATAGTAGGCCATAGTGCCGCTACCAGGGCAAAATTTCCCTCATAGCGCACTGTATGGTGTATGCCCGTCTTCATTAACCCAGTTGGAGCAGAACAGTAGGACGTTAAACCCCACTTCATTTCATTTCATAATGCAACCATGTTGTTATAAGTCATTTCTTTCCCTTTGGATAATTTTCTTTTACTTGATATTGTAGGTAGTATCTAGTGCTATAGTTGATAAATATATCGGAGAGAGTGCCAGATTAATTCGTGAAATGTTTGCCTTTGCCCGAGACCATGCTCCATGTATTATTTTTATGGATGAGATTGATGCTATCGGTGGTCGACGATTCTCGGAAGGTACCTCCGCTGACAGAGAAATTCAACGAACATTGATGGAGGTAAAAATATTAGATTATAGTAAATCTATTTAACATGACAAGCAACATTTACCAGTTAGACATCGGGTACTTTCATCATCAACTTGAACATGAAAAATAACATTTGTTTGTTAGAAATGGATTAATAATGCCTTGTCTGGCCCTTGCACCATCTACTTTACATTGATAATACATTTACTGGGCCATTTAAACCCTCTAGCTCCTCAATCTATCGGACACGCGCATGAATAACTGTGAACTGCATTTCATTTCTATTAGTATGACTCAGGCGGACTAGGGAGTAGTAGTTTCGAGAAGTTTTAAAAATGAGCTGCAAAATTTTTTATAAAGAATCTCTTTTCTCTGTTTTATTCATGGAACGTCTGCTAAAGGATTGATGAAATGTAGGCCTAAGTCACAAAGCAGTCTCTCAATCTAATGAAAGATGTTAATATACTAAACTTTATAATGTTTATATTAATTATTGAGTCAAATGTAGGCCCATATATCGTACTAAACTTGGTTATAAATGTTTATATCAATTATTGAATCAAATGTACTCGATATATCATACTAAAGTTGATTATAAATGTTTATATTACAGTTATTAAATCAGATGGATGGTTTTGATGCATTAGGTCAAGTTAAAATGATAATGGCTACTAACAGACCCGATACTCTAGATCCTGCTTTATTACGACCAGGTCGTCTCGATAGAAAAATAGGTTTGTAAATTTTCGTCTTTATATAAATTGAGGACAAACTGAGCTAGGGGTCATTTAACAATGATATGAAACAGATCCTGTTTCACAGATTATACAGTAAGATTATGTAGACGTTCAATGGAGTTATATAGTAAAATATTTGATTTACATCTACATAACCTTTACAAATGCTGCAGCCAGGGTGACTCATGGAATAAGACAGTGGCTCACTAACTTGGAGGTCCCATGTTCAATACCGGTGTTGACTGAGAAATTTCATCGGGATTTTCCGGCGTGGTTCCTCCATGTCAGGGATGCAGGACAGAGGGCCTGGCAAGGGACAATGTATAGTCATTCAGGTCCCATGTACAGACAATGGCAAGCACGTAAAAGAAACCTTGACAGTTGGTATTCGATATAAGAGTAGGCTGTACTACTGCGCTATCAGGGAAAAATTTTCCTCATAGCACACTGTATGGCGTATGCCCGTCTATATTAGCCCAGCCCAGTCGTTGCAGAACAATATGACGTTAAAACCCCTTTCAAATTTCTTACAAATGCTTTGTGAAACAGAACAAAGACTGTTTCAAATTCCAGTTAAGATTAATGTAAGATTTACTTTATCCGAGAGATGAAGCAGGGAAATACATTAAATATTTTTAAACTGCTGTTTATCTGTGGTAATTTGAGAGTGTATCTGTAATTCATTGTTTTGGGACTGGATTTAGTATTGAAAATTTTTTATCATTTATGTTTTTGATGTCTGCTTAGCCCAATGATGACAAATAATAAGTGAGGTCGAGTCTAAGTCTGATTGTTGCTGTTTCTCGTCTAATTTTCATCCCTCTTTTATCCCCTCTTCTTCTATCACCCCATCTTTCAAACAATCAGACTGAACACAGACACTAATGATTCATGGATTATGAGAGCTGAGGGCTAATAGAAATTTTACTTTTATTACTTGCAGATATATTCTTCTTTGATAGGCATTAGTAATTTAATTAATTAACACAAGGTACAATTTTACAGGTACACAATTACTGGGTTTAATACTATGTTACGTTTACTTGATAAAGACGAGGGGAGAGTCGGATGGCCGATTGGTTAGCGCATGCGCGTTGTATCATAAAGGTCTTGTCATTGAGTCAAATGGTGTGGTTTCAATTCCCCGTTCGTACATGGCAAGGAGTAGGGTCATCTGTCCAACCTTGTGGGTTTTCTCCAGGTCCTCCGGTTTCCTCCCACTGCTAAAGACACCTACGCAAAAACAAATTATTGAAATAGAATTAAACCATATTCTAGTCCGTGAAATTACCTAGTTTGTGTCGAGTGGACATTAAAACCATTTCTCTATTTCTCTCTCTCTTTCTGATAAAGACAAAAGTATCATAGTAATAAATGCAGTAATTGTGTATCCATAAAACTTATGCTTGTTAAATATATTCTTGTCCATGAATTGTTTATTTAAATTTGTTTATCTTTGTGTGGAATATTTTCAGAAATTCAGCTACCTAATGAACAAGCTAGATTAGAAATCTTGAAGATTCATGCATCTCCTATAGCTAAACATGGGGAAATAGGTAGGTACTAATTGTCAATCTAATGACCCTCGGTAAAACTTGGGATGTACAATTTATTATATACCTGCAGACAAAGGGTTTGACATGGAACAGTGTCTACCAGTTGTTTGGTGCAAAACACTTGGACGTTGAACCCAATTGGATTTATTATCCACTAAGATACAGCGGAACAAATAGTGCTGAACACAGGGGCGAGTGTTCTAATCGTACAAGAGGGGGGATGGGTGAATGGTTAGCATGTGCGCGCTGTACCATAAAGTCTGTCATTGAGTCAACTGGCGTGGTTTCGATTCCCCAGTTGTACGTAACAAGGAGTAGGGTTGCCTGTCCAACCTCAAGGGTTTTCTCCAGGCCCTCCGGTTTCCTCCCACTGCTAAAGACCCCTACGCGCAGTTGAATTATGGAAATAAAATTGAACCCCATGTTAGTCCCGAAATGACCTAGTTTGTGTCGAGTGGACGTTAAACCCCATTTCTCTCTCTCTCTCTCTCTAATTGTACAAGAATACTTGATATACAATTTATTATTTTCAACTAGAACATAGAAGAACAAATAGTGGTGAACACAGGGCCAAGTATTCTTGTTGTACCAGAATACTTTTCTTACAAGAGTATGCATTCAAGTTATTTCAGAATTCGGTACATCATTTGTATTTTTAGGAAAAATATCAAATTTCATTTCATTTGTTATCCCACAAAACATTTTTTGATGTATATTATATTTTATAGATTGGGAAGCTGTAGTAAAGTTATCTGAAGATTTTAATGGTGCTGATCTACGTAATGTCTGTACGGAAGCTGGTATGTTTTCATTTCCATAATAAACTTATTTTCAGTCTGTCCTGGCTCAAAATATCTTTTATATCTGTGGTGTGGTAATCTTACAAAACATTTTACTTTTAAAACAATGTGACAAGAGAGTTGAGTCTTCTTTCCAACCTTGTGGGATTTTTCTGGGTCCTCTGGATTCACCCATATGTAAATCAGATGTTAGTCCCGAAATGACCTAGTTTGTGTCGCTTTGATGTTAAACACCATTTCTCTCTCTCACTTTTAAATGTATTGATAGATATTTCAGTCTTGAACATCAGGACTTTTCAATCATAATGAGTCTATATGATGAACCTATACATTGGTCTTAGGCCCTATGCTAATTTTGCTAGCGGATTATGATTTTAAATGAAACTAAAAGAATATAATATTTTTGTAATTTTTGTTTTAGGTATGTTTGCTATACGAGCTGAGAGAGACTTTGTTTTGGAAGAAGATTTTATGAAAGCTGTTAGAAAGGTTTCTGATAACAAGAAACTAGAATCTAAGTTAGATTATAAACCTCTCTAAATCTTATATTATTGTTAATCATTAGAAGATATTTAATATCAGTCTTGTTCCAACATTGAATTTGTAAATAAAAACTTATTTCATCTATTGTCAAACTTCTCTTTATTAGAACCTGAGATTGGGTGACCAAGTAGTCTAATGAATGCATATAGTCTGTCATTGAGTCAGCTCACTGTAGTTTATATACCAGGCATGTATCTGATGAGTGAGTCGTATGTCAAACTTTATCCGTTTTGTCCAACTGCTAAAGACCCCTGCGCCCAAGTAAATTATTATTGAAATTATAACATACGATACTCCTCATGATACTTGTGTCAAGTGAATGTTAAACTCCACATTTCTTTCTTAAGTCAAGTGGCTTTGGTTTTGATCCCAAACTTGTATATACAAGTAGTAATGTTGCCTGCCTAACCTTGTGGGGTTCCAGAATCTCCAGTTTCTTTCCCACTTCCAGTGAATTATATTATGATAGTTCAAA
This sequence comes from Patella vulgata, assembly GCF_932274485.2. Lineage (NCBI taxonomy): Eukaryota > Metazoa > Mollusca > Gastropoda > Patellidae > Patella > Patella vulgata. Next base: position 71,779,441 of record NC_065883.2, on the reverse strand, counting down.
ATAACCTAGTTTGTGTCGAGTGGAAGTTAAACTCCTTTTTAGATCTTTCTTTTAATAAAGTCATCATTGGATTGATAACAGAAATCGTAGAAGATCAATAGCTTGCTCAACTGTGTATAAATCTCAAGTCAATCAGATACTAACTTTAGCATCTAGAGTGTCTACAAGATTTTACAATTGATAAAAGACCAGAACCCACAGTAATTAACTAAAAGATACATTATGGGAGATTCAATACCGAGTTGGCAGTTCTCACTATAATAGTTAAAAACTAGATAACGTAAAGGCAATTTGCTGAAAATTTCATTCAAATTGATCCACTTTGAACCGAAAACTAAACGAATGAAATGTCTGCCTAGCCTCGGTCATCATTACTAAAGTCAGTACAATAAACAGCATAGTCTCGATTATCCATTTAATCGTTTAATCGAGAAGGAAAGTTATGCAGTAAATTGGCTCACAATCCACTTAAGATCGCAGGCTAGCGATGCCGTCTAGAGTTGATTATGGTCTGGATAAGTTAATATCTAATTGATAATTTAGATAACATTTTAGGCCTAAAGAAAGACCTGCAATAGGCAGATTTAGCTCTTGCATAATGTATGTTTAACTAAATCAATAGGATTTTTCACCTATGAAAATAAACACTGGGCACAAGTTTCAACTTTTGCGTCTTGGAGGGTCCAGAAGATTTCTCTGAATTGGAAGTTATAAAAGATTTGGGTCATCGGAATGTTCAAAAAAAGAAATGTCATAGAAATGTCATAGATTTAACAATGGGGAAAGAATTGGTGGTCCAAATCCTGATTACAGACTTCCTAATTGGATTTACCTCCCTTTAACCTAGGTGTACGAATCCTTATTCGAAATGAAATTACATTCAACTTTTCTGCACCAATACTAGGGGTAATAAAGAAGAGCGAGGTTTTTTGTCCCATCCGAACGACTAGACCCTGTTCCTTGCCAAAACCTTCGTCCTGCAATATTGACGTGGAAAAACCACGCTGGAAAATCCCAAAGAACTTTCCTTGGTCAACAACGCGATTGAACCCTTGGGGCTTGATACTGAGTTGTGAGTCCCTTCATAATTGGATACCATATTGATTCTTTTATAATAGTCCGATCAGATACCGTTGCTAAAGTAACTACTTTTATAGTTATTATTTGTGAAGCTAAAATCGGCAGCCCAGTTTCTTTATTAACCACACAGCCGTTTAAAAATAGTTGTGACAGAAAATACACTCAAAGCCATTAAAAACGTAATGCCAAATTCAAAGTTTATTTACTGCAACAACTTTTAACAAATGTACATAACAATTGACAAAATCGAGATAACAAGCATCTGTGGATAATTTCATGAAAGAATTCACTACAAATGCACAAAACCGAAACGTCAGAGAACCATGAAACAAAGCAGGGGTCAGCTGAAGTCAATATCGGATATATGTCCACCCTGAGCTTTTAAACATGCCTGAAGTAGCCTTGGCATGAACTGGCACAGATGTCTCACTAAACGCTGTGGGATTGTTTGCCAATGATTTTGGAGTGCCTGTGCCAACTCTGCAACAGTTCGTGGTGGCACTCCTTGAGTTCGAACCCGTCGACCAAGTTCATCCCAAACTGAGGTTGAATCGGGATTCATCCGAGAAGATGACATTTCGCCATGGTGTGTTTGCCGATATCCCTGATTTGCGGCCCATTGCTGTCTGGCAAGTCGATGACGATGCAAAAGGATTTGACCTTGGTAAGGTCGACGGCAGCGTAATCCAAGAGCAGCCAGACGCCTTCGGACTGTTTTGAGGGCTGATCTGACATTGACGTGTTCCAACAGTTCCCCTGGCAGTAGCAGTACCTGACTGGAACTAGGCATTGCGTTTTTAATGGCTTTGAGTGTATTAAATGTCTGTCAAATTATGCATAGGCTAGGGTTATAGTTTCAGAGTTATGTAAGGAATTCAAAACCGCCCGACACCCTTACATGAGGCCTTACATTTCTGACTTTAACTGGGCATCATCTATCAAAAATAGGTATCAGAGATCATAGCACAGTCTGACCAGAGAGAGAGAGGACCGAGAGAGACAGTGAGGTTTAACCAGGTCATTTTGGAACTAACATTAAAGCATACAATTTTATTTCAATGATTTGTTTGAGCGTTGGAGGACCCAGAGAAAACCCACGAGGTTGGGCAAGCAACTCTACTTCTAGTCACGTACAAGCTTGAGATTGAACGCCATTTCATTTCGAATTATGAATTGTATCCCTAGGTTAAAGGGAGGTAAATCCAATTAAGCAGCCTGCAATCAGGAATTAGACCACTAATTCTTTCGCCATTTACATCATTGTTGAATCTATGACATTTCTTTTTTTGAACATTCCGATGATTCAAATGAAATGGGGGTCAACATCCTACTGTTCTGATCCCACTGGGCTAATAAGAGAGAGAGAGAGAGAAATGGGGTTTAACGTCCACTCGACACAAACTAGGTAATTTCAGGACTAACACATGGTTCAATTTTATTTCAACCATTCGCTTGCGCGTAGGGGTCTTTAGCAGTGGGAGGAAACCAGAGGACCCAGAGAAAACCCACGAGGTTGGACAGTAGACCCTACTCCTTGTCACGTACAATCGAGGAATCCTGGGCTAATGAAGACGGGCATAAGCTATACAGTGTGCTATGGGGCCAACTGCCAAAGGATCTTTTAAGTGCAAGCCAATGTATACACGGGACCTCGGTCTTTTGTCCCATCCGAACGACTAGACAGCTGTCCTTGTCAGGCCCTCCTTCCTACACCACTTACAAGGGAAAACCACGTTGGAAAATCTCCATGTCACAAAACTCTATGACAGACCTAATACGTGGGCTCCAATCAACCACCCAACAGAAAATTCAGATATAAAACTGAAGAAGACAAGTTTAACATGTTTGTATATAGATTTATTTGTTCTGTATTACTGTAAGTAAATAATTCATTCTTTTTACAAAATAACATTTAAAAAAAAAAAACATTTACAAAATATCTTGCAATAATTACTCTTCAAAAACCCAAATCTGCATAGTGAAAAATTATTTACAATTGTATGAGAGACAAGAGTTGTATTCTCATTGCCCTTATTTAAATATACAACAATAAATAGGTCAACATTTTATAAAGAGACCACAGAGGATTTTGTACCCTTAATAAAAAGAGACATTGAATAGAAGTTGGGGTCTGTAATATTGATAGCTGAATAACATTTTGTGGGGTTTTCAGAAAAGGCTTCTGAAGAGACCTCAGAGGATTTGTATGCTTAATAAGAGAAATTTTATAGAATTTGGGATCTAGATCGGATCTGTGCAGAGGTTTAGTGATGCCTCGGGAAATTATTTTCACTCTTCAATTGGGTGTTCCCCTGAAATGGACGCCCAAGGACGTTGCCACTGGCTCTAGAATATCAATAAGTGATATTTTGTGGAGTATTCAGAAAGACTTCTCCTTAATTCATTTATTCATTGATAATGTTAGATCTATTAAAACATGGAGATGTCTCTACAGGGTTTAAATAGTACGAATGATGGGTGAATACAATACATGTATTATTGCATCTGTATTACGGTAATAGAAAAGATCAGAAAAGCTGGATAATTTTAACGCATAATTGAAAGGCCGCATGTGAAATTTACATGTAAAGTGTATTGTGACGGATTCATTTTAATCACAGAGACTTGGAAAATGCTTATCATGACAATTTTATACAATTTATTTGGCTTGATCATTATAAATATTTTCATCAAGTCCCTGTGGGCACTGATAATAAAAACAGTATCAATATATAATAATTGATAATATAAGAAAATAATGTAATATATTATAAGATCTTATCAGAAACATTGTAACTTTATAACGTTAAACCTTTCAACATTTTAACCAGTAATTAAACAGGCATTATGTAAGAGTTAAATCTACCTATTGTAGGTCTTTCTTTAGGCCTTAAATGTTATATAAATTATTAGACATTTATTAATCAACTCTCGATGCCTCGGATGTTCAAGATTTTAAGTAGATTAGAACGGTTCGTCCATTTAATGATTTAATTTAAAAATGGAGAAGCGAGGCTAAGACTCGAATGACCAGTACGGTGCTTACAATCAATGAACACATCTGGTCAAACCTTCAAACAGTTATAACTTCGCTTAAAATAAAGTAATTTGAATGAAATTTTCAATATATTCATTTTGCATTATCTACTGTTGAAATAATATAGCAAGAACGGACAGCTCTTTATCTAAATCTTACATAATGCCCCTTTAAATCCTATGTAGGACTAAATGTTTCAGTTTTCAATAAAGTTTATTTTATGGACGGTTTAAGTCTACAATAGTGAATTAGTTTAAAAGTATACAAAGATGTTGGGGTCCATCTAAGACTTCAACTTAACTTTGATCCACAACAATTATAATAAAGGGACCTGTCACACAATGTCACGTAAGTCTGAACAGTTCGTATATGAACGAATCTAGTAGCTTTAGAAGAGAGTAATCGGTGACGACTACCCACCACTATCAAGCCTGGAAATAAGGCACCTGTCACAGACAATGTCAGGCACAGATGCAGGCTTTGTCAGGCACTAAACCTCTGGTGCCTGTCATTTTGTCTGGCACTGATTTGTCTTTCTTATTGATATTGTTAATACATGTCCGGCACTAAGGTGAAAATGTCAGGTACTATTTCATTAGTGCCTGACATTTTGTCAGGTACCTGTAAAACCGTTATTTCCAGGCCTGGCCACTATATAGATTTCAAATTTTAGTCAATGTTAAATTTGATGTAAAAATACAAACTGATTGTACAAAATAGTATATAAGAAATATATGGGTGTTGAAAAAAAGTATTAATGATGTCAAATCTTTTGAAATAATTTTTAACTTCGCAAACGTTAATCACACACAGGCATTGAATTCATAAAACTGAATATATTCCTTATTTGGAGAATTTCAACAGAGATAATTCTGTAATTCCGAAGGTTCTGAGAGTTATTCAGGCTGTCAATAAAGCTGTAGTATTATTTGTGTGTGTGTCGAGGGGGGGGGGTTGTAGGAACACAATTCCAGATCTTTGATATTTCAGAAACTGTTTCATAATATCACTGCTAAGAGGTAGTTTGTCCCATGGGTTCTCCATGTCGGCCATATATGCCGGTCAACTTTGCCCCTATAGGACCTCCATATAGATCTAACACACGTAATTATTTCATGTATGAAAATCAAAATTTAGGGAAATCTTTGAAAAAAACAATTTCACAAAGAAGAGAAAATTGTATTTTTCTATAAATATTGAAAACAAATAAATTCATCTTAAAATAAAACAATTTTTCTTTCTTCTAATTTTTCGATGAATTTTGAGATTAGCACTAGTATGGAAACTACATTGTTCTCCTCAAACACACAAGCACTGATATGTTATTTTGTTCAAAATGTCCGTTATAGCTAAGTCTCTGTTTATATATAGAGTAGCACTGACAATATATATATTTCTTCACAACACTAGATAAACATATTGCACTAGTCTGTCTGTTCCTTTCGTAACTTTGGTAATATTTGCAGGTTTTATGGAGTCTTGGGTCGAACTCTGGGATATAACTGAAAATAGAACACACAATACCATAAATATATACATTTCTCTTCTTTGATTGGTATTTGCCTCAAAGCACACTGTATGCCGTATGTCCGTCTTCATTAGCCCAGTTCGGAGCTGAACAGTAGGACGTTAAACCCCATTTCATTTCTATTTGATTTAAGGTTATTTTTTCTGTGTGTAATTGGCAACATTAGTACATCGATGTTATAACAATAATCTTGCTTCCTATTGTTCACGGAAAAACAAGAAATAATATAAAAACAACCAAATACTTGATTGCTCTTCGCAAAAACTTTTAGTTCAAATTTGTATGTTTTTGAATTGTAAACCGAGTGGATATTTATTTATCAACAACTAACAATTAAATTGTTTGGGCCTAAATCCAGGGACCTTGTTTTTTTTGTGCAATTCAAACAACTCAACACTGTTTCAGGCCAGGCTCTCTATCTTGAACCACTGGCAAGGGGAAACCACTCCAGAAAATACTGAGAAACTTTCTCAGACAACACTGGTATCAAACTCTTGTCAGGTATAGAGAGAAGAGAGAGAGAGAAATACGGTTTAATGTCCACTTAACACAAACTAGGTCATTTCGAGACTAAAATATGGTTCAATTTTATTTCAATAATTCATTTGCGCGTAGGAGTCTTTAGCAGTGGGAGGAAATAGGATGACCCAGAGAAAACCCACGGGGTTGGACAGGCAACTCAACTCCTTGTCACATACAACCGGTGAAACGAAAACCACGCCAGTTGACTCAATGACAGACCTTATGATACAGCACACACACGCTAACCATTCGGCCAACCAACCTGCCTCATTAATTCCAGGGCTGATAAAATGTAAACGTACCCCTAGAAGATTTCTGGCTACATAACCTTCTTTATTATTTAATCTGGCCCACCACCATTCCTTCTCCTTCTCATCTCCTTTACGTAATATTATCATCTTATCCCACATCTTAAAAGTCAACTCATCTCCATTCGTAGCTTCATAATCGAAAACCGCCCAAACTTCTCCATTGTGCATTATACCAAGTTTTTCTTGGACACCTAAAACAAATAAAGAAAAAAAAGTTATAAGTGTTTAATTATAGATTAAAAGCTGCCGGAGGCGGGGACTCGAGTCCGACTTAAGTCACATCAAAGACCCAACTTGCAACTCGACATATTATCGTGACTAGAGACTCAACTCAAACTTGGCAGTCATGAAAACTCTCGCACAACTCTAACTTGCCTTATTCGGCTTGAATTAATTAATAGATTAAAAGCAGCCAAAGGTGGGAACTCAAGTTCAACTTAAGTCACATCAAAGACCCAACTTGCGACTCGACTTGACTAGAAACTTGACTCAGACATGGCAGTCGTGAAAACTCTCGACTTCAAAGCACTTAGGCCTCAAGTCGCAGAGAGGGAGCATAATTCACCTTGCCTTATTTGGCTTGAATTGCTGACTCCATTTGATGAATACGGCAACTTGAGGGGGACTTGGGCTTTGTGGAGATGTCAACTCGACACTAAAGTTATCTACTTGGGACTCGACTCATACTTTACAAAATGAAATGAAATGAAATGGGGTTTAACATCCTACTGTTCTGCTCCAAAGGGGCTAACGAAGACGAGGATATCCCATTCAGGCCCTCCGTCCCGCACCACTGACGAGAAACCATGTTGGAAACAGACTTTACAAGCAGTATATCAAATTAGTTTACTTACTGTAAAGATAATCAGAACATCCGTCATAACCATCTTCATCTTCTTCACATTTCTCTGCCGCTGTTTCTTGATCACTGATTGTCGTGGCGAATATACACGCTCCGTGTTCTACCAGTAGTTTTACCATGGGTAAATTATTACAAGATGCAGCACAATGTAATGGTGTCCTGAAAAATACAACAACACAAAATATTACACTTTAATAAAATGAAAGAAATGGGGTTCAGTGTCCTACTGTTCTGCTTCGACTGGGCTAATGAAGATGGGTAGACCGGAGGCTCAGCGCGGGGGGGTGTCCCTCAAATGGGCACAAAACCAGACCCAACTTTTTGACCTCTGGGGTCACAAAGAACAACGGTGAATTTAGCAAGTTTACATTTTTATTGAAAGTGTGATTACTTTCGATCAATTTCAGCTTATTTTCATGATACAAGAATGACCGCGCATTCACTTTCAGTGCAAATGAACCCATTACCATTTGACCTTTGACCCCGATTACCACTCGGTATCGTATTGTGCCCATTTGATGGACACGCTCCCGCGCTGAGCCTCCGGACTAGGGCATACACCATACAATGTGCTATAAGAGAAATGAAATGGGGTTTAATGTCCTATTGTTCTGCTCCGACTGGGCTAATGAAAACGGGCATAGCCATGTAGTGTGTTATGAGGGAAATTTTACCCGGATAGTGGTGCTACAGCCTGCTCTTATATCGAATTCCAATAGTAATCTTCCGCTTTGGATAAAGTTGGATTACTTGTGTGTGTATTGTCGAAAGAAACTCAGAATTCTGGAATATTAGTCTTATAACTGGATTTAAAAACAAAGACTTTTTTGAAAATAAATCTTTTATAAAACTTACCATCCATCACTATCAGGAGAATTAACATCACAACCAAACTCTAATAAAAATTTGACGATTTCATAATGACCAGCACATATAGCGTTATGTAAAGCTGTTATACCCTCATCATTAGGGGCACTAACATCAGTTACCTAAAATATATAATAAACATCACAACTTTATACATTGTACATAAAATTCATAAAGTATATAATATACATCACAACTTTAGTACATAAAATTCATAAAATATATAATATACATCACAACTTTTATACATTGTACATAAAAGAGAGAAAGAGAAATGGGGTTTAACTTCCACTCGACACTAAGTAGGTCATTTCGGGACTAACACATGGTTCAATTTTATTTCAATAATTCGCTTGTACGTAGGGATCTTTAGCAGTGGGAGGACCCAGAGAAAATCCACGAGATTGGTCAGGCAACCCTACTCCTTGTCACCTACAAATGGGGAATCAAAACCACGCCAGTTGACTCAATGACAGACCTTACGATGCAACGCTAACCATTCGGCCATCCAACCCCCCAATTATTTCAAAGATGGTATTTTAAGAGAATTTACCTGAGAAGCTGTCCTCTTCACTAATTCCAGTTCCCCTTCAAGAGAAGCATCCAGTAATAAAGCCAGTGGATCGAAACTCACTCGATTTTTTGACTTATTTGGATTATTTCCTTTTAAATTACTTCTGACACGTTTTAAAACTTTTGATTTTTCTGTTTTATTTTTATTTATGTTCGTATCCTTTTCTGATTTGTTCTTTTCCTGTGATTCATTTTTGGAATTATTGCTGTTATCGGAACTTTCGGATTTGGAATTATCCAAGGAATTGTTTTTCTCTTTGACTCGGATTAACATTTTTGTGACCTCCTCGTTATCGCTGTCCGAATGTCGACGACGGATATGTTTTGGTGTGTTCAACTTGTAACTAACTTTATCAGATGTGATATTGGTGTTTTGCGGAGAACTCATCATTCCAAAATGAGAATGATTAGCTTTCACTGGTCCACTAGATGGCATGACAGGTATGCGTTGAGCGAAAGACGTTTTTTCTTCGGTGTCTGTTTTTGAAGACGGACCGTTATTTTCCGGTTCCGGAGAACTGTCCTTAGGTTTGTAAAGTAAGTTCATATTTTTCTGATATTTTTCAAATGCGGCTCCACCGAGTCGACTCATGTAAGTATTTGCTATGACACTCTTTGGTGCGTATCTGTAAGTAGGTTTCTGGCCACCGTTTGGAGAACCAGGTTGAGTTGTATTTGATTCATTGTTCGCAATGGGTGTCGACGTAGCTTGCGGCTGGCCGGGTCCTGGTCCAGGTGCTGGGGAATCGAAAATAACTTTAGCAGAGTCAACGACATCAAGATTCGGTTGTTTCGGTGGATCTTGTCGGATCGCTGTGGGTTGGACATTTTTGCTTTTAACAGCGGGACCCGGATCCTGTTTTAACGTTGTTGTCCGAATGGGAACGGGTGGAGGAGGAGGGCGCGTTCCTGGACGTGTGACAGTTGTTCCCGTTGACGATTGCGAAACCCGACTGCGTGTAGGTAAAGGCTGTGATGACTTTGTTGATTGGTTTGTAGTTGTTCCGTTCGGTGAAGTTTGAGCACTGTCACTAGATGCTGGTGAACTTTGACCGCTACCCGCTTGTCGTTCTTCCTCCGTAATACTGATGACCGGCTGCTGAACGGGACCCGCGACACGATTCACAACACCAGACGAACTACCGAAAGGTTTAGGTGTTAAATTAGCGATATTGCTTACAATACTTGTTCGAGGCACATTTTGAGCATTGGGCTGACTTTGACTACCTGAAGGGTTCTGTTGTGGCACTCTGTAAGAAACTGGCCGTGGAGCCGGAAACGAAGGAGGCACTGTTCCGTTTGATATCTTTTTATTCCACTCCGATATCCGACTATCGATTTTATTCTGAACGTTATTATTCATTTCTTTACCATCGTCTTTCATTTTAATATCGATATCGTCCAACTTGGGTTTTTCGGAGAGAAATTTCGAATTTTGAGGTAGCGATTTGTACTTTGGATCGTGCTTAATGAAGCCAGTGTTTGAATATAAGTCATCCTTTGTAACATCTTTAGCGGGATGTTGTATATATGGTTCTACGGCCGCGATATTTGACGAAGATGGCTTCTTGTTCTGGTTCGAGTTATTTCTATTTGCGGCTAATTGCAATTTACGTTTCTTTAATCGTTGTTGTAATTCGTGAATTCTGTTGTCCATCTTGGTCGTGTCGTCTTTTTTTTTCTGCAGCAGATCTCGTTTTGCTACCAGCTTGTTGTTTTGTTGTTGATGCATTTGATTCCTCATCTGAAATATACAAATTAATAATTTACATCACAAAATATAACAGAGAGAGAGAGAGAGAGAGAGAGAGAGAGAGAGAGAGAGAGAGAGAGAAAGAGAGAGAGAGAGAGAGAGAGACAAAATGAAATGAAATGCTATTTAACTTTCTACTGTTCTGCTCCAACTGGGCTAATGACGAAGGGTATACACCCAACAGTGTGCTATGAAAGATATTTTCCCCGGGCAGCGGCACTATGGCAAACTCATATCGAATTCCAACTGTCAACGAATCGTTTACGTGCACGCCAATGTATGAAGGGGAAACTAAGTCAGAAAATCCTGATGTACTTTCTTAGCAAATGCAGGGATCAAACATGTGACCTCCAGGCTAGCCATCCAGAGACAGAGAGAGAAAGATGGCGTTCACTTGACACAAACTAGGTCATTTCAGGACTAACATACGGTTCAATTTTATTTCAATAAATCATTCGTGCGTACAAGTCTTTAGCAGTGGGAGGAAAAGAGTGGACACAAAGAAAGCCCAAAAGATTCAGAAAAAGCTCCTACTCCTCGTCTCTTAAAACAGGGAAATTTTGCCCAGACAGTGGCACTACGGCCTACTCTTACATCAAATTCCAAGGGATCTTTTACATGCATGCCAATGTATACTGGGACCTTGGTTTTTCATCCCATCTGAACAACTAGACAGCTGTCCTGATCAGGCCCTCCATCCTGCACCACTGACAAGGGGAAACCATGTCGGGTAAATTCCGATGAGCCCACTGACAAGGGGAGGATTAAATTACAATAAAGTCATCTAATACTTACCAATAATTCTTTTTTAAGTTTTTCGAGTTCTGCGGCTGCAGCGTTCCTAGTTTCCCCGTTTATACCATGTAACTTGGCGTGTTTTAAATCTTCTAACTGTCTGGTTAATTGTTCTACCTTGGCTACGGCTAACGTTAATTCCTTCTCCTTCTCATTAAACATGGCTTTTACAGAATCGAGTTCTGAATCTAGAAAATATGAAATACCTAAATGACAACAAACATAATATTCAAACAATTCTTAATTGATATTAATTACATAAATTAAATGAGTCACTTTGTGTTTACCCTGTGAAATAGTTATCACTGAAACATGAGGTACCTCGATATACACACTAGCGTGCACGTAAAAAGATCATATGACAGTTGGAAAACAAAGCAGAGTAGGAGAGAGAGAGAGAAATGGGGTTTAATGTCTGCTCTACATAAACTAGGTCATTTTGCGACTAACATATGGTTCAATTTTATTTCAATAATTCTCTTGAGTGTAGGGCTCTTTAGCAATGGGAGAAAACCGTAGGACCCAGAGAAAAGCCACGAGATTGGATAGGCGACCCTACTCCTTGTCACGTACAACTGGGGAATCGAAACCACACCAGTTGACTCAATGACAACCTTTATGATACAACACACATGTACTAACCATTCAGCCAACCAATCCCCCCTCCCCTCCCCCCACAGACAAAGGGAAACCATAAAGTTTCTATGTGAGAGAAACAGATATTCCTGTTTTAACCAAGAAAGTCATTTCTATAATGAAAATTCAAACTACTCACTTGTTGTTGCAGTATTATTTTTCTGTTGTTCGACTTGACCCTGTAGGGCTCGTAATTTCTTTAACTTCATTTCTTGAGCCTCTACCTTGTCACGGAGTCTACGGAGTCGATCGTGTTCCGTCGAAATTTGTTGGTGTTTGTATTCCTGTTGTTTCAGATATTTCAAACGTTGTTCCTTAGCAACCAATACCTGTTGTTGGCTTTCTATCTGCTGCTGTTGTTTGGCGGCCATTTCTTGCAGCTCATTTAGTGTAAGGTCCATACCACCCGGCAACTAAAAAAAAGATAAAAGTTTGAATATTAAATAAAAAGTTTAAAGAATCCATAATATTTTAAAGCAAATATTATTCAATTTCTCAGTTTCTATGGAGTACAAATACTATTTATTACTGAGTGAATTTTCAACAAAGATTATCTAATCTTTATTTAGCAATAAAGAAGCCTAGTTGAAATGAAATGAGGTTTAACGTTCTACTGTTTTGCTTCGACAAGGCAAATGAAGATTTGTATATGCCATACAGTGTGCTATGAGGTAATTTTTGCCTGGACAGCGGGGCACTATGACCTACTCTTATATCAAATTCCAAATGCCAAGGGATCTTTCAGTTGCACGCCAATGTGTACACGGAACCTCGTTTTTTGTCCCATCCGAATGACTAGACAGCTATCCCTGTCAGGCCTCTCCGTCCTGCACCACTGACAAGGGGAAATCACGTCAGAAAATCCTGATGAACTTTCTCGACCAATGCAGGGATCGAATAATCGAAATGTTTCTCAGTAACAAACAGTAATCATATTCCATAGAATCCTGTCCTGCGTATTTCCAATTCAATTATTAAATACAATTAAAAAACTTTCTGAAATAAAAGGACATTTGTATAAAATATATTTGTATAAGCTGGACCCTTTTTTAATTTATAGTCAAGTATCATACAGGTAAAATCATCTAGTAATTAAAACGAAAAATAGCCAATTTCATTTTGAAATATTCTAACCAACATCAAAATTCCACATTGACAATTATCAAATCCAATTGAATTTCAAAATATTCTAACCAAAATCCAATTTGATTTCAAAATATTCTTACAAAATCCAAATTGATTTCAAAATATTCTAACCAAAATACAAATTCCTCATTGACAATTATCAAATTCAAAATCAAACATAATTCCCAATAAATAAAAAACTTACACATTTCATTCTAATGCCAGAAATACCACAAATATCAAACTGACAAGAGATTATAAATATAGGAAATGGTGGCTTAATTCACAGCCAGTAACTTGTCATAAAATGGATATTATAAATATCAATATAATCCTGTTTAAATCGTCTAACAGGACACTGAAACTATTTTTACCATGAGAATGTTTACAACTTGTCATAAAATTGATATTAATAAATAATATGTACATTTATACAGCGTACAGTTCCATGCATTCTCAATATAAAACCTGTTTAAATGGTCTAACAGGACAGTGAGATTATTTTTACCATAAGAATGTGAAGTTACAGTGTTTATAAAGTTTGATGTTGGCTTGTATAAAATGATGACACAAGCTGTGTCTGCTATCACAACATGTTGTCATAGCTTTTTATTAATCTGTGTCATGATATGATTGAATGACATTGACTGACACCCTTTTGATTAAGGTCTGCAGATTAAAGGCACCCAACCAATCAAATCTACAGTAAAATCTTTATAACCCTTAATTAATCATCAATTCATTTAATGGCATCCTTCCAATCAAGACTTTTAAAACATATTATATATTTAAACTATGTATGATAAACATCAATCGATTCCCCAGTTGTACGTGACAAGGAGTAGGGTCACCTGTCCAACCTTGTGGGTTTTCTCTGGGTCCTCCGGTTTACTCCCACAGCTAAAGACCCCTATGCGCAATTGAATTATTGAAATAAGATTGAACCATATGTTAGTCCCAAAAGGACCTAATTTGTGTCGAGTGGACGTTAAACCCCATTTCTCTCTCTCTCTTCTAAATGTAGCCTATATAAATCAGTAATGGTTAATTGAACTAAAACACATAAGAGGATTCTGATTATCCGTGATCGCGATCGTGTAATAGTGTAGGTGACATCACTGATGATGTAATGATTATAATCCAATCATATTTATAGTCTATATTTATCTGATCACCGTATTATCTACGTGCTTATCAAACTATTATATAACAATATTACATAAAACACCTGATAGCCATGGGCTATAGTCATCGACCTTTAAACTCAGATTCTTAACCTAAAAACATTTCATTTTGGTCAAAATTTACAAACCTCCAATTCAGAAAGAGATAGAGAGAGAAATGGGGTTTAACGTCCCCTCGACCCAAACTAGGTCCTTTTGGGACTAACATATGGTTCAATCTTATTTCAATAATTCGCTTAGGCGTAGGGGTCTTTAGCAGTGGGAGGAAACCGGAGGACACAGAGGAAACCCATGAGGTTGGACAGGCGACCCTACTCTTTGTCATGTACAACTGGGAATCGAAACCAAACCAGTTGACTCAATGGCAGACCTTATGATAACCATTCGACCATCCAACTTCATTTAAAAAGTTCGTCAACTGAACTTCAACCTCATTTATTGAAAAAATGTGTACATGTTAATGGAGTTTCTCTCTCTCTCTCTCTCTCTCTCTCTCTCTCTCTCTCTCTCTAAAAATATATATTTTCTACATTTTGTTCATAGTTCAGTCACCTTTATCCTTGGACAAATATTTAATATGAGATTATATAACAAACACTGAGTGTAAAGTCTGGTCCTGAAGTTAATCTGGTTGATGTAAACATGTCCAATTTAAATAGGTTTAAAATTTTTATCAATGTATTACATAAAATGCAGAAAAAATCTACAGGTTTTTTTTTGATTTTAATAATAACAATGAAGCTAGCCTTGAGTTTTAAATTTTACTTTCTTATATAAGTAAACTTATAGTATAAAAAACACACGACTTCACTCAATTACAGACCTTCCGATCTAACGAGCACACATTAATCCATTCGGCCACCCAAACCCCAAAGTTAAAACATCGATACAGAGAAAAACAGCAGTAAAACATTGCAGAAGACAATAAAATAGTATGGAAAATACAATATTGACATTTCTAATACCCATAACGCCTTTCTTCCGTTCTTCCACCGTGACTTGCCAAAATATTTTAAAGACAAATATCGTACACCAATTGAACACAGAAGTGCAAACAGTAAACTTCAACAATTTAACGCATGTTACTGCCTATACGGGTCATGATGTCATGACAAACTGACTAGTGCCAGGATACCAGGAAGGGATATAGAGGGAAGTAGACGGACCAGCACCAGAGAAGAACACGGAGGGGGAGAGAAGTGAATTTGGAAATTAAACTTTATTAACTTACGGCATATTGACATATTACACCAGTGCTGTAGTGTAATACTATTGTAATTCTTAGCAAAACCCCAGTACTTGAAGCCTATAATGCTATTGGAATCCATAGTACACTCACATTTTAGCAAAGCTTGAGTTTTTGCACCCAAGTAGGCCTACAACAGGAATTCTTATAATTAGCACACCGCCAATACTTGCAACCCAACACCTTCTGGAAACCATGATATTGTAGACCCACACCGTAACAAAGCCTCTGTACTTGTACCCTATCTACTAGTGGAATTCATGATATACATTCAAGTACCTAAATTGACAGTAACGAAATGAAATGGGGTTTAACATCCTACTGTTCCGCTCCGAACTGGGTTAATAAAGACAGGCATATGTCATACAGTGTGCTATGAGAGAAATTTTGCCTGGACAGTGGCACTACGGCCTACTCTTATATCAAATTCCAACTGTCAAGGGATCTTTTTACGTTCACGCCAATGTGTACATGGGACCTCGGTTTTTCGTCCCATTCGAATGCCGATACATTGTCCCTTGCCAGGCTCTCTGTTCTGCACTACTAACAATGGGGAACCATGCCGAAAAATCCTGATAAACTTTCTCGGCCAAAGCAGGGATCGAAGACGTGACCTCCAGGTTAGCGAGCCACTGTCCTACCCACTGAGCCACCATGGCTCCCATTGACTGTAACACTGTAGGAACAGGCCCATAACTAGTCCCCCCCCCCAATAGATATACATTGTCCGTCAAATTCACCACACCCCTGAGAACACTTCCCGCGCTACCTCTGAGCTAGTTACGACCCTCTGTAGAAATTCATAGTACACCCACATTTCAGTAACACCCCCGTAATTTCAACAGATATCAAAGTTTACTTACTAAATACACCAACTTGGCATGAACCACGAAATATCCATCTTCCGTATTCATTGTTTTAATTATCAAATGACTCATCTGACACAATTAATAACAAAACTTCACAAGGTCAAAAAAATAAAAAACACCACAAATCGTCACACATGTTAATTAATCTAAAACTGCTAATAAATTAAACTGCATACAGCCATGAGTCATTTAACCTTTGTGAATTTGAATAAATTTTTTTTAAGTAAAACAATTGCATATGTCCACAGTTTTAACAAGTTTTCACTTTGTTAAACTTTCCAGAAACACCGAATATTGTATGAAACATATTCTTTTAAACATGTCGTTACAGTTCACAAGTTGGCGAAAAATGTAACATTTTGGACTGAAGTACTCGTAAAACTGAACTCTAACATTAAGTAATAAGATTTAAATAGTTCACTACGGAAACTAACTTAAGTAACGTGGTTAAGATACTCGTAAAAAGTTCAGAGATAATTCTCGAGAATGACCATCAAGCACAAACCAAATGTTAACCCCATTTATCAGATGCTTAAAAAGTTGGACAGTACGTGCTTGTAGCTCAGTTTACACGATTAAAAGAGAAAATTCATATCTAAAATAATTAATCATTTTTTAATTCCAATAGTACAGTTTGTTTTTCACCACTAATATTTAAATTATTTGAACTATGAGTCAGAACTTGTAAAAACTCTCAATTTTCGACAAAAAATCACATCAGGTTATAACTATTTTTTTAATTCCATTAGTAAGCACAATTTAAAAGTTTGTTTTTTCCACCAATAATATTTGAACTATTGAAACCATGAGTCACAATTTGTAAATGAAATGGGGATTTAACGTCCTGCTGTTCTGCTCTGACCGGGCTAATGAAATGAAATGAAATGGGGTTTAACGTCCTACTGTTCTGCTCCTATACTGGGCTAATGAACACGGGCATAGTCCATACAGTGTGCTATGAGGGAAATTTTGCCCGGGCAGCGGCACTATCGCCTACTCTTATATCGAATTCCAACTGCCAGGGGATCTTTTATGTGCATTCCAATATATACACGGGACCTCGGTTTTTCGTATCATCCGAAGGACTAGACAGCTGTCCTTGTCAGGCCCTCCGTCCTGCATCACTGACAAGGAGGGACCACGCCGGAAAATCTGGATGAACTTTCTCGGCCAATGCAGGGATCGAACACCTGACCTCCAGGCTAGCAAGCCAGCGTCTTACCCACTTAGCCACATGGTCCCCCCGGGCTAATGAAGATGGGCACACGCCATACAGTGTACTATGAGGGAAATTGTATATCCATGCCCAGTCTTCCTTAGCTTGGATGGAGCAGAAAATTAGGATGTTAAACTCCATTTTATTCCATTATAAATTCTCAGTAAATTCTAAAAAAAAAACTTAAATATATTAAATATAATTAAAGAGCGTAACCAACAATACGTTAAAAAGCATTATAATAATGAGCTAAATAAGACCGTCAGAAATAACATTCCATTTAACTTAAAGGGACAATAAAACTCTTGCTGGCTTGACAGCTCCAGAAAATGTGTTGGTGTCCTACCTGTTGTGTAAATTATCCATTAAATCCTATTTTACTTGTCCAGAGGGTTCAAAAATATTTTTAAATCCAAGTCACATTTGAAAAGCTTTACGTCAGGCTTTTCAAATCATTTAGTTGAATTTTTCCAATTTTTTAAATTAGGTGTGTTAAGATGAAATTTGTATCATCAATTAATTGGAATATTGTAAAATAGTACAATTTGTTGACCAGAATAAAGATTGGGACATATTATTCAGTTACAACATGAGTGGTATTGAGCCTTTAAGATATTGCAACAAATTCCTGCTTACAACTATCCAAATATAACTTTTGAGGCAAATACTACCTCCAAAAATACTATCCGTATTTAATTTTTGAGTTAAATCTACAATAAAATTTTTTTTTAAGAAAACTTACGTTTATTGAATATAAACTAACAATTAAGACTTATATTCTTGTAGTAAAACAATCAACACGTTGTTTTCATTCCACACAGTTCAATATAAACTCAATTCATTGTCGCAATACAGGTAATAAATCCCCTACCTGTAAGCTAACACACCTTATTTTGTTATGAACAATACCTATCTGTATACCCTACCTTACATTCCAACAGGTAATATAGATTACAATTACATACCTAGATCTCCTTTACTATAAGTCACAAAAAATGGATCTTAAAAAATACGGAATTTGTTCACTTCGCAGACATAATTACATTTTTTATTTTTTCTACAAGTCACTCACCCATCCCCTTTTGCTATTACAGGTAATCACAAAAACAAATCTTAAGAAATATCAAATTTGTTCAGTTCCCCGACATTTTGTTTTTTCTACAAGTCACTACAAATGGATTTTAAAAACATCCCCGTTGACAAATTCACCAATTTTATACATAATTGTTCATTCAAATTTAAATTTTTATATGAGCATAAAATGTAGTAATATATTTATATCTTAAAAACTTTCCAATTTGCTCAGTCATATAAATTACACTTATGTTTGCTCATATGCATATATATTATTTTTATCTTAAAGAATGCACATCATCTTGTTCATTCTGGTTTCGAATCCCCGGTTGTACGTGACAAGGAGTAGGGTTGCCTGTCCAATCTCGTGGGTTTTCTCTGGGTCATTCGATTTCTTCCCACTGCTAAAGACCCCTACACGCAAGCGAATTATTGAAATAAAATTAAACCACATGTTAGTCCCGAAATGACCTAGTTTGTGTCAAGTGGACGTTAAACCCCATTTCTCTCTCTCTCTCTCTAACTTGTTCATTCCTGTTTAGTTATAAATTGAATTTAATTTTGTTGCTGGTTAAATAAATCCATATCCAGATTATACAGTTGTTCCTGATTTTATCCCAGTTTAAAACAATATGACTGATCTTCTAGACATAGAATATTAAGAACTATTCCTTACTTTGAGATACTTATTAACAATACTATCCTCGCTGTGACTTAAATATATTTATCCCAGTTTAAAACAATATGACTGATCTTCTAGAAGAACTTTACTATGTTCCGTAGTTTGAGTTACTTATTAACAATACTATCCTCACTGTGACCTAAAATACATTTATCCCAGACTGAATTACCTTTAGATACTATCCTCATTCCTCACTGTGACTTCAAATACATTTATCCCAGTTCAAAACAATATGATAGATCTTCTTGACACAAACATATTACACAGTGTATAAGATCTTCTTTTACACACCTTTTTTTATTTATTTACTACGAACATATTCCTACCCTAAATTCTCCCCTTATCTCTATACTTGATACTGTATGGCCTCCAATACTTCACCCAGTACGACCTGTATTAAAGATTACCAGCTAAAGACAATGGCATCTAAGATATATGTTTATTGAAGGTAGGTAAATACTGTTATTTATCAGATAAACAGGCCGTATGAGTGGACAACACTACATTCCATTCCACATAACTCTATTAGTTTATCTATGTCATAGAAAGATATTTGTTTCAGTCTTTCAATCAATATTTTTCTTAAAGGGACATTACTACAAAACTTTAAAGATCTAAATTCCTTGAGCAATATTTAGTGCCAAGATATATGTCAGAGAGAGAGAGAGAGTGAGAGAGAGAGAGAGAGAGAGCGAGAGAGGTTTAACTTCCACTGGACACAATTTAGGTCATTTTGGGACTAACACATAGTTCAATTTTATTTTCATAATTCGCTTACTTGTAGGGATCTTTATCAGTGGGAGGAAACCAGAGAAAAACCATGTGGTGAGAGCGAGAGAGAGAGAGAGAGAGAGAGAGAGATAATGGGGTTTAACTTCCACTCGAAAGTGCAAGCATTAAATGACTCAACAACCCAATACTTTGTTCATTATGGGATAACTTGTAAAACGAATGATTCCCATACAAAATGAAGGGTCTACCATTATAATTGAATGATCTGATAAATTTTATCATTATATTCCAGTATAAAATCAAAGGTGTATTATATTTCTCCGTAGAGAGCGTTCTTGTCCTATGATTTTTTGGGGGGCAATGCAATATGTTTGAAGTTTTGAACTAGAATAAAAATTCTGATACATTCAGAAAATACATGTATTTATCCCTTTAAATGAAATGAAATGAAATGAAATGGGGATTAACGTTCTAATGTTCTGCTCCGACTGGTTTTGTCCCTTTAAATATTGTGGCCTACCTTGAAAAAATATGTAAACAAGGAATATTAGAGACCTTTTCAGCTCTTCTGTCGTCTGCTGAGCTATTTTCTGCTGTGTTCAGTTATTTTTGCCGTCTGCCCAGGTAGTAAATAGAAATAACGAGGAGTAAGAACAACATTAGAATGTGTTTAACGTACATCCATGTGTTCTGGTAGAAAATAACAACTAGCCAATTCAAAGTTTATGACAAGCAACCAACTTTAACACCTGTCCTAACAAATATTCATTATAAACTATTTTCAAGATTTGGATTCATTTTGGGAAATAACTTGCCTTAAATTAAATTATTTTTCAGTAATGAAAAATCACTGTCAATCATTCAGACTTCGGAAAATTTATAAAGAAATAAAAACATGATATGTAATCCCAAAAAACTCATTAGGAAGAAAATAGTTTGACTCCAATAACAACCATATTAAAACCTTTTCAGAAAATTTTGAGAGAGAGAGAGAGAGAGAGAGAGAGAGAGAGAAAAGAGAGAGAGAGTGTGTGTCAATAATTCACTTGCATGTAGGGATCTTTAACAATGGAAGGAAACAAGGTTTGACAGGCGACCCTACTCCTTGTCACGTACAAGCAGGGAATCAAAACAATGCCACTTGACTCAATGACAGACCTTATGATCCAACGTACACACATTAACCATTCAGTCACGAAACCCCCCAATTTTCAAAGAAATAAAAGAGAGAGAGAAATGAGGGTTTAACATCCACTCAACACAAACTAACACATGGGACTAACACATGGTTCCAATTTATTTCAATAATTGGCTTGCATGTAGGGGTGTTTAACAGGAGGAGGAAACCGGAGGACCCGGAGAAAACCCACAATTTTGGCAAAGAAATAAGAACTCTGTTTTCCCTGACATGCAACCCCCCAAAAACTCATTATAGAATAAATTAGTGTGATTTATGGTACATTAGAAGTAGAAGTTATCTTTAGAATTACCTACTTTCTATCTAGTATTATCATTATAGCTCCGTTAAATATCAATATTATCAGACTTCAATATCCTACTACTTACATTTATATAGACAAATTACCCATTTATATACATATTTCACATTTTATACTCATAAATAAATCACAAACAACCTGTTTTTTCATGTCATAAAACAACAAAGATATAAATCAAAATTTCGTTACCAGTTTACTATATCAGGGAAAGTTGAATAGTTTTGTATCAGTTCCTTAAAGCTCCCAACCTTGTGGGTTTTCTCCGGGTCCTCTGGTTTCCTCCCACTGCTAAAGACCCCTACACGCCATCAAATTATCGAAATAAAATTAAACCATATGTTAGTCCCGAAATGACCTAGTTTGTGTCGAGTGGAGGTTAAAGCCTCTCCATATCGGGTAAAGTTGAATAGTTTTGTATCAGTGGTTAAAGCCTCTTTCTCTCTCAAGTACAGGATCAAATTTTTTGATGGGCCTCTTTGTTCTAAATTGAATCCAAGCTGAAGATATTTCAGGTTTGTTTTCTTACAGTGTTTGTATAGCATTTTACAGAATATATCAAATTTTCCATGGTTCAATACAAGCTAAACGTACTTAAATTGATCATTCATAAACAGGCATTATGCAGGAGCTAAATCTGTCTATTGCAGGTCTTTCTTTATGCCCTCAAAGGCCTCAATCCCTTAAAAAACGCTCAGAAATATTTGCATTCTTCTCAACACTTGTACCCCTTTATAATAACTTTATTCTTCTTTTAATCAGATTCAAAATTTTAAAAATATTGTAGCGACTGTATTCAGTTTTTAAACAACCTATTCACCGTAAACAAAATTGAGATATTCAAGTTATGCGCGGATGACCTCTGAGGTCAAAACGTAAACATAAATTGTGTACTACATGTAAACAAGATTAGTATCAACAATAGTCGTATCATATTGTACTAGTTATAATATACAGGTCGAACAGGTTTAATACTCTATCGATGGGTCATTCACCATGATGATTATTCATATTTTTAATAAAAGCTTCAGTAATCATGACATGACATGTCGATATATTCGTCAAATATTTAGAAGAGATAGATTTTCCTGTAACCACAGTATTTAGGGTTAAGGGGTTAAGGCAACCCTTTTATTGTGTGAAATAGCTTTATTTAATGTCCGCTTCCACCAAAGTCTTTTTTTATTCGGACAATGTGTATAATAAACAAGTACAAGGAGACCTTGGTTGCTTCAATGAGCTAGGTTTAATATGTTATTTATATTTCATGAGAACAACTTAAGTGGGTAAGATGCTGACTTCCTAGCCTGGATCCTTGCATTGGCTGAGAAAGTTCATCGGGACTTTCCGATGTGGTTTCCCCTTGTCAGTGGTACAGGACGGAGCTACTGACAAGGAAAGTTGTCTAGTTGTTCGGATGGGGCAAAAACCTGAGGTCCCATACATTGGTGTGCATGTAAAATATCCCTTGGCAGTTGGAATTTGATATAAAAGTAGGTCATAATGCCACTGCCCAAGCAAAATTTCCCTCATAGCACACAGTATGGCGTATGTTCGTCTTTATTAGCCAAGTCGGAGCAGAACAGTAGGACGTTAAACCTCATTTCATTTCATGAATTTTAAATTATCAAGTAGGAAAAAATATTATAAAATATTCACCCTTGGCTACAAAAACGTTGTTCACATAATTTACTATCTATTATTCACATTGAATAGAAATAAGGGTATTTTCAAAAGTGAGTCATAATTCCTAAGGATCACAAGTTTTCTTGTCCTTATATTAATTTAAATTTGAATGAATCATTTTTAATCTATCTTTGGTATATCAGCATCATCGTAAATATATGTAGACAAATTCCTTAAATAGATTTAACTAATAAAAGGTATGCTCGACTGAATCTTACCCAACCAAAACGTTTCACTTTTAATTTAAATCTTTTCAATTTACCTGTGTAATAAAAGATGTCAAACATCAGAGAAAACACCAATTTATTTTCTGATTCATAATTAAAATTATTTTCTACGGTAAAATAATTTTGTTTACGTTTAAAAATAATCATTATTCGAACAGCCTTACAAAAAGTGACATGCTTGGCTATTTGTTCATTATGTTGTTGAACTCAATCAAAGTTTTAAAATGAAATATGACTTTAATTTTATACTTAGTTGTATATATTATGTTACATACTTTTGTATATTTTTAAAATCATATTTCATCTTTCTAGTCATTAAAAATAATAAATAACATTGTACACCATCTGTTGATTTGTTTGTTATTTTTGGTGCTGGGGAAATTGTATAATTAGTTTAGTGTCAGAAATACAAATATAGTTTTCAATGGTTAGCTGTATATATTAATATTCTGTTAAATATAATTTTGTATATTTCTATATTCATATATCATCTTCCTATAGTCATTAATAAATGACATCGTACATAATCCGTTTTTTTTCAATCTGTTCTTTTGTTTGTTCTTTTTGGTTCTGGCGATATGCATCTTCAATAGAAGGCTTGATCTCACTTAAACTACGTACATCTTATCAAGGCATTCACGTAATAACCCTGCATATGTCGGCACTAATTTCGATTGGGAACTGACCCAGCATGGGAGCCTATCAGATTCCTCGATCATCGCGAATACCAAGTCTCGCGCTTTCAAGCTAAAATGTCTACCTGCAAATGTCGAGTTGCAAAGTTCAAGATTTGTTCAATGTCAAGATTTCCGTGAAGGTCGCTATGTCACAACCTGTGATTGGACGCTACTGTTCACGTGTCTGTAGATAACGTAGCTATAAGTTTGAGAATTGTGTAGTAATCTAGCAACGTCCAGATGTTGTAAAACTCACTGTCGTTGCTTCAGGAACATGGGGGATGTGGTATTATTAGTATAGAATGCATGGGCGTGGATTTAGGGGGTGACGGGGGGGAGGGTCCCCCCTTAGAATCGGAAGGAGGGGACGAATAGGTCTCTGTCCCCCCCATGAATATGATCGCCAGGACAGATTTTCATGTTTATATCCACATGAATGTCCCGTTATAAAGGCTATCTAACCACTGCCTTGGGTTTTGCCACAGTTACTGATCTTCACGATATCTTCCTCCTTAATTGTAGGTAGTCAATTTTACCATATCGTCATCATATTACCCCTAGTTACAGCTTTCATTGAAATAACACTGGTAAACTGTTCGTAATTATTATTTTGGTTTAGTAATGAAAGGTTCCACGGTTCGTCTGTCCCCCTCAAAAGTTATGACAAATCCACGCCCTTGATAGAATGGAAAACACAAATATTCATTTTGAACATAAATCTTGTTAGTATTGTCAATAAATAAGAAAAAATGTCTACAAATTATATTTCCTGTAACATGGGATATTATAATGTCAGTTTAATGTATGAACATGTTCTACTGTCATGTCGTCACTAATAATAGCATGTAGCATGCTGTCACTGTCACTCACCTTCATGACATTTATGTATTATATAGTCAACTCCAAAATATACTGATGATGCAGGCAGAGAGAGAGGTCAACATCCACTCAGCATAAAATAGGTCATTTAGGAACTAGAGAGAGAGAGAGAGAGAGAGAGAGAGAGATGGGGTGTAACGTTGTCCACTCGACACAAACTAGGTCATTTTGGGACTAACATATCGTTCAATTTTATTTCAATAATTCGCTCGCACATAGGAGTCTTTTAGCAGTGGGAGGAAACCAGAGGACCCAGAGAAAACCGACGAGGTTGGACAGGCAACCCTACTTCTGTTTGCTCGTTTCAAGACTTGATGTGTCATTTTAGCATTATAGAACCCCTTGCAAACTACAATATTGTGAAGGTTTAATCTCTATAAGGTATATCAGTCCAAAAATGGTTCAATTTCGTTCAGTATTTATAAAGATATGTAGAATTGGAATTTCATCGATCAATGCTGCTTGAGCGAAATGAGACAACTCCATCTTTTATTGGTTGCAGAGAAACCTGATGGTTCTAATTTAAATTCAAACCAGGGAGGTTATCTATTGTTGGTATTTTGATTTTGTTTTCTTAAAGATACATTATGTAAGATTTATAGAAAGAGCTAGCCATTCTTGCTATAATAGTTCGAAAATAGATATTGTAAAATGAGCGAAGATATTAGCAATAATTTCAACCATCGTACTGACTGTTCTAAGCTAATTCTTGCTTCTCCATTTTTAGCTTAAATCAAAATATGGCTGAACTGTTCTAATCTATTTAATATCGGAGAAATCCGATGCCATCAAGAGTTGATTATGGCCTGGATCAGTTAATTAATGTCTAATTAATAGTTTAGATAACATTTCAGGCCTAAAGAAAGACCTGCCATAGGCAGATTGACCTCTTGCATAATGTATGTTTAATTAAATGTTAAATAATCAATTTAAGTACATATTTAGCATGTACTAAGCCATGAGAAATTTGATATTTTAGCGAAAAAGAAAATGGCGCATCAGGCCTTTAAGAACTGACAGTGTCATATATTTCATAATTATGTAGATATGACTCTTCCAAAATAAAGTACAGATAAACCCTTCAGGCACATAACAATAGGCCTATAAAAACATCAAAAGAAATATTCATAACCTAGTTAAGAATAGAATGATTTATAACTCCACGATATACGCAATATTATAATAGTCCGTCTGTCCTACAATGACTTGTCTGTCTAAATATGGTCAAATTATTGTGTAGCTGGTACAACAGATATTTATAATTGATAGCCTACAAATTTTGCACCTAACTTTCTCACTATCAAAATGTTTTATTTAAAGGTCATTGGGTGTTTTAACATAGTAAGCATAAATTTTGTCAAGAGAGAGAGAGAGAGAGAGACAGAGTGAGAGTTTAAAATCAACTCAACACAACTCAGGTCATTTTAGGATTAACATGTACACATTTTTTCAATATATTTGAGGTCTGTAACAATGGGAGGAAAATGGAGGACCCAGCAAAAACACCAAATGGTTGTGCAGATGGCCCTACTCCTCGAAACCATATACCACATGTAGGAAATAAAGAATGTAATTCCAAAGTAATATCTGAACAGTGAATCACACGCCTTGAAATAAGGAACCTGTCACAGATATTGTCAGGTACAAATTCTGGATTTATCAGGTACAAATTCATCATTTAAATAAATATGGTTATAATATTAATGTACACTTTAAAATTGAAATTATAATATCTATCCACATCAATTGCCTACCTTTTAAATTTTTACCCAGCATTTACAAATCCAAGTATGATGCAAGTCACCTATATCCAGTGATGTAAGAAAGATGCAAGAACTATAGTATGATGCAACTCAATTATCCAGTGATAGAACTATATATGGAAGATGTAAAAACTGTAGCCAATTATAATAATAACTATCCAAAGCCACTGCTTACCTTTTGAATTTTTACTGGGCATTTAGAAAACCAAGTACATTAGATTATGATGCAAGTCATCTATATCCAGTTATAGAACTATGTATGAAAGATGCAAGAACTTTAGTATGATGCAACTCAATTATCCATTGACAGAACTATATATGGAAGATGTAAGAACTTTAGCCACTTATAAATAACTATCCAAATCAATCCCCTACCTTTTAATTCTTACTGGGCATTTAGAAATCCATGTACACTATAGAGTATGATGCAAGTCACCTATATCCAGTGATAGAGCTATGTATGAAAGATGCAAGAACTGTAGCCCCTTATGACAGGTATGTTATAAATTGATGTTATCACCTATTATAGTAAGTATTATATAATACCTGTAAAGGTCACTACCCCACTTATAGACCATGGTTTATTGATATACTCAACTTTTATATCATGGTTTATTAACTTGATATAACCCACTTATTAACTTATAATGACTGTATCAATAATTTAATTAGTTTATTATATCATTATAATTTGAAAGAATGATATTATAAAAGTAAATATTGTCCCTCTAACAAAATATACCATGGTTTATTAACTTGATGTACCCCACTTATTAAATTATATTGACTGTATTAATAACTTAATTAGTTTATTATATCATTATAATTTGAAGGATGTATATAAAGTAAATACGGTCTTTTAATAAAATATACCGTGGTATATTAACTTGATATACCCCACTTATAATTTGAAGGGCGTATATAACGTAAATTTTGTCTTATTAACAAAATTAACAAGCAATACAAATCATAAAATAAGATTGAGTCCTCAACATTCTGAGCCCTTGGACATATTTTGGAAGTTATACGGGCATAGGTAACTGAAATGGTGTTGAACATTCAACTGTTCTGCTCCGACTGGTATAATAAAGTATGGGCATAGACAATCGCTGTGTTATTGGTAATCAACAACCAAAACTTCATTAAATTTGTATCCACGAAACACAGGAGCTATTAAATCCTAAAATTCTCCATTATCAAAAGGCATAAGTACTATAATTGGGTATATATGTGTACAAAGTTTGATAAGGATTTTGTGAACTCCAAAAACAAAAACATGGCAGAACACCCAATAGAGCTCATTTCAATATCCCTCCCTATGGTTCGATTCTATTTCAATAAGTCACTTGTACATAGGGGTATTTAGCAGTGGGAGGAAACCTACACGCTTAGCAAGGTAACCCTGCCCCCCTTGTCACATACGAGTGTATGAATTGAATACCACAGCACTTGAATCAATGACAGATCTTATCATCTAAAGTGTACACGTCAGACAATTCAACCACCTCTAATTAAACAATATAGTCAAACTGTTAAACATAACAATGTGTACATAAAGTCTATATCAATATATCACAACCATCCTTGATGTTTTTACCTATTATGATCTACTCTCAATCCAGGTTGATGTTTAAATTTTACCTATTATTATATACTCTCAATCCAGGTTGGGCAGGACAGAATTTAAACAATTTGTAAATAGTTTTTGGGAACTATTCCATTATATATTTTAAGCGACATTATTTATAATTTGGGCATGACAGAATTTAAACAATTTGTAAAATTTATCTTGGGAATGATTTCATTAAATATTTTAACTGACATTATTTATAATTTGGACATGACCGAATTTAAACAATTTGTATATAATATTTTGGAACTATTCCATTAAATATTTTAAGAAATATTTATAATTTCTAAAATAATTTGAATTTCATCAATCATAAACATTTATATCTGTTTTTTTAAACACGAATTTGATGACAAAAAGTTTGCAGTTAATGATGTCTAAATTAAAGAAATGATATCAGATGTTCTCAACATCTTAAATAATGAAAGGAAAATGGTGGAACATCATATCAAAATAACTCTCGTCATTTTGAAACTAACATATAGCCCAGTTACCGATCACAAAATGAAATGAAATAAGGTTTAACATCTTTCTGATCTATACCAACCAACTAGACTAATGAAGATGGTTATATGTCATTCTATGTGCTATGTGGGATTTCTATCCTGACAGCGGCACAATGGCCTACTCTCATATCAAAGTCCAAGGGATCTTTTACGTGCATACCAATGTATACACGAGACCTTGGTTTTTCCGTCCCCCTGCACTTACTATTAGATTATATATGACCTTGGTTACATATGACCTTGTTTTTTTGTCCCATATGAACAACTAGAGCCTTTTTTTAATGCACAAGGGATAACCAAGTTCGAAAATCCGGAGAAACTTTTAATCCTAGGACCACCTTAGTGAGTCACCATAGCTCCTTTACTGAACTGATCAACCAGTATGTAACTATTTCCTTGTAACAATATAATGAAATAAAATGGAGTGTAACATCCTACTGTTCTGCTCCGACTGGGCTAATGAAGAAGACGGGCATATGCCGTACAGTGAGCTGAGGGAAATTTTGCCGAGACAGCGGAGCGACAGCCTACTCTTACATCGAATTTCAATTGTTATAGGATCTTTCAGGTGCATGCCAATATGAAAACGGGACCATGGTTTTTCATCCCATCCGAATGACTAGACAGCTGTCCTTGTCAGTTCCTCCTACCTGCACCACTGACAAAGGGAAACCAGATGCACTATGATGAAATAAGCAGAAATAAACACGATTTCTGCCCAATAAAAACAAGAGATAAACTCATCACAAGTCAATTTACAGGTTAAAACAGAAAGAAATTATAGGTAAAATATTTGAACTCTGTAACCTGGATGTTAATGAATTCTTTACAAGTCATCTTCTTGCATTAACCTGTTAACCTCCGCATGTAATTACAATAACAGTTCAAACATTGACTCTATCCACTGACTTTATTTTTATACATATTATCACAGATAATAAAACTTCACAAGAAAATATCCATCACACCACAGAGAGAGAGAGAGAGAGGTATGTTAATATTGTCTACAGAGAGAGAGAGAGAGAGAGAGAGGTATGTTAATATCGTCTACCAAGAGAGAGAGAGAGAGAGATGGGGTTTAATGTCCACTTGACACAAACTAGGTCATTTCGGGACTGACATGTTGTTTTTTTAATTAAAATTTTTATTTCAATAATTCACTTGCGCGTAGGGTAGTTTAGCAGTGGGAGGAAACCAGATATCCATCAAGTTTGGCTGCATGATGAAGTAAAGCTCTATGATGTGACTTCTGGTTGATTTTTTATTTCTGTGGATTGATATTTCCTGTGGAGATTTTAAAATTTCATGTTAATTTTCAGTAACATCTATTTGCCCTCTTTATTCTAGTTCAATTAGGCTATTATTTTGGACAGTGAAGTGATTTCAGTGTTTGGTTGGGTTTTTTTTGTCCCTTACATTTAAGTAGACACATTCATTTCCTGATGACCAGTCCAAATAAACTATTTTAGTCCAATTAGACTTTTATTTTTGGCCCTTACAATCAACTAGATACATTTCATTGTCAGTCCCAATAAACTCTTCTAGTTCCATATATTTACCAAGAGATATTTTCTCGCCAGTGCCAATTGTTTTAGAGTTGAACTTTAACCTCTTCAGGTATTCTTTGCCATTGAAGATTGCCTATAAACTCTGTAGTTAGAGGGGGGTTGGATGGCCGAATGGTTAGCACGAGCGCGCTGTATCATGAGGTCTGTCATTGAGTCAACTGGCATGGTTTCGAATCCCCAGTTGTACGTGACAAGGAGTAGGGTCGCCTATCCAACCTTATGGGTTTTCTTCGGATCCTCCGGTTTCCTCCCACTGCTAAAGACCCCTACGCGCAAGCAAATTATTGAAATAAAATTAAACCATATGTTAGTCCCGAAATGACCTAGTCTGTGTCGAGTGGAGTTAAACCCCATTTCTCTCACTGTAGTTAGACATTGTATTAGAGTTGAACTATGACCTCGTCAGGTATCCTCTAAAGAGATATACTTATGTTAAGATCGTGAAGAATGTATATTTTGGCAGTAAATACTCCAGCGTTGTATACACAAGCTGTAGTAAGATTCATGTTAGCATGGCTAAACTCTGACCTACTGTCCATTGTTATAAGGTCCGCACTAAAGTCCAAACAATTTTAGCCTCATGGACATTCCTCTGTCCCAAAATATATTACTGTATATACATTTCTGAAATTTTCCAAACATGTTTAGTCTATGCTTTAATGGTTTACTCTAAAAATATCAGAGATAAAAATAATTTTCGAGCTAGAAATAACTGTAAACAATAACAATTAAATAATCTTAAGGTTTAAAATGACTCAAACTATAACAATTAAATGATCTCAAGTTTAAAATACTATAGGAATTTCTATCAATTTAAGTTATTAAATTTTAAAAATAATATCTTAAGGTTTAAAATGACTCAAACCATAACAATTAAATGATCTCAAGTTTAAAATACCGAAGGGATTTCTATCAATTTAAGTTATTAAATTTTAAAAATAATAATCGTAAGGTTTAAAATAACTTGAACAAGAGCAATTATATAATCTTATGGTTTGAAAACTTGAACAATATCAATAACATTATTTCGAGTTTCTAATATTAAAAATACTGACGGAAATTCTATCAAATTATCCTACATGTTTAGAAATATCTTGAACAAGAATAATTAAATAATATTATGGTTTGAAATTACTTGAACAATAACTGACTTTTCTTTATTGAATTTTAAAAATCAAATAAACCATAAAACCGTGATTCAGTGACAAACTTAAAGGAGCTAATAACCAAGAAAAAAAGTTGTTCAAATCCAATAAGCAAATATAACTAGTCAAACTTGAAACGATACATGTAATATTTAAATATTTATCCAGACTAAAAAAGGTTATAATTATGATAAAGCCTACATAAAAAGCTAATATAATCACTGACCCATATTCTTTTACGCCCATTTTATAGATTTTTATGAAAAGAAAATATTTGGGTCGTTAGAAACGCTACAAGTACACTATATTACCATTAGGATACAATAGTGAAATTGATCAGGAAAGGATCTAGCCAGACTCTTTAATACAGAGTCACGGACTAATATATTACCTGGCATTACAAAGACTGAAGTTAATTTGACAGTTGACACAATTTCTAAATTTGAAAATCTTTACGACTTGTAAAAAAAAAAAAAACGAACTATACAATTCCAAACTGCTGCTCAATATTGAGAGAGAGAGAGTTTAATGTCCACTCAACACATAACTAGGCCGTTTCGGGACTAATATGGTTCAATTTTTTACTATTTCAATAATTCGCTTGCATGTAGGTGGGTCTTTAGCGGCGGGAGAAAATCGGATTACCTGGATAGAACCCAAAAGGTTGGTTAGACGACACTACTCCACGTACGAGCAGGGATGCAAAACCACGCCACTTGACTCAATGACAGACCTTATGATCCAACATGTACACATTAAACCATTCGACCACCCAACCCCCCTCAATATTTTGTGACAAGTTAAGGTCCGTGTGAAAACCGGTCTGTCTCCTTTTAGAGAAAATATACACTGTTTTAATCTTCATTTTTAAATTTTAAAGTCTTGAACATCAAGTGTTATTATCTACTTAAATACAGTCGAAACTCCTTTGATTCTTCCAAAAGAAGCATTTTAATTTTATCTCAATGTCTTAGAATAGATTCAGATTAATGTAAAATTCAGAGAAAATATGCACGGTTTTAATCTGCAGTTTTAAATTCTAAACCCTTCAACTTCAAATGCTATTATTTACTTAAATACATCAACTGCTTTGATTCTTCCAAAAGAAACAATTTAATCTAATCTCAGTGTTTCTGAAAAGATTAGGATTAATACAAAATGTTAAGGCATCTTTCTTTTTATTTAATGTTAGCATAAAGAAAGAAAACATAATCTGCCATTTTAAATTTGAAACTCTTCAACATCAAATGCTATTATCTACTTAAGTCCATTAACTCCTTGGATTCTTCCAAAAGAAGCATTTTAACGTGATCTTGATGTCGTATAGAAAAGATTAAGATTAATACAAAATGGTAAGGTGTCTGCATCTTTATTTAATGTTAGCAGAAAGAAAGAAAACATAATTGTAGACTGAAATCAGACGGTGTTATAAGTTTGAACAGAAGTGTGATTTTTAATCAAGTTTTAAACACCTCCAAGAGACCAGGTGTTAGATATTGCACATTTTAAGGAAAGAAAGTCTTTCTATTGTATAGGTCGACAAGAAGCGATTAAGTAAAACAATTGGGCGTTTAAATTAGTTGAAAGGTGTTAGGCCCAGTAGCCAGTAAAGAGATTAGTAACAACACTATCTGGAAATCTTTGTGTGTTTTTACTTGAATTGTCTGAAAGAAAATGTTGGTGTCATGTCTGAAGCTTTGATGTATTGTGTAGCAAACTGCATTTTCCTGACACATTAAAGGAAACATCAAACAGTTTACAAAACTAAATATTCGCCAAATTAAGAAACTTCTAAACACTACAATATAATACCTTCAAATTAACAAATTGGAATGTCTGTTGCTACATAAATAATGAAATGAAATGTAGAGCAACCTCCAACTTTTTTCCGCACCAACAAATAATGACGATGAACATATGCCATGCGGTGTGCTATGCCGAAAATTTTGACATGCACCGGACAATGAACCGAAAAACGCAAAATATAATAACATAATGCTCCCTCTGCCATAGTCACATAAATAGCTGTAAACAATTCCAGGAACATACAACAGTTCTGTGACTTGGGCGAGTTATGGCAGTTTGGGGGGGGGGCAGTTTTGATAATGAGGAAACGCATCATCCTCAACCCCCTAGAATTGGTCTATCATTGCTGTAGTCACTGGGTGCCAGAATTGGTCTATTATTTCTGTAATCAATGGAAGCCAGAATTGGTCATTTTATCATTTCTGTAGTCAGATCTATATACAGCTCTATAAACACAGACGTGTTAAAGAAATAAACTTTCACGTCCAACATGGTGTGAAATATAAACACTAATTAACAGATTACCACTAACAAAATAATCAGTTAGACAAACCTTAGGCACATCAATAAACTACAGATAGTATAGCCTGGGATCAAATCATATGAAATGGGGTTTAACATCCTACTGTTCTACTCTGACTGGCCATACAATGTGCTATGAGGGAAATTTTGCCCGGACAGTTATGGCCTACTAAAATAACAAATTCTAACTGTCAAGGGATCTTTAACGTGCATGCTGATGTGTACACAGGATTACAAGCATCATAGACTCGGGGAGGCCCTTGAATTTAATGATATCACATAGTTCCTAGGGTCCTTTTTAGTGTTGAATTTAGGTTGTTTTTGAGGAATTGGTAAGATTTCCACTGGCTTTAGTTTCATACTCAGGATATCTCTAGAATGCACCATTTACAGTCCGTTTTACAGACCATCCCCCATCTCCATCCCAAACCCTGACCCCTAGGACTATTCCTTGAAAACCATCCAAGGGTAGACTTCAATTTTAAAAACCATTTTATTATACACAGGTAAGTTTTCAACTAAAAATAACTACTTCAGTTTGTTCCTGGGGCTTAATGTCCACTTCCACCAAATTACTTGACACAATTCAAAGAGTTTTATACCTTTTAACAGGAAGAATGAATTACAAAGTTTTCCTCAAAATAAAAATAATCATACTTGACAAAATGAGTCATTAAAAAAAAACATTCTTATCTATTTCTGTTATCAAAAACTTTCTCACAATACCATATAAGGCCAAGCTAATTTATCTTTTAGTTCTTCCAGGTATTGATAAATAAATAGCTACTCAATTCTGGAAACTAAAGTTTTTGGGAAGGGGAGAGAAAGAGTGAAAAATGGGGTTTAACGTCCACTCGACACAAACCAGGTCATTTCGGGACTAACATGAATGCACCGAGAGAGAGAGAAATGGGATTTAACATCCATTCGACACAAACCAGGTCATTTCGGGACAAACATATGGTTCAATTTTATTTCAATAATTCGCTTGCGCGTAGGGGTCTTTAGCAGAGGCGACCCTACTCCTTGTCACGTACAGCTGGGGATTTTTAGGACGGCCATTCAAGAAAATTGTTGGTTTTCGCAGGGAACAAAAATCTAATTGTGATGGCCTAACTGTGATAGCCTGATCAACGTAAATAACGTTCTAAATATACGATTGATTGTTGACAATTAACAATGGATGTGATTATCGAAACCTGATATAAACACTGATTATATTACAAATCAATAATTATCTTATCAAATGGGTGGACATCAACAACAATAAATATCAAAAGACAGAACACATAAAGCCCACTGAAATTATCTCTCGTCTCACTCTTAATTAGTTTGATATAGAGTTAATGATTGTACAGTATTGATGTCAACAGACCAACAATAGCTACATAGTACTGTGATATGGGTGGACCGTTTGTAAAGATACCATGTTTTATAATATGGGTGGGCCGTTTGATATCATTAGGTACTTTATACTATGGGTGGACCGTTTGTAATATTTAGGTACTGTATCCAGTCAGACTGTTAATTAGCATGATTAGAAGTAATGATTGTAGGGTATTGATGTCAACAGACAAACAATAGCTACAAAATACTGTAAGATAACATGTTTTATAATATGGGTGGACTGTTTGTATTAAATATTTAGGTACTTTATAATATGGGTGGACCGTTTCCAATATTTAGATACAGCATGTCTGCCTCTTGTTACATACGATGGAATATACCCGACTACACCAGTAACAAACCAAGTATCCCAACTGTATGATTTTACTACATGTAATGTGCTTTAACATCCTACTTTTTTGCACCGACTGGGCTTATTTTGGATTCTAACCATCAAAGTTTCAATGACTATATATAGACACTGTCCTCCAACCTTAACACGCAGTAATGTCCCTAGGAACTATCTCGGCCAGCACAGTGAGTAAACCCGAGACATCTTCGTTAGGGAGTCAGAGCCTTAATCACTGGGCCACCGTGGCTCCTAAATATATGTCAGCCTATATAATGTGGATGGCAGAAAATATATATTGATATATAGATCTATCTGTACAGAAACACCTGTAAACAGGTAGATTGTTACCTTGATCAGTAACAATAGACCACACCCTATTTATCTCTTTATCTTATATATATCATTAAAAATCTATGTATATAAATGATACAACATCAAACTAAAGAGAAAGAAATGGGGTTTAACGTCCACTCGACACAAACTAGGTCATTTCGCAACTAACATATGGTTTAATTTTATTTCAATAATTTGCTTGCACGTAGGGGTCTTTTACCAGTGGGA
This sequence comes from Patella vulgata, assembly GCF_932274485.2. NCBI lineage: Eukaryota > Metazoa > Mollusca > Gastropoda > Patellidae > Patella > Patella vulgata. The sequence continues at coordinate 71,743,145 of NC_065883.2, read as the reverse complement.
GGAAACCGGAGGACCCAGAGAAAACCCACGAGGTTGGAACAACATCAAACTAGGAACAAACTAGGAAATAAATGAAATGAAATGGGGTTTAACGTCCTACTGTTTTGCTCCAATTGGGCTAATGAAGACGGGCATACCCCATACAGTGTGATATGAGGATAATTTAGCCCGGACAGCAGCACTATGGTCTGCTCATATATCAAATTCCAACTGCTAAGGGATCTTTTACATGCATGCCAATGTGTACACTGGACCTTGGTTTGATGGAGGTGACATTATCAGTTGATATCATTGAGTTAAGATCTCGAGCATTTACTCAGCAAAATGCCACAAAGAATGTATGATGTCAACTTTAAGAGAGAGAGAGAGAGAGAAATGGGGTTTAACGTCCACTCGACACAAACTAGGTCATTTCGGGACTAACATATGTTTTTTTTTAAATTTTATTTCAATAATTCGCTTGCGCGTAGGGGTCTTTAGCAGTGGGAGGAAACCGGAGGACCCGGAGAAAACCCATGAGGTTGGACAGGCGACCCTACTCCTTGTCACATACAACCGGGGATTCGAAACCACGCCAGTTGACTCAATGACAGACTTTATGATACAGCGCGCGCACGCTAACCATTCAGCCATCCAACCCCCCATCAACTTTAAGGACCCCACATTTCTATGGTAGATATCTTATAGACAGACATCTATCTGAAGTCCAAGATCACCTGATTTTAAGGAGTGCTCATTCTGTTTGACATCTCTCTGAACCAGGGCCCATATTTGTCCATTTAAGACGATGTGGTTTTAATTATTGCAATGATTAAACGACTATGTGAAGTACATGTTATGACAATAGCCTCGTCAAGTTGATAACTCCCTCGATAAATATAATTATCGCTGTATACAAGATTAAATGTTTGACAATAATCATAACCTACTTTTTATGTCTTGGCTTATAGACGATACTACTAACTTGATATACATTTCTTTCGGGAGGGAGGGTTTGGATGGCCGAAAGGTTAGCGTGTGCGCGCTGTATCATAAAGTCTGTCATTGAGTCAACTGGCGTGGATGGGACAAAAATACAATATCCCATGCATGTGGAACAAGCTCCCGTCTGGGCTCCCAAAAACCAATATTTATATGTGTGCGGGCCGTGGGAGGGGTTGGGGTGGTAGTCCCTCCCAGTTCCACCAGTTAATATTGGGCTGTGTGGAACATGCTAGAGTCCATTTGTAGCATATCTGACCTTCATAGCAGAAGCCCATCTTCAAAAGCCCAGTCGGTGCAGAAAAGTAGGACTTTTAAACCCCATTTCACATTTTGTTCTTTCATGTACAGCTAGGGTAACATGAAGGGTAGAAATTTGACAGATTAAGTTACAAATATCTTATAGCATGACATAAATTACATGTAGGAAAAACATAAAGGTAATTAATTTGGATGGCACATGTATACATATTGCTGTAGATAACAAAAATTTGAAGTTATCTCCATTTTCATGGTGTGAGATTGTGGATATTCTGGATTACATGTAAGAAAGACATAAAGGTCATCAATTTGGATGGCACATGTAGGTTGCTTCTGATAACAAAATTTTAAAAATTTGAAAGTGACCTCCAGACAACTCGGGTTTCACGTCACGCCTTGATGAAAGTCATGGTTTTATCCTTTATTCAAGGTGACTCCAATATACAACCAGATACAACAGGATCCTTCACAATAAACTGGATTCAATTGTATGGAATACTATTACTGTATTATCGTTGTCATTCGGTTTTGCTTGATAATTTTAAAGGCAAGAGAAACCACATTAAAATATTCCCAGAAATAAACCTTTAAGAGAGAGAGAGAGAGAGAGAGAGAGAGAGAGAGAGAATTGGGACTAACACATGGTTCAATTTTATTTCAACAATTCGCTTGCGCGCAGAGGAATAAACGGTTAAGGACAAGTGTTTATAACTGAGCTCTGTATTAAATAGTAATGATATTCCATAGGATTGTGTTCTTTGTATTTCAAGTTCAATTACTCAGTGTGATTGAAACAATTTTTAATCCTTTTTTCTGCTAGTCTAATCAGTATTCTATAGAACTGTGTTCTGTGTATTTCAAATTTAATTACTAAATAAAATTGATCAATTAAACTGGGAATAACATCTTTTTAATACTATTGTTGTCATTGAGTAATAAAACAGTAATTTTATTCTATAGAATTGTGTCCTTTGTATTTCATGTCAAATTACTAAATACCATTGAAACAAGTTAACAATCTGCGAATAATGTCTCCTTAATTCTATTGTTATTCAGGGATTACCGGTAAAACATCTTCATTTTAAGGATGGCATTTAAATAAAATTTCAATTCTGTGACCTGTGTATTTCAATTTAATTCCTAAATTCCATCGAAAGAATTTAACAACCTGGGAATTATGTCTTGTTAATCCTATGTTCATTTTCAAGATGGCATTTAAACAAAGTTTAATTCTGATACTAAACCAAGATTATTATTGTTGCTGAATCAGACTGAATTAAAACTAAATAAGTAGAAATTGGAGATTGAATGAAACCAAATACATTTATGGACTGAAAACAGTATATTTCTTGATGAAAAAACAGTCTATATTTTCAGATTCTAACAATATTTACGATAGGAGACAATAACAATTGTCTTGCTATCGACTTTCGATTGACTCCTGAACGTACTTCAACAGTTGTGACAAATATAAACACAAACTGCCACCCCACAAAAAAGGTCCTGTTCAACTCTCTTTTTTAAAACATTTTTTATACATACCATTTTAAGATAATTTTCTAGTTCCTTATTCAGTATTTTTAATGTCCGTAAATCCCAATCTTCCTCCTCACTATACATACGATACTCGAAATGATTTCCTGCCATCTTGCTTTAAATCTCCCAGTAAAATGCACATGGTTTAGGAGTCTTCGCTTTTAATTTGCATACAACATGTAGACTAGCCAGTTTGATTGACAGCTTACATACTAACATCACTCACTGTCCAAACGTCACAAAAAAACACAAAACGTCACCGAATTACTTGAAACTTCATGTAAGCCACTTATTTTTTTTAACAAATCTCTCGAAATTGAAGATTAATGTTTTTTACTGAATAACTAAATAAATTCTATCACTTCTCAGCAAAGAAAACCGAAATCCATGTTGTCGCTGTATCGAATGAGATGTCTACAATCCAATGTTCACAGCTCGAAAATATCTCTGACCTGTCCCCTTGAAATAAATGTCTGAATGAATGAAATAAATTCCTTTCTTGATTCTATATATGAGTGAATGGTAGTGTGTTGCCCTGTGGCTATTTATAGTAATACAGGTAAACTATGTCAGGTGAGACATCCAGGTAGATAATATAAACCACTAAATGACTAATGGCCTCTCACATGTTATCAGTTTAAATCAAAATATTCAAAATTATTACGAGTGAAATATCTCCGTCATCCTATTTCCCGAACAGACAGCTTGTCACACCATATTGATTGTCACACAGGTATAGATATATACAATGAACCAATATGGCCGCCACCTTTACTTTGCTATCATGAGTTGAAACCAGGTCATTTAAGAATGTGTCACAATAGACTAGAATTGATGTCCGTATTCTGTCTCCTACTCAAAACCTCAGGTAAACAGCCATTGGAGCTTTGTTATTCAAATTCACCAATCGTGAACTGGTATTTCAAGAATGGCTATAGCCAAGATGAAAGTTATTGAGGGAGCTTGAGGCAAACATGGCGAGCTCAATAAAAGATCATGTAATTGTTTTGGTCGTAATAAGAGGCCAGTGTTGACTAAGTCTGTTTTTCGACTCAAGTTATTTCAACTTCCACTCCCATTATCCTAGGCTATTGTTAAAACTTCGGGCTTCATTTATTTTTGGCAAGGAAAGGGGTAAGCTGTGGATTAGCATTCTACGTTTGGTAATGTTATGTAACATTATGTTTCAAGTACATAATGTGTTAATCACAAAATACGTCAAAATAAATTGTTTGAACTAATCAAACCAAATATTGAAAGTTGATGTACAAACATTAAATAAGTTACTTGTGACATAATTGGCCTGTTAATCAAGACAACATTTTAAAATGAACTGTCCTGTAAATCAAGACAACATTTTAAAATGAACTTAATAAATATGCACCTTTTGATTATGATGACATAATATCTTTAAATGCGAGAAAATTGATAAGAAACAAAGATCAATATATTAAAACCTTTATATTGATCGAATAAAGACCAATACAAATCACAGAAAGGATAATTAAATAAAATTATTCAAAGTTCTTAATTTGGCAATATTTTTAGAATGTTAATGCTTTTTTCCCCCCTGTAAATTAGTTATTCAATAAACACAAATTCCTCAACTTATAATGAACAGTTTCAGGTCTCTCCTTTAAATTCAAACTGCTAAGGATGGTTTTAAGCAGACCTTGATATTTTTTTGTCCCATCCAAATGATTAGGCACACTTGCCTTGTATGCCCCACAGGCACTACCATGGGGAAGTTAGGGCAAGTAAAAACCCACTTGAAAAATACCTAAGGTTTTACTCATTCCCTACAGCTCGACTATCGCAGCCCCCTCATTGAAGATGGGTTGGGTGGCTGATTGGGTTTTTAAATTTTTTTTAAAAAAAAACTTTGCCCGAATAACATAAATTACTGACCTTTTGACATACCTTAACGATGATCTGGCTCTAACTTATTATGGCCCATTCAGAGAAAAGATATTTGTTACTCTGTCTCTTGTACAGAATGAAGAGAATCAGTTTCTAATTGGTTTACGATTCAATGATCTTAATATAATAGAATTGTGTGTTGGTATTGTTATTTTAATTTGACATCAATTAAATCAATTAGACATTTTCAGTTAAAGGAGTTCACCCATTTTAATCTGGGTCAGTATTAATTGTGCATTAGGTGGTCATCTTGCCGTTCTTGGGAAACATGTGAAATGAGAGAGAGAGAGAGAGAGAGAGAGAGAGAGAGAGAGAGAGAAATGCAGTTTAACATCCACTCGACACAAACTAGGTCATTTTGGGACTAACAGATGGTTTAATTTATTTCAATAATTCGCTTGCACGTAGGGGTCTTTAGCAGTGGGAAGAAACCGGAGAAAAGCTATGAGGTTGGAAGGCAACCCTACTCCTTGTCACGTACAACTGGGGATTCGAAACCACGCCAGTTGACTCAATGACAGGCCTTACGATACAGCACGCACGTGCTAACCATTCTGCCATACATGTGAAATGATCTCAGAGAATGTGGTTTAATGTCTTGTGAACACTTTACTTCAGTCATTTTGCTTCTAACAAAAGGTAATGAGCATTTCTATAGTTATGTGTGCAATGCAAGGGGGGGGGGGGATTTTGCCCAAGCAGTGTTTCTGTCTACTTTCTTCATATTCTACCTGATAAGAGTTCTTTTACATGCACACACAGCCATCAGTTTTTCATACCATCCGGTTGACTAAGCCCATTTTTCTTTTCAGCCCTATGCAGACACTATCCCTGACAACCTAAGGTTCATCTTGGTTAACACTAGAATTCAAACAATCAACATTCTGGTCAAGAATCCAGTACCCCAATTGCTCAACAACCACGCACCTCCACACTCAATCCACAAGAAGAAAATGATACGAATATATCGGAAACAGATTGTCTCTTACCTGTATAATCACTGAATCTAAAAAATTTTATGTAAAGTCAGCAAATTAAAGATTGCAAATCACGATAAATGACAATTTTTTGGAATAAACTAATCTAAGACGATTTATATTCATATACAAAATCCATGATGGTTATCTAAATCTATAGATGTATATAAAACTTATCTAAATCTATATATAAAATATTAAATGTGTTACAAATTTTTTTTTCGTTTCAAAACCAAGAGAAGACAATTAATTCTTTGTTTAACCCTCCTGAACAATCTATCTGCCAATCAATTTTACAAAAAAAAAAGCTGTGCATTGTATTTTAATTTTTTGTTATTGTCAATCAATAACACACCAGCTACTCAAATAAAACAAGTCCCTTGGATACTGTGGGCATTCCGCCTACAAACTTTCCATTGTACTTGTTAATCAATGCATGATTCCTTTCTTTAATACACTATTACACTTAATTAACCACAACAATTCCTTAATTTCACTACCTACAATCAATCTCTAGCTGATGCCATTTTCATTAATGATAAATATTTGATAAGTAAGTGGAATAATGAAGAATTCCCTCGGCTGATTCAGCATGGAATAATAAATGGTACAACTGTCAAACGATTCAATATAGCAGTTTGAAATGTTCAATGGCATTCTTTATTATTTATTAAAAGAGGTCAACCGTGACAATCAGAATACTTAACATTTCTCCACTGGATTTCATTTCATAACACAAAATTGACAACTTTGAGTTTAAACAGCTCTATTTTTTAAAATCTAAATCATTACTTTATACAGTTACAAGCCCAAATCATTACCCTATACAATTACAAGTCCAAGATTTTTGTGTTATATGCTTGATAACGACTTGTGAAATCTTGTTGAAACGTGGCAGTGAAATAAACCATTGTAATTCTTATCCATAAATAGTGTGTTATTCGACTATGTTCCAATTACTAAATGCCATTCAAAGAATACAAGTCCAAATCATCACTCTATATATACGAGTGGTTACAGAAAGAGAAAAATAGAGTTTAATGTCCATTAAACACAAACTAGGTCATTTCAGGACTAAGATATAAATGTACCTTCAACATTAACACGATTAATGCAATCTGGAAAGAGGTTTACCGGACCAGCAAAATCAATGATAATAGTTCATCGAAGGCCTCCCCACCCCTCACGCCCACCACTTCCCCCATCTTTTCATATGCAAGAAATAAAATCTGAGCCAAAACGAAAAATAGACAAACACAATTTCACCAAGTCTTTAACCCATATACATCTGTATTTATATTGAAATGGAAATAACGTAATCTTTAAAATGTAAACTGTTTACATGTTTCTTGTTTTTCTAGTTCCATGGTAGCGGAATTGTTTAATTTAAACATGAACGAAAGTCTGCAGAAAGTTGCAGTTGCCAAAAATTGCCCTGCAGTTATGCACGGTATCTGAATTGTGTAAACAAAACATTATGATGAAGGATAGACGGTAGCTGGCAGGGAGCTAAAACGACTTCCCCATGACCATCCCTAAATTTCCGACTTTGTCTTTTGCTAAATGCTAAATTATTACTAAGATTACTGCAAGAGAGAGAGAGAGAGAGAGAGAGAGAGAGAGAGAGGGGGGGTTAACGTCCACTCAACACAAACTTGATCATTTTGGGACTAACATATGGTTCAGTTTTATTTCAATAATTTGCTTGTGCGTAGGGGTCTTTAGCAATGGGAGAGAACCAGAGGACCATATAAGTAAACCACGAGGTTAGGAGGTAACCCTACTTCTTGACACATACAAGCTTTAATCAAAACCACCCAACTCGACTCAAAGCTGTGTCTCTAAGAATAAAGAATCAAAATAACTTCTCTTACCAGAAAATGAATCCCACATGAACATCGTCAAGAACAATGACAGACCTTATGATCTAAAGTCCACAGGTTAGACTACTCGGCCACCCAAACCCGCTGTGTCTTTAAGAATCAATTATTATAATAACTTATAAAAATGACAGACCTTAAGATCTAAAGCCCACAGGTCAGAACATTCAGTCACCCAACCCACTGTGCCTTTAAGAATCAATTATTATAATAAATTCTCTTACCGGACAATGAAGCGCACCTGAACATCGTCAAGAACAATGACAGACCTTATGATCTAAAGCCCACAGGTTAGACTACACGGCCACCCAACCCGCTGTGCCTTTAAGAATCAATTATTCTAATAACTTCTCTTACCTGACAATGAAGCGCACCTGAACATCATCACGAACAATCAGAAAATATTCCCGGATATTACCTGTATAAACAGGTGAACCTGGGTAATATATATCCTGTCTTACATCACGTCTGTTTTTCTTGAAATTATAAACGATTCGAGTAGAACTGTAAGTATCTGATTAGAGTTATCTTTTCTTTGAACTTAAACAGATCACTAGGTAACTCCTTACATGAGGTAATCTATGGCTAACAAACCATGGTTTAATGTGTGTGGGGCCTGTTAATCATCATTCTTAAATAATCTCAATCTGGATTTTCTCTAAAATCCAAACTTTAAAGCGATAATTTCATATTTTCTAAGAAAGTCAAAATATAATTATTTCTATGTCTTTTGCTCAGTAGGTTGTCAACTCACTATTATACTATCATAGGTATTATTCTCCCTCTTAAAAATCCTTTGACCCCGGAAATAATAACACAATTACCTCCCTTGTTTTTCTATTCCCCGCCCCCCCCCCCCCCATGGAATAGCTATCTTCAAACGTTTGAATTTGAAGTTCAAAATGATATTTTTGCCAATTTCTCAACTGGCAATAGTGAATTATAGGATTAATAGGATTATTCTTTAACAAGGTAGGACTGTTTATTGATACCATCTATTTTAAGACTTTATTTTAATAAATTTTAAAAATATAACTTAAAAATATGAAATTGCAACTTTAAAGTTAACACACTTATAGCTTGATAATGACTAGAGAAGCCTGGTTAAAATGTGAATGCGGACTTTCAATCCAAGGGACAATGTATAGTCATTCGGATGGGATGAAAAACAAAGGTCCCGTGTACATATTGGTGTGCACATAAAAGAACCCTTGACAGTAGGAATTCGAAATAAAGAGTAGGTGATAGCGCCGTGGTCTTGGCTAGATTCCCCTCATGGCGTAAACCTGTCTTCATTAGCCTGCACCTATTACCAGCATTGCATATGGCCTATCCCTCATATGTTTCATTACCTAGAATTTATAGTAATCTATCCTGTATATCTACAAACCAGCACTAGAAACGAGAGAGAGAGAGAGAGAGAGAGAGAGAGAGAGAGAGACGGGGTAGGGTGGTTGGGATTGGTGTTAACGTCCACTCCACTCGACACAAACTAGGTCATTTCGGGACTAACACATGGTTCAATTTTTTTTCAATAATTTGATTGTGCGTAGGGGGTCTTTAGCAGTGGAAGGAGGTTGAACAGGCGACCCTACTCCTTGTCATGTCACGTACAACCAGGAAATCGAAACCATGCCAGTTGACTCAATCAATGACAGACCTTATGATACAACGCACATGCGCTAACCATTCAGCCATCCACCTCCCTTAGTAATCACAGAGTTTATAGTAATATATCCCGTACATCTACAAACCAGCACTCTTATATCGAATTCCAACTGCCAAGGGATCTTTTACGTGCACAGCAATGTGTACACGGGACCTCGGTTTTTCGTCCCATTCGAACGACTAGACAGCTTTCCTTGTCAGCCCCTCCATCCTGCATCACTGACAATGGGAGAACCACGCGGGAAAATCGTGATGAACTTTCTCTGCCAATGCAGGGATCGAACACCCGACCTCCATGCTAGCAAGCTAGCGTCTTACCCACTTAGCCACGTAATCCCCAGAGTTTATAGTAATATATCCAGTAGAGTATAACAAACATATTACAACCTCTTTAATAAAACGGGGGGTTGGATGGCTGAATGGTTAGCGTGCGCGGCTGTATCATAAAGTCTGTCATTGAGTCGACTGGCGTGGTTTCGAATCCCTAGTTGTACATGACAAGGAGTAGGGTCGCCTGTCCAACCTCGTGGGTTTTCTCCGGGTCCTCCGGTTTCCTCCCACTGCTAAAGACCCCTACGCGCAAGCGAATTATGGAAATAAAATTAAACCATATGTTAGTCCCGAAATGATCTAGTTTGTGTCGAGTGGACGTTAAACCCCATTTCTCCCTCTTTAATAAAACTACAAATAATTTGTTTGATTTTTTGCCAAGGGTTTTTTTTCTGTCAGCCATCACAGCAGGTGGTATTTATATGTATACATATACCAGTATAAGATTGTTCCCATCCCAGCCGTGCATATCATGAAATCTATCAACTATATATAGGCCTTATGATCATCCACTTTGTGTTCTTGCTGTAGAATTCAAGAAATAACACAATATTAAAGACAGGAAAAGAAATAGGATTTTATTTAACATATCCTCCGCACAACCAGGTCAATTTATAGGGTTAACACTAAAAATCTCTTCTTCATTAAATATACATTATGCAAGAGCTAAATCTGTCTATTGCAGGTCTTTCTTTAGGTCTGAAATGTTATCTAAATTATTAATTAGACATTAATTAACTTATCCAGACCATAATCAACGCACGATGTCATACAGTAAGATGCCTGCGATATTTACTGGATTCAGATACGTTTGGGATTGAAAATGAAATGAAATGGGGTTTAACATCCTACTGTTCTGCTCCAAACTGGGCTAATGAAGACGGGCATATGCCATACAGTGTGCTATGAGGGAAATTTTGCCCCGACGGCGGCACTACAGACTACTCTTATATCGAATTCCAACTGTCAAGGGATCTTTTACGTGTACGCCAATGTGTACACGGGAACTCGGTTTTCGTACCATCCGAACGACTAGACAGCTGTCCTTGTCAGGCCCTCTGTCCTGTATCACTGACAAGGGGGAACCACGCCGGAAAATCTGGATGAACTTTCTCGGCCAATGCAGGGATCAAACACCTGACCCTTCAGGATAGCGAGCCAGCGTCTTACCCATTTAGCCACCATGATCACCCATTTGGGATTGAACGAAATGAACAAAAGTTAATTGAGTGCAATAGAAGACGAAGATATACACAAGCTGATAGATAAACAATTGATAATATTGACTGATCAAATAGTCATCTTGCGGTAAAGCGATACATCATAGGTGACACTGCTGTTATCTTAGTACAAACTATGCTCATATTTACTCAATATCCCCCTACCTACCGATATAAGATTAACATAACTCGATCTATATCCTTGATAAACTTTAAAGATGCATCATACAAAACCTAAATCTGTTTATTGCAGGTCTTTTTTCTGACTTCAATATTTAAAGAAACATTATTGGTGATTAGATAAAGAGCTGGTAGTTCTCACTATAATAGTTAAAAACTAGATAACGTAAAGGGAATTCGCTGAAAATTTCAGTCAAATTGATCCACCTGAACCGAGTATTTAGCGATTGAATTTTGGGCCTAGCCTCGATCATCATTACTAAAGTCAGTGCGATAAAAAACATAGTCTTGATTATCAATTTTTTGATTTAATCAGAAGCAGCAAACTGGGTTTTAATCCAGTAAATATCGCAGGCTAGTGATGCCAATGAGACTTGATTATCGTCTGGATAAGTTAATTAATGCCTAATTAATAATTTAGATAACACTTCAGGCCTAAAGAAAGACCTGCAATTGGTAGATTTAGCACTTGCATAATGTATGTTTAATTGACATTCTTTAAACATTAATAAGGGTACCACTCTTGGATTGGTGGACTGAAAATTGAGACAGTTATCATGGCAATCTCGGTACTTAACAATCAGCTATTGATTGGGTGATAATTAATGATGATCATCTTATAGATTTATTATAGTTTACCTGGGAAAGTATCCGCGGGGTGGGGGGGAGGAGTTAAATGTTGATATTAATGATGATCATTTTATAGATTTATTATAGTTTACCTGGGAAAGTATCCGGGGGGTGGGGGGGAGGAGTTAAATGTTGATATTAATGATGATCATTTTATAGATTTATTATAGTTTACCTGGGAAAGTATCCGGGGGGTGGGGGGGAGGAGTTAAATGTTGATATTAATGATGATCATTTTATAGATTTATTATAGTTTACCTGGGAAAGTATCCGGGGGGTGGGGGGGAGGAGTAAATGTTGATATTAATGATGATCATTATATAGATTTATTATAGTTTACCTGGAAAAGTATGCAGGGTTTTTTAAAATTAAGTACAAATATGTGAACCTCCTTGCCTACTTTCACATTAAGTGCATAAAAACAAATTCAGCACATCATGAGGCACTTGCATGCTTTTGCTGCACAAGTGTAAATACATCAACAATCTATCTGTATAATATTTCATCTAAAAATACGATCAAAAAAGTCTAAAAATACCTTCAAAACAGTCTAAAAATAATCAGCACATGGGACGGGTCACAAAAACATGATACGCTGTTTTTTTTTAAGATTTTTTTATCTGTCAAATTTTCCCCTTGTACGTGACAAGAAATGAAATGAAATGAAATGAAATGAAATGAATTGGGGTTTAACGTCCTACTGTTCTGCTCCTAATATCGGCTAATGAAGACGGGCATACGCCATACAGTGTGCTATGAGGGAAATTTTGCCTGGACAGCGGCGCTACGGCCTACTCTTATATCGAATTCCAACTGCCAAGGGATCTTTTACGTGCACGCCAATTTGTACACGGGACCTCGGTTTTTCGTCCCATCCGAATGACTAGACAGCTGTCCTTGTCAGGCCCTCCGTCCTGCATCACTGACAAGGGGGAAACCACGCCGGAAAATCTGGATGAACTTTCTCGGCCAATGCAGGGATCAAACACCAGACCTCCAGGCTAGCGAGCCAGCGTCTTACCCACTTAGCCACGTGATGCCCACGTGACAAGAAGTACGGTCGTCTACCCTGCTTCATGGATTTTCTCTAGGTCGTCCGTTTCCTCCCACTGCTCAAGATCCTTAAGCACAAGCAAATTATTGAAATAAAGTTGTAGGCTACCTTATGTTAAATTGTATGTTTAAACTCCATTTTTCTTGCTTTCTCTGTTTATTAGTTAAGTCAGGAACCACGGTGGCTAAGTGGGTAAGACATTGGTTCGCTAACCTGGAGGTCATGTGTTCGATTCGATCCCTGCATTGGCCAAGAAAGTTTATCAAGATTTTCCAACATGGTTTCCCCTTGTCAGTGGTGCAGGACGGACGGCCTGACAAGGTCAGCTGTCTAGTTGTTTGGATGGGACGAAATATCGAGGTCCCATGTATACATTGAGGTGCATATAAAAGACCCCTTGGCAGTTGGAACTGAAATAAGAGTAGGCCATAGTGCTTTTGCCCAAGCAAAATTTCTCTCATAGCACACTGTATGGCCTGTTGTCATTAGCTCAGTTTAGGAGCAGAACAGTAGGACGTCAAACCCCATTTCATTTCATTTATTTGTTAAGTCACTTAGTGTGCTACACAATTTAACATACTGGTAAACTTATTTTTTTAAATTCAGCACAAGTGCAAATACTAAAAACCAATTTGTTTTTAATTCTTTTAAGAAAAAAAGATGCAATACTGTTCTTTATCACCGTTCTATATCAGCTAAGTCACTTAGAGTGTAATCAAATCTTACTATGACCCTTAGTTTATAAATTTCAGCACAAGTGCAAAAATCTACAGGGTTTTTTTTTCTATATTTTTTTTTTTATAATTTTTAGATTTGTTTCCCTTTAAACCAAATTTTTAACATAAACTTCATTTTGTAAAATTCAACTCAGGTGCAAAAATTCACAGTCATTTATTTTTTATCCATTTTTTTTATAATTTTTAGATTTGTTTTCAACAAACTTCTAACATAAACTTATTTTGTAAAATTCAGCTCAGGTGCAAAAATTTACAGCTATTTGTTTTTTATTCAATTATTTTTTTAATTTTTAGATTTGTTTCCCTTTAAACAAAACAATTACCTGCTAGACGCTGATTCATGTCGTAATCTACAGGTAGTCAATCTCAGCACGATTCAGAGAAAAAACAGCAACGTAAACAAACATAGTGCATTAGTAGTTTTTGTTCCAAGAGTCAAAACTGTCCATTAAAGCGCATCTTCTATCCACAAACTTTAGTTTAAGTTAACACTTCACAGCCTTTTAACTTCGAAAACTATCTGTATTCAAGTTTAAAGTTGTAGGGGAAGGTACAAAATGTCTGCAAGAATACAAACTGTCCGTATCTTTGATGTCAATTTTGTATTGTTATTATTGTTCTTTTTTTATTATTCCTTTGATAGTTTCATATTAGTTATTGTTTTTGTTACCTTGTTGTATATAATTTGATTTCTTGCTATTATACTGTCATTATTTACTTGAGAACGACAAGAGGAACTTGTTGAAACGTAGTGTGAAATAAACTCAGTGATTGTTTTCTATATAAATTGTGTTTTATTATTGTCACAGTCGTGTCTAAGTTGTACAAGCGATTTGACATCATTACCAGTTTAAATGACACTTAATTTTTTCTGTATATCAATATCCTCTGTCCGAAACAATGATTTCTACAAATTAAATACAGATCATCAACTTGTTAGATCTATTTCCTGTTAATATATCTTGGTAATGTAAACCTACAGCTTGTATGACACATATTTCCGTATAACAATATCCACAGTTTCGTCAGTTCCACACAATAACTTCTCCTTATCTATACCCGAATGTCCATGAACCTCTGCTAAATTTAAGTATTAATGAATTGAAAAACCTATACCGGAACATCCATGGATCTCTGCAAAAATTTAGCATAAATAAACTTGAATATATACGTAAACATCCATGTATCTTTACTAAAATTATACACAAAATGAACTTCAATATCTGTACACCAACATCCACTGATTTCAAATAAAGTTTAGATTAATTTTAATATCTATTCCTGAACATCCATATTAAAATGAATTTAAATATTCCTGTTATATATACCAGTAGCATAGATTAAACGCATGTTTGGTCATAACCTAGGTATACTTAAAATCACAAGCATTTGGATCAAGGTCTTCATAATATACTATAAAATCCACGAGTGTTTAGATCGAGATCTTCCTGGCGAAAACTATGAAATCAAACATCATTTAGATCAAGATCCTTGAGAAAATTAGAAAATCCACTAGATGGCGATCTTCCTTACGAAAACTATAATCATCCAATATTTAGATCAAGATCTTTCACGAGAAAACTATAATCAACTGTATTTCAAGGCCATAGCGAGTCGTACTGTGGATAAAGAAATGAAAGGATGAGCAAACTACAGGGATTGAAAAGATCACCGTGGACCACACCTCTTCACATCGCTATAGTAACAATGGACAGTCACATGTTAAAGGTCACATTGTACCTTTTGATGAATTGTTCCATGTCGTAAAAAGATGGATGACCATCTAAAATTGTTTCACACGACATTGAAATTGACACAAAACGATATGAAGACACTGTTTCACTGTCGGTTTACCTGTTTACAATCAATTAATCTCGTCAAGATAACTACTTCAACTTGTCGCTACAGATTCTCACCTGAACATCTCTTACCTGTAATAATTGCACCAGGTATCAATCCTAGAATCTGGTCAAATCATTCCATCTTTCAACACTGACTATTAGTTTTTGAAAAAGGAAATGAAATGGGGTTTAACATCCTACTGTTCTGCTCCCAACTGGCCTAATGAAGACGGGCATATGCCATGCAGTGTGCCATGAGGGAAATTTTGCCCAGACAGCGGCACTACGGCCTACTCTTATTTCGAATTTCAACTGTCAAGGGTTCTTTTATGTTCACCTCAGTTGTTAGCGAGCCAATGACTTACTGAGCCACAGCAGCTCCTCCATCAGGCATAAAACCTTGAATCTGTTCAACTTTTTAACACTGACTACAGCTACATGTAATATCAGTGTTTCAAAACTAAAATGTGGTTTAACATCCTATGTTTCAATACCAACTATTCGGCATTCCCATGCAAATTCTTTATTAAATTCCAACTAGAGAGTTCTTTAGAGTGCACACTAATTCTCAGCATTTCCCTGCAAATTTTTTTTTATCAAATTCCAACTATTAAGGGTTCTGTAGGGTGCACACTAACAAGTACACAGGTGCACGTCAGTTTTTTGTTTCAGAATGTGAAATGTTGTCGAAGTTCAAAAACATCAAATAAGGGTTATAATCTATGAATGTAATAAGCTTGAACCTGTCACAACCCTGTATTCAGTAAGATAAATAATTTAAGGTCATAAAAATCTTTACGTTTACTTTCCCCCCAAAATGTACAGAAATTATTTTTATACAACTAACTACATTGAAGAATTAAATGTAAATCTATTATTTCCAAAAACTAAAACATTTTTTTTTAGATTTTTAAGATTCAACTTCAACTGTCTTCCTTAAAAAATATGGGGTTTGGATGGGCGCGTTGTATCATAAAGTATGTCATTGAGTCAACTGGCGTGGTTTTGATTCCTTGGTTGTACGTGACAAGGAGTAGGGTCACCTGTCTAACCTCGTGGGTTTTCTCCAGGTCCTCCGGTTTCTTCCCACTGCTAAAGACTCCTACACACAAACGAATTATTGAAATAAAATTGAACCATTTTAGTCCCGAAATGACCTAGTTTGTGTAGATTTGATGTCAAGCCTGGAAAGAAGGCATCTGTCACAGACAATGTCAGGCACAGATTCAGGCTTTGTCAGGCACTAAACCTCTGGTGCCTGTCATTTTGTCCAACACTGATATTATTAATACATGTTCGGCACTAAGTTGAAAATGTCAGGTACTATTTCATTAGTGCCTGACATTTAGTCAGGTACATCTAAAACCTATTTCCAGGCCTGATGGATGTTAAACCCCATCTCTCTCTCTCCTTGAAAAATAAATCAAGGTAACTTATTTAAAATGTATGACATTAGTGTTGCTCGATGAGTAATCGTCATTCATCACATTGTAAAAGAACTGTACTAACACCTCTCTAGTTAATCTGTTTACTAAAACTCTCATGGCCGTTTCACCCCAATCAACTTAGTGTCCACTCCAGGACAAAACGTAACTGTCCATTTTCTCTACGTCAAACTATCTGTCACCATGTTTGTTCAGCAATCTTCTTCATTACATTTGTATAAAAGGTCACTGCGTGTTGTTTATCTCCTGAGCGAGAATCTTCATGGTCTATCGTGTAAGATTAAATAAAGAAACGAGTTCAGTACATACATAAATACCTTGCATGTAATTACCTACATCTAACTCTTTTACTTGCTGGTATCAAAACTATATACATTAGTGAAAATTACTCAGGAAACAAATATGGTTGACCTTGTAAGATTAAATACAGAGAGATTGAGAGAGAGAGAGAGAGAGAGAGAGAGAGAGAGAGAGAATGGGGTTAATGTCCACTCGACACAAACTATGTCATTTCAGGACTAACACATGGTTCAATTTTATTTCAACTGCAGGATCCACAGAGAGAGAGAGAGCAATGTTATTTAACATCCATTCAACACAAACTAGTTCATTTCGGGAATAACATATTTTTCAATTTTATTTCACTTGCACGTAGGACCTGTAGAAAACCCACGAAGTTGGAAAGACGACCCTACTCCTTGTCACGTAGGACCGGGGAATCGAAACCACGCCAGTTGACTCAATGACAGGCCTTATGATACAATGCGCACTTGCTAACCAATCAGTCATCCAACCTCCTAGTTCAGATAATAACTTGCCATTAGAGCATTCACAATTAAATAGGATTCTTCATCTCACTAATGTAAACAACATATATAAATTTCAAAATGATCAAATAATAAATATAGTCTGTAGTCTGTTCGCATGAAATTGTGGATCGCGGACGAAAGGATGAACAGAAGCGATGGCAATATACGCCCACATTTCCATATATATATATATATCAGTGAAAATTACCAAATCTGGTTGATCGTGTAAAGTTTAATAAAAGTAGCGAGTTCACATAAATGCCCTGTATCTCGATCGTCACAAACACCTTCTACTTATTATTAATATTAATAAAAAAAAATCTCACAAAATATATTAGTAATAATTATTGAAAAGACAAATAGGAGTTACCAGTTGAATTCTGTCAATAACCAAATTAAATCAAACATGATCTTACCTATGTCTCACAGTTCTTTATATCAATTTATCCTTTAAACTAGATACAATAGTGACAATTACCGAAGAGACATATATAGGAGTTACTAATCGCATTCTTTCTATTACAAAATTAAGTCGAACTAAAATTCCTTAAGACAATTTGTTAACCTTCTTTAAACCTATACTTGGCCTAGTGCCAGCCATGTGCCTAATCCTGTGTCAAACTTTAAGCTACTGTGGTGTTACTATGATTTGTTTAATAGACCTCCACGACTTGTGTTACTAGTTAAAATCTCTAACACAATTAAAGATATTCAATAGATAATCTACCAGCTAACTTTATATCATCAAGTACAGACATTTTATTTTGAGCGAGATAGAGAGAAATGGGGTTTAATGTCCACTCATTTTGGGACTAGCATATGGTTTAATTTTATTTAAAAAATTTGGTTGCGTGTAGGGGGCTTTAGCAGTGGGGGAAAACTGGAAAGCCCGGAAAAAATCCACGAAGTTGGACAGGCGACCCTACTCCTTGTCACGTACAACCAGGGAATCAAAACCACGCCAGTTGACTCAATGACAGACTTTATGATACAGCTAACCATTCAGCCATCCAACCCCCCTTTATTTTAAGCTTCAGTTACATTTTTTTGATAAATTAAACAAATACGGATGTCCTCTTGTAATATTGACACCAAACTGAGGGTTAAAAATTTACCAAGTATGTCGACCATATTTAGTTTCAAAACGGACTTACGCAAATTTTGTTTTAGCTTGACGATATATCAAAATATTTAATTCTCTCATAACAATATGCATCATATTCAGGATCTTTCCAATGAAACTTTATAATGTGGTGTTTTGTCAAAATTTAATTTGTTCAGTTTTGAGGATTTTACCTAGAGACTATTTTCCATCTTCAGGATAACCTTTCTAAGATAATGTTGCAAAAAAGAATGAAATGAAGTTTAATGTCCTACTGTTCTGCTCCGACTGGGCTAATGAGAGAGAGAGAGAGGGGGTTTAATGTCCACTCGGCACAAACTAGGTCATTCAGGACTAAGACATGGTTCAATTTTATTTCAATGATTCGCTTGTGCGTAGGGGTCTTTAGCAGTGGGAGGAAACTGGAGGACCCGGAGAAAACCCACAAGGTTGGACAGGCAACCCTACTACTTGTCACGTACAACCGGGGAATCGAACCCACGCCAGTTGACTCAATGACAGACTTTATGATACACCATGCACACACTAACCATTGGGCCATCCAACCCCCCCATGGCTAATGAAGACCGTCATATGCCATAATGTGTGTAATGAGGGAAATTTTGCCCGGGCAGTGTAGCAATAATAAGGGTTCTGGCAACTGATTGTTAACTTCTGACATGGACTGAGAACTTTTGGTGCTAATAAAGAAACTACTGCCTAGTCTTCCTGATGGGTTAAAAATAAACAGAGGTCCAGACATTGGCATGTATGTACAAGACAGTTCAGTACAGTAGTTGAAAACATTGCTGTCTTGGCAAAATTCTCTAAATAAATTTAAATAGACATTTACCTGATTGAATGATTGAACCCAATTTCCTACTGATGGCAAAATTTTGCATACTTTGAACATGTAAACCATTACTAACTCATTGCCTTTAATTAATTCATCAATCAAGGTTGAGCAGTCTTTACATGTTCCATACATGTAACTCTTTAATCAAATAGTGACAGGTAATTCATTATCAACAGGTATTCTATACAGGTATGCAAATTGTAATTAATGATGCGATGCTGTAATAGTGATGTTAATTAATTTGAATATTATGATTGGTTTCAGCCAGGGATTTGACCTCAAAATTTCGCATACCTGTTAATTCTTTAGGTATTTTTTCGGTACAGAACTTTTGCAAATATAACGATAATTTTTAGAATTATCCAAACATTTTAGTAATTAATGATAGGATATGCTTTCTTTTCAAAATTCTGCCAACCTGTCAATTTTTTACGTATTTTCGGTAAGGTACACACGGTACTGCATATGATAGCAAAATATATTTTCCAAAGATTGGTTATTTCTACTATTATCACATGTTAATTAAAATGAATGTTATAATTATGATATCCGTTTCAACCAGGGCTTTAACTTCAAAATTTTGCCAGCAGGTCCTCGTGAGTTATTCAGGTTTTCTTCAACTATTCAACACCACTATATGCAAGCCGATTCTTTAAATATTATGATTATATAAGGTAAGTATTTGTATCCACTAGGGGCTTTTACTTCAATTTTTGAAGTATTACCCTATGTTAGTCCTTTGTTTAGAGAGAGAGGGAGAGAGAGAGAGGAGAGAGAGAGAGAGAGAGATAGTGGGTTTAACCTCCACTCGACTCAAACTAGGTCATTTCAGGACTAACATATGGTTCAATTTTATTTCAATAATTTGATTGTGCGTAGGGGTCTTTAGCATTGGGAGGAAACTGGAGGACCAGAAGAAAAGCCACAAGGTTGGACAGGCAACCCTACTCCTTGTCACGTACAACCGGGGAATCGAAACCACGCCAGTTGACTCAATGACAATGATACAGAGCGCACACGCTAACCATTCAGCCATCCAATCCCCCAAGTCCTGGGTTCAGTTGACACTAAATAAACCCCATTTCTCTCTCCGTTTTAACTTTATGATAATTTCTGTGAAACTCTATAGCAGACAATCAATGTTTGCGAGTTATCACATGAAGAATTTAAACTTAATTAAATGTGAGCAATTAGCAGCACATATCTACACTAATTATATTAATTAGACAGACATCAAGCCTTGCTCGTTAATCTTACTCTAAGATCGACAGCACAAAGTATTAGTAATTAGTTACAGACAGCCAGACAAGTCTAACTGCCAATAATTTTCTGTTTTTTACATGAGCCCCAAACCGTTAAACATACATTATGCAAGAGCTAAATCTGCCTATTTTAGGTCTTTCTTTAGGCCTGAAATGTATCTTTAAATGCGACTTTTATTTCTCTTTCTGGTCTGTACGCACTTTTAAAATTTCAAAAATCTAGAACACAGAAATTACCAGACATGTTGAACAAATTGTATAGATTTTTGCCACAAGGAACATGGATATAGTTTTGGCAGCTATCCAAATATTATCCAAACATCAAGTTTGGTGACAATCTGTCATGCTGCCAAATCAAATTTCTAGTTTGCATGTTTGAAATCTGCAGTGAAAATTGAAAAATGTCTGGGTTTTTGTCAAGAATCTTGTCACTAGGTCAGACAGATACATGATTTTTCCTGTCAATTGTTTCAAGAAATATCCGGTTTAACACAACATCACTGTCAAAATTGTCCAAACACTGACAATAATTTAAGACAACCAGGTCATTTTCCTGACTAGTATGGGAGAGAGAGAGAGAGAGAAATGGGGTTTAAGGTCCACTCGACACAAGCCAGGTCATGTTGGGACTAACATATGGTTCAATTTTATTTCAATAATTCACTTGCGCGTAGGAGTCTTTAGCAGTGGGAGGAAACCCACAAGGTTGGACCAACTAGGCTAATTAAAACAGGTGAATGTCATGCAGTATGCTAGGAAGGTCACCAGTGATTCTGCCAACTGTTGAGTAAATTTTAACAACTAAGGTACAGCCACATGTACACAGGTGGAACTTATGCTTTTTTGTAACACCCGAGAAACTAGACACTGTTCCTTGCTGGGCCCCAAATTGCTGTGCTGGAGAAAAAGCCGGAAAATCCCAAGCAAATTTTTTTACCAACATCAGGGTCTAACCTGGGACAATAATCACTGTTAATATTTTCACTGTTAGGAACCTGGGAAAATAATCACCGTTAGGCATTCGACTACCTTACTGTGGATTCGAAAACCATAAACTGAAGATCCAAGCTCTATGCATTACAAGTCAGTCGCCCCCTCCTTATTATCATTACCAGGTCACTTTTTGAGCGGCTACCAAAATACTGATCACAAAACAAAACAAACTTTCATTCCAAAACAATTCTCTTATTCAACACAAAGTGGTCTGATTCCACATGTTGAATATTTACACCAAAAACAATCCAATTTATTTATTTAAGACCGAGAACA
Source organism: Patella vulgata (assembly GCF_932274485.2). Classification (NCBI taxonomy): domain Eukaryota; kingdom Metazoa; phylum Mollusca; class Gastropoda; family Patellidae; genus Patella; species Patella vulgata. Next base: position 71,721,187 of record NC_065883.2, on the reverse strand, counting down.
AGTGGTGGTCACTTTGAAGATGGTGTTTTACAACTGAAGGAATGCTGTGTCAGATATCACATAAAAATAAACTTTAGCTGAAATGGAACTGAAACCAGCTGAAATGACAAATAGGGAATCCTGGAGTAGGAACCTGCTGACATTGAAGAACTTGATAGAAATCTTCAACACAAGATGACAAGGACCAAATTCTTTTAAATAACAATCAACAAAAACAGTCTGGTGACATTGTTATCAAGATTACATATTTTGGAATATAGAAGATGTTTAGCACAAACGAACAACAGAAATTATTACTATGTGAAAGTCCTAAAGGGAAATTTTGCTTGGATATTGCAGCAACACTACGGACTACTCTTGCTTATAAGTCCATCTGTCAACGGTTCTTTTTACTGTTCTGCTCCGACTAGGCTAATGAAGATAGGTATACTCATACAGTGTTCTATGACGGAAATTTTGCCCGGACAGCGGCGCTAAGGCCTACTCCTACATCAAATTCTAAATGCCAGGCGATCTTTTCCTTGCACACCAATGTGTACATGGGATGTCATTTTTTTGTCCCATCCAAAGGACTGGACGGCTGACCTTGTCAGGTCCTCCGTCCTGCATCACTGACAAGGGGAAACCACGCAGAAAATCCTGATGAACTTTCTCGACTAACACACATGCCAACTTGTAGGCATGGTGAGTAAAAAATTTAGTCAAGTAACAACAATCTAATAATTCAGTTTCTATGAATCTTATAAGAATTCACATAAGTTTAATATCCACTGATACACAGCAGGAGGTCCCAATATACTTTAATACTACTATATATATATGTATAAATAATTTGATTACATCTCAAATTGGTCTCTATTTGGCCTATTTTGGTTGGATTATTTAGCCCTTCAATCAGTTGATACTTTAAATTAATTATTTCGTTATTGATCTGATGTGTAGGTTTGTTGTGTTGTTGTTGTTCTTAGTGTTTAACGTCCACTTCCACTGAAGTTGATATTGCAGACAAGTCTTATTTTTCATTTTCATATCTCAGCGCACACAGGGTCTTTCCTAGAGGTTGAGAAGGCGCCCCTATATCTCCAAGCCACATACGCTCACATCAGGGATGGAAACCACATCTACAAGCCAGAGGTGACCGGCCAGCTAGGCTAGGCCATCCCAATCCCCCGTACGTTTGTTGTTTGTGATGTCTGTATATTGTGTCTTGTCCGTAGATATGTCTTGCATATTTGTGTGTGGTGCAGTCCCCCTGCACTTACTATGTACATGTCTTTATCTTTCATGTATGTCTTTATCTCTTTTTTTTTTTTTAACGTCATTTAGATAATTAAATATACATTATATACATGTACAAGCTAAAATTGCCTATTGCATGTCTTTCTTTAGGTCTGAAATGGTTATCTAAATTATTAATTAGACATCAATTAACTTATCCAGACCATAATCAACTCTCGATGGCATCGCTAGCCTGCGATATTTACTGGATTAGAACCCGGTCTGCTGCATCTGATTAAATCAAAAGATAGGTTGCCAGGCAACGAAACATACGCCCACAACAGCTAAATCGTCCGGGCAGTCAACAAGAGTTGTTGCATATTTTTACTTTTTTCGGTAATGAAACATTTATAATACACTAAAATCTGATTAAGAGCAACAACTCATGAGGTAATTATCAGAAAACCATTAGAATTTGTTTGTTTTTATAAAGTTCTGCCCCATGCTAACGTTTTGTATACAAAACTTTTAATATCATGGATTTAGCTGTTCAAGACATAAAAATCCATTGGAAATCAATATACTTGTTCGTCTCAAGATCTTAAACTCTGTGTATCAATCTGAAGTCAATCGGATGATCACTTTAGCTTTTAGAGCGTCACAAAGTGATCAAGGGCCATAAATTTGGCAGTAATTATCGGAAATCATTGAAAATCAATAGGATTCTTTGTCTCATGACCTTAAACACTGTGTATAAATTTAAAGTCAATCGGATATTAACTTTGGCCTTTAGAGCGTCCACAATATTTTTCAAAGTGATCAAGGGCCATAAATCTGACAATAATTATCTGAAATCGCTGAAAATCAATAGGCTTCTTCGTCTCAATACCTTAAACACTGTGTATAAATTTAAAGTCAATAAGATATTAACTTTAGCCTCTAGAGCGTCCAATTGTCGACGCTGGACCGACGGAAGGACTGGGGCGACGACAATATACGACCACATTTCAATATGGGCGTATAAAAATGGATAATCAAGACAATGTTTTTTATCGTACCGACTTTAGTAAGGAGAGTAGATAAAGAGTCTAGGCCCCAAATTCAATCGCTAAATACTCGGTTCAGGGTGGATCAATTTGACTGAAATTTCCAGCAAATTCCTTTTGCATTATCTAATTTTTAGCTATTATAGTGAGAACTGCCAGCTCTTTATCTACTCTCCCATAATGTATCTTTAATTAATAAATGACATTTTCACACCGACAAGATGACCTTGTAGTTTCTAGTAGTTACTGGGATAGGGAACACAAATCTACAATAAGACTAATAAACTAACAGGTAAATTTTTATGATATTGTCCTACCTGAGGACCCTTGAGTTAATGTGTTCTAAATATATACTAATCTAAAGGAATAAATGGATGTTTCAGGGTAATTATTTAATAAAAAGGTGATCAAATAAACTATAATTATTTAGGAAATGACCATAATTCCCTTTATGTAAATAAATTCCAATGAGAACTATTTTACAGAAATAATTGTATGTTTAAGGGTCATTATCTAATAAAACGGTGATCAAATAAACTATAATTATTTAGGAAATGACCGTAATTCCCTGTATATAAATAAATTCCAATGGTTAATGTTTAATAAATAATTTAAAAAGACTATAATTTGATTTAAATAAATAAATAGAAATGTGTAATTTTCTATACAAATGATGTTTATTTTTTTTGCTCCACCTCATCAACTAAACTATTATTAAATCACCATTTTCTCACCCCGTAGTAAACCAAGCAGAAAATTGTCTTTAAACTCTTATTGAATTTTTCACTAGAAAATTTGTTCTCTAATAATAATCTTCAAGAACAGTTTTTACTCATTCCTCCTCATTCACTTTTTTTGAAAATACATATTTGGGATCGCCACAAGTAAACAAAGCAAATAAAGGTATAATTGTTGAAAATTGGTTTTTACTTATTCCTCTATCATTTGTAATTTTGTTCACTTTTTTTGAAGGAGAGAGAGAAAGAAACTAGGACATTTGGGGACTAACATATTGTTAAATTTTATTTCAATAATTCGATTGAGTACAGGGGATTTTGGCAGTGGGAGGAAACTGGAGGACCCGGAGAAAATACACGAGGTTGGACAAGCGACCCTACACCTTGTCACGTATAACCAGGGAATCGAAACCATGCCAGTTGACTCAATAACCATGCAACCCAACATTACACTAAAGTGAATTGTTGAAATAACATTGAACCATGTGTTAGTCCCAAAATGATCCCATTTCTCTCTCTCTCCTTATATCGTTTGCAATTTCATTCACTTTTTTGAAAAGATATATTCTGAATTGCCTCAGGAAAAAAAGACAAAAATAATGTAATTTATGTTCACCCCAAGAATTCAATATTAATCAAATATAGTCGTGTTACAATAAAAACACAGTTTACATGTAATGCAAAACCTGTCGACATCCATATCTTTGACTGAAATCTACCCAAACCACATATATACAGGTAATATTGTAAACTATACTATCAATCGACAATATAAGGGACTTAAAACTCCATCAAGGTGAGTGTCAAGGTAATATCGTATACTACCACACAACAATAAGGGACTCAACACATGATAGAGGCAGCGTCAAGAATTAATTATTAGGTTAAAATATCATGGTGAATGGTCTAAGAATTAACGATATCTACAAGATAAAATAACGCCAAATAAAATCGTAAGCCTATTAAACTAAGCCAGGGATTATTTTATATTGTTAACAACATTTTTTATATGAGATTTAAATATTCTCAATATATATGGTTTTCATTAAAATAAATATTACACTAAAGTGGATACCTTATGGTCGCAATTGTTTTGATTTCAAAGTCAGTAAAAACCCAGGGTTAAGCGATAGGGGGGGATACAATGATTGTCATTGGAGAGATTTTGAATCCCTTGCAAATTACAGGGGGAGAAAGAGAGAGAGAGAGAGAGTACCTGTATCCACCAGGGCTTTTACTTCAATTTTGAAGTTAGTCCTGTGTTCGGAGAGATAGAGAGAGAGATGGGGTTTAACGTCCACTTGACACAAACTAAGTCATTTTGGGACTAACATATGGTTCAATGTTATTTCAACAATTCGCTTTTGATCAAAAGGGTCTTCAGCAATGCGAGGAAACCGGAGGACCAGGAGAAAACCCATGAGGTTGGACAGGCGACAAAAAGGTAATCGAAACCAATTCACTTGACTAAATGACGGACCTTATGGTATGACATGCATGCATTAAACCACTACACCACACACCCACCCACCCTGCAAAATACAATATTGTGAATGTTGAATGTCTAATTATCAGGAATATCAGGCCTAAATGGTTCAATTCCATTCAGTATTTACAAAGATATGATAAATTTGGCATCCTCTGTAGTTCATATGATTAAGCAAGAACAACCATAAGTCTTGGATAAAATCTCTTGATGGGCCTCTTTTTAATTCAATTTAATCCAAGCTAGGAGCAGGTCTAACATTTATATTTTTGTTTCGTTTTCTTTGAATTAAATATCAATTAATCAATTTGAGTTCAATGTCGACTGGATTAAGCCGTGAAAATTACACGGTTAGGACAGCTAGAAATCGGTGACAGTTAAAACTTACTTGCTTTATGTTTTCCATAGTTTCCGAATAGTTCACTTGTATTTATTCCATAGTCACACACGCAGAAGATCAAATACGTATCCAATACAATTAAAATATTGAGAGATAGTGACTGTTGCAACTGTTAGAAGTCAAGTTGTAATACTTCCAAAGTTGTGACGAAAACACAATAAATTACTTTGCACGGTTTATATTAGATGAGGGACCTCTCATATCTCAATGTTTGTTGCTTAATTTATCCCCATGATATCCAACATAGTGGTTCAAATTTTTCTATTCAAATGTTACAATCAGGACATCTGTATTCTGTGTAACTTTTTAAAATAGAAGAAAAACTTAATAAATCCTGTACATACAGTATAATGACCACCAAGGTAAAAAAACCCCAGCTGACAAAAACTTGTTACCGCATTAAAACCCTGTCCATGAATAATTGAATTATAACCATTGAGGTAAAAATTTTCTTTTCAACACTGGACTAAACTCTCTCCACCTTTTCAAAGTCCTTATCACAACGAAAAACAGAAGAAAAAACTTATTAAATCCTTGTCCTAAAACACAAACATGTCTCCATCACACCAGTTTATCTTTAAGTAAAAAACATCCACCAGTGACACGTTAAGCCAGTTTCACAGCACAGAGAGACACAGGACCTAGCCAGGGTGGACCTTAACTTCATGAATCAACCCAATTCACTCAAAGCTGACCCCATTAAACTGATTATAGCATTTCTTATTGTTCCAATTAGACAGTTTGTCTTCTTAACAGTGATAATTATAATGGTTAGCCTTTTATAAACTTAATTGGACCATTAGCTTTAGCCGATTGTTGGGTCAATAAATTTCATCTTGCCATAAGGGATTAGGTGACCTATGATTCGACCCCTGTGGTGATATTATATCTGTAGGACTTGGAACAATGGACAAGAGATAGGGTTTGCTTATCTGAAGCTTTCGTTTTAACGCCCTGTAAGGATTAGCGTACTGATAATATTAAGAGAGAACTTAAAAGTGTCTTATTCCCTTTCTAGAACAGCTGATATCACTTCTCATCTGAGTAGTTCACAAGGTTTACCATTCTATATTAGTACTATAAAAACTACTATTTTATGAAATTCTAATTTGAAAGTTTTATATGGTTTTCGAGAAAGTGTAAGCATTTGAATATGTTTTGTGATGGATGAATTGACAATCAAGACTTTGTTTATTATTGTACAAACAATAATGATGATTGAGGCTAGCCTAAAACTGAATCACTAATTGTTAGCTATTAACTATTATAGCGAGGACTGTCAGCACTTTATCTACTCTTACATAATGCCTCTTTCATGAACTAAACTAGAAAATATGGGCATTTGTTTATTGAATATGAGAGAGAGAGAGAGAGAGAGAGAGAGAATGTACATGTATGTAATAATCTTATGTTCTTGATACATGTAAGGGAGATCCCTGGTTTTGCCAGCATTAACTAAGCATTGTTGTGTACATGTATATATTGTCCTGTCATATTTTCATTTTTTATCATAGCTTGATAATGACTAGAGAAGCCTAGTCGAAACGTTGTCGCTCAGTAAAAAGCAGTAATTGTATTCCATAGAATTGTGACCTGTATAATCTTGTATGTGAACAAATAGACGCATGGTATGTAAATATTGACCACTTCTGTATTAGATCTTCTTTTGCAATATGTCTACTCGAAACAATTGGCCCAATGGTGCCCTCTTTATACTCTGCTATTAATCTCAATCCTTGCCTGTAGCTTGAGATTCTATAATCACAAAAAAAACTTTTTTATCCCTAAGTGAACTATTTTCTACTTTGTTTTCACGAAATGGCCAAAAGTTCACCTTGGATCATAAATAACCCAGAACAGTCTGAAATTTGAGTGCTCTGGTTCTAAAAAAACTCCATCCCTTTTAGTCAAAATAATGTTTTATCTGTGACAATAACCATTTATCATGATGACGACAAAGGTTGACCTCCCTGTACAGTGGAGGATCAGTACTCTATATAAAGTTCACTGATGGGTCTTAACCTGTGATAATTATGCTAATGAAGGGTCATAAAGTGATGATGTAAGATTGAAAGCAGGGGTCAAATTCTAATAACAATATACTCTGACCCCTTAATATAAACACATCAATTATTGTCTTAGTCAAGTGTGTAATTTGATTAGCCAGATAAGGTGAAACCTGAACACCCCTACTAAAGAGGGAAATTATCTGGGCACCTGATTTTCCAGAGTGGTTCCCCCCTTGTCAGTGGTGCAGGACAGAAAGCCTGGCAAGGAAAAACACCTAGTTCCACTATCTGACGGGTACTTCATATTTGCCATTCAGACAGCCATATTATAAGCTAGTTTTAAAAGTAATGCCAGCAATTTGAAGCCAGCACACGGCATCTCACATGTATCATAAGTGAATTACCATCTTTAATGTTCTGACAAAACACAAATATCCTACTTGAAACTGCAAATTTCCAAAATAAATTCCTCTTATTCTAAAACAAGGCTCTGGTCACTATTAGGCAGTATATACTCCCCACCCTCGTTAGATCTAGCTTTTCATACTCCCCACCCCACCCTCGTTAGATCAAGAGGGAGAGAAATGGGGTTTAATGTCCGCACAACACATACTACAAACTAGGTCATTTTGGGACTAACACATGGTTCAATTTTATTTCAATAATTTGCTAGTGTGTGGGTCTTTAGCAGTGGGAGGAAACCGGAGGACCTGGAGAAAACCCACGAGGTTGTACAGGCAACTCTACTCCTTGTCGGGTACAACTGAGGAATCAAAACGACGCCAGTTAACTCAATGACAGACCTTATGATACAGCGTACACGTGCTAACTATTCGGCCATCCACCCCCTCCCCCTTGCTGTATAAGACTACGCTGTATATACTCCCCACCCTTAAGTTAGATTAAATAGGCTGAATATATACTTCCCACCCCACCCTCATTATATCAATGAATGTATTACTTAATAGGCTTTACATACTCCCCACCCTCTTTTTGCTAGATCAATAACTAGGCTGCATATACTCCCACCCCACCTTCTTTTCGTTAGATCAATGAGTGTTAGACTAACTAACTACCCACCCCACCCTCATTAGATCAAAAAAGCTGTATATATATTAGGTATTTTTATATTATATTAACATGTTATTCTGACTATATCAAGTACCCTCTTATCACCTTTACGTCAATCTTCACAGCATGATACAGATTCCTATTTCATTGATAACACTAACTTACAGCCATATTCCTGTTTCATTGATAGACTTGTGTTTAACAACCATATTGTGTTTCATTTTACAACCAGTTTCTCTTTTAACTAACTCATTTTCCGTTTTTACTTCCTACACAAACAGTTTTATAACCATTCTACCTTGCATGATACTCTTGAAATTTTTCAAAAAACTATAAGTAAGCCGAATCAGCAATACCTCTACAATTCCACGAAAACATGCAGAAAGTAGTTTCTTCAGTGTGTTCCTGCGACTGTTTTACAACCTTGCCTGTCTTTGATAGTATAAATTACATCATTTTGTTTCATGTATTTTGATTTTAAAAAAATACATAGAAGTAAATTTTCCTATTGCCAGACAATTTTTGGGCCTCAAATGTTATATCAATTATTTCATTTAAACATTTATTCACATGTTAAGCCCACTTGTCTGCGATATCACCTCGGTGGAAGCGGACGTAAAATACAACTAACTCATCATCATCATGTTAAGCCCATAATCAATTTTGTAGGACATTGGATTGCTTAGATATTAAATACTTTAGACAATGATCGCCATATATGGCCAGCTAAGTCATAATTTTCTGGTAATACCTGACGTCACACACAAAAATTTTCATTATATTTTTTTTCATTATCTTTTTTTCAACTAAATTTTGAATAATGTCTCTTTAAATCTTAAAGTGATGTTATATCTGATCTGGAAGTCTGTCATTTCCAAAATAATTTTAAACTTTCTTACCTCAAATTTGTCACCCAGCAATTTCTTAATATGATCCAATATAAAAACAATTTTTTAAAGCAAACTGCAGCGGCAATACTACTTGTGATATCAACAGTGTCACATTAAGTGTAGTGGGATATCTCTAACATCACAGTGTCTAATTACTGATAGGATAAATAGCCAGGGAGAAGTCATTGTTTTAATTAACACCTCCGTGACCTGTAATGTGATCTGCTGTTGACCCTTGTTGGTCCTACAGCTGATAATTTCATTAAATCACCTCCACGCCTAAACAAACACCTGTTTTAATAGGTTAACCACTTGACTCTCCCTAGAGAGAAACTTGTGAAATATGGCCGGATTTAGATGATAACTGTGGATGACAAATCTGGAAGTCAATACAAGAGCAGAAGATAAACCCAAACCATCCTCTACTTTTTTGTAAATTTATTTGAAACAGTTCAATTAATTTGATTATCTAAATAATTTTAATTTCAGATAACCTTTTTGATATCCTCTACATGTAAATTAATGTCTTTCATATCCATTCTTTTTACTAATTATATCAGTTTCATATAATCATCTTTGCAATTCGTCACCGTGTCCAAATCAGATCACAGCAACGGTTTAAAGGTAAGTGGTGGTAATCTTTACAGACATGCAAAACCTAATTGTGTTGGTTTTGGACACCAAGATATATGGATTGACAGAAGTCAGTCGTATTCATAGACTGAATTTTGAGGTTATCTTTCCGACATAGCACAGAGTAATACCCCTTTATGCTGCAATCATTACATCTCCAAACAAGTAAACTTGAAACTTCAGCAAAAGCTTTCACAATGACCATTATGGGAAGATCTTCATGATGCATCGTCATGTCTCAAAATTCAACAATACAAACCTTGGGTCTTAAAGAGTCCAAACATTGTTTTAAAATTAATACAGAATATTACAATGATCACTAAAGCAATACAACCACTTTCATCTCTTGAATTTCTACACTAACTTTAAGAAACCAGAAACCAAACACTTTTTAAAATTAGCATAAAATACTTTAAAGTGACAACATACCATCTTAATGTCTTGAATTTCAACTAAACATCCTTCAAATCAGGTCTTAAAGAATCCAAACATTGTTTTAAAATTTGAACAGAATATCACAATGATCTCTAAAACAAGAACTGCTCTACCACTTTCGTCTCTTGAATTTCTACACTAACTTAAAGATCCAAACACTTAGCATAGAATATTCTAAAGTTTCAACATGCCATCTTAATGTCTTGAATTTCAACTAAACATTCTTCAAATCAGGTCTTAATTTTAAAGGATCCGAAAACTGTTTTAAAATTTGGATAGAATATGACAGGATTATAATATTAACTTCAAATCTTAATGAATGCAAAATCTGTTTTAAAATGAGTGACCACATACAGGCAGATCATCTCTATACCATCTTAATGCCTTGAATTTCAATTACAGACTTCACAGTATGTCTTAAAGAATCCAAACCCTGTTTTAAGAATTAGTATAGAATATCTTCAAGTGACCGCATATTGATTAAATTTATAACATTGTACTCTTGTCTGTCCCACTGATGCTGTTCCACATGTGTTATTTCACTAAGCCAGAAGTTTAATACATAGGTTACACATGTCCAGAACTCCAACTGACCAACCACATTAGACTCAGCAGATAGAAAAACAATGAACTGGTGGGACTCTGACCTGGTCAATTGAAGAACAATCACAGGGTCCTGAGGTCATTGGACATTCTCAGACCATTCTCTTTCTAAAAAATATGCTGCGTTCAAAGGCACAGGTCCCTAATGTTTGTTCGCAAAAGAGTGAAAAAATGTGCCGAAGCTGAAACAATGGAAGGTCAATTCTAAATGATACAGGTGGACATTCTGAGACCAAATTGAGGGTATTATTGCTTTAAAAAATGTTAATGTCAAAGGCAGAAATTTTGTGATAAAATGCATAAAAGTAAAAGTAAAGGGACAATAAAAAGACCCTTTTAAAAAGGAACAGATAAACCAAAGGCTATTTGTTTCAAAAATGTTTCAAAAGTGCCAATGTTTGCTAGCAATAATGTGAAAAATTTCCTGAAATGCTTTCTAAAGTGACTGTGACCCGGTCATCTGAAGAACAATACAAGTGAGGAATTGATCGTTGACCAGTCCATTGACAAATAATTTTACAAATTTAAGCCAGTTTCTTCTCCATTTATTAGGGGATGGTGGGGGGTGGTGGAATGGCCGAATGGTTAGCATGTGCGTGCTGTATCATACGGTCTGTCATTGAATCAACTGGCGTGGCTTCTATACCCCGGTTGTACCTGACAAGAAGAAGGGTTGTCTGTCCAACCTCATGGGTTTTCTCTGGGTCCTCCGGTTTCCACCCACTGCTAAAGACCCCTACACGGAAGCGAATTATTGAAATTGAACCATGTGTTAGTCCCAAAATGACCTAGTTATTCCTTCAAATTTTGTTATTTGATTTGCCTATGTGAACATTTTTGGGGAAAACTGTCATTTGAAATTAAATACCAATGACAAGAGTCGGAAGGATGACCGAGGAAGGATGGTCACTGACCATTTACGAAAACCTGGGAATTAAAGTGAATAAGACACCTTTGTAAATAAAATGGTGGATTCAATGGAAAGAGCATGCATTGTTCAAAGTATACTTAAATTATTATGTACATTGTATGAAAGAGAATTGGAGATGGAACTAATTAAAATGGTTATGATCACACACCTATGTAAATATAGCGAGGTCATGAACCCAGTACCAAGTTCAACATCACAATGAGATATCCTTTTAAAGCTAATTATTGCTGTTTCCAATATTCAATGATGTGATAGCGATCTGCAAGTCTATTAAAGATACATTATACAAGAGCTAAATCTGTCTATTGCAGGTCTTTCTTTAGGCCTGAAATGTTATATAAATTATTAATTAGACATTAATTAACTTATCCAGACCATAATCAACTCTCAATGCCATCGTTAGGCTGTGATACTTAGCGGATTGGAACATATATTTTGAAAAATAATTAAACCTAAAAATGAATGTTAGAGACTGTGTTTTTTATCGTACCGACTTTAGTAATGATGATCGATGCTAGCCTTAAACTGAATCATTAAAATCTCGGTTCAGAGTGGAGCAGTTTGAAGTTTTCAGCATATTCTGTTTACGTTATCTATTTTTTAACTATTATAGTGAGAACTGTCAACTCTTTATCTAATGCCCCTTTAACTGTCCAAGAATAAATGTTCAACATATTATAGTTTTTCCGATTAAATAATTTTTTAAGATAAATAACCAAAACCAATATGTAAATGTACCCTTTAACCCTATTGCTCCCTTTGACCTTCATGTGCACCAAATATTCTCAAGGTCAATAACTCTCCACAATGTGAATCATGTTAAAAAAGAAACTCTGTATGACTTTATTGACCAAATTGTATAAAACACCTGACAGTCACTAATTCTCTATTGATTTGTACAAATGTTTGTTGTATTTAAGAATCAAAAGTGGAAATTTTTCAGGGGGCGTTTTTTTTTTACGTCCAGATTGATGCGTCAATCAATAGATCACTGAACGACTTATTGTCTTTTTATAACCTTCTATTGAAAGCGACCATACTTCTAACACATACTTAAATGGCATTAAGGCTACATCAATTGTACAATTCGCTTTCTATTATCTTCCAAGAAAAAAAAAAAAGTTTAAAATAAAGTACCTGTTTTCTCTTCTCTTAAGCTTTTGTTCCCAAATTAAAAATTAAACAAAACATCTCTTATGAGACTCTAGTGGTTTATCACAAGTGGGAAAAACTGAATTTTAAATTGAAGTAGCCTAAGTCGGATCTATGGTTGGATGATCTGAAACAATACTGGTTCAAATGCTAATAAAGATCAACAATAAGTCCTCCAAATGGCAATAGGTATTGGTCCATTGCTCGAAGACAAAACTCTCCATAAATTGTACAGAGGACAGCAATATTTTATACATTGGTCCATTGCTCTAAGACAAATTGTACAAAGGTAAGCAATATTTGTTGAATGGTTCTTATCAAGTGAAAGTAACAAGATTTTTGTGTGTTAATCACGTTTAAGTAAATATATTGACTTTATAAAAGAGAAAGTACATACTACCGGTACGTTAATTAAATGTCAATAGATTTAACTGATTGGATGAATGGTTTAAGACAAAACCATATAAAATTCCTTCCTGTTAGCATTATTCAATGAATAGATCTCTTCAACAATATAATCTTTTAATTAACTACTCTTCTTATCAATTGTGGGGAACAGTGACTTCTACTTTAAGAACACTTTCAAAAAGATAATTTATTTTTTTTTTTTTTTTATGATTGATTGTAAGCTAAGCGTAAAATTTGTTCAAGTCAGCAATATTTTTTTTGTCTCAAATATTTTAATGGTAATAAAATTTAATAATTTCTTTGAAATTTGATTTCCATAATTGATCATCAAACCCATGAATTAATGGGGATGATTCATGGGCAGACCAAGAGGGGTTTGCACCCAATACCACCTGTTTTCCTTCAAAGTTACATACTTTTTGTAGCCATAGTCAGACCCCCCCCCACCCCATCTGGCTCCAACCAGGTTTTCAAGGTACATAGTGACACTATTTTTCTCTCCCTCCATCTCCACCACTATTCACACCACCAGGTGAATGACATCAAAATGTATGTACCTGTACTAATGATCTCTATAACTTTGCTTGCCTTAATTAATTCCCCATCAAGAGAGCTTTTTTATTTTGGAAATGTCTGTCTACACAAACTGAACTTAATCCTAGTTAAATATAATCTTAGCCTTCTGTGTCAACGCGTTTTGTCCATCTGCTAATATTCAATATTTTCTCATCTTGAAGTAAATTATTATTAATTAACAATAAAAGCATTCTAATCGAACATGTCCAATTGTCCAAGATTCTACTTACAAAAAGAAAGAACACAAAAAAAATGGCTGATTAAAAATATACAAGCTGTTGACACTTGATGGAACGCTTGTCACGTTTGCTGGACAACTGTTTGACCACTCAAAATACCTGACTAGGACAATGCATCGCGAGAATATGACGATTTAATATGATTAGGTCCATACGCCGCTATTCATTGTGAACAAAACGGACATTGGTAGTCAATAACCAATTTACAAAACCCCATGTTAAACTACCATCAAAGAATATGTTTAAGACGATGGTCTATTGTTATGGGACATGTGTGGGCGGCCATATTCAACTCTGTCTGTATCTTCAATAGCTGGACAGATTAATAAACGATTGTTGATGAATGAAGGACAAGGTGATCTCAAGTCGTCCATCCTACTCTTTTCAATATAAATATTTCGAGGGGGTTAATAATAAGGCTAGTTAATTATATGAATCCCCTTAAAAAAAACCTGAATCACAAAATTCCAAATAATTTCTCAATAAAATCATATTTCTCCCCGTGTTTTGTTCAAGGCTTCCACTTCAAATTTGGCCGCCCCTCAATATTTTACATTTTTTGTTTACCTCAGATGAGCAAGATATGAGAGAGACAGAGAGAGAGAGAGAGAGAGAGAGAGAGAGACACACACACACAGGGTTTAATGTCTAATTGACATAAACTAGGTCATTTCTGGACTAATATATGATTTAATTTTATTTCAATAATTCGTTTGCGCATAGGGGTCTTTAGCAGTGGGAGGAAACCGGAGGACCCGTGTTGGACAGGCGACCCTACTCCTTGTCACGTACAACCTGGGAATCAAAACCATGCCAGTGGACTCAATGACAGACTTTGTGATACAGTGCGCACGTGCTAACCATTCAGCCATCCAACACCCCTTTAACTGAGCCAAGCAAGATATGACAATTTTTTTTTCTTAGCATTATCCCAATTTTCTTACACATAAAAACTATAATTTAACTGTAATTATGATGATTTAAGGTTAAATTCTACTGACCAATCTAATAGCTTGCATCTGTCGGGATTTTTCTACTTCCTGCATAGATAAACACGTTTAGTAATGTGGTCAACCATACTCTTTCATATAAAAATATTGATGGCTCTGGTAAATCTCATCTTAAATTGTTGCACAGTAATTGATTGGTTGTTAAAGTATTTGTTAACCAATTGTAATTTTACACAGAAAATGCGTCCAGTCTAGCAAGGCTTGTGTTGATGTTTCAAAGATCAAGAGCGTCTACAAGAATTTTAAGTGATCAAGGGTCATAACTCTGGCAGTAATTATCAGAATCGCTGAATAGATATCTTTGTCTCATGATCTTAAACACTGTGTATGAATTTGAAGTCAATCGTATATTAACTTTAGCATCTAGAGCATCCACAATGGTCATGGACCGACATGTGCAACAACAATATATAAAGATATCCAAGACTTGCAAAACAAACCAATTTTAATAAACCCCTGCGTTTTTTGAAAAGTGGATAACAACAAACTATATTGTTTTACAAAGTGTACAATTCTTATTAACTAGATAATGACATTTTATCTGAGTTATTTTAAAACAAAAAGCTATTTATTATTAAGTCTTAATGGTATGTGTAAAATGTATTCTGTCTGGAATTATGACGGCCCATAATCACAGAACAGTTAAAGGGGTTGTTTCTTTAAATCTAAGATGGAAAATAGACTGAAAGATCGGGTTTAATGTCTAGTCGTCCACTCAACCATAACAAGCTGATTTCAGAATTAACATTTGGTAATTGATTTGGGCATATGGCTCTTTAACAGTTGGAGGGAACTACAGGACCCGGAGAAAACCCACAAGGTTAGACAAATGACCATACTAAAATTAGGTTGTCAACAGTTAGCCCTGCTTTAGAACAGAAAATAAGCTAGTTGACCGACATTTTATGTCCTAAATCGACGATTTTAGTCGAAAACATTTTTGGATATGGCGGTCATTTAGGACAGAGATCTATTCTCAAAGTATGTAGTAGATAGACCTCTGTGTGCAGAATGGCAGGCGACCCTACTCCTGGTTTTGTACTAGTGTGGGATTGAAACCATGCCACTTGACTCAATGACAGACCTTGAGATCAAAAGTACACCTCTTGATTCAATGACAGACCTTGGGATCTAAATCACACCACTTGACTCAATGTCAAACCGTGGGATCTAAAGTACTCACTTGACTCAACAGACCTTGGGATCTAAAGTACTCAACTTGACTAAATGACATACCTTGGGACCTAAACAACGCCACTTGACTCAATGACAGACTTTGGGATCTATATCACACCACTTGACTCAATGACAGACCTTGCGATCTAAAGTACTCACTTGACTCAATGTCAAACCGTGGGATCTAAAGTACTCACTTGACTCAATGTCAAACTGTGGGGATCTAAAGTATTCACTTGACTCAATGTCAAACCGTGCGATCTAATCCACACCATTTGACTCAATGACAGACCTTCTGATGCACAATCTAAAGGTACGTGTTTCCAAGAGAGTTTTTAAATTTAGATATAATCACGTTTTTCATTGTAAAATAATTACATACATTATAGTGAAATAGGGTTGAACCTGTCACTTTAAATAAAACTATTTTGTTCCCATCAAATTTTACCAGACACCTAACAGAAGTTGAACAAAAGCCTGTCACAGACGGTGATTTTTTCCCACAGTTTGTATGATTACGTTAGTCGCCTTGTGTTTTTACACAACCTGTGGTCTACATTGAATACAATATTATCATAACCTTCATATTCAATCCCTTTACCATAGCCAATACAATTAACAAGGATATTGGATGCTGTAAAGAACTTCAAAACCACACGAAAACTTGATCACCAATATCCTGTGCCCTTGTATACAAAAATCTAAATCAAATTTGTTTCCATGAAAACACAAAAGTTATTAAATCTGATAAATAACTAATTGGCAAAACTTACGACTACTATAACAGGTTTATGTTTGTACAAAGTTTCATAATGATACATAATATAAATGGTTGTATATCAACAACAAATCAAATTTCCTTCCACGGAAACACAAAAATAAACCTGAGAAATTGCTAATTAGCTAAAGGCAGCACTGCTATAATAGATTGATTTTTGTACAAAGTTTCATGATGTATCTAGAAACAAAACTCGGAAGGAAGGACCGACAGAGTCCATTCCAAAATTCACCTCTTAATTTCATTCAGCGCAGGATATGTAGAGCATGATTTCAATATGACCAACCTGATCTCTTGTGACAGGTTTTGTATACAATGCAGTGTATGCATACTCTTACTACAGTATCCAATATAATATCATTTGTGTAAAGATCACTGATTAGAATTAGCCAGTTACATTATCCACTTTTAGAATCACAGTATTGACACAACTAGAGTTGATTGCATGACGAAAAAGTTTTACTTTTAAGTTTTGATAGTAAAAACAAAACCAAAATTGTCTATCATAGTAGTCTCATTAATTAACTGTATTACATGAATGTCCTCCCAAATACATTCCCTTTTCTAAATGCCACAACAACGATAACAACTTACACCAATGTATGAAACATTTCTTACCCTAGTTCAAGACAAACTGCTAAATGTCTGTCTCTACGTAAAACACAGGCCTACCAAAAAGGCCTCACGATTCTGTTGTTGACATGTAAACGCAAACACACAAAAACAACATTTCCCCAGCAGATTTTAATTAGTTATGTGTTGCAAAAAACGTTAGAAAAAAGATTGAACATGTTTGTTTACATAAAGTGTCAATATTGAAACCTCGAACACAGGAATTTTGCTTTCACCAATGGCCACCATTTTCTTTTTTTCTCCAAAAAACAACATTATTGAGTAGTGTAAAGACATGTTACCAATTGTAACCAAAACCATCCAAAATTTGAGTTGGTTGTTTTTGGTATTATAATAGTTTATAAATCGGTACAGAAACTAGGTGGAAGCAGACATTAATTGCCACAAGAAGAAGAAGAAGCCATCTAATCTTAAAACTTACGTCGTTTTCATCATCGCATGATTCTACCAGACAAAACCACATTTTACCTGCAGACGGTTTACATGTTTCACTGACAGACGACAAAAAAACAGTAATCTTTACCACCGAACAAATAAAACATACAAACACATTCGACTCGCCGCTAAAAAGGCCAATGAATGGAGTATAGGTAAATCTGTAAATCTCTTAATCCAAGATGGCTTCATGTTTATCTTTAATCCAAGGCCAAACTTGACTTCACAATCTTTTTCTCATAGTGTTGAACTCTCGGAGATTTAAAGAACCAGGGCCCTGTTTCTCGAAATCTTAACTATAGATAAAATCCAAATTTTAGTAGATACTTTAATTTTAATTGGCTAAGCACTAAAATCAATCTAATATTATCCAATCAAATTACTAAAATTTGGATTTTATCTTAGTTAAAATTTTGTGAAACAGGCCCCGGAACCATAAGCCAAGTTTGTTTAACGGAAAAGCACGAAATACATAGCGGTTAATACAATTATTTTGAAATTAAAATATGGTGAAGAGCTAAATCTATACTGGGTACCTGTATCTGATCAATATAAACAACTTATCTCCCCGAGGGCAACCTTTTCGCCCTTCTGTCTCTAAAATGTCTGACAAGGAGTAGGGTCACCTGTCCAACCTTGTGGGTTCTCTCCGGGTCCTCCGGTTTCCTCCCACTGCTAAAAGATCCCTACGCGCAAGCAAATTATTGAAATAAAATTGAACCATGTGTTAGTCCCGAAATGACCTAGTTTGTGTCAAATGGACGTTAAACCCTATTTCTCTCTCTCTATCTCTCTCTCTAAAATGTCTAACTAGGACCTGGCCTGAGTATGTAACATGAACAATATTCTTGTAAACAGGGTCATATTTCGGTTAGCACAAAACAACTCCTACTACCCGGAAAAGGTTCATAAATTTTTTAAATAATGCAAGTAATTATGTCAACATATCCTTTCCATAAGTATAACACGAACCCGAATGTCAATATTACCCGCAACAGGTAAATTTCAACATTAGTAATTTCCGCCATTAGCCGTGGGTAGTCGTAACTTTCCGTAAATAAACAATCTGTGACGTCATTTTAGTCCTTCTGCTCATATTCTAGTCTATATTTCTATGTGCAGAAGGACTAAAATGACGTCACAGATTGTTTATTTACGGAAAGTTACGACTACCCAGGGTGAATGGCGGAAATTACTAATGTTGAAATTTACCTGTTACGGGTAATATTGACATTTGGCTTTGGATTATACTTAGGGAAAGGATATGTTGACATAATTACTTGCATTATTTAAAAAAAAATGATGCTTTTCCGGTGACCTTTAAAATTATTTCTTATCTGTTTTTATCCTCTCTTTTCATCAAAAAGAGGTGTTGAGCGGTCGAATGGTCTGACACATGTGCTTTAGATCATAAGGTCTGTCATTGAGTCAAGTGGCGTAGTTTCGATTCCCCGCTTGTAGGTGACAAGGAATAGGGTTCTGATTTCTCTGGGTCCTCCGGTTGATATAAAATTGAACAATGTATTAGTCCTAAAATGACCTAGTTTGTCTCGAGTCGAAGTTAAACCCCAAAAGTTAACCATGTAATTATGTACTGGTCGAGTCGAACATATCTTATTGACCGTTTTTAAGAGCATTGTAACCTTTGCTACCACTAATGTGACCTGCACTCACAAACCTCCTGACTGCAAATTTCATGGATTACAAGCAAGCCAACGTTTTTTTTTGTTTAAACTTTAAGAATGCTTCAGGTAATTTTCTCTCTGAATAAACTAACGATCACTTTGATTGTGAATAACCAAGTCAGGAAAAACAAATTGACTTACGGGTTGAAACCATTTTCTTGAGCATGCTCTTATGAAGGAGAAGTTTCTAGTTTAGAAATTGGGTAATTATAAAGAAAGCCAGTGGAAAATCAAATGGAAAGGAGAGAGAGAGAGAGAGAGAGAGAGAGAGAGAGAGAGGGAGAGAGAGAGAGAGAGAGAGATGGGGTTAACAATTCCGGACTAACATATGGTTCAATTTTATTTCAATTATTCGTTTGTGCATATAGGGTCTTTAGTGGAAGAAAATTGGAGGACCCAAAAACCCATGAGGTTGGACAGGCGACCCTACGTTTTGTCACGTTCAAGCGGGGAATGGAATCAATGCCTCTTGACCAAATGACAGACTGTATGATGCAACACACTCGTGTTAAATATTCGGCCACCGAACACCCCAGGCGGAAAAGAATGGAATAGGGTATAAAGTAGGTCATTTCAGGACTAACATATGGTTCAATTTTATTTCAATAATTTCGCTTGTGCGTAGGGGTCTTTAGCAGTGGGAAGAAACAGGAGGACCCGGAAAAAAACCACGAGGTTAGACAGGCACGTACATCCGGGGGGTCAGAACCACCCCAGTTGACTCAATGACAGACCTTATGATGCAGCGCGCGCACGCTGACCATTCAGCCATCCAACCCCCACTTTAACAAAATAAAACAATTTATAATATAATAAATAATTTACCTGTGAACATTTTAAAGGAACTTGTGTTGGTCAATATCCTGTTTTATGTCTTCAGATCAATAAAATAAACAGTATTCACAATAATTTATCCAATCAAATAGTATTTGAAAGAAAACACACACTTACTTCACACAATCGACAAACCTAACATTTATATTGAGAAGAAAGAAATCTTTTATGTTTTCCAATCTTGCGTAGATAGAATTTACTTCACACAATCAACAATCCTAACATTTATATCCAGAAAAAAATTATCTTTTATATTTTCAAACCTTGTGTAGATAGAATACAGTACACAAAATATATCTAATAATTCTTGGCCATAGAACATCACTCAGTGTCATTTACATAAATACGGAACTTGTTTTTATTTAGAAATGTTTGTAACGTCTTGACATCAACTTTCCAGTTATTTGAAAGAAAAGACCCACTTTATGAGTGAAGTGCACAATATATATATCTAATAATCCTTATCCATCGAACGTCCTATAGTCTCTTTATTCAGAGATAACGAACCTGGTTTGTTTCAAAATGTTCGTACATTCTCATTTATTTGAAAGAGGAGACACATATTGGTATCTATACAAATCTTATATCATCCATAAATTATTAAAAATACTGAACTTGGTTCATATCACAAACATTTGTAACATCTCGAGATTCCATTTATTTGAAAGAAATGTCACATTTCTACAAATCCTATTAATAATGAGAAAAAAGTATGTTGTTTTTTGCAGGGTTTAAGTCCTATAACGCACACAATAAATATGTTAAATATCCATAGAAAAAGTGTCAAGAATCTTCTGTAAATCAGATTATTCCAGAATGGTGTTCAGTGATGCCTCTATTATCTCATATACTGCACATCCTATTTAGATAAGACAGCATTTGAAATATATATAAAGCTCTTATCAATATAATGCACTATGTGTGAACTGATGCAACATCATGTACACAAGTATACACTACCGGTATATCTACATGTATATAACAAGCACCTGTTCCTATATATATATATATATATATCACAACACAATCTAAGGTGAGTTTCTTTCTCCTGCTCTATGTAAACTATATCCTCAACTCTACACTAAAATAAAGCTCCACCTGTTTCAGGTAAATGTATTTACTTTTATATTGTATTCCTGTATGCTGTCCATAAAGGGTGTTTCAATGCAATAGAGTCTATTCTACACTATTCTGTAGCTAACCACTACTACCAGAAACTCTCCCGTTCTGTCCCTCAAGTTTTACACTGATATAAAGTTTCACCCGTATCAAGTAAATTTCTGTACTCTTTTATTTAATATTTTCGTATATCGTATACTACTGTCCTCAAAGGCTATTTGATGCAATAGAATTCTATTTTACACTATTCTGTAGCAGCCACTATTTCAAGAAACTGATAATCCAACTTCACACCCAAATAAATCTTCATTTGTTTTAAATGAAATGAAATGGGGTTTAACGTCCTACTGTTTTGTTCCGATTGGGCATATGAAGACGGGCATATGCCATACAGTATGCTATAAGGGTAATTTTGCCCGGGCAGCGGCACTGTGACCTACTCTTATATCGAATTCCAACAGTTTTAAATAGCCCCTACTAAAAGAAACCTTTACTCTTCCATATGACACTAACATAAAACTTCACATGTTTCAAGTAACAAACAAATACTCTGATACTTCAAATTTACATGGACATAAAGCTACACCTGTTTCAAACAGCCAACTAATACTACTACAAGAAACTCGACATGTGATCCTACAACATTTATAGCTGTGTTCTTTCAGAAATAAATGGCCTACAAATCCACAATGAAACATGTATACTTTTTTTTATAAATCCACACAGTTAAACAAACTCTGCTCCTTCAATCATTTTTTCAGTCTGTTTATTTATTATTTTAAGAATCTGAGTTCACCTGTTCCGACATGCTCTAGGATACAAACAACTATAGTTTAACATAGAAAAAACTCCTTCAATATACTTTTACCATGTTCTAATTCATTTCAATAAAATTCTCATGTTCTCAATAGAGAGAGAGGGCGTAATGGGGTTTAACGTTCACTCGACATAAACTAATTCATTTCAGGGCTAATATATTGTTCAATTTTATTTCAATGGAGGAAACCAGATGACCCAGAGAAAACCCACAAGGTTGGACAGGTGACCCTACTCCTTGTCACATACAAGTGGGGAATCAACTTGACTCACTGACAGGAATAATAATCTAACGCACACACATTAAACCCTTTGGCCATCCAAGAACTGCTCTAAATACGGTTTTTATTCAACCAATTCTCACTTTCTAAATCCTACAATTTAACCCAAACTGTACCCCTAAAATATTGTAGTCCTCCTTTTCAAATCATATGGATCATTAGTCTGTTTAATCTGCTGCTTGTCGTTCGAGTGATTAAAAATCCCTTGCAAACTACAAGATTGTGACAGTTCAATCTCTAACAGAAATATCAATCCCAAAATTGTTCAATTCCATTCAGTATCTACAAAGATATGCTGACTTGAAAATTTCTCAACCTTCAGCATCCTCTGCAGATGATGTAAATAAGCCAAAGCTCCTCATAAGTGTTCGTTAAAAAAATCTTGATGGGTCTCTTTTTAATCCAAATGAATCCACTACGCTGTCATTGACCTATGAAAAGGTTCATCCATTCAACTGAGATTTCTTTACAATCCAAACTTATCAGATGAATAAATCTTTAAATCGAGACCATCATCAATTCTGACGTAAATATAGGAACTAAGAAATCATTTATATTCTTTCTGTGCTTTTTCTCGTATATCTGATGAACAAATACTCAAATCGAGACATTCAACAATTTTGACGTCAATATCAGAACTAAAAAATCGTTTATATTCTTTCTTTCTTGTATACCAGATGAACAAATCCTCAAATGTAGACCAACAATTTTTGACGTCAAAATAAGAGCTCAAAAATGTTCCTCCATTCAACACAATTTTGGTGCTTTCTTAGTATGTCCTTTGACTAAGAACAAAAATTCAATAAAAAATAAATGATATCCATCAAAGTTTTTGTTAATCCTTCGTCTTTCACCTTAACTTATCGCCTTCAACTGTAGCTCAATAACATGCGGTTAATAAAATATTTTCTCCCAACCGCTTGGCTTTGTACAGGTGTATATCAGATGAACAAATCCTCAAATCGAGACATCAACAATTTTTGACCTTGATACAAGAGCTAAAAAATGTTCCTCCATTCAATACAATTTCGGTGATTTCTTAAGATGTCCATCAATGTTTTTTGTTAATCCTTCGTCTTTTAACTTAACTTATCATCGCCTTCAACTATAGCTCAATAACGTGCGGTTAATAAAATATTCTATCCCGACCACTTGGCTTTATACAGGAGTAAATATACTGTAGTGAATTGACTATGGTGTGAAAAAGGGTTTTGTTTATCAAGTTAGGGGCCTGTTGTTGTTTCACAGCGAGACCTTGATGGCTGAGTTAATACTTCATATTATTCACGGTAAATTACATTAGCCCACATGATTGAACCTGTCTCACATAACTCATGATAATTTATACCTATATCCCTATAATCTGTTTTATAAAGGGGCTGGATAAGAGTCACGCTTTATAAAGGGGTCAGGGATATTTGATAAATAAGACATACAGCTACTATATGTGATGTATATATTGCTAGGATTTTGACAGCCAAGCAGTCATGAAATTAATCCTAGTGTCAAATCCAATTTTGTGTGAAATTAATCTAAGGTGACCGAATGGAATGGTTTTATGCGGGCACCTTTGATCACAAGGTCTGTCGTTGAGTCAAGTATCATGTTTTTGACCCCCTACTTGTACCTGACAAGAAGTAAGGTCGCCTATCCAACCTCGTTGTTTTTCTCTGGAGCCTCTGGTTTCTTTCACTGCTAAAGACCCCTACACGCAAGAAAATTAGGCATTGGGTGACCAAGAGAGTGAGAGAGAGAGAGAAATGGGGTTTAACGTCCACTCGACACAAACTAGGTCATTTCGGGACTAACATATGGTTTAATTTTATTTCAATAATTCGCTTGCACGTAGGGGTCTTTAGCTGTGGGAGGAAAACGGAGGACCTGGAGAAAACCCATGAGGTTGGACAGACGACCCTACTCCTTGTCACGTACAACCAGGGATTCGAAACCACGCCAGTTGACTCAATGACAGGCTTTATGATACAGCGCACACCCGTGCTAACCATTGGGCCATCCAACCCCCCTTGGGTGACCGAATGGTTTAACACGGGCATGTTTGATCACAATGTGTATCATTGAGTCAAGTGTCATGTTTTGACTCCCTTTTATTGAAATAAAATTGAACCATATGTTAGTCGCAATGTGACCTAGTTTGTGTGAAGTGGATGATAAACTCCATTTTTTGCTAAGTCGTAGGGGTTACTTTCCACTGTTAAAGAAATGAAATGGGTTTCAACGTCCCACTATTCTGCACCAACTGGGATAATACAGTTTGGTGCAAACGAAATGAAATGAAAAGAAATGGGGTTTAATGTCCTACTGTTCTGCTCAGAACTGGGCTAATGAAGACGGGCATACGCCATACAGTGTGCTATGAGGGAAATTTTGCCCGGGCAGCAGCACTATCGCCTACTCTTATATCGAATTCCAACTGCCAGGGGATCTTTTACGTGCATTCCAATATATACATGGGACCTCGGTTTTTCATCTCATCCGAAGGACTAGACAGCTGTCCTTGTCAGGCCCTCCGTTCTGCACCACTGACAAGGGGAAACCACGTTGGAAAATCCCGGTGAACTTTCTCGGCTAATGCAGGGATCGAACACCCGACCACCAGGCTAGCGAGCCAGCGTCTTAACCACCTAGCCACCATGGCTCCATGATGCAAACAGATAATGTAATAAAATTAAATCCAGGTCAGCTTTAACACATCAATCAATCAATCAATCAATCCAATCAGTCTATAATAAGTAAGACAGGATAATCTTTTTAAATACACTTAAACATCTAAACACAAGAGGGGGGTCACGGTGACTAAGTGGGTAAGACGCTGGCTCGCTAGCCTGTAGGTCAGGTGTTGAATCCCTGCATTGGTCGAGTAATTTCATCCAGATTTTCCGGCGTGGTTCTCCCTTGTCAGTGATGCAGGACGGAGGGCCTAACAAGGAAGGTGTCTAGTCGTTTATATGGGACGAAAAACCGATGGTCCTGTGTACACATTGGTGTATGACGGAGGGTCTGACAAAGGACAATGGTCGTTCCGATCCGACGAAAAACTGAGGTGAACATAAAAGAACCCTTGACAGTTGAGATTCGATATAAGAGTAGGCCGTAGCGCCGCTGTCCGGGCAAAATTTCCCTCATAGCACACTGTATGGTGTATGCCCGTCTTTATTAACCCAGTTAAGAGCAGAACAGTCGGACGTTGAACCCCATTTCATTTCATTTCATTTCTAAACACAAGAACTCAAAGTATTTGACCAAGATTAATTTTTGACTTTTATCTCAATGTTTACGTGCATATCCATTGTCCGTATGTACAGGCATGTATATTTGAATAAAGACATAGCGTACAAATAGAATTTAATATCAGTTTCACTGACCCACATCTAATTTGGGTTTTCTATGAAATATATGCACCAATAATGTAGCAATTGGTTGACTTATTCAAAAAATTTATATGAAAACATTTCTACATAATTGAATTTGATTCACATCTTTTTTCCCTCAAGAATTTTGACTTAATAGAAGGTTGTTTTTTTCATATGTGGGATATCTTAATTCCGTACACCGTACACTTGATCCATCAATAAATACAAGTTTATGGCCGATTATAGGCTCTAGTGAATTGAAACACAACTACTTGAGTATTTTGGGAATGTCTCGACGCATAAACTGAAACCTATCGCCACTTGAAAGGGTGTTTATCTGAAAGAACTTAAATAAGAACACTTTGCAAATCCTTGTGCGAAATACTTCAACATCTAAAAAACAAATTAAAATGTGTAAGATGTGTCGTAAAAATACACTGCATACAGGAGAAGTGTGTTTATATTCAAAACAACAAGTTCCCTTTTTTGAAGATTGCAACAAACAAACAAATAAACAAACAAAAAAATAACAACAATTCTTCTAAGGAAAATCAAAACATTAGGCTGTAAGACTTCACATTAAAAAATTACTTTCTTCGAGAGGCAAATAAAATAGATCGTAATCGCCAAAGAAAAATCTATTGCATTGCAAATTTTTTTTTTTCTTTCTTGAGATAAAAATAATTATTGATAGTAAAACAAGAGGAGATAACTAAATAATAAAAAAATAATAAAATATTCAATTTTTTTTTGGCTCATCTTCAACACACGAAGAAAATTGATTTTTAAGCTCCATAGAAAGGCCACAAATATGTCTATTACTAGTATGGATAACAAAACTCCAAAAGATTTTGCACCTTCTTAAAAATTGATTTCTAAGCCCCGTAGAATGCCACAGAGGAGATAACTAAATATAAAAAATAAAAAAATGTTATCCATGTTCAACACATCAAGATTTTTAAGCTCCGTAGAAAGCAACAAATATGTCTATTACTAGTATGGATAACAAAACTCCAAAAGATTTTGCATCTTCTCAAAAATTGATTTTTAAGCTCCGTAGAATGCAACAGATATGTCTATGTAGTCGTCAGAGAACATAATGCATCTTTCTTTATATGCAGAGGTCGATCGTTAAAACAAGACAAGGGATTGGGATTATTTTGTTCGATGAAAAGAGAAATGTGTAAAATGCGAAGAAAACAAACTTACCACGCTGCGTTGTAATGCTTGTTGTTCGCGAATACCTTTCCGAAGCTGAGCACGTCTTCCTGAAATAGACAAGATAATAAATAAAATGTTTTCTTAAATCCAAAATACATATAGCACAATGCATAATTTCTGGAAAAAAAGACTTTTGCTTTTTAAGAGAGAGAGAGATAGTGTTTAATGTCCACTCGCTGTGGGCCTTCAATAATTCACTTGCGCTTAGGGGTCTTGTGAATCCGATGGTCATTGTGAATCCGATGCAAGGCCGGAGATCCCTGGGGGATGGGGGGTACGCCCCCATGGATTTTCACTGGGAGGGATTTCATATGCCTCGTCCCCCCCAGAAAAATGCATCAATAAAATTTCAAGTCTCGCTCAAAAACGACAATTTATTCTCGGAACGTTCATCTCTGTAGAATGCTCAGAAATGGTCTCAGATAGCGTTTTCAGGCATCCGCCACCTTCGTCCCCCCCTAAAATTTAATAAGATCTGCGGCCGTGATCTGATGGTCATTATGAATCCTTTAAAAAACTATAATACTGTGACAATTGGGTCACTAAAAATATGATAAAAATTTGAACAGGTCAAGTTATTCTAGAGAGACAGATGAGGTTTTAAGTCCACAAGACACCAACTAGGTCATTTCAGGGCTAACATATGGTTCAAGTATATTAAAATTCCACTTGCATGTAGGGGCCTTTAATAGTGAAAACCGGAGGACCTTGAGAAAATTCAGGTTAGACGTTTGATCCTACTCCTTGTCAGATACAATCTTGGGATTGAAACACCACCAACTGACTTAATGACAGACCTTATGATCTGAAGTTATGCAATTGACCAGTCGATCACGCAACTCCCTATATATATAGAGAAATGAAATTAAAATCCACAAAATCGTCACCTTACCTGCTCGCATTCTAAATGTCATCAGGAAAATACTTAATATACAAATTTATCAACAATATATCAATATCAACAATTATCTATCAAGCACTTGTCCATGTAATCCTTCTGAACTCCGATCACAAATGTAACATAATTCAATTTTTGTGGACACCACTCAGTTATCACAATCCATAAATTCTCAATATATAAATTTATCAACAAAATAACTTCTGATCAAAATCACAATTTAATTTTTGTGGACACCATTAGGTTATTACAATCAATAAATTCTCAAATTTTAATATAAATTCCTCATGGATTAAAAAAAATAAACATGATTTTTCGTTCGTTTGTTTGTTTGTGTGGCTTAACGTCTGCTTCTCAAATTAAAACATAAATTCCTCGTGGATTAAAAAAAATAAAACATAATTTTTTGTCCGTTTGTTTGTTTGTGTGGCTTAACGTCTGCTTCTCAAATTAAAACATAAATTCCTCGAGGATTTAAAAAATAAATGTGATTCGTTTGTCCATTTGTTCGTTTGTGCGACTTAACGTCTGCTTCCAACAAAGGTATCGCAGATAAATGATTCTTTCAAATCCACACGATTTACTTTGAATATTTCAAATCACTTTCTTTGTTAATATCCCTTCTGGTCAGGAAGACATTAAAAGCTCCAGATGTAACATTTTCAACATTTTAGATAATCGCGAAAGAATTTGTTTGTTTTTTTCAGTAGAATCCACTCAGCATGTCGTTTTTGATTCTGTCAACTTTCGACACGTTGATAAGACAATTTAATTATAATCCTTGCTGAAAATCCTTTCTGGTCAGAAAGACATCAAAAGTCCCTAGATGTAACATTTTCACTCCTGACTGATTTTTTTCCCGTAGAATCCATGCAGGATGTGATTTGATTCTGTCAACTTGGACACGTCGATAAGAAACGTAAATTACACAACAAGTCGTCAACAAGCGTAAAACACGAAACACAAAGCCAGAGAAAACTTGCTACAAAGACTTGTTACAGAGATCAAAGTCAAACGTTTATTCTCGTCCGATATCAACGACACTGACGACAGTGACAAGTTTGTTTGACATGTCGAGTGTGTGTAAGCCGAGTGTGGGTCTGATTCCTTGCCAATAACTCCAACCTGTCTTAAAGTTCCATACTGACTACAAAATAAACACATCGAAATGGCGACCGGCTCAGGTTGACATGAGGTCATGGCAATCATTAAATATTTCACTTGCATCATGAGAACTGGGTCGATCAGATTTTATCCAAAATGATCCTTCGGATGAAAATAATGATCACAAAAGACAACCAAATGTATTGATTTTGCAACAAACTAAAAACCTGATAATCCGCCTAAAATTTCAAATATTCCATTTATACAATCTTATTGATTTGTAGGGTTGAAACAATGGAATGTTTTTAAAGAGAGAGATAAATGGGGTTTAACGTCCACTCAACACAAACTAGGTCATTTCGGGACTAACATATGGTTCAATTTTATTTCAATAATTCCCTTGGGCGTAGGGGTCTTTAGCAGTGTGAGGAAATCGGAGGACCCGGAAAAAATGCATAACGTTTGACAGGCAATCCTACTCCTTGTCATGTACAACCAGGGAATCAAAACCATGCCAGTTGACTCAATGACAGACCTTATGATACAGCGTGCACATTTATTATTATTATTACATCATATTTATAGTGCGCCCTTTCATATAACATGTTCAGGGGCATTTTACAAAGTGACAATGTAATCATAAATAAACAACGAGATTATGGACATGTTAACAATTGTATAAAGAGTCAGTTAAAAGCCTGATTAAATAAATGTGTTTTAAGTTGTTTTTTAAAAGTATATAGAGATGTACAACATCTTAAACTAAATGGTAGATTATTCCATAAAACAGGTGCTTGATAACTAAAAGAGCTGACCATAAGAGACTAGTTGAACAGTTTTGGGCTTTAAAAGTAGTTTATCTGATGTACGTAATGTTCGGCCAGGTGTATAAAGTTCTAAAAGATCCGAGAGGTAAACAGGAGCTAAATTATTTAAACATTTAAAAGTAAGTAATAAAATCTTAAAATCAATTTGATATTTAACAGGTAACCAGTGTAAATTATATAGAACAGAATGTTTTAAAGGTGAAAGATGAAATTTGGTTTAACATTTTACTTTTTTCTGCACCAACTGCAGTGTGCTCTTAGGGGCATTTTGCCAAGGCAGCAGTGGTAAGGTCTACTCGTCCATTTTCAACTGTCAGGTACATGTAATATTTAATGGCCCGCCAATGGTATATACTGACAGAACCTATTACTTTTATCCCATCCAAAAGGCTTGCCACTTTTCCTTGCCACACTATTCCATCCTACACCACTAACAAGGGGAAACAAGGAGAGAGAGAGACAGACAGACAGACAGACAGAGGTTTACCACCCACTCAACCCGAACTAGGTTTTATTGAGAATAACATGAGGTACAATTTTATTTCAATAATTTATTTGCTCGTAAATTACTTTAGCAGTGGGAGGAAACCAGAGGACCATGAGAAAACCTGCAAGGCTAGCCAGGTAGGCCAACACTTTGTCACATAGGATTTCAGGATAGAAACCACACCAATGAACTCAATGATTGACCTTCTGATCTAAAACGATCCAATTGATATATTACCAATAACACCATAAATTACAGGTAACAAAAGATAAAAGTTCAAATCATCGTTATATAGAAAATCTAAACACATAGGTGTAAAAATCAGGCCATTATTAAAGTCAACACCTGAGAACCTGTATTCATGACACACCTGACATTTAGTATATACTAACTGACCTGTCCACCCTGTTCTAATTAGTCGGTAAACTATAAACTTACATGGTCATTAATGTCCAGTACTTTTTAACGCATGAATTAGGGCAGAGTTAAAGTGAACAGAGAGAGCAAAATGGGGTTTTAAGCTCACTCAATACAAACGATATTATTTTGGGACTAACATTTTTTTTGTGTGCAATAATTCAGTACTGACTACCCTCGGCTCCTTGAAAATATTAATATTAGAGAAAAGTTATATTTTTTTAGCTCGTATTCAAAATTGCTGAATCTACATCTCCCTCTAGTCCATGGAACCGCACAAGTCACAGAACTACTATGCATTTTTTAAATAGTTCGACCATCTCTATTACAAGGTAAAAAGAACTTTACTCAGGCAGTAGTTTAGGTGCTATAGGAACCCATAGTATTGGACAGGCAGTTTGTGGTGCTAGAAGAAGCAGTAGTATTAGACAGGCAGTTTGTGGTGCTAGAGGGACCCATAGCATTGGACAGGCAGTTTGTGGTGCTAGAGGGACCCATAGCATTGGACAGGCAGTTTGTGGTGCTAGAAGAAGCTGTAGTATTGGACAGGCAGTTTGTGGTGCTAGACAAAGCTGTAGTATTAGACAGGCAGTTTGTAGTGCTAGAGGAATCTGTAGTATTGGACAGGCAGTATGTGGTGCCAGAGGACTCTATAGTATTGGACACGCAGTTTGTTTTGCTAGAGGAAACTGTAGTATTGGACAGGCAATTTGTGGTTCTAGAGGGACCCATAGTATTGGACAGGCTGTACATACTCAATGGTAAATAGACCGTTATTATTATTATTGTACATTTTCATTACTGTATTAGCTGTATAACGTTGAAAGAATACATGTCAAAGTGTTGCCCAAATAAATAGGTAGCTGTTTTTTCATAAGTATGTGTTATTGTGTATTACATTTTCATAGCATACAATTTCCACGACTTAGTGCTCACTTAATACAAGCTTTACAAAATAGCCAATGAAATATAATGTTGTTACAATTAAAAGTGGCAATCTTTTTAAACAAACGTTTTTCTTTAACTTGAACAATCAACTTAAAGTTAGAATTTAAAATTTCTATTTACAAAGATTTGAAGTTGTGAAGATAAAACAACGGCTTCTTAAACAAAACACAGGTTTAAAATTCTTTAGTTTGTCCACCGAGCTTCACGACAAATAAAAGTTGAAAAGTTCCAACACAATCAATCAACAAAGATTAAAAGTTTTTATTTCTCTCAAGACAAAAGATGGCGTATTGATGTTAGATGGGGGGACCAAAGTGGACAGAAGTTTTATCTTTAGTATAAATATCTTATACAATTGAACAATCGACCTTGTGGTCATCTAATATGTTAATATTTGATTAGGAATCACCATTGACCACTGTCTGTTATTTGTTCATTAAACTTTGGACTCTATCGTAGGTCAATATCACAACATTCATCAAACCACACAACATTTCCCATGGGATATTAACATTTTATTTCTACTTCCGATTACTTCAGGGGGTTTCAATAATACTTAACATTTGTCTAAATCTTCCATAATGCCGCTGTAAGACAGAAGATCATCTTGCTAAGACTTAAACTACAGAGAGAGAGAGAGAGAGAGATAGAGAGTTTAATGTCCACTTGACACAAACTAGGTCAATTTGGGACTAACACATGGTTCAATTTTATTTTAATAATTCGCTTGCAGTGGGAGGAAACCAGAGGACCAGGCTACCCTACTCCTTGTCACATACAACCAGGGAATCGAAACCACGCCAGTTGACTCAGTGACAGACCTAATGATACAGTGCGCACATGCTAACCATTCAGCCATCCAACCTCCCGATTTAAACTACAGAATTACAGATGATAGTGGTTTCGAGAAGTTGTAATTACATTATCTGTTGCAAAATAATCTATATTTTGTAATTTTTAAACCAGCATGGCGCCCTCGAGAACTTACAAAAAAAAAGGAATT
Organism: Patella vulgata; assembly: GCF_932274485.2. Taxonomy (NCBI): domain Eukaryota; kingdom Metazoa; phylum Mollusca; class Gastropoda; family Patellidae; genus Patella; species Patella vulgata. Next base: position 71,688,310 of record NC_065883.2, on the reverse strand, counting down.
GACCGCATAATTACTATGCATCTATTATTAAAATCCTATTTATTCGGACGAAGACCTGTGAAAAATTAAAATGCATGATCACATGTCCTGACAAAAGTGGCAACCTTGACAACTAAATCCAGATTTTAACATCAGCTTACCCAAACATAAAACTTTCGCTTGCCCTTTTGTTCATTGGTGATTTTATTGACAAATTGACCGTTGGTTATTTGAATGGACAATAGAAAAGGAAAGCAAGAATATTTGCCGAAGATGACAAAATTGATTATTAAATTACTGACTGGCTGCCGTTAATAACAACAGAACATAGAGATATTTCTCCGCATGGACCTGTCTACGTTACATGTACTTTCATCTACTCCTACAGAGACTGTTTCTTGAAAAAAATATTTACAACTTCGCTCAGAATAAAGTAATAATTTGACTGAATTTTTCAATATATTAATTTTTCATTAACCATTTTTGAATTATTATAGCAAAAACGCTTTAAATCTTACATAATGTTTGTTTAAACATACATTATGCAAGAGCTAAATCTGTCTATTGCAGGTCTTTCTTTAGGCCTGAAATATTATCTAAATTATTAATTAGACATTATGTAAGGGCTAAATCTGCCTATTGCAGATTTTTCTTTTGGGTTCAAATGTTATATAAACTATTATTTAGACATTTATTCATATGACAATCCGACAATCAGCTCTCTAGACCATCATATTGCCAAGATTTAAATGGATTAAAACACCTACGAGATTTAAAATTTAATGATAAAATGGATAATCAAGACTTAATCTGGATTGTCAAGTATCATTGATCCTGGGCATCCAATTCAGGTAGAACATCCAATTAAAAAGTGAAATTAAAATAATGATTTTTAAAGTTTGAAACTATCGCTGTTAACTTTGTTGTCCAACCTGCCCTGCAGTATTACAAGCTGTTGTGAATGTGGATCCATGTTATACAAAGCTAGATGAAAGTAAAGAGAGAGAGATACAGAGATATGGTCATTTCGGGACTAACATATAGTTCAATTTTATTTCAATAATTCGCTTGCGCGTAGGGGTCTTTAGCAGTGGGAGGAAACCTGAGGACCTGGAGAAAACCCACGGGTTGGAATTTTATGTAACAAATCCCAAACATCCACATACACACAGGCCACAGAAAAATATATCCTTAGGAAAAATGAACTTGTAGGAATAGTAGGCCTAGGGGGATGGCAACACGCCCTCAAAAGAATAAAATTGGCTGGATCGGCTGATACTTTTGTAAACTTCAGAAAAATAAAATCTAAAAAAAAACACTGACCAAATTTATCACTAGGCAAAAATAGACCCCTGAAACATAAAATCTCAAACTGTGAAATTACTGGAGGGCAGACAGGCCATTAAAAAGTGTTTTATTTTGTCAACACAGACATGACTTTTGACCAGGACAAAGGTATGGTGGTAATTATCATTGACCTTTTCAACAAAAAGGTGTGAAAATTTTGGAAATAAGGAATTCGTCCACTTAAGTGGGTGACACAGGTAAAATCAAGTGGTTTCTCATTCTTGACATATGGCCTCATAAATAAATATAAAACATTCTGAACAGAGGTATGTTGTGATTTATTTAATTTGTATAGTACTGCAGTTTTGTACAATATATGGAGAGAGAGAGAGAGAGAGAGAGAGAGAGAGAGAGAGAGAGAGTACATGGTTTCTTGTCAGGCCCTAACTTCATTCCAGTGTGTTTTAAGCTTGGGTGGCTATTATATAAGACAGAGAGAGAGAGAGAGAAAGAGAGAGAGAGAGAGGGAGGGGGAGTTTTAACTTACACTCCATACAAAAAGGTCATTTATGTATGGTGGAAATTTATTTAAATATTTTCTATAGTGTGTTTAGGTCTGTATCAGTATGCATGAATCCAGAAAATCTGGGGATAACCCACAAGGTTAGGCCGGTGACCCTACAATGCATACAATATGTTTAGAAAATATATGAAAATATTTTGTGTATTCATGATAAAATATCATTCTCTCAATATACAATACAGTACCACTCCCTCTCAAAATTTGCAGGAGAAGAAAAGAGAAACATTTCTTAAAGCTCATATACAGATTCAAATTGATCATTCTACCTTACAATTTAGAACTATATTAAAATCGTGTTTTAAATTAGAGGTGACTCCACTCATACTTACTCAATGCCATTCTAAAAATCCAATGTAATCTTTAACACACAAGAAGTAATCCAAGTCCATATATTACATAACACAATATCCTAGTTTATCCATAAATAAACACGGACATGGACCGCCATCAGGTTATACTATTAAACTTATTTAAATTCTAATCAAGCGACCCTGTAGGTCAAGGATCATTGAAAACTGAGAAACTAAAAGGTAAGGGGAGATATAATAACAAGACATTGAAATTCAGAGAACAGCAATGTCCAATCCCTGAAACGAATGAAATAAAGGCTATTGACCATCACACTATTGAAAACCCCTTGAAACTGGAACCCATACATCACAATCTGACCACCTGGTGTGGGGGCAGAATCCTTCGATATGCATGACTGATCACATTCTGATCACATGCTAAATCTCAAATCATCAATGGCTTAAATGTCCATCAGTGACCAATGGTCATTACTTCAACTCATCCCATCCATGGACAATGGTCTGTATTGTAATAGATCTACCTTGATTTTTACATCAAAGGAAGGGCTAACGTAATTATGATGAATGAATCACGAAATGGACGTGTCAGGGGTTGAAAACGCCTAATGACAATGCTAATCGGTTTAATCAATTGAAACAGAATTCCCATAATAATAATTTCCTGTAACTTGGTTGGTGTAACATGCCTTAAAAAGACCATTTTGTCCTCCAATCCAATCCATTCTCCCCAAGAAAGAGAGAGAAAGATGGGGTTTAACATCCACTCGATATAAACTAGGTAATTTCTGGGATGAACATAAGGTTCAATTTTATTTCAATAATTCACTTGTTCTTAAGGGTGTTTAGCTGTGAGAGGTACTGGGAGACCTGAAGAAAACCCACAAGGTTGGACAGTCGACCCTACTTGTGAAAAATTATTTACCTACTAGTAACATGCAAATGAAATGGGTTTTTTAAAGTCCTACTATTTAGCTCTTACTGGGTTAATGAAGACGGGCATACAGTGTGCTATGAGGGAAATTTTGCTTGGAAAGCTGCGCTATGGCCTACTCTTATATCGAATTTCAACTGCTAAGGGATCTTTTATGTGCATCCCACTGACAAGAGGAAACCACCCGGAACACTAGATGCAAACAAAACCTTTAAGACAAACCTGTGGACAAGACACACAAACTACACAAACATTGCAAGCAATAAGAATAAATGTATATATTAATGACCAACAAGTTCAAGGGATAACAAGAATTTTTATTTGTTTGTGAAATGAACTGTCAAACGTATGTCCTTAAAAACAGAATAGTTTTTCCCAATTAACAGTTTTATTGGGTTTTTAACATGCTCGAGTTAAATTGTATAAATGGACAATCACAGAAATCCTACTTGAACTGGAAAAAAAAACAACTGGGGGGAAAAAATAAATATTATTATTACTACATTATAAATTATACACTTACGTTTTTGTGTCGTTATCATTTACTAGGTTTATATCAGTATATAATTTTACAATGCTGACCAAAACTGAGTAAAATATTAAATATACTATTCAAAAAAAGTAGGGGATATTTGATTTTGGGGGCATAATACTAAAATATGCAAATGACTACGAAAAAAGTCACTATAGAACCTAACAGAAGAAACATTTCCAGTTACATGTGACGCCCAAACGTACCAATAGCTACCGCATGGAATGCAGGTGATGCTTGGGAACATCATGGGGGTCCAACCCAAGATTTGCACGACTCTGACTTTGAATGTTACAGTCATTGTGGCATTGAATTCCAGGTTGGAAACATCAGTTTAATTGTTTTAGTGACCAGAAAACAAATTTTGATATGCGTCGGCTTACCCAAAATGAAAGGTTACGTGCCCTTGGCATGCTACAGATCGGCACAACACAGGCGGTTGTGGCGCGGACGATGAATGTTTCTCAGTCTGTCATAAGCAGGCTATGGTCCAGATACCGTGATACACAATCTGTACAGGACAGCCCACGCTCAGGTCGACCAAGGGCGACAACTAAATCCCAGGATCGATTTATCCGTACCTTGGCCTTGAGAAATCGTGTCATCACAGCAAATCAGATCAGCGCTCGTCTTCAAACAGACACTGGTGTGAGAGTGAGTGGCCAGACGATTCGGAATCGACTGCATAGGGGTCACCTTCGCGCCCGACGTCCTCGCGTGATCCCTTGTTTGAGAGATCATCACATTCAGGCAAGACGTCGTTGGTGTAGGGATCGTCAACACTGGGATAATCGACGCTGGAGCAATGTGATGTTTTCAGATGAGTCAAGGTTCACTGTTGATTTTTTTGGACAGACGTAGGAGGGTGTGGCGTCGTCGAAACGAGCGCTTCCAAGACGTTAACGTCATCAGACATGATCGATTTTGGGGTGGTTCTGTTATGGTGTGGGGAGGCATCACTGTTGCTGGAAGAACGGCTTTACATGTTGTTGCAGGGCGTGTTACAGGCCAGTACTACCGGGACAACATCTTGGCAGTCCATGTTGTGCCGTTCGCACGACGTCATGGCCGCCGTTTCATCTTCCAGGATGACAACGCAAGATGTCACAGGGCCAGGATCGTTACAGGTTACCTCCAACAACAGAACATCACCACATTAACTTGGCCAGCACTGAGTCCCGACCTCTCCCCCATCGAGCATGTTTGGGACATGCTTGGACAGAGGTTACGTCAACGTCAACAACGTCCTGCCAATGTCTAAGAACTTGCTGCTGCGTTGCAACAGGAATAGACAATCTGGACCAAAATGACCTTAGACGTCTCATTAGGAGTATGCCACGTCGGATCAATGCTTGTTTGGCAAACAGAGGAGGATTTACCCGTTACTGACTTGGTTGTGATGCTGTGGTAACTTTGCTGTTTGACCCCGGGTATCATTTTACCCTTATAATGGTCAGTCTGTGCCTTACTTAGTCTAACGATCATTTGGAATAAATCGATGAATGTGAACTTCATTTCATTTTGTCATTTGTTTCTTCGTCAGTTTCATTAGGTGACTTTGATAACACTTAAAAATCAAATATCCCCTACTTTTTTTGAATAGTATATACCATTAACATACCTTGTAATTTTCGATATTGTGTAAGTGTAAGTTAGATTTTAAAAGAATATCAGTACAAAAATTTCATTCAGTATTTACAAAGTAATACAAAGATATGAATTTAAACTTTCGCAACTTTAAGCATATTCTGCATATAAAATAAACAAACTAGCGCCACCTATAAATGATGGGTAAAATATTTTGAAGGGCCTCATTTTAGTCCAGTTTTATGCAAACCAGGAGTTTTCTTTTGCTTTCTTAATTGCAAGTGAATTAATTAATTGAAAGTGAAATAACTAATTGAAAGTGAAATAACTAATTGAAAGTGAAATAACTAAAATAACTAATTGAAAGTGAAATAACTTATTTAAAGTGAAATAACTAATTTAAAGTTAAATAACTAATTGAAAGTGAAATAACTAAAATAACTAATTTAAAGTGAAATAACTAATTGAAAGTGGAATAACTAATTGAAAGTGGAATAACTAATTAAGTGAAATAACTAATTGAAAGTGAAATAACTAATTTGGGTACATTTTAGTGTCGATTAAACAAGATCACTGGATGTTTTTATCAAAAATCCTTAAATGTATCTGAAGTACTGTCCAAACAAAGTAGTCTTGGTTGCCATTTGTAAATTCCTAAATTTTCAATTAGTCTTTTTGAACCGCTTTTTAAACAGAATACTCTTAGCTCAGCCATTTTATGGATAGACAATATAATCCAATAAAGCCAATATTCTATCTCTTGAAGTTATTGAATGGTGTTCCTGAAGCACCTCTAAATATTAAGTGCTCTCGAATACTGTGAATGTGTTTTATTTTGCTTAATAAACTCTTTTATTTTTTGATGTCTGCCGTCTCTATTGAGAAATACAACAAAATGCTATATTATCTTTGGACATTTAATATACCGAAACACTTGGTCATATAAATATAAATATTATTCTCCTTTTGAATGCCTCATGGTTAAAAAGCCTGACCACCATAACCACAGAAAAACACTTGAAAAACAATGAAGCTTTGTATGGGAATCAGAGATCAGTCATTTTTCTCAGAAATATAGAATGCCCAATCGTCAAAACATTTAAGAATGGCTATCAAATATAGACAATCAAAATCTTTTCACCACCACATTTGTATGGAAATACTTGAGAAATAAATAGACGTTGTTTGAATATCAAATGTCCAATAGTTATGTGAAAATATTAATATCCGGAAATTTGACAAAACATGGGTATCATATTAATATTATTCTGAGTTACTGCCTTGTGGTCAAAATCTCCGACCATTAAGAGCTTGAAGGAAGCTCTTCACATACAAAAACTTTGTATGGGGATTGAAAAAAAAACAACCCTGGAATACAGATTCTTCTCTTGGCTCAGTGAGTAAGACACTGGCTCATAAACCAAGATTTGCCGGGATCGATCCTGGTGTTGGCTGAAAAAGTTCCTCAGGATTTTCCGGTGTGGTTCCCCCTTGTCAGTGGTGAAGGACGGAGGGTAAGACAAGGACTATGTCCACCTGTCGGATGGGACGGAAATTTCATTTCAGTTTCATTTCAACATATTGAAACATCCAAATTAAAATTAAATTTTTTAAAGATACATTATGTAAAATTTAGAGAAAGAACTGTTCGTTTTTGCTATAACTTAAAATGAATATATTGAAAATTTCAGTAAAGTTACTTTATTCTGAGCAAAGTTATGAGTGTAGGAAGCAGGGTTCTTAATCCATTTTGAAATGAACTGGCCAGAATTGGGTCAAATGAGGTTAATTATAAGTTTGGAATTTTGACAAGAAATAGACATTGACTGTCAGTCCTTTTATCAACAGTATCCGTGTCTAATACAAATATGGTGGGCATTCTCTAATCCACCCAATATCTAAGCCATCTGATGACAGTCTCCACATGTAATACAGATATCTTGGGCATTGTCTAATCCACCCAATATCTAAGCCATCCAATGACAGTCTCCACGTGTAATATATATACATGGTGGGCAATCTCTAATCCACCCAATTTCTAAGCCAGTTGATTATGGGTTTGTCATGTGAATAAATGTCAAAATAAGAATTTTATTTAATATTTCAAGAAAAAAAAACGGCAAGCATCTTTAACTCTGACTTTATTCCTCTTTAAATATCAAGTTTTTCGATGATTTTTTCCAAGGCAATCCAAATGTTTTGACCCTTCTCATCTTACAGATTCCCTCCGACGGAGATGATTCAAGGATGTTGACATCATTATCCTAACTCAAGTTTCATTCACCTTCAGGCTATTAAATTGACCGTTTACTAATTCTGTTTCTGTTATCAACAATAACATCATTATATATTTCATACACCACTGACAACATATCTAGGCATACAATAATCATTTGCTACTTTCTTGCCAATTTTTTATGCATCAACATGAATTAGCAGGTATGAAATCCTTTAATTGGGTGGAATGAATAAGGTTTTATATATCTGTTGTATGAACTTTGACACTGCCTAAAATAACAAATCATGATCTGGGCCCTTATTCACGAAAACTTAAACTAAGATACAATCGAAATTTTAAGAAATACTGCAATTCGATTGGCTGACCAATATGTAAATTGGATATATGCAAATTGATTTTAATGGTCAGCCAAACGAATTGCAGTATTTCTTAAAATTTCGATTGTATCTTAGTTTAAGTTTTCGTGAATAAGGGCCCTAGATATAGAATAGGGATCAGGCTGTCAGATACATATAGTAGTATAATAGATGCTGGCAGGAAAATATACTCTGCGGCCCTTTTCAAAAGTTGTTAGTTCCAAATTTGTAAGTTTTGCAATTTTAAACGAATTATTGTTCGTATGACCAAAGGGGGGGGGGGGAGGTGGATAATAGATGCTGGCAGGAAAATATACTTTGCGGCTCTTTTCAAAATTTATTAGTTCCAAATTTCTAAGTTTTGCAATTTTAAACAAATTATTGTTCGTATGACCTGAAGGGGGGGGGGGGGATGGCCAAATGATTAGCAGGTGCGCGGTGTATCATCAGGTCTGTCATTGAGTCAACTGGAATGGTTTCAATTCCCTGTTTTTGTACATGACAAGGAGTTGGGTTGCCCGTCCAACCTCGTGTGTTTTCTCCGGATCCTCCGGTTTCCTCCCACTGCTAAAGACCCATATGCGCATGCAAATTATTGAAATAAAATTGAACCATGTGTTAGTCTCGAAATGACCTAGTTTGTGTCGAGTGGACGTTAAATCCCATTTCTTTCTCTCTCATATGACCCGATTGGCAATTTATTTATAAATTAAATTAGACTTCTTTTTTTTTATGAAAATTTGGCTTCCCTTTAAAACCATTTAGGGGAAATTCTATCCAATCATTAGATCAGGTAATTATAGCCATTTGGTTAACTTCTGACGATTTAAGACGGAGTATTAAGGGAAGATTACTTTACAGCTAATCCAGTGACTGGTCTCTCTAAGATTTAATCTCTGTATGGTCACAGGGAGTCAACAAAGATTACTATGGTTACTGGCACTCATTGCTACCAATTGTTATTTTAGGAATTAAATCCAAATATTCTCAGAGTATCTCAATGTGGAATTTTACAATTTTTTTTAAAAATCTGCTACTGAATATCCTTAATAAGTTCAATAATCCTTTAGAACCTATCGACTAATGCAGATCCACGTTCGCCACATTTTTATTTTATTTTTTTGAGAAAAAAGATATTTTTTTTATATTGAGTTTTCAAAACTGCTTAAAAATACTGCTCCCTAGACCAGCGCAACCCATGTACAGTCCTTAAATACAGTAGTTCACAGTTATTCATATGACTCGCATGGTTTAAGGAGCCAGTAATTAAAGCATCCCTCGATCAGTACAGGTCATTTAGTGAAAATAAAAATGAAAATTTATTTCTTATAATTTCATTTCTTAAAATTTATCTGTTTCCCCTTGTCAGTGGTACAGGACAGAGGGCCTGACAGGGACAGCTGTCTAGTCGTTCGGATTGGATGAAAAACCGAGGTCCCGTGTACACATTGGCGTGCTCGTAAAAGATCCCTTGGCAGATGGAATTCGATATAAGAGTAGAACATATAGTGTCGCTGTCTAGTCATTTAGATGGGAAGAAAAACCTAGGTCCCATGTACACAATGGAGTGTACGTAGAAGATCCCTTGGCAGTTTGAATTCAATATAAGAGTAGAACATATAGTGTCGCTGTAAGGGCAAAATTTCCCTCATAGCACAACGTATGATGTATGCCCGTCTTTAGTAAAAGACCAGTTGAAGCAGAACAGTAAGACATTAAAAACCCATTTCATTTCATTTTTTGAAAATTTACCAACCCAACAGTACAGAAATTATATTAGCTATGTGAATTCTGCATACCCTGTCGCATGCATGACACCAATCAATACTAATAGTCAAATTAGAGGAATAGTTTGAAGTTGATCTTTGAAGTAAAATGTATATCAACAGCAAGTATTCATATCCATATACGGGGTTGGATGGCCGAACGGTTAGCATGTGCACACTGTATGCACTGTATCATAAGGTTTTTTATCAAGTCAACTGGTGTCGTTTCGATTCACCGGTTGTATGTGACAAGGAGTAGGGATGCCTGTCCAACCTCGTGGGTTTTCTCCGGGTCCTCCGGTTTCCTCCCACTGCGCAAGCGAATTATTGAAATAAAATTGAACCATATGTTAGTCCCAAAATGACATAGTTTGTGTCAAGTGGATGTTAAACCCCATTTCTCTCTCTCATATCCATATACAAACAGAAAGGTTGCATTTTTATCATAAATAACATTTTCTTAGCATTGGGTTTGTATGTAAATCCTTTATCAACCATATCATATTTCTGTGTATAAGATGTCGAAATATTCAATTACCTGTGGCCATGAAAAATTGAATACCCATCATAAATTACTCATTCTAAAAGAATTTGCATTATTTCAAAGAAAAGATACATAGTATTATATCCTTTTAACAAAAGGTCTCCTTTAAAATTAAATTAATTTACATCCGTCACCTAGAACTTTTTCTAAACGTTAATCTATTTTGTTGTCATCAAAATCTATTTAAATGAAATGAAATGAAAATGAAATGAAATGGGGTTTAACGTCCTACTCCTAGCCTGGGTTAATGAAGACAGGCATACGCCATACAGTGTGCTATGAGGCAAATTTTGCCCGGGCAGCGGCGCTACGGCCTACTCTTATATCGAATTCCATCTGCCAAGGGATCTTTTACGAGCACGCCAATGTGTACACGGGACCTCGGTTTTTCATCCTGCATCACTGACAAGGGGAAACCACGCCGGAAAATAAAAAATCTATTTAGAATAGAGGAAATGGGGTTTAACATCCTACTTTTCTGCACCAACTGGGCTAATGAAGGATAGCATTTTTAGCCATACAGTTAGTTCCTTTAAAGTTACAATTTCATATTTTCTAAGAAAGTCAAAACATAATTATTTCTGTCTTTTGCTCAATAGGTTGTCAACTCACTATTATACGATCATAGGTTATCTTTCTCACACTTAAAAATCTTCACACCGGAAATAATAACACAATTACCTCCCAATTACCTTCCTTGTTTTCCTATTTCCCACCATGGAATAGCTATCTTCAAACGTTTGAATTTGAAGTTGAAAATGATATTTTTGCCAATTTCACAACTGGCAATAGTGAATTATAGGATTAATAGGATTATTCTTTAACAAGGTAGGACTGTTTATAGGTACCATCTATTTTAGGGCTTTATTTTAATACACTTTAAAAATATAACTTAAAAATATGAAATTGTACCTTTAAAGAAACTACCATGTAGTGTGTTATCAGAGAGATAGATGGATCATCTCCTTTAGATATAAAAAATCTGTAATTATTTTGTATTTTAGTTTTTATATAAATTGACATACCAATAGGATCTTTTTTTCCGGATCACAACTTACAAATACAGGACACATTTCTATGGAGAGATGAGGTTTAAAGTCAACTCAACACAAACCAGTTCATTTTGGGACTAACATATGGTTCAATTTTATTTCAATAATTCGTTTGTGCATAGGGGTCTTTAGCAGTGGGAGGAAACCAGAGGACCCAAAGAAAACCCATGAGGTTGAACAGGCGACCCTACTCCTTGTCACGTACAACTGGGGAATCGAAACCATGCCAGTTGACTCAATGATGGACCTTGTGATACAATGCGCACATGTTAACCATCAGGCCACCAAACCCCCTACAATTCTTTGGAATACAATTACTATTTATTACCCAATGATGTTTCGACCAGGCTTCTCTAGTCTCATCAAGCAGTAATTATATTCCACAATTTACATGAGGATTTACATGGGGAATAGTGTCAAGTATGTTTGACAAACTACAAAATATATTCACTGAAAAAATAAATTCCTGGTAAAGAAACTGCATAACCTATAAAACATAAATATTCCGAACAACAAATAGTAGTTGCAATGAATTCTTTTTATGAAACCCCTCCATACAAACCTACTCCTAACTAAGATTACTGTTAAATTGTTTTTAAATTACATCCATTTAAAACCCATAATAAAAACTTCTTTTTTTCCAGGTGTACATTTCAATTTTAAAATATGGAAACAAGAAATAATAGGCACTCAATCATTATCTCCCAACACACATAAAAACTCTACTACAAACAACCCTAACTAATTACGGCATAGAATCAATTTGTTTTTAAATTGCATTGATTCAAGACAATTACCAAAACATGTTTTTATTCAGGTTAACATCTTCATTTTAAAATATCTATTCCAGACAAAACATTTAAGGTTTCGTATTAAGTTGGTTTTAAAATGCATCAATTCAGAGCCCATAAAATAAATATCTGTTTTATCAGGCTAGGCCTATATTTTCATTTAAAATAAATATTCTAAACAAGACATACAATATTATGTACTGAAAACCACTAATTAAACCCATTAGGATGCTGTATCAAATTGTTTTTAAACTAAATATATATTCCAAACAAGACATACAGTATTACACACTGAAAAACACTAATTAAACCCCTAGCTATACACACCTCTAAATAACTCATTAAGATACTGTATTAAATTGTTTTGGAACTAAATATATATTCCAGTATGTGCTGAAAAACACTAATTAAACCCATACACACACCTACTTTAAATAACTCCATTAGGATGCTGTATTAATTAGTTTTTAAACTAAAATCACTCACCTCAAAACTTGAAATCTACAAATAATAACTTTATGATAGATGCAAACAGCCATACGAAAACATCTTTCGGTTCAAACTAAAACTCGTTTGATTTAAAACAGAACAAAAAAATTAATCCAACACATAAACAAACAATTTTACCAAAACATCAACATGTGATGTTTTAACTAATCCTCCCGCGAAAATGTTGGAAACCTCTTATTATCGAGCTGACCTTCACTTTTAGTTGTTTCTCAATGAAAAACCCCCAAACAGCCTGAAGGTAGGAGTAGAGTTGGTCATGCATCAGTGCTAATGGTGTCACTCATCTTAAATAGGTTGTTTGAAATCTGTGTAAAATATTTTGAAGGGCTGAGTCCCACTGACAAGGTCTTGACTGGTTTCTGTATAGTAGGCGATTGACAGGAGTTCACATGGGACACTAATCTAAATAAGACCACACTGATGTTTAAAATTTAAAAGGATTTAATTAGGATTCAGATTTTTCTTCTCTTCCTCATCAGTTTGACACAAATCCTTAGAAATATCAAAGGCGCTGATTTGACAATATCTAATTTTTCATGGATTAAGCGTGGAGACTAATCAAATTTTTTTTTTTTTTTTTTAAATTTTAAAGCTATTGAATTAAAAATGGTATGGGGTTTTTCCTGCCTTTTTCCCCAAAAATGTGTTACTCTGGCAGTAATTTTTTTTTCTTTTTTTTTTAATGTTAGTTTTCCCTTGTTTATTACATTTCCTATCTACTTGTACCATTTTCAATTCAATAGCTTTAAAATTTGAGAAAATAATTTTTCGGATAGCCACCCCCCTTAATCCATGCGCTACATGAAGACAATATTCTTGAGATGAAAATAACATTTTATACAAAGAACATCAATAAATATCATAGTTTGGGTACGACATAACAAAAACTGTTAGAACTAACCAAACTTTTAAGATGGAAATATGATTTTATTCTTTTATACTTAGTTGTATATATTAAATACTTTTGTATATTGCTTAAATCATATTTCATCTTACTAGTCATTAAAGGTACATTATACACCATCCATTTTTTTTTTTGGTTTTTTGGTTTTTTTGGTGCTGGAGATATGGTATTAGTATAGAATTGAAAAAACAAATATAGTTTTTCAAGATTTAACTGAGAGTCAATTAACACACCACAGCTTTTAGCCACTGAAGAAGATGGTATGATAAACAAATATTGATATAATTAATAGCTTAGTGATGCACAAAAGTTTAAACATCTGATTACGTACCTTTAACCTCAACCAGGTATAAATAAATAATCATTCCTCTATCAAAGGGAGAAAGAGGAGAGAGAGAGAGATCCAATCATCACAAACTAGGTCATTTTGAGAGAGAGAGAGAGATCCGATTATCCCAAACTATGTCATTTTGGAAGAAATGGGGTTTAACATCCACTGACATACAAATTTTGTCATTTCGGGACTAGCATATGGTTCAATTTTGTTTGAATATTTCATCCGAATATAGGAAAACGGAAGACCAACAGAAAACTCTGGAAGACTGGCGAACCTACTTCTTGTGATCTACAAGCTGGAAAGCGAAACCACACCACTCGACTCAATGACAGACCTTATGATCTAAAGCACACAGGTTAGACCATCTGACCACCCAGCCCCACCTGTAGTGTCAGTCTATCAAAGGTGTAAAATATCAACAAACAACAGCTTATAGATAGATAGAAATCTCCACAGGACTAAAACCAAACAGATAAAATCATTTAATATCAAACACATCAAGTGTTTCAGAAAACAAACCACAGCCTGAACCAGTCAACTGTTTACAGATAACATCATATATTCAATCACAGTAGGCTACAGGCTTAATACACCTTGTTGAGAGAGAGAGAGAGAGAGAGAGAGAGAGAGAAAAAAATGGGGTTTAACGTCCACTCGACACAAACTAGGTCATTTCGGGACTAACATATGGTTCAATTTTATTTCAATAATTCCCTTGCGAGTAGGGATCTTTAGTAGTGGGAGGAAACTGGAGGACCCAGAGAAATCCCACGAGGTTGGGCAAGGGACCCTACTCCATGTCATGTACAGCTGAAATCGACTCAATGACAGACCTTCATCATTTGACTACCCAACCCCCCCAGTTGCTTCATAACTTTAACCCATGCATAATAAACTGTATTTTATTACCATGAATTTTATTTCCCAGTTCATTTCATTTGTCTATACTGAGTACTGATAGTTCATTGAAATCTTAATTTGTGCGTAAGATTTCAATGGCTTCTGCCATGCCGTTTAGCAAAAGGGGACGTATTTTCAGCATGTTGTGTTGCACATACTAACTTTAGCGAGGTAAGCAAGGTCTTATTTTCTCACTAAAGTGTTCCTATACATTGTTCAGGCGCTCACAGAGACTGACACACGTCCGTTTAGCAGTAAAAAGTTGCTCAGTAAAATTGACTGGGGACCCGATTCTTTTTCGACAAGGATTCAATAGAATGGTTCCTGAACGTACAGAATGAGTGTAATGAGTACTGAATGATCTTTAAATATTGAACTATAGAACCGTAGTATAGTATTGATTCTATATCTATCTGTATTTATTCTCATGTTTAACATAAAAACAAAAACCATCGCGAATAAATACGAGTTTTTATCAAACAAAACCCTTCAGTCTATAGAGATAAGTTTCTCTATAAAAGCTTTTATTGTTCGCGTTCAAGTTTGTTAGTTTTTGTTTTTAGAGTTGTCTAACTTTGATTGTCTGTATTGAACTCCAGTTGTAGATTTTGTGTCTGAATTTGAATGGATCATTTTATTTTTTGTTTCTGTTCAGAGAGAGAGAGAGAGATATAGGGTTTAATATCCACTCGTTACAATCTAGGTCATTACTGGGACTAACATATTGTTCAATTTTATTTCAATAATTCGCTTGCGCGTAGAAGTCTTAAGCAGTAGGAGGAAACCGGAGGACCCGGAGAAAACCCACGAGGTTGGACAGACGACCCTAATCCTTGTCACGTACAACAGGGATTCCATTAGGGAGAGAGAGAGAGGGAGAGAAATGGGGTTTAACGTCCACTTGACACAACCTAGGTCATTTTGGGACTAACATATGGCTCAATTTTATTTCAATAATTCGCTTGCACGTGGGAGGAAACTGGAGGACCCAGTGAAATCCCACGAGGTCAGACACGCAACCCTACACCTTGTCACACACAAGCATTGAATCGAAACCACACCATTTGACTCAATGATAGACCTTATGATACAGCACACACGTTAACCAGGCGACCATCCAACCAACCTTCCTCCCTTAGGAATTTTATTTCAAATAACAACGTGGAAAGTGGTTGCTATCTACGACATACAGTACTAATTAAACCTGGTCTGGTTTTTGTAACTGGTAGATTGTACCCAGAAAGGTGGTTTAATACAATTCATTACCGGGTAATGCATCTTTTAGACTGAATCTTATCACAATGTTTTATTTCTTTAAAAATAGTCTGGTCTGATTGTTGTAGATTGTACTCTGGAATTGGTCCTTAAACTATTCTTAGACTGAATTTCACTGTCATTGAGAAAGTTATTACAAACTCTAATTTTTGTACTTTTGTTTTTCACCTCTGTATTTCATTGTATGCTGCGCTTAAAGGGTGTTTCAATGCAGTAAAATTCTATTCTACTCTCTGTATCTACAAATAAAAGTGTCATTTGACTGTCTTTTTTTGTCGCCCTGGAATTGGTCCTAAACCTATGAGGGGGGGTTGGATGGCTGAATTGTTAGCACGTGCGGGCTGTATCATACGGCCTGCCATTGAGTCAACTGGTGTGGTTTCGAATCCCCGGTTGTACGTGACAAGGAGTAGGGTCGCCTGTCCAACCTCGTGGGTTTTCTCCGGGTCCTCCGGTTTCCTCCCACTGCTAAAGACCCCTATGCGTAAGCGAATTAATGAAATAAAATAAACCATATGTTAGTCCCGAAATGACCTAGTTTGTGTCAAGTGGACATTAAACTCCATTTCCCTCCCTTCCCTTAAACCTTCAGACTTGATTCCATTGCCGATTTATTACAAGCTCTCTGTACTGGCTTTATCTACAAATAGGAGCCACGGTGGCTAAGTGGGTAAGACGCTGGCTCGCTAGCCTGGAGGTCGCATTGGCCGAGAAAGTTCATCAGGCTTTTCCGACGTGGTTTCCCCTTGTCAGTGGTGCAGGACAGAGGGCCCGACAAAGACAGCTGTCTAGCCGTTCAGATGGGATGAATAACAGAGGTCCCGTGTATACATTGGCGTGTGCGTAAAAGATCCCTTGGCAGTTGGAATTCGAGATATAAGAGTAGGCTATAGTGCCACTGCCCGGGCAAATTTCCCTCATAGCACACTGTATGGCATATGCCCGTCTTCATAAGCCCAGTCGGAGCAGAACAGTATACATGAAACCCCATTTCATTTCATTTCATTTCATTTATCTACAAATGAAAGTGTCTTTTTTGTTGCCATTATAAAGTAGATTGCACCCTGGAATTGATCCTAAACCCATTTGGTTCAGACTGATTTCCACTGACGATGAGACAATATTTATTACAAACAGCACTTGCTTTATCTTTAAAGAAAAATAATTCTACACGGATTCAGACAGATAGTTCTCACAGTTAACAACATGCCTTGTTGCTTTATCTACATTCACAAACTTGACACACAAAATCTGGTTTCTATCAAAGTAAGAAACGCATCTAAGTGTAAAATTTCTACAAAGGAATATGTTGTCTTTGAGAGGATGAAGATCTGTCTGTTCTGTCATGTTGGTGATAAGTGTTGTCTGTATGGTGTCAGTTTACAGGTAATAGGTAGATGATGATCTATACAGGTATGTTACCTGTCTGTACTTCAAGATCTTACAATAAGATAATAACAAACTTTTATACAAATTGTAGCAAAGTAAAAGGTCGTTTACACACTTATTTTTAAACTAGAGTTGTGTTGTGTTCACAATTCACACATACTATAAGCTAAATCAATTTAACTATTTCGACCTCGTGGGTTAAATGTTTCAGTTAACTTATACGTATGTGCACATGTCAACATTTACCAGGAGGTAACTTACTGTACATGGGCAACCTGTTCAGACAGCCAAGAAACTGGTTTATTTTTTCCACATTTGCGTTCAGACGACAAAGTTAAACTGATTATAACGATTGCCAGAGTTTTTAAACCAGTTTAATTTGAGCATTTGAATGGACTATTAGATAAGAATTGTATTCATTATGGGTTAGGAGGTGGGGGGAATGGTTGTGCGTGCACACTGTATCAAAAGGTTGGTTTCGATGCCCTGGTTGTACGTGACAAGGAGTAGGGTCGCCTATCCAACCTCATGGGTTTTCCACGGGTCCTCCAATTTCCTCCCACTGCTAAAGACCCCTATGTGCAAGCGAATTATTGAAATAGAATTGAACAACATGTTAGTCCTGAAATGACCTAGTTTGTGTCGAGTGGACGTTAAACCCCATTTCTCTGTCACTCCATTATGGGTTCACTAAAAAGAAGGAATAAGGTTAGAGGCCTCCCTTTTGTATTTGAATGCATAAAAAGAAAGTAAAATGGAGTTTAACATCCACTTGACACATGCATAATGAATGTTGAGTGTTTTGCACCTGAATTGTTAATCCATATAAAGATATGCTTTATGTAAAGTAAGTTATTTAAGCTGTTATCTAAACTGTAACAAGTATGAAGTACTACATAAAACCCCATTTATAACCAGCTTACTCTGCAAATCCACATATTTTAAACAATTTTATTACACTTAAAATTCCAGGAGTTTTCCAGGAGTTATTTACCAGATTCCAGGAGTCCCTGTATAGAATTCTACATCATAATGTATTTTTTTTACTCTTGATGAACATTTACCGTGACGAACTTGTGAACTTTTGAAGAGACATTGATGACTTCGTTCAGTTTTATTTCTTCAAATTATAGCGAAACCACATATGTTAATTTTCCAGGCGTTTCAAGGAGTAATCTTGTTCTTCCAAAATTTTCCAGTACTGGAAATCACATTTTCATTTTTCCAGGATTTTCAAGGAGTTTAAAAGTAGTGTGCAAAACATGGAATCGAAACATACTAGTTGACTCAATGACAGACCTTATGATACAGCGAGCACGTGCTAAGCATTCAGCCACCCAACCCCCCTACTCTGTTTGAATATCATTGTTGTAGAATTAGATTATAAATCGGAAATATGAATAAAGAGAGAGAGAAATGGGGTTTAACGTCCACTCAACACAAACTAGGTCATTTCGGGACTAACATGTGATTTAATTTTATTTCAATAATTTGCTTTCGCGTAGGGGTCTTTAGCAGTGGGAGGAAACCAGAGGACCCGGAGAAAACCCACGAGGTTGGACAGGCGACCCTACTCCTTGTCACGTACAACCGGGGATTTGAATATGAATAAAGACATTAATCAATCTTCTTCAATTTACCTGTAAATACCATTGTTAAACCGGTATGATTGTAGGTACAGATGTCTTCAAAACAGAGAACTGATCTTATCTGAAATCTCAATCAAAACATTCTACCCACTTATCCTTTTTTGATAGATGGTTTAAAATGCCCTCCTGCCCTGCAGGTCATTAAAAGACTTGATGATCTTATCATAATCTTCACAGAAACCCTGACACACAACCCCTAGAACTTGATCTGTTCACGGTTATCAATTCATTGTGGATGATCGGGGCCCTTTTAATAAATACTGGTAAATGTCTGTCTGTCTGTGTCTGTCTGTCTAATAGTAACGCTTTATAATATGTCACTAAGCATCTTTTATTTTCTGTGATTACATACTTTTCATTATTCTGCATGTCTTTTATGGAACAATCTGCCTTTTGACATAAAGATGTGTAAAATGATGAAAATCTTAAGATTAAACTGAAAACTCATTTATATTGAGCACTGAAGAAACCATAATATTCAAGTGATGACATACTTATTATTGTTCATGTTAGTAAGTTACCCCTAAACTACAAAACATATATACGTAAAATATAGGAAGAACACAATAATTACACACAAAATAAGATAGAATGCAGTTGCAAGTTAAATATACATCGTCCCAACAAGAAGATGATTACCAAATGTATGGAACTAGTTCCTGGTTATAAAAATCCAAAACTTACCATCCGGAAGATCGGCCATATCGTCTTGGTATATAATACTGCCATAACGTAAAACAAACACTAAACGGTCTTTATCAGGTCCCTCGTCTCGTAACAAATGATATACATTAACCCCTTCTGATAATATATGTTCTGAAATAATAAATATTCTGGTATTAATTCATAAAAAACATAAATATAAGTTCTGTAATTATAAATGGTCTGTTATTACAAGTTCTATAATTATAAATGGAAATGAAATGAAATGAAATTGGGTTTAACGTGCTACTGTTCTGCTCCTATACTGGGCTAATGAAGACAGGCATACGCCATTCAGTGTGCTATGAGAGAAATTTAGCCCCGACAGTGGTGCTATGACCTACTCTTATATCAAATTCCAACTGTCTGTTATTACAAGTTCTGTAATTATAAATGGCCTGATATTACAAGTTCTGTAATTATAAATGGCCTGATATCACAAGTTCTGAAATTATAAATGGCCTGATATTACAAGTTCTGAAATTATAAATGGCCTGATATTACAAGTTCTGAAATTATAAATGGCCTGATATTACAAGTTCTGAAATTATAAATGGCCTGATATTAAAAGTTATGTAATTATAAACATAGGCGTACGAGCTGGGGGGGCTGGGGGTGCAGCCGCCCCCTCATTTTGGGCACCAAATGCTAGGAAAATTTGGGCACACAATTTTATTTTGTAAAAGTTGTATAAAAAAAGGATATTGTGTTCTTGAATGTGTCCAATTTAACAGCGAATTTATTATTATTATGTAACATACTAAGAACCAAACTACATTTTTTGGGCCCCCCCAAGTAAAAAATTTCCCCGTACGCCTACGATTATAAATGGCCCGATATTACAGGTTCTGAATGAAATTATAAATGGCCTGATATTAAAAGTTCTGTAATTATAAATGGCCCGATATATCTTATGGACTAATATTATGATTTCTAAAATTTTATAAAATATTTAGGCCAATATTGCATTTTCTGATCAACACAATATTTCTGGTAAACACCAACTGATATTTATGTACCTGTCACCCAGGTTGTAGTCTGTTGCTTGTGATGGTTGGATTGGGGAGGTATTGTAAATTGAATGTATTGAGAATTTATTCAGTAATTGATTTTTATATGTAAAACTGCTTGTGCGTAGGTGTCTTTAGCAGTGGGAGGAAAACTGAGGAAACCCACAAGTTAGCCAGACAACCACACTCCTTGTAACTTGATTCAATGACAGACCTTATGATCTAAAGCGCATGTGTTAGACCACTCAGCCAACATTCTTGGGGTTATAGGGAGCCGTGGTGGCTCTGTGAGTAAGATGCTGGCTCACTAACCAAGAGATCTGGGGTTCAATCCCAGAGTTGGTTGAGAAAGTTCCAGCTTGGTTTCCCTTTGTCAGTGTTACAGGATGGAGAGTCTTGCAGTGATAGTTGATGGAGAGCCTGGCAGCGATAGTGTATAGTCATAAGGATGGGACAAAAAAACGAGTTACTGCGTACAAGTTGGCATGCACGCAAAAAAAACCCATGACAGTTGGAATTCAACAGAAAAGTAGGCCATAGGGCCACTGTCAATGCAAAATTTCTCTCAAAGCACACTGTATGGCGTAAGTTTCCATTAGCCCAGTTGGTGCAGAAAAGTAGGACGTTAAACCCCATTCATTTCATTTCATTTCCACTGGTTATAAGGCCGCTGTCAAGGCAACATTTCTCTCAAAGCACACTGTATGGTGTAAGTTTCCATTAGCCCACTGGTTATAAACTAACCTGTATTATATTTAATAATGACCATATAGCAGATCTCTCTACCAGGTTCTTTAACACATTCTATTATATCTCGACATGATGTATTGGGTGTTATTGGTACCTCCACATAATTACTACCAATATCTTCTATATATACCCTTAATATAACCTGAAAATATATAATAATAAATACAATAGATTCATTTCTTGTCAACCTGAATACAATCTGATTAAAACTCAGATCCTACTTCGTTTCGTTTTTTTATGGTTTAAAATTTCGTTTTACTTGTCTTCACAACACTAGGATCTGGAAGAGTTGTTGTATAACCCGCGTTCTGGTTGAAGTGAGTGTTTAACCAATAAAACAGTCTGTTACGGTGAGTTCTTGGCATGCGATGCACACAACTGTGGGTAAACCACTAAGAACATCAATGCTGATTGATTAATCAAAGCCTGACGTCATAGGGTCAAAAGCTGCTGGTATGACCTCTGACGCGATCTTCTACTACAACTGGTCAGATCTTCATGAAGTGTTGGCCATCGAAAGCATAAAAAAAAAAAACGAAATATAGATCTGTATTTTAATCAGATTGACCTAGATAGTGGTTATAACCTCTGACATAATTTCATGTCACTTTACAAATATAACCTGCAATATAAAACAACAATAATTACAATCATTTCAAGTCACCTTAAAACCTCTGTGGTTAGAAACTCGAGTAAACTGCAAATTAATAATATTCTCAATTGTGATTTTCACTGACGGTATGATGTATCATAAAATGGTGTTTTACAAAGTGTGTATCATAAAACAGTGCATAATAAGGTGTGTATCATAAAAATGTGTATCATAAGTATCTACCATAAAATCATGCATTAAAAGAGCATATTAAAAAATGTGTATCATAAAAATGTGCATTAAAAAGTGTATATCATAAAACTGAGTATTACAAAATGTGTATTATAAAACTGTGCATTACAAAGTGTGTATTATAAAGCTGTATATAATACAGTGAGTATTATAAAGCTGTGTATTACAAAAAATAGATTTTAAATTCTGTATTACAAAGTGTGTATTGTAAACCTGTATATTTATTATAAAATGTGAATTATAAAACTCTGTATTACAAAATGTGTATTATAAATGTGTGTGTTACAAGGTGTGAATTACAAAACTGTATATTACAAAATATGTATTATACAGCTGTGTATATAACATAATAGTGTATTACAAAGTGTGATTTACAAAAATGTGTATTATACAGCTGTGTATATAAAATAATAGTGTATTATAAAGTGTGTTTACAAAACTGTGTATTATAGTGCTGTGTATATAACATAATAGTGTATGGTATTACAAATTGTGATTTACAAAACTGTGTATTACAAAATGTGTATTATAGCGCTGTGTATATATTATAATAGAAATACATATTTTACATGTTTCACATACATATTTAAACATGCATTATGCAAGAGCAAAATCTGCTTATTACAAGTCTTTCTTTAGGCCTGAAATGTTATCTAAATTATCAATTAGAAAAAATTAACTTATCCAGACCATAATAAACTCTCGATGTTAAGGCTAGCCTTCGATGTTGGCTGGATTAGATTCCTATATGCCGCTAACGGCCAGTGATAATTAAATCAATAAAAGTGGATAATCGAGACTATGCTGTTTATATTAATGATTTTAGTAATGATGACCGAGACTATGCAAAAATTTCACCTGCATCTTTCTCGGCTCATAGTGGATCAATTTGACTGAAATTTTCAGCAAATTACCTTTACACTATCTAGTTTTTAACTATTATAGTGAGAACTGCCATCTCTTTATCTTATCTCCCATAATGTATCTTTAATGTCTATCCTCCATTTTAAAATATTGTTAACCTACATCTATTGACTCACCCAAAAATATAATAATCCCAGAGACAATAAAACAATAAATCAGATGTAATTCGTGTACCAGTGTCCTGTTATCTTGACAAAACTGAACACAGGAAGGTGTAATGTAGCTGGTATTACAGGCATATTTATAACCCCTACTACATGTACCGGTATATACTATACAAGATGAGTACAGGAAGGTCTTACGTAGCTGGTATTAGGGTATATTTATAAGCCTACTACATGTATATACTATACAAGATGAGGAGTAGTACCAGATGAAGGGGAGTATAAAATAATAAATCACTTGTTAATGACTATAGATTGTTATTTTCACATATCAATGAGATATACAACTGTTATAGACATTTATTATTGACATAAAGTTATTATAAAAACATACACAGGGATCATGTTATTCTCATCATTCCACATTACAATTTACTTACACACGAAGAAGAAACTACTGCATACAAAGTAGGGGGAAGGAAGTGGGGTATAATGTCAGAGAGAGAGAGAGGTTTAACAAAAACTAGGTCATTTCGGGACTAACACATGGTTCAGTTTTATTTCAATAATTCACTTGCAAGTAGGGATCATTTTATTCTCATCATTCCACATAACACTCTACTTACAGATGAAATAGGGTTTAACGTCCTACTGTTCTGCTCCTAAACTGGGCTAATGAAGACAGGCATACGCCATACAGTGGGCAATGAGGGAAATTTTGTCCGGGCAGCGGCACTACGGCCTACTCTTATATCGAAATCCAACTGCCAAGGGATCTTTTACGTGCACACCAATATGTACGCGGGGCCTCGGTTTTTCGTTCCATCCGAACGACTAGACAGCTGTCCTTGTCAGGCCCTCCATCCTGCATCACTGACAAGGGGAAACCACGCCGGAAAATCTGGATGAACTTTCTCGGCCAATGCAGGGATCGAACAAACGACCTCCAGGCTAGCGAGCCAGCGTCTTACGCACTTAGCCACATGATCCCCCGAATTTTGTATGGATTATCAGTGCCATTAAATCTATTTTATTTTCAAAGTAACATCTCTTTAAACCTGTCTGTAGATAAATGGCAGGAAATAAATTAATATCCAACTCGATGATAAGTTTCATTCGTGTAATAGCTCGCAAAGCTCCTATGTTCTTTGACCAAAAAGTGATCTAAACTTTAATTGAAGCCATTACATGCCTAATTTGAGGTCAGGAGATAGTAGTTGGAGGTCAGGAGTTGCTAATTTGGAGAATGTCAACTTCTAAAGTCAAAACATATAACATGTCTATCAAGATCTTCCACTTGGCTGCTCAAATTATCTGAGAACGTTAGGCTGAATTTCTCTCTTTCTGATACTGGGTACTTGTCTCCTGGGATTCTCAGTTTATCATTATCATATGAATTAAAGAATCCCCGCTCAACAGTAGCACAACAGAATTGGTAGAAGTGAAGATTGTTTAAAGATGGGTTCCCAGAAAAGTATTTATCGGGTGGTTATTTCCAATAAAAGTATGGCAATTTTGGTATATATGGAAAGTAGAGATATCCAATCTTACTACAAAAATACTGGATTCCCCAAAAAACACTCATGGAGCGTATACAGGACAAAAATGTAAGGGTTCCCCTAATCAACAGCCCGACGATTATGACCTTCTGCACGCACGATGTCAAAGGTCACAAGCGAACATTGAGCGCTTGATGTACAAGTTGATAAACTTTATGAAGAGTTAGACGTACAATACTTTCTGAGATAAAAATGACGGAAAAAGACGCGGGTAGTGGATAATCCGAGAATTTAATTAGGATTCGATATTTGTAATAAATAGTAAGCGATTAAAGACAACATCGTCTTATGTATGCAATGAATTCTCCTCTGACTCCCAAGACCTGACGTAAACATGACCTGGTTTGATCGAATTTTAATAGCAGGGCATTCCTTCGCAATTACAATGTTTGAGAAGGATTTGAAGCATAATTATGACAAATTAATTAGTTTGAATATGTTTTTGGTCTATATATACCATTAAATCACCCAGTTTGTTCGCGGGAACCCATCTTTAATGAATAACTTTTCGGGTTTCAGGTTGTGATACCCTTTTTCAAATAACAAACAGATGTATCAGCCTGTCCAGCTTTAGTCACCTTGTTAAAGGAGTATTGCCGTCCCTCTTCTCGTATCCAGTCTATTATTATCATAACATTTCAGGGGGGAGAGAGAGAGAGAGAGAGAGAGAGATGGGATTTAACGTCCACTCGACACAAACTAGGTCACTTCGGGACTAACTCATGGTTTAATTTTATTTCAATAATTCGCTTGCGAGTAAGGGTCTTTCGCACATGCTAACCATTCGGCCATCCAACCCCCCTGCAAACGGGGAACGCCGAAAAATAGAGATGATGTGACTTAATGATCGTGATTCGTTTATTTCCTGCATATTTTTTATTCTGCTGTAAAAATTAGAACTACATGAGATTTTACAACGAAATGACGAAATACCATGTGCTGATATACGTGGGAGGTATCTTAGTTTAAATACCATCTATTTTCTGTTAATTCATCATCAAACACAGGATCTTCAAATGTCAATACAAAGGAAGCTTAGACTTTCCCACAACAGAACATAGTCATTTATTATATAATAAGGTCATATTCAGACGGTAGCACATATTTTTTTTCTTCACACCCTAGTTATTTTTGATAACAATCAAGAATAGGATTGACTATAATATGTAAAGAGAAATTCTTTCACTGTGTAAATAGCAGACAGTATAATAGCCTTTTTACCTATACACTATTCGTATTCATACTCAAGCTATATATAGTTTTATTCAACAGAAATAATGTACAAGCGGTTTCCATGAAAGATATGCTTTTGAGTGCCATTTGTAATGAAGCGAGTTGATGGACGAAGCTAAACATATCCCACAGGAGAATACTACCGATGTGGACTGGAACAACCAGACGCCAAAGACTCCCATTCAATTTAAACATGTCGCATATTTCGACAAACAGAACTGATTAGAAATTACAGTAAAAACAGAAACGACTGAATGTAAATCAGTTTATATACATTCATATTACATTATTATATTCGTTGCCATCCATTTGTGTCAAATTCTAGGTCCCAAAGAGATTTAGCTCCTTTAAAAACCTATTTCATTCATTTATTTATAAGGTGAGAGGATAACATGAGTTAAATGCGATCTGTGGAATGATAAAGACCTATAATACACTGTGAGATGATAAAGACCTATAATACACTGTGAGATGATAAAGACCTATAATACACTATGAGATGATAAAGACCTATAATACACTATGGGATGATAAAGACCTATAATACACTATGGGATGATAAAGACCTATAATACACTATGAGATGATAAAGACCTATAATACACTATGGGATGATAAAGACCTATAATACACTATGGGATGATAAAGACCTATAATACACTATGGGATGATAAAGACCTATAATACACTGTGGGATGATAAAGACCTATAATACACTGCATACTGAGTCAATAAAACAAGAGATAATTGCATTAAAATATAGTCCTTGGAAATCATATATTTGGAAAGAGAGAGAGAAATGGGGTTTAACGTCCACTCGACACAAACTAGGTCATTTCGGGACTAACATATGGTTTAATCTTATTTACATAATTCGCTTGGGCGTAGGGGTCTTTAGCAGTGGGAGGAAACTGGAGGACCCGGAGAGAAAACCCACAAGGTTGGACAGGCGACCCTACTCCTTGCCACGTTCAACCGGGGATTCGAAACCACGCCAGTCGACTCAATGACAGACTTTATGATACAGCGCGCGCGCACGCTAACCATTCAGCCATCCAACCCCCCCTTATATTTGGAAGTGTACTACCAGAATAACATATATGTAGAACCTCTTTGAGCAGCATTTAGTAATTGAACAATAACACAATAAAAACTATTTAGGAAATAACATAATACATTAACTATGCAACATTTCAAGAGTTTGAGAGAGTTCGCGAGAGAGTCCACTTGACACAAATTTCTGGACTAACATATGGTTCAACTTTATTTCACTAAAATTCGCTTGCGGTGGGAGGAAACCGGAGGACCCAGAGAAAACCCACATGGTCAGACAGGTGACCCTAACCCTTGTCACATTCAAGCAGGGTATCGAAACCATGCCACATGAATCAATGACAGACCTTGTGATTTCATGTGCACGTGTTGAACCACTAGACCACCCAACCCCTCTAAATGATGGCCTACATTATGTCGGAATCAAATTAATATTAGAGAAAGCAAACTATCTTGAACAATCTTCACCAGACTAACAAATATGTACAAGCTATTAAGACTAAGTAAAAGAGCCATTTCATCCAAGAATCATTCTAAGAATACCTTACTGACATACTGACATGCACCGTACTGACAGATCTTCTTAACGCAGCAATTAATTCAAACTTACCAAATTTTCTGCCGGGGTTGATACCAGAATAAAATACATTGGTAGAACAATACATATCTCTCTTTACGATACTTATGGTATAATAGTTACACAACATGAAAGTCTATATTACTTTTGTCGAAATGTATAACTTTTTTTATAAACTATAACGGTGTTGTATAATTTCCATGGCATATTTTTCTTTACGCTACTTGTTGTACAATAGTTACTGGTACACAACACAGAAGTCTATATTACTTTTGTCGAAATGCCTAACTTTTTCTGTACACTGTAACGGTATTGTACAATTTCCACGCCATATCTTTTTTTTCTTACGATACTTGTGGTACACGGAAGTCTATATTATTATTACTGAAATGCATAACTCTCTCGGTATCCTATAACACAGTATTGTATAATTTCCATGGCATATCTCTCTTTACGATACTTCTGGTACAATAGTTACACAACATGGAAGTCTACATTACTTTTGTCGAAATGCTTAATATTTTTTATAAACTATAACACCATTGTGTAATTTCCATGGCATATCTTTGTTTACAATACTTAGAGCATAAGTTACATAACACGGAAGTCTACATTACTTTCGTTGAAACGCTTAACTCTTCTGTACACAATAACACATTTATTGTTTAATTTCCACAGCAGTCGGTTGGTAATATTGTAGTTATTTTGGTATAATGTACGCAAAACGTGCATCACATAAAAACACAGAAATATTCCAAATTACAACATAAATCACATCAGCAGTTTTTCACTTATAAAAAGTTGCAGAAATATTTACTGCAACGGATCTTACTGGATTTAAACATCCATTACTGGTAGTAAAAACTTACACATGCAATGAAATGTTTTGCACAAAAATGTAATAATACTTGAACAGAGATTCATCACGCGAAGTTCAACAAAAAATTACAGAAATACTTGTTACATAACATAGTAAATCTATTAACGGCAACTAGATTTAGCTGGATTTAAATATCAATTATTAATTACTCAAGAGTTTTAAGCATTTATATAAACAATGCATGAAAATATATCACAATTTAAATTTTTTCGTCATCTTTGGTTATATGAAACGTTATTGAAATACTCTTTGCACAACATAGTAAGTCTATTCACTGCAACTAGATTTAGCTGGATTTTAATATCAATTAATAAAACCTCATGTTTTAAACATTTATATACACAATACACAAAAATGTCACAACTTGAACAGATTTTTTTTATCCTTGGTTCTATGAAATGTTACTGAAACACTCGCTTGCACAACATAGTAAGTCTACAATGCATAAAAATGTCACAACTTGAACAGATTTTCGTTTTCCTTGGTTCTATGAAATGTTACTGAAACACTCGCTTGCACAACATAGTAAGTCTACAATGCATAAAAATGTCACAACTCCACCCGATTTTCGTTATCCTTAGTTCTCTGAAAAGTTATAGAAATACTCCTTGCATAACACTATATGTTTAGATCTATTAGCATTAAAAGAAAATTAATAAATGATCAAGAATTATATAGATTTACGTACACCCACAATGTAATTATACGCACTGACAGATCTGTTGTATGGTAATACAAAAAGTTACCGAGATATTTCTAGCACAACAACGTAGGTGGATTAAATATGAATCAGTAAATATTTATGTGTAAGTTACAATACAGCCGTATGCACTTAATACATGGACAACATTAATTCTATAAGCTTCTTCATTAACTGTTATACATTATATACTGTAGGTGTCTCGTTCAACTTGACACACGACTCATCTAATCGACACAAATTAAATATCAATACATATTGTGAATCTTATAACACAGAGAGACATAGAAATGGGATTTAACGTCCACTCCACACAAACTAGGTTATTTCGGGACTAACATATGGTTCAATTTTATTTCAATAATTTACTTGTGTGTAGGTGTCTTTAGCAGTGGGAGGAAACCGGAGGACCAGCAGAAAACCAACGAGGTTGGACAGGCTACCCTACTACTTGTCACGTACAACTGGGGAATCCAAACCACACCAGTTGACTAAATGACAGACCTAATGATGCAAAGTGTACGCACTAACCATACGGCAATCCAACCCCTCAATCAAATAACAAAATTTAAATAATAGTTCCTGGGAGAATAACGAATTATAAATAATCCTTGCTGGGAGAATAAATTCACATAGTAGTTATAAATATTCCTGTATAATTCACATGATTATGACATGTAATCATATAATATACTATAAATGCCTTGTACAACTTTACACAATGCTCAACTGATCCACACAAAATATGAATTAAATAACAACAAATAAATAATACTTTCTGGGAGAATATATTCACATAGTAGTTATAAATATTCCTAGATAATTCACACAATTATGACTTGCAAACCAATAAAGTTCACATACATCATTAATGCCAGATATTCATCTACAAAGCATACATTGTAATTCAGCTATCACACACAGTGTCTGTTCAAACTTTAAAATTAAATATTGCTAATACTTCAACACACTTCAAGTGAATCAATCCACGTCAATGCAAATATCAACTCGACAACAAAGAGATACAAAAAATTCAATTCATAGAAGGATGTATCATATACATATCTGTAGATATAAGCACGTTTAAAAATTGATTCGAGTGAGTTCGGTAAAAAATATATAAAATAAACAGCTCCGTCTTAATTTTAACATAAATAGAATTAGAAAAAAATTAATAATTGTCCATAAAAAATGGTATTATATCTTGAAGGTGGTTCTGGCTGAAATAAACACATAAGACTCATCCAAGTTATTCCGCGTGAGTTCAGTAAAAAACATATAAAATATAACAGTCCAGTCTTAATTTTAACACAGATAGAATTAGAAAAAAATGAAATAACTGTCCATAAAAAATGGTATTAGATAGCTTGAAGGTTCGGACCGAAATAAAATCATTAGGCTCATCTAAATTAATTATCATAAATGTGAGGTCAATAGGTCAGTCAGTGGGGCTTAACATCCCCTTGCACCTAGGGTGATATCACAGACAAGGTACTTTCACACTCATTTTATAGTGAGTAAAGGTAGGAAATAAAAATATTATTGCTTAATGGTTCTGACCAAAATAAAATGATTATTTCCATTCAAATTATTTATCATATACATTTTACAGCAGGTATATAGGTAGGAAAGTATATCGGTAGGTAATAGTTTACAGGTAATAGCTTACAGGTAATAGCTTATAGGTTCTAGTGAATAGGTAATTAAATATTTATATCTATGTATGTATAAAGGTGTGTGAACTGCCAGCAGGACTAAATTCAATCAGATCGTTTATCCTTATATCACACCTGTATAGATCTACTCTCACAGGTATATTACAATATGCTATATACTACAATATCTGCCCTCAGGTAGTGTATTATTACAATAAGTAGGTATATTATAATATGTAGGCATACAATACGTAGGTATATTACAATATCTTTTATTATTACAATGGTGGGATCATGGTGGGTAAGACGCTGGCTCACTAGCCTGGAAATCAGGTGTTTGATCCCTGCATTGGCCAAGGGAGAGAGGGGACAGAGAGAGAGAGAGAGAAAGAGAGAGAGAGAAAGAGAGAGAGAGCGGGGGGGGGGTACACTTGACACAATCTAGGTCATTTCAGGACTAACATTTTATTTCATTAATTCACTTGCACGTAGGGTTCTTTAGTAGAGTGAGGAAACCGGAGGACCCGCAGAAAATGCATGAGGTTGGACAAGCGACCCTACTCCTTGTCATGTACAAACGGGGAATTGAAACCAAGCCAGTTGACTCAATGACAGATCTTATGATACAACGTGCACGCGCTAACCATTCGTCCAGACTCTATATCTTATGCTCTACGTATGTGTGGCTAATGAATGAAATGAATCAATCTCCTTAATATGATATAAATCTCCTTGTTTAAACTGGAAGAGCGACTTTTGCGATTTAAAGACGGCTCACCAACCCAATATAGAAAACAATGACTGTAGCTTAATATAACACTACTGACTGGGTTGGCTTAAAATAGCCAACTTATTTCTTTTTTTCACATGCACTTTTCATCACTTTGTGGGGAAAATGAGAGGCTGCCTGTACCATATTATATATAGCATAATTAATTATAACATATGACGGAAAAAAGTCAGAATAGTTAAGCTGTTTTGGCTAATAGTCTCCCCTTAAAATCATCAGCTTTGCATATTTTGATGTCTGAAGAGAGAGAGAGAGAGAGAGAGAGAGGGGGGGGGGGTGTTAACATCAACACAACACAAACTATGTCATTTTGGGACTAACATATAATAAAGTTTATTTTAATAATTTGCTGAGGTCTTTAGTAGTTTGAGGAAACGGATGCCTAGATGCAAAACTTAAATATTTGGAACTAAAAACTTTTGAAAAGAGCTGCAAAGTATTTTTTCCTGCCAACATCTATTATACTACTATGTATATGACAGCCTGATCCCTATTATATATCTAGATCATGGCTTGTTATTTTAGGCAGTGTCAAAGTTCATACAACAGATATTCCACCCAATTAAAGGATTTCATACCTGCTAATTCATGTTGATGCATAAAAAATTGGCAAGAAGTAGCAAATGAATATTGTATGCCTAGATATGTTGTCAGACAGAGTATGAAATATATAATGATGTTATTGTTGATAACAGGAACAGAATTAGTAAACGGTCAATTTAACGGCCTGAAGGTGAATGAAACTTGAGTCAAGATAATGATGTCAACATCCTTGAATCATCTCCATGGGAGGGAATCTGTAAGATGAGAAGGGTCGAAACATTTGGATTACCTTGGAAAAAATCATCAAAATACTGATATTTAAAGAAGAATTATGTCAGCGCTAAACTTGCCTGGTGTTTTTCTGGCTTAAAATGTTATATTAAATTCTTATTTTGACATTATTCACATGACAAACCCATAATCAACTCTCTAGACTATTGGATGGCTTAGATATTGGGTGGTTTAGACAGTGGCCACCATATCTGTATTAAACATGAAGACTGTTGATTAAAGATACATTATGGGAGATAAGATAAAGAGATGGCAGTTCTCGCTATAATAGTT
This sequence comes from Patella vulgata, assembly GCF_932274485.2. Classification (NCBI taxonomy): domain Eukaryota; kingdom Metazoa; phylum Mollusca; class Gastropoda; family Patellidae; genus Patella; species Patella vulgata. The sequence goes on along the minus strand of NC_065883.2, from coordinate 71,655,500 downwards.
AAAAACTAGATAGTGTAAAGGTAATTTGCTGAAAATTTCAGTCAAATTGATCCACTATGAGCTGAGAAAGAAGCGGGTGAAATTGTTGCATAGTCTCGGTCATCATTACTAAAATCATTAATATAAACAGCATAGTCTCGATTATCCACTTTTTTTGATTTAATTATCAATGGCCATTAGCTGCATATAGGAATATAATCCAGCCAACATCGAAGGCTAGCCTTGACATCGAGAGTTTATTATGGTCTGGATAAGTTAATTAATGTCTAATTGATAATTTAGATAACATTTCAGGCCTAAAGAAAGACTTGTAATAAGCAGATTTTGCTCTTGCATAATGCATGTTTAAAGGATTGACAGTTTATTATATTTCAAGAGGAATTATTCCAGAGCTAAACTTTCCTGGGTGTTTTTTTTCTGGCTTCAAATGTTATATAGATTATTACTTAGACATTTTTTTAACAGGACAACCCAATAGACGTCTCAATCGAAATGCAATCTCTAGCATGTTTATTCCAGTCTATTGCGCATACTCTCCAGATAAGACAATGGCGTCACCGTTTGACATGACTTATGGAATACGTCGAGTCTCGTTCTTTGAGTCCCTTGTTACAAATGATGCTGAAGCGCACTATGGTACACGATTCGAGTACCAATAGTAAAATGTTTATTTTGTCTTAAATATTGGATATCAGAAGCCTATCTTTTCCCGGTAAGATCACAAGATCATTGTTGATTTCAATTGACAAATAATTCGTGTTTTCAATGTCCAAGACATCGGATGATATTGAGTTAGAGACTTAGCTACTTTAAGTACAGTCAATTACTATAATAGGATAATATTTTAGACATATCTATCTTATAGACCTACTTATTCTTTTGATTTCCTCTCTACTTCAAAGATAATATCATATAACTATTAACCTTATTGCTGAATAACTACTAAATTTAGTTAAAGAGACATCATTGTGTGTCCAAGAAGAGTTTACCTGGGTTCACGAGAGGTGAGCAAGACATGTTATCGATATTATAATATTCATTAGCCTTATTGCTGAATAAATAATTTAAACTGCAATGAAATGAAATGGAAAGGAATGAAATGAAATGGAAAGTAATGAAATGAAATAGGGTTAAATGCCCTACTGTTCTGCTCCAACTGAGCTAATGAAGACGGGCATTCACCATACAGCAATGTATGAGGTAAATTTTGCCTGTACAGTGGCACTACAGCCTACTCTTATATTGAATTCCAACTGCCACAGGATCTTTCATGTGCACACAGATGTGTACACAGGACCTTGTTTTTTTCATCCCATCCAAACGAATATATGTTCTCCCTTGCCAGGCCCTCTGTCCTGCATCACTGACAAACGGGGAACCACACCGAAAATCTTGATGAACTTTCTCGGCCATTACAGACATCGGAAATCCAGATTAGCAAGCCAACATCTTACTCATTGAGCCCCTGGGGCTCCATAATTTAAAATTCATAAGGTGTCCTAAAGAATTTACCTGGAATAAGAGGTGCGATTCAGGGGTCCATGAATTAAGGTGAGCAAGACAGGTTATCATTATTGCAGAGTAACTACCAGTAATTTAGTTTAAATACACGTCATAGGGTGTACATAATAAATAATGTGGTATGAGAGGTAAGGACATAGTGAGCAACACATGCCATTGGTTCTTGCACTTGTAAGAGGTGGGGATGGGTGGTCTAGTGGTTGAATGCATGTTCTTTAGATCATAAAGTCTGTTATTCAGTCAAGTGGCGTGGTTTCAATTCGAAGCTTGTATATGACAAGGAGTAGGGTTGCCTGCCCAACTTCAAGGGTTTTCTCTAGTTCTTCAAAATTCCTCCCTCTGCTAAAGACTCATACGGGGGATCACGTGGCTAAGTGGGTAAGACGCTAGCTCGCTAGCCTGGAGGTCGGGTGTTCAATCCCTGCATTGGCCGAGAAAGTTCATCCAGATTTTCCGGCGTGGTTCTCCCTTGTCAGGGTGTTCGATCCCTGCATTGGCCGAGAAAGTTCATCCAGATTTTCCGGCGTGGTTCTCCCTTGTCAGTGATGCAGGACGGAGGGGCTGACAAGGAAAGCTGTCTAGTCGTTTGGATGGGACGAAAAACCGAGGTCCCGTGTACACATTGGCGTGCACGTAAAAGATCCCTTGGCAGTTGGAATTCGATATAAGAGTAGGCCGTAGTGCCGCTGTCCGGGCAAAATTTCCCTCATAGCACACTGTATGGCGCATGCCCGTCTTCATTAGCCCAGGTTAGGAGCAGAACAGTAGGACGTTAAACTCCATTTCATTTCATTTTCATTTTAAAGACTCATACTACAAGTAACTTTCTCTTTCTCTAGCTCTCTCTGTTTCTCTCACTCAGTTAGTTGTTCTTAGATTGATCCATAACCCTCTGTAAACCCACCACTGGTGTTGTTCAAGCATGGGTATAAAGCATAAACAACCAAGAAATCTTGCTGTATATCACTACACAGATCTTCAAGTTAATACAAGGTCCTTCAGATTATTAGTAAGACATAATGAGATCTACTTTAATATACATGTACCTGTGTATACAATAATATAATCACTGATAATTATATTCTATATACCACCTTTCTATTATATTATAATCACTGGTAATAATTTTCTATATATGTTACTTTTATTTTCTCACGGGAGTCCTTTAAATGATATCCAACAACTAAACATTATATACTACAATGGAAGGAATTTAATAAGTTGATATATTTATGAAATGGCTTGCAGTTATGTGGTTTGTTTTATTTATGTGTGATTAAATGATATCCTATAACATTAGATTACTACAATTGGTGGAATTTAATACGTTGATATTTATTGAATGGTTTGCAATAATGTGGTTTATTATTATAACATTATAATAAGTTAATAAGCCGATATTTATTATGAATTTGCTCCAAATTATTGTGGTTTATTTAATTTCTGTGAGATTATATATTTATGTTCATATATTTGTAACCGTCAAAAATATTGTCTTACTTTTAACAAGAAACTGTGAAGAGTCATAAGCAATGTGGTTCATTTTATTTATAATATATTAAGTATTGTGTTCAACTTTTCTAAGGTAAAATTTTGCGTAGAATACCGAGTGGTAATCAGTTCATGTTGTTTTTTTTTCTCGAGATATTAGGAGTCAGAGGTCAAATAAGGTCATTTACACTGAAAGTGAATGCGCAGCCATTCTTTGTAAAATGAAAACATTATAAAAAGTCGTAGACAGAAGTATCTGACATTTTGATTTTATTAAATATTGGGTATTACTGTCAGTAATGGCCGACTACCAGAGTAAACCAAGGTGAATAAATAAACATTGACTGTAATAAAATATCATTTTGGTACCCAGGGCGTGATCTACAACTGATTCGATTCCTGTTTTCTATTTTACCAGATGACAAGCGGAATGGTTCTAATCAACAAAATATGTTTTTATGGTCCAGACACAAGAAAAAACATAAGTGTAAAATTCTTTTGGGTGGTAGAACTTCTGGTCTTAGTCTGTAGTCAATAAGAACGTTTTATGCTATTACTATTGAGTTAATAAATGTATTAACCGTTTCTTTTTTCTGGCCAGTCTAGATTTTAAAGAGAACTCCATCCCCCTTCAAGCGAGATTATTTGATCCAAGAAACTTGATGTTCTTTGGGTAACTGTGTGATAGTTCTATGACCGATGTCTAGGTCATATGTTATTTTATTATTTTCAATTCTGTTTTAACCCTTTCACTGCGTATACCCAGTAGTACCGGGTATTATAAAATGTCGGTAAAATGCCCGTACCCGGTATTACCGTGTACTCAGTAAAGCCCTCGCTAAAATTAGTACCGTAACTGCAAGTGCCATCTATTGTATTTTCTATACACTAGAACATATTTCCACGTGTTTCAAAGCAGCAAACCGTAAAATGGCGGAGTGCATTGTGACAACGTAGACAATGCACTCTCGACGAAGTCGTGAATGACGTCTTGCTGACCAACATGTGGACAATTTCGAGGCGGGTGATACACATAATTCGTTTCCAGTTACTTGATAATGATAGTAGTCAGGACAGTGATTGGTATTATGAAGTGTGTAATTTGTTGCGCGACGTTCCGCCCATGGCTAGCTATGTCTCCCGTGCATGATGAACAAGCCCAATGTGAACACGATAGCCCTGTGTCTGCAGTAGATTCTGACAATAATTCTCATGTTGATAATAATGCTGGCCTGCTGGATCGTAAAATACGTAGGTAATTCCTGATTCCCGAACGTGTAGATCTATTGACTGACTATATTGATAATGATATGGGACTTGGGGATGAAAGTGAAAGTGAAAGTAAAAACAAGGTATTGCAATCCGCACGTGGTCATGGCAGCGGGAGACGTGATGCGCGTGTTCGCGGCGGCATTGCTCATGGCTGCTATTGATATTTTTGTTCATTTTATATATCTTTATCAAAATCCAGTAAAAAAAACAATATCTTTTAAGTATTTCATGGAGAAAAATTCGTTTTCGTGTTAGCTTTAGTGTGAAATGAGAAATCCAAAATGGCCGCCATGACGTCACGTGACTACATTATTATGCAAATTTCCAAAATTCTATTTTTTCCTCTTAGCCCAACCTCATGCCCATCCCAACAGACAAAAAGATTTTTCATAAAAGCTTCCATAAGTACTGCTTGGCATTCAGTTCCAACCTCCCTTTTTTCCTCAAAAAAGGGTCTAGCACAGGCAGTGGATTTACGTCTAGCATTGAAAGGGTTAAATTTAAAATCTATATTTTAATTTTCATTAATGCTTGGTTAGTCATTAGAGGCAGGCAGTAATTAACCTGTCAGTCAAATTATGACAGGCTGGCAACTAAAATGGTTGATCTGTTAAGTCTCATCTAACTATTGTTTTAAATGCCTTAAGTCTTAATCCTTCAATAATTATATGTTTATGTCAACACTTTCTAAGTAACTGATTTGTATAAATAGACAAATGTATGTTAGATGAGATAATTGTCTACGATATCACCTTAGGTGGAAGTGGACGTAAAACCCCAGAAACGAACGAACGAATTAGATGAGATTATTAGTTGGAGAGACCAGCTTAACAGGGAACATACTAGTTGGAGGTCCGATATATATGAAATTATAAGTTGTTAAATTGTTGCTGTTAATTATTCGCTCCTGAAATAAAGTGTTGAAGATCCATTCCAAGAATCTGTATTCATTTCTGATACTTAGAGAACACAAGTCGACGAGCTACATTCCCTGCAAGTCGAACGGTGATAGTTGTAATAAGTACATATCTTTAATGCAATCTAATTATATCTAATCATTGTTTTAGTCATCAATTCATAAATAATATTCACACCAATCATCTTGTGTTTGTTATTTGTCGTCGGGGTTGGGTTCTCCAGGGCAGAGAACACAAATACCCCAATTAAAAGCAACAACAAGTAGATCCAAATGAAAATAAAATTAAATTTGCCGTAAAAACAAACAGTAGGTAAAGTTATCTAAATCTGTGAAATGTATGTTTTTACAAAAAGGTTAAAATTCTCTTACAGATATGAATGTAATGGTAGAAAAAATATAAAGCTCTGATACCTACCCATAGCAGATCAGGTGACCATCCTGGTGGAGGCAGCTTTTCCATATCCAAGAACTAAATTCACTTTGTATTTCTTTACATATTTTCCTTCATATCCAGTTAAAAGAATCACTTTGTTTTTCTTTATATCCAATTAAACAATCACTTTGTATCGCATTAAACAACTCCTTCTTATCACATTAAACAATCATTTTTTTTTATCATATTAAACAACCACTTTTTTAATCATATTAAACAACCACTTTTTTAATCATATAAAACAACCATGTTGTATCTAATTAAACAACCATATAGTATCCAATTAAACAACCACGCTGTATCCAATTAAACAACCACGCTGTATCCAATTAAACAACCATGTTGTATCCAATTAAACAACCACTTTTTATCATATTAAACAACCATAGAGTATCCAATTAAACAAACACATTGTATCCAATAAAACAACCATGTTGTGTCCAATTAAAACTACCACGTTTAATATAATATGTTCCTTTATATTCCATTAAAAGAACATATTATTGTTTACCTTGTGTTTGATTATCACAAGAGGATATTTGTTGAAACGTTGCATTATTAATGTTTCTAGTGAGTGTTATCCATAAAGTTGTTTTTGTCTGATTTCAATTAATATCCCATTACAACATACATAAAAAATACTTTTGTTTCTGCATATCGAATTAAAATACCATTTTATTCACTTTGTTCCAATTAAAACAACTTTTACATTATCTAACAAATTAAAACACACTCTTCACTTTCAATTCAAAGAATCGCTTGGCATCCGATTACAACACTTGTTCTACTTGATTTCACCGCCTCAACACTTCACATTCCTATTAATGAAACACTGCTAAATTTTCTTATGAAATATTTATCACTTAAACAGTTCAATTTTTATCACTGAAACAGTTCAATTTTTATCACTAAACAGTTCAATTTTACAAAATCCTTTTTGAGAATACACATATGAATATGTTTAGAATATGAAAGTGTAAATGATATTATTTCCAAGGCTCTTTTCATAATTCTGATGTACTTCAATAATTCTGATGGACTTTATTATGTCCAACCTGTAATTAAAAAAAATTATTATATCGAATCCACTTCATGTGAGCTGTTTCTCTGAAGATCATCATCAGGGCCGATAAATTTCTAGTTTATAAAATTTAAAGTATATTTGGTACTTTCAACAAATTCAGTGTTTGAACAGCAAGTTACAACATACACAGGTTACCTTAGTGTCCCTTTAGGCAACTGCCCAGCATGCCCATGTGTTAAAATGACCCTGATTATAATTTTTAAAGTACAATGTAGCTAAATATGATCCAATGATAATTATATTATATCCATCGACACCCCTACACATATAAGTAGCTGTTTCTCTAAAAATTACCAGTACAATTAAAGTACAATGTAGCTAAATATGGTTCAATAATAATTACATAATATTGACTCCCCTATTAACAGTACAATTAAGTGCAGTTTAGCTAAAAATGGTTCAATAATTCTATATTAAGGGATGTTAGGGCTATAGACAATCTCATCTGATTGAAATACAGATCTATATTTCGTGATGTTTTTATACTTTTAATGGCCTCTACTACATGAAGATCTGACCGCTTGTAGTGGAAGGTAATGTCAGAGGCCATACAAGCGGCTTTTGACCCTATGACGTCAGACATTTGTTTCTAGTGGGTTACCCACAGTTCCGTGCACCTCACGTCAAAAAAACTCGCTGAAATAAACCGTTTTATTGGCTATTAGGCTAATTCCTCACATCATCCAGAACATGGGTTATATAACAAATCATCCAGATCCTACTGTAGTAAAGACAAGTAAAAGTAAATTTAGAACTAGAAAAAATGAAATGAAATAGGATCTGTGTTTTAATCAAATTATTTGACTTACAGCACTATAACTTATCTATAATCCTTCAGTAGTGATTGAGCACAATATAAAACACAACACATTTATATAGAAAACAATCACCGGTTTGTACACATATAGCACGATATCTCCACAAATGTTATCATTATCAAGCACAAATTTTTCACTAGTATCTATTAACTTGAGGGAATAAATAAATTCTCATCGTTCATCTATCATTGGTAGTAGGTATATCAACATCTTTTATCTATCTTACTTACATCAATATCTTATCTATCATTGATGTGTTTACATGTCATTTAAACTACCACCCACTACTTACATATATACATTTCCTATCGTAATTACTCATTATCTTTTTTATCATATATAATACCTACATGTCCTATTTACACATTATCTATCTTTTTATCATACAGGGTGCCCCCCCCCCAAAAAAACCATAAATTTTTTAATAAATCCTATAATGGTCCAGCAAATTTCCAGATATTTGTTGGACTTAAACTTCAGTCTGTTTACGATCATTCCCCAAAGTTTCAGTTATCTTGGTCGCTTGTAAAAGTCATGTTCTTTCCAAAATATGCTCCAAATGGACTTCTTGGCATTGGAGGCAAACTTGCATAAGTCACGCTAAATTGTCAATTACTCGAAAACATTCCTTATTACTCATTATCTATTTTTTTTTATAATATTTAATAACTACATGTATACATATCCTAATTACTCATCTTTTTTTTTTATTATATTTAATATCGACATGTATACATGTCCTTATTACTCATTATCTTTTTTAAAATCATATTTACTGTGTACATGGAGACCTTCCTTGTCATATATCAATCCTGAAATAACCAGAGAGAGAGAGAGAGATAGGGTTTAACGTCCACTCGACACAAACTAGGTCATTTCGGGACTAACATATGGTTTAATTTTATTTACATAATTCAGAGAGGGAGATGGGGTTTAACGTCCACTGGACACAAACTAGGTCATTTCGGGACTAACATATGGTTTAATTTTATTTCAATAATTCACTTGTGAGTAGGGGTCTTTAGCAGTGGGAGGAAACCGGAGGACCCGGAGAAAACCCATGAGGTTGGACAAGCGACCCTACTCCTTGTCATGTACAACCGGGGATTCGAAACTCTGTACATCTTATCAATGAAACAAAATGAAATTTCATGAAATGAGGTTTAACGTCCTACTGTTTTGCTCCGAACTGGGCTAATGAAGACGGGCATATGCCATACAGTGTGCTATGAGGGAAATTTTGCCCGAACAGCGGCACTAAGGCCTACTCTTATATCAAACTCCAACTGCCAAAGGATCTTTTACGTGCACGCCAATGTGTACACAGGACCTCAGTTTTTTGTCCCATCCGAATAACTAGACGGCCGTCCTTGTCAGGCCCTCTGTTCTTCATCACTGACAAGGGGGAACCATGCCGGAAAATCTGGATGAACTTTCTCGGCCAATGCAGGGATCGAACACCCGACCTCCAGGCTAGCGAGCCAGTGTCCTACCCACTTAGCCACCATGACCCCCACCACTACAAGACAACATCCCTAGAATGAAGCTGTTACTCACTACAGGGATCCACTACAAGACAACATCCGTAGAATGAAGTTGTTACTGATTACATTGACCCACTACAAGACAACATCCCTAGAATAAAGCTGTTCTTCACTACATGGATCCACTACAAGACAACATCCCTTGAATGAAACTGTTATCTACTAATGGATCCACTACAAAACAACATCCCTAGAATTAAATTGTTAGCCAATACAAGGATCATCTACAAGACATCATTCCTAGAATAAAGCTGGTAGCCACTACATGTACCCACTACAAGACAACATCCCTAGAATATTACAGACCTATAATAATATGGTCATATGCAAGTTAATAAGTATATTTATTTTACCTACCAGAAACTGTACTTATCTCTTTTAATAGCTAGCCGATAGTCATATCCCTGAATGTGGTCATTACTGGGGGTAAATAAGTCTAATTGTTGATTTTACCTACCAGTTAGAGTAATGTAAACACAGAGTTTATCCTACTGGTCATTTAATCAATATCTACCTGATCTTTACTTATATTACCTGTATAATATAATATACCTGACATCTATTGTATAATATAATCTATAAGAATGTTATTACTATTCATTACTGGTAAATATCTACTTTTTTCTAATAAGTTAAAGCAATAAAACTCTGTATAATCCCTCTATAAAAGAGTGTATTAATTAAAATGAATAATCATTATTAGAGAGAGAGAGAGAGAGAGATAATACTCCACACATCATTGAGCTACTATGTGTGTGTGTTACAGAGAGAGAGAGAGAGAGAGAGAGAGAGATCATCAATTCACTCATCATTGAGCTACTGTGTGAGAGAGAGAGAGAGAGTGAGAGAGAGAGAGGGGGAGAGAGAGACTAACATATGCCATCTGCTACAGTTCATGTGCAGTGGGAGGAACCTTGAGGTTGAGCAGGCTCATTATGAACAAAATGGAAAAATTTCGTAAAAATTCAAGAAAATATTTAATTATAGATTAGAAAATATACTTTACAAAAATACAAACAATCCCCCAAAATTTGCCAGACTCCTTCTTTTAAGAACTGTCACATTTTTAATTGAAAGTTTGCAATGTGAGTATATAATTTTATTTTTCCCATTCATAAGAAATATCACATTATCAAAAATTTTTTTAAAAAATGTTATGACCACCACACACCAACAGGTAGTCATTATGTCAGACTAATTTACTAAATTTTGCATAGTCAGGAGCATTCTACGCACAGAGCTTCATCTACTTCATACTTTGAGAATAGATCTCTGCCCTAAACGACCGCCATATCCAAAAATTAGTATACTGTTGTGTAATGTGGTCCTACTCCGGTTCACATCTTTTATACACAAAACGACTATTTAAACCTTTTCAATTTTATTAAATGAAATCAGAATATATACTTCTCAAAATTCTCGAAATATACTTAGTGTTTTCGACTAAAATCGTTGATTTAGGACTTTAAATGTCGGTCAACTAGCTTAGTGTCTGTTCTCAAGCCTAGCTAACTGTGGATAGACAGCCTAAGTTTAGTATGAATCAGGAGCTGACTACATCAAGTTAACTTGTCTTGGCTTGGCTTTAGAAGAGGTCTAGACCTACCTGTAAATAATATTAGTCCCATGTGGTATATGTTTTGACCCCAGCTGTGTCCAGTCAAGAAATACATGTATAAACTGTACTTATATACATCAAAATCTGCTCTAGATTAAGTATATGATAGACTACTATAGGTCAACCATGGACAATATAAAATATATTACATGTGTACAACTCCATTAGTTTTAAGCTGTAAAGAATGGATTTGCAATTAGGAGCTGGTCGTAAAAATATCACTTGATGTTAAATTAATCAGCATCAGAGCGCAGAGTAATACCATATAAAAACTTCATTAATCTTAACCATCCTTGACCACACTGAAGAAGTTAAAACACATTGGAGAGAGAGAGAGAGAGAGAGAGAGATATGGTTTAACATACATCCGACAGAAACTAAGGTAATTTCAGGACTAACATATGGTTCAGTTTTATGTCAATAATTCGATTTTGCGCAGAAGTCTTTGGAGTGTGAGAAAAATGGAAGACTTAGTGAAAATCTTAGAGTTCAAGTCTGCGATCCTACTCCTCGACACTTACAAGTTAGGGATCAAACCCACGCCACTTGACTCAATGACAGACCTTATGATCTAAAGTGCACACTCGACTGCCCAACCCTTCTCAAAAATTTGGACACTGAACGTATGGACTTGAAGTAAATATGTTATTTTACTCGACCCCTAAAACACAATAGGGATATTGCTGTTCTTCCTATTTCCAAATATATTTCAATACACAAGCTTGTACATCTTACCCACATCACACAATTCTTTGGAACACAAATAATATTTCTTCTTTGAGCGGCATTTAGCAATTGACATACGTAATAAACACAAAAACATAATATGGGACACAATTACTATTTTAATTAAAGCAACGTTTCATTGAGGGTTCTCGCAACGTTCTCTCATCATTTGCTTGAAAACGTTGAGAGAACCCTCAACGAAACGTTGCTTTAATTAAAATAATAATTGTGTTCCATATTATGTTTTTGTGTTTATTACAAATAATAATCAAACTATAAAAGGACCTACTCAAATTAATTACGATCACCTTCAAAATAATTATAAGGTCTTAACATCCTACGTTTCTGCACCAGTGCTAATGATGACAAGAAAGATGGGGGGGCCGAATGGTTAGCGCTTGCGCGTTGTATCATAAGGTCTATCATTGAGTCAACTGGTGTGGTTTCAATTCCCCGGTTGTATGTGACAAAGAATAGGGTCACCTGTCCAACCTCGTGGGTTTTCTCTGGGTCCTCCAGTTTCCTCCCACTGCTAAAGACCCCTACACGCAAGCTAATTATTGAAATAAAATTGAACCATGTGTTAGTCAAGAAATGACCCAGTTTGAGTTGAGTGGACGTTAAACCCCATTTCTTTCTCTCTCGCTAATGATGACGAGTTTACAGCAAAGAGTGAGCATATATAATGAGAACAAATTGGCCTGCAAACTTAGAACACCAACATATAACTTGGAACATATAAAAGTTAAATACCAATACATGCAAACATTTCACTGCAAATTCTTCAACTAATTTAAAGGAGCTAAATCGTTATTTTTTAGCATCTAGAAATGGACACAAATGGGTCGCAATTATGCATATAATAATGTAATATGAATGTATATAAACTGATTTACATTCAATCGTTTCTGTTTTTACTGTATTTTCTAATCAGTTATGTTTGACGAAATATGCAAAGAGTCTAAATTGAATGGCAGTCTTTGGCGTCTTGTTATTCCAGTCTACACCGGCAATATTCTCCTGTGGGGTATCGAGTTGCTTCATTACAAATGGTGCTTGAAAGCATTCGTGCACGCGATTCGTGTGCCAATTTCAAAATTTTAATTTTGTTTTAAATATTGGATATCAGAAGCCCATCTGTTCATGGTAAGTTAACAATATCAATGTTGATTTAAATTGATTAATAAGTTTGCAATGTCGAAGACTGTAGATGATACTGAGTTAGCAACTCGCCTTCTTTAAACTGAATCTATGAATTGTATACCATTTATAATTCCCCTGATGCTTTATAAATCAACATTATTAAACTAACTGGAAAATGATCATTTCCTACTGACAATAAAAAAAACTTAACACCAACTTGGAATATGTACAACTTAAATGTCAAAAAATGCAAACACTTCACTGCAAATTCTTCAACTGTCAGATAAAAAAACCCCAAAAAACTTCTACAACCGAAAGTTTGAGATGAGATTAGTGTATTGGTTATTTTGGCACCTTGCTATATACAGTACATATATATAGGTGTTGAGATGTAGTCAGATTGTTTTTGTATTCAAGTCTCTTTATCCAGATGTTTAACAGTACGCATCAATCACGACTATTTGAGGTGTTAATATCTTCAATACCGCTGATAGATTATTATCTATCAATAATACAACCTGAAACAATCCCAAAAAACAAGACTACTTATAAATAAAGGTAGAGAGCAAAAACATACTAAACAAAAGGCTGTCTGTCTACAGTTAGTGTCGCTTGTGAACAGTCACTAAGCTAGTTCACCGACATTTTAAGTCCTAAATCAATGGGGGGGTTGGATGGCTGAATGGTTAGCGTGTGCGCGCTGTATCATAAGGCCTGTCATTGAGTCAACTGGCGTGGTTTCGAATCCCCGGTTGTACGTGACAAGGAGTAGGGTCGCCTGTCCAACCTCGTGGGTTTTCACTGTGTCCTCCGGTTTCCTCCCACTGCTAAAGACCCCTATGTGCAAGCAAATTATTGAAATAAAATTAAACCATATGTTGGTCCCGAAATGACCTAATTTGTGTCGAGTGGATGTTAAACCCCATTTTTCTCTCCCTATTATCGTATATTTGATGTAGCTTATAATCTACATAAATTACATGGCTGAGTATATGACAATGTATTAATACAATTAAATACTTTAAACATGTAAGTTATTATGTTATGGCTAAGTTTACGCTGACTTTTCTCAATCAACATTTGTGTTAAATATGACAGGATTAGCAATGTTAGCAGAAAAAGTGGATTAGGCGATTTGGTGATGTTACATTATGTTACATAGTCCATAATTTGTGTATTATTAAAGGCACCTTGTTATGTGGGTTTTATACTGTCTGATTTATGAGTGCCCGTCCATAATTTTTGTAGTTGTATTTTATACTTTATGCAATAAAATTCTATTCTATTCTAGGAAATCTAATATATGTACTGGTACCCGTAATCACTTGGAGCCAGAAATATCTGACCCAAAGCAGCAGATTTTAACGTACATTAAGGAATCATTAGTTTATACTGAGTTTCTAGCCGAACCTTTGGATCAAGATAATTTACTTCAAGTCCATACATTCAGTATCTGGACTTTTGATATGGGGGGGGGGGCGCTCGAGTGTGCACTTTAGATCATTAGGTCTGTCATTGAGTCAAGTGGCACGATTTCGATTCAAAGTTTGTACCTGAAAATGAGACAGGTCCGGCTACCCAAACTTGTGCGTTTCCTTCTAGAGACCCCTAATAATGCGCATTTCTGACTGAAATAAAATTTAACTGTATCTTAGTCCTGAAATGACCTAGTTTGTGAAGAGAGCACATTGAACCCAATTTCTCTCTCTCTTAACTTTTGACAATAATTTATATGTTGAAGGGTTTCCCAGATCACAAACAAGATGACATGAACAAAAAAAAAATACACTCCTACCAGATCAAGATGTAAAATACAGAAAATAAATCTGAACTATTTCATACCCATTCCTCAATCATCAAATAACACGGATATATCTCTATAACCACAGAAAACTGATATCTAACCTATCATCATCTCTTCAAGATATATTCTATTTGTTTAATATATAAAAACTGTTTAATGTCTTGACTAAATCAACAATATCATACATATACTGTCATGATTGATCCTCACACATCATAATACTGGGGTATATCATTTAGCACCATATATACATACTTTCTTCTCATACTATCTCTTTCAAAACATAAGGTATAATAATATATTTACTCTAAAAATAGTAACGAAATGGGGTTTAACGTCCTGTTGTTCTCCCCGACTGGGCTAATGAAGACAGACATACGCCATACAGTGTGCTATGAGGGAAATTTTGCCCAAGCAGTTGCACTATGGCCTACTCTTATACTGAATTCCAACTGCTAAGAGATCTTTTACATGCACTCCAATGTTTGCACAGGTCCTTGGTTTTTCATACCATTCGAATGACTAGACAGGGATTGAACATGCGACCTCCAGGCTAGCAAGCCAGCGTCTTACCCACTTAGCCACTGTGGCTTCCCCTAAAAATAGTACGTTCTGTTTATCTTATGCACAAACTGGGCCAATGAAGATGGGTATATTTTATGCAGTGTGCTATGAGGGGAATTTTGCTCAGACAGCGGCGTACCCACAAACTCTTATATCAAATTCCAATTGTAAAGGGGTGTTTTAAGTGCACACCAACATGTCCACAGGGCTTCGGTTTTGCATTTCATCAAAATGTCTAGATCTAGATGCTGTACTCTAGAGAGAGAGAGAGAGAGAGAGGGATCCCTCCCTCCCACCCCAACATGAAAAATCCCAACACCTGGATCAAACCTGGGACCCTCTGTGAGTCAGAGCTTTAATTACTCACTTAATAGCCACTGTGGTTCCCAGTTTATGACAAGTAATTGATCATGATTAATTTCAGTATCTTAATACAAAATATACTACAGAAATTACAATTAATGTCAGTTTCCTAAAACATAACATTGTCAGTCAATGAATAAATACACCAAACATAATTGTTCTGGGAAGTTTTCTCAGAAATGGTTATCCTAAATAATCTGCGTAAAGATATACTCTTTCCTTTCAATTAAAAGACACCATAGATCACAGTCCATTGCCAACTCAGCTTTGATGGTGCAAGAAACTTGAAAGAAATGAAATAAAATGAAATGGGTTTAACGTCCTAGGGTTCTGCTCCGACTGGGCTAATGAAGACGGGAACTTGTAAGAATATTATCTGTTAAATTCTATCATTAGACAAGAGTTCTATACTTGTTTCACAATTCATAAATTTTCTGTGAAACTTTTTGCGAATATTTTGATAAAAAGAACTATTTTGAAACTACATTACCATGTTCCAACACTATTTCCACCTTCAGAATAATATCACAAAAAAACAAAAAGTTCACCTAATAATAAACGTCATTAATCCTTGATGATTGATAGAACACACAGTAATTAAACGACATTAATCCTGGATTATGGAACACACAGATATAAATAACGTGTTTAATAGCACGTCAGCACCAACCAGGCTACATTGTGCCAAACACACACCTATATAGCTGCTGTGTATCTATATAGGTGTAGGTATATATTAATATATAATATCTCATACCTTACAAACTCTTTATCTATATATAGGTGTTGGTATTAACAAATGTAATATCTCATACCTGACAATCTAATTTACCTACACCATTGACTTTCATGCTTCAATTATCTCCTTTGTTATGTACATCAATCCAATTAAATCAGATCATTTTACACATCACAATATTTAAATTTGTTTCGAAAAGTATGCATGTTAAAAAAAACTCAAATTTTAAGCATGATTTAACCTAATTAACCCTCCTTGATCTCTTTGTCTCTTCATATCTTCACCTAGTATATCCACCCATGAAGACAAATTTCTATTTTCTTTCTACTGGCCATCTATATCAACTAAGTTTACACGTTCAAACAATACAATTCATAATTTAAAACATAATTTGTCCTTATTATATTAACCCTCCTCCGCCTCTTCCCTATCCTCCTACCCCATACCCAGTTCTTTAATATAAATGAATACAAACAATGATTACTTTCAAAAGGTTTTCATATCTTTGATTGTAGATCATACATCTAAAAACCTCATTAAAATATATCAAAATTTACCAAATTACAAAATCATCAGCAATGACATTCTTTTTCAAATTTGAAACCTTGTATCCATTATCTCAAAATTTGAAATATGTGAACTTGTTACCATTAATTAACTCTCATTCAAATATCACAGCTACCATTATCACATTACTACAATTACCGGTCAAAACATAGTTTAAAATTATTAACATTAATTATTAACTTTCATTTATTAAAGTTACCATTATCACATTACTACTATCACTGGTTAAAATATAGTTTAAAATTATTACGATTAATTATTAACTTTAATTCATTAAAGTTACCATTATCACATTACTACTATCACTGGTTAAAATATAGTTTGAAATTATTACCATTAATTATTAACTATAAATTTATCATCAATTAACTATCATTCAAATATCACAGTTACCATTATCACATTACTACAATTACCAGTTAAAATATAGTTTAAAATTGTTACCATTAATTAACTTTCATTCAAATATCACAGTATCACATTACTACAATCAGCGGTTAAAATATAGTTAAAACTGTTGCCATTAATTATTAACTATAAATTTATCATCAATTCATATATCACAGTTACCATTAACACATTACTACAATCACTGGTTAAAATAGTTTAAAATTATTACCATTAATTATAAATTTTCATTCAAGTTACCATTATCACATTACTACTATCACTGGTTAAAATATAGTTTGAAATTATTACCATGAACCATTAACTACCATTACCACATAACTACTATCACTGGTAAATATCTGAATAAATAATTCACTGTTTAGTGTATCAATATATCATAGCTACTATAATCACTGGTTAAAATCTGACTAATACTTCGATGTTTGGTATAAACTTAGAGAACTGTTGGAACTGTTAAACCGAACATCTCACGTCTAACGAATGGTAAACTGATGAAATTAAGACATGAAACATGGCACATCACGCTAGTAGATTTTTCATCTGATTTACACAACAGATGGCAATCGTCAGGTAATATTTCTCCTTAATATCCTCCCAATAATAAAAATTCTCTGATAAACATATTCTTCTGAGTGTGCAGCTTTTTAGTTTTTATCTTGTAAAGAAACTAGCATTATAAAAAAATGTTTTGGTTGTGCTGGCTTTTTGACTGGTACAGTACATGTATTTAATAAGATTTAATAAAAAAAAAATAACAGAGAAAGAGAGAGAGAGAGAGAGAGAGAGAGAGAGAGAAAAATGGTGTTTAACTATCCACTCGACACAAACTAGGTCATTTCAGGACTAACACATGGTTTAATTTTATTTCAATAATTCGCTTGCGCGTAGGGGTCTTTAGCAGTGTGATGAAAAAAAAAAGATAACAGAAAAAAAATGCAGCGAAAAGACAATTTTCTGATTGTGCAGCTTTTTATCTTTCTTTGTGTACACGAACTAGTTTTATAAAAAAAAAAAAATATAGATAAAATAAAATGAAATAAAATGGGTTTTTATAAGTCCTACTTTTCTGCACTGACTGAGCTAATGAAAACGGGCATTTATTTTTTTTAGATAATATTCGAATGAGCATGAGATTATTTACATTTCTACTGTTAAGCCAGCTACTGGAAATAATAACAGAAAAAAATGTGGCAAAATGATCATTTTTATTTTTACCATCACTGGAAAAAGCTGATAAAATTTTAAGTGCCAATGGAAATGAAATGAAATGGGGTTTAACGTCCTACTGTTCTGCTCTGACTGGGCTAATGAAGATGGGCTTACACCATAAGAGTGTGGAATGAGGGAAATTTTGCTACGGCTTACTCTTATATCAAATTCCAACTGCAAATGGATCTTTTACGTGCAAATGGAACCTCGGTTTGTTGTCCCATCAGACGACAACACATCCCTTGCCAGGCCCTCTTGTCCTGCACAACAGACAACGGGGAACCACACCAGAAAATCACGATGAACTTTCTTGGCCAACCGCAGGCATAGAACACAGGACCTCCTAGTTTGCAAGCCAGTGTCTTACTCACTAAACCACTGTGGCTCCCTACAAATGATAAGAAAGGTTACCAAAATTAAACTCAGTGTAGAAAGATATGAAATCAATCATAATTTATTGGTAAAGATTTCTTTTTTTAAAAAGATGCAAAAAGTGAATCATCTTTAATAAATTGTTATCTATTATTTTCGTTTACTTTGAAAACCAAGGTAATTCGGTTTATATGTTGACAGGAGAACGCTAGACTGGGAGACGGTCCTATACATATTAGCACATATGACGCAGTGGGACGATTTACCCAATACCACCTCAATATCACCACACACTACCCTACATAGTGGTGTAAAATGGACATCATTATATTTTTTTCAAAAATAGTTATATTTCCCAATACTACCAAATACTTAAGAAATACTACCCAATATTATGAAATAACAACCTTATATTGTAAAATAACAGTACATTAGTATAATTACTGCAACAAATATTCGATAATTTGCAGAAAATTGAAATTTTTATACAGTTATCTCCCATATAACTTCAATCATAATTTATCAGTAAAGATTTTTTAAAAACAAAATGCAAAAAGTGGATCAACTTTTATTATAAACTGCTACCTTTTATTTTCATGAATTTTTTAAACCGATGTAATTAGGTTTGTATATTGACTACATCCCAGATTTTTATTGGTGTAATAAAGATTTAACAGATTACAGCTGGAAAGGCAATTATGACTATATATTTCAACCACAAGTGACTGAAATAAAGTTGTAAATTTGTCAGCAGTATGATCATGCCTGGAAGTGGATTTAAAACCTCAACTTAAAACACCCACTCCCTGTTATAAATTAGTCAGGCAGTACCATCATGCCTGGAAGTGGACTTGAAACCTTAACTTAACACCAACTCCTGTTGTAAATTAACAGAGAACTATAAAGGAAGAAATACAGGAAGTCAGGACAATATGGCACCAGAAGATACAAACACATAATTTACTAGAAAACGATATGAACAGCTGTAAAAGAAATAGTTGAAAATTGAGAGGGAATCTTGAGTGAGAATGTGAACCTGGCACACGCCAGTAACCTTTACAAATATTTCACATAATTATACAATATGATTACTCTTGTGGGAGAGTTTAACAGGCTCTCGTGAGAGTTAACTTGCTGCTAGTTAACACAGCTGGCAATAAAAAACTTAAACCTATCCAAAGTAGCTACATAGACTTTATAAAAATATACAACACTAATGATGAAAGGCTACCATATGACAAAATCTTTGTTTTTAGTTGGTTGATAATTTTTTAATTAAAAAAACAAAAGAAGCAAATACCTCATTTTGCTGCTAGCTAACACAGTTGGCAATGTAAAAAACATAAAGCTATCCAAAGTAGCTACACAGACTTTATAAAAATATACAACACTATTAATGAAAGGTTACCATAGTCAAAATCTTTGTTTTAGTTGGTTGATAATTTTTTAATTTTAATAAAAAGAAAGAAATACCCCATTTTGCTACTAGCTAACACAGTTGGTAATAAAAAAACTTAAAGCTATCCAAAGTAGGTACACAGAATTTATATGGCTGAAAGGCTACCGTAATTATATGACAAAATCTTTGGTTGATAACTTTTAATTTAAAAAAAAAGAGAAGAAATAAATACCCCACAGGTTGGCAATAAAAAACTTAAACATGTCAGAAGTAACTACAAATATAGACTCTATAAAAATATGCAACATTGAAAGGCTACCATATGACAAAATCTTTGTTTTTAGTTGGTTGATAATTTCTTAATTAAAAAAAAAAAGAAACAAATACCCATTTGCTGCTAGTTAACAGATCCAGCAATTAAAAAACTTAAACATGTCAGAAGTAACTACACATATAGACTCTAAAAAATAATATACAACACTAATTATATATGACAAAATCTTTTTATTTCTTTAGTTTGTTGATACATTTAAAATAAGAAACAAAAACTGCCAAAAAAAACCCTTAAAACTCTTGGAGTAACTAGACATATACACTGTACTGAAAGGCTAATTATATGACAAAATCTTTAATTTCTTTAGTTTGTTGATAAGTTTAAAAAAAGAAACAAAAACCTATTTTGCTACTAGTTAAACTCTAGGAAGTAACTATATACAGATTCTATAAAAATATACAAGGCAATTATTGAAAGACTAATTATATGCCAATCTCTCTTATTTTTTTTTTATAGCTTCTTTATATATTTTAATTTTAGTTTAAAAACTGATTTTTCTGTCAATTCTACTTATCACAAAAAATATACACAACAATTACTGACTGGCTAATTATATGCTATAATCTCTTATCGTTTATTTTACTTTGTTGATATATTTTAATTTAAAATAAAAGAAAATCAAAAATATATATAACAAAAAAAACAACCTGTATTTAAATATTTAACAATATTATGACCTCAGCCTTATATTGGTTTCAAATTCGTAAACAAGTTTTATTAGATTGGACATCATGTAATGCTACGGAAATAGATAATATATTTGTATATAAAAATGACCATCATGTAACAAAATACAGAGATTGGCTAGTACTGCCACTTCCTTTTTGTTTATCACAAACACACCATTTCCTCTCTTGTTTATGAAACTACACAATGGAGAGAGAGAGAGAGAAATGGGGTTTAACTCCACTTGACACAAACTAGGTCATTTTGGGATTAACATATCGTTGAATTTTATTTCAACAATTCGCTTGAGCGTAGGGGTCTTTAGCAGTGGAAGGAAACCGGAGGACCCGGAGAAAACCCATGAGGTTTGACAGGTAACCCTACCCTGTCATGTACTATCCAGGAATCAAAACCATGCCATTTGACTCTATGATAGACCTTATGATGTAACGCACACTCATTGACCATTCTACAACCCCCACCCCCTCCCAAAAAATAAACATATTTCTACCGCTAACAAAATCATCTAATTATCACAAAATGTTATACAACACTATTACTGCATGACTAATTATAGCATAAAACTCCGATTTTCTAATTTGTTGATCATTTTTAATTTTAAAAAAAAAACAAGAGAAACAAACAAACATATTATTTTACTAAGTACTTACCAAATCTTCTAATTCTTCCATTAATTCTGCAAATCACATTTTCTAAAGCTTTATATGGTCAATTAATGAAATGAAATGGGGTTTAACGTACTACTGTACTGCTCCAACTCGGCTCATGAAGACAAGTATATAGTCAATTAAACAGCCAACCTAAAAAATAAAAAAAAATTAAAAATGTTAAAATAATTTAGAAATTCTAAATATATAACAGCTGGTTTATTTTCACCACCAAATATTTCCAGAAATCCTAGTGAATGCCAATCTGACCAAAACACAGATCCTGCTTTGTTTCATTTATTATAGTTCAAAATTTGGTTTTTTATAGTTCAAAATTTCAATTTACTTGTCTTTACTACACTAGGATCTGGAAGAGTTGTTATATTACCCGCGTTCTGGTTGAAGTGAGGGATTAGCCAATGAAACAGTCTGTTACGGCGAGTTCTTGGCGTTGTTATATTACCGGCGTTCTGGTTGAAGTGAGGGATTAGCCAATGAAACAGTCTGTTACAGCGAGTTCTTGGCGTTTGATGCAAGGAACTGTGGGTAAACCACTAGAAACATCAACGCCGATTGATTAATCAATGTCTAACGTCATAGTGTCAAAAGCCGCTCACACGACCCTTGACACAACCTTCCAGTACAACCGGTCAGATCTTCATGTAGTGTAGGCCATCGAACGTATAAAAAAAAAAACCAAACGAAATATAGATCTGTATTTTAATCAGATTGAGTGAATGCCTTTTTTAGGTCGATCTAGACTTCATTTTCGATATGCAACCCTACTCTGCTTGGGACAACCCCTTTTTTCCTGGGATCACACTTTTTTTTGTCTAAGTGCAATCCTTTTTCGGCTAGGAAAATCTGAGTTTATGCTTTTATTCTATGTGCAACTCTTACTTGGCTAGATGCAACCTGTGCAACCCTTATTTTTACAGGTGCACCACTTTTCCTTTAATAGCCACATGTTTTCTGGGCACACACCTCCCTCACTAGATAGGCCATCCTTTTTTCTGTATGTTCCCCATTTTTTTTCAAATGACAGCTATGTTAACATTTGTAGATTAAAAGTTACATATTTTTGCTGATAGTTTGGACAAGAATTGTTCAATTCCCAAACTATTTTAAGATTGTGACTAATTCAGACCCAGACTTACCCTATCCAAATAACAACCCAGGTGGGGGACCCAGGCCCACCCTATCCAAATAATGACCCAGGTGGGGGACCCCGTCTCACCCTATCTAAATAACGTCCCAGGTGGGGGACCCCGTCTCACCCTATCTAAATAACGACCCAGGTGGGACCCAGTCTCACCCTATTTAAATAACGACCCAGGTGGGGGACCCAGTCTCACCCTATCCAAATAACAGTATAAACAATTTGATTATTATTCTGTGTAATGCTTTTTTTCGTTAGTAAATAGTTAATCACAAATAATTATTTGAACTTGTAAAACCACTTGAGGATACTCTATTTAATCACACTGAAAAAGGCTAAGACACAGAGAGAAAATCGTTTCAACAGTCCATTCAAAACAAACTGGGTCATTTCAGGACTAAAATATGGTAATATTTTATTTCAATAATTTGCTTGCGAGTAGGGGTCTTTAGCAGTGGGAGGAAACCAGTGGTCCTGAAGAAAACCCACAAGGTTAGGCAGGCGACCCTACTCCTTGTCACGTACTAGTGTGGGATTGAAGCCATGCCACCTGACTCAATGACATACCCCATAGCCTTTGTTAAATTTCTCAAATTTTAAAAAAAATCTATCATTAACTTTTTAAATCTTGCGAGCATTCTATACCATTTAAATCTCAGCAATCTGATGGTCGAGAGAGTTGATTATAGGTTTATCATGCGAATAAATGTCTAAATAATAGTTTATGTAACATTTGAGGCTAAAATAAATACAATATACAGATAATTAGCTCTTATATTTATAATGCAAATGAAATGAAATGAAATGGGGTTTAATGTCCTACTGTTCTCCTATACTGGGCTAATGGAGATGAGCATACTCCAAACTGTGCGCTATGAGTATGAGGGAGAATTTGCTTGGGCAGCGGCATTCTGGCCCACATTTATATCAAATTCCAACTGCCAAAGGATCTTTTATGTGCACGCCAATGTATACACGGGACCTTGTTTTTTTGTTCCATCCGAATGACTAGACAGCTGTCCTTGTCAGGCCCTCCATCCTGCATCATTGACATGGTAAATCCACGTCGGAAAATCCTGATAAACTTTTCTCGGCCAATGCAGGAATCAAACACCCGATCTCCGTTTAGTGAGCCAGCGTCTTTTTTTCTTTTTTCTTTCCCACCTAGCCAATCTGGCCCCCACTTATAATTATAAGCACCTTTAATAAATTTATGATGAAAATGGTGATAGTAAAGAAATTAATTATCAGTGTCAAAATTTTATTGTGAAAACGATTTTAGTTGAAATAATAACACAAAGTTTAGTAAAAATAAATGTTTTACTTTTAGAATTGTTTATTGTACAGTTTTTTGGAGAAAAACGAAATCACCAAAATATTTATAAATTGTGATTGTCTATGGAATATTTATTCTTGGTTAATTTGACTCCAGATCCTATTCCTAACTGAAAAGGAATCAAGTCAACCATGATTGCCTAATAACAATATTCATAATTCTGTTGCAGTCAGATTTAATTTTTTCACCTTTCGTCACACCTGTTCATACGTCCGCATGATCTCCCGGGGTTTCAACTCTCCGTTCGTAAAGATAGGTTTTTCAGGTCGCAAACGGGAGTAATCTCCCTTTCCAAAATGGAGGGAAAACATAAAATTTGGTTATAAAACTTATTTATTTGTAAGTAAAAGTCGAAATATCAATGGTCATGAAAAATGATATCAGTCGCTTATCTCTGAATATAGAACGCCATATTTATTTATACATGGCAGGAAAAATACGATACAAAAGTTCTGTCAGTCTGTTGTGTTGTGTTTTGTTTTGTTTTGGCTCTCTTGACATTTACTAAATGATTTAGACTTTAGTTCAATATCGACGTAGGGGTGGGTGTACGAATGGTTAAACGCGTGCGCGTTAGACGTAAGGTCTGTGATTGAGTCAAGTGGGGTGGTTTCGATACCCTGCTTGTATGTGACAAGGAGTAGGGTTGCCTTTTCAACCTCGTTGGTTTTCTCCCAATCTGATTAAAATACAGATCTATATTTCGTTTTGTTTTTTTTATACTTTCGATGGCCTACACTACATGAAGATCTGACAAGTTATAGCCATAGGTCACGTCAGGGGTCAAAAGACCGACTTATGACCCTATGACATAGCCTATGACGGCAGACATTTGATTAACCAATCAGCATTGATGTTACTAGTGGATTACCCACAGTTCTGTGCAAAACACGCCTAAAGCTCGCCGTAACAGAGCGTTTAATTGGCTTATCCCTGACACCATTCAGAACGGTGGTACTTTTTACCGCCGACTACCGCCGACTTAATGCTTTTTACCACCGACCGTCGTGTAATTACCACTGACCAAATACTTTTTACCGCCGACCGCATTGTAATGACTTTCGACCGTAATATAATTACCGCCGACCAAATACTTGTTACCCCCGACCAAATGCTTAATGATTCCTTGTTTTATCGCCGACTATTTTACGGATGTTTTTTTTTTTATAAAAAAGAATACAACAAGAATGTTATTTTTTATTTGAGGTGTAATCACGTACAACTGTCGAAAAACATTCATATATATTTTAAAGAATATGGAAGGACAAAACTACAATTTAGATATTGAAGGGCAAATATATCAAGATTGTTTCAGCTACTGGTTATAAAAAAATAACATTTTAGGCCTATCTTCTATTAGTGCGAGGGTTAGGGTTAGGGTTGTATTTAGTTGTGGGTAATTATATTACGATCGAAAGTCATTACAGTGCGGTCGGCAGTAAAAAGTATTTGGTCGGCGGTAATTTCATGACGGTCGGCGGTAAAAGTATTGGTCGGCGGTAAAAAGTACCACTCCCATTCAGAACACAAGTTAAATAACAACTCTTCTAGATCCAAGTGTAGTAAAGACAAGTAAAACGAAATTTTGAACACTATAAAAACGAAACGCAATAGGATCTGTGTTTTAACCAGATTGGTTTTCTCCTGGAACTCCAGACCCCAACCGGCCAACGGCTATATATGTGCAAGCAAATTATTGAAATAAAATTGAACCATGTATTAGTCCAAAAATGACCCAGTGTGGAATGGAAGCCTTTTCCTCTCTGTCTCACTCTCTCTCTCTCTTTGTTGAGTTCTGGAAACAGTTATTATCAGAAGTCTATCCAATGTGAACTGAAGTCTATATGCAGGCATCTTGTTATGATATCTAGTTCAATGTTATCTTATCAGCAATCAGACTGCTTCGATTTTTTTCTTTTTTAGGAAAACAAGGACATAATCATAAAATGGAAAGAACGGTGGTATTGGTAGACATGGACTGTTTCTATGTTCAAGTTGAACAAAGATCGAACCCAAGTCTAAAAGGCAAACCATGTGCTGTTGTTCAATATAAGAAATGGAAAGGAGGCGGGTAAGAGTCGATGCACAATTCTCCAAGGAACAGTCATTGAATTGGTAGGCAGGGCCTTAGGCTTTCTATGAAGAGCATTGCCCCCAAGAAGATGAGTAGTACTTGAAGTCAAATCTATAAAGGCTTCTCTTCAGCACTCTATCAAGACAAGACAACATTTGTGACATAGTCTTTTAATCATTGTATAAAGCCTGGCTGTAGGATTTTTCCAGGTTCCTTAAGTGCTTATTAATTGGCTGATGCACATTTTTTTTTATTATAAACTTTTCTGATCTCTACTGCTTACTGTCTTTAAATTTAAGATTATTTTCCAGATTCTTCAATTCCCCTGCATACTTTTTTTTTTGTCAGATATAAACCCATCAAGTTATCTCTCATGCTTACTGTCGATGTGGGGGGATTGGGTGACTTTGGGTGGTCAAATGGTTAACGCACCACAAAAGACCCCTATGCTCAAGCAAATTATTGAAATAAAATTGGACCATATGTTAGTTCCAAAATGACTTAGTTTGTGTCGAGTAGACGTTAAACCCCATTTCTCTCTCTCTCTCTCTCTCTCTCTTACTGCTAGTGTCTTTGAATTGAAGAGTATTTCTTTCTGTTTTTTTTATTACAGTATAATAGCTGTAGGTTATGAGGCTAGAGCTTGTGGTGTAACTAGAAATATGAGAGGAGATGATGCCAAGGCTAAATGTCCTGAAATCAATTTGGTTCGTGTGCCTGTAGTTAGAGGAAAAGCAGACCTTACCAAGTAAGCTTTTATGTTATGACCAACAAACGAAATAGATAGACAGCAGAGCTTTTTTAAACTTTCCTATTACATTTAACTGTATAAAGTGTGTTTTTTTTTGTTAGTCTCAAACTAGGCAAAGTATTAGTTTGATGAGATGTTGTATTCCTTTCCTTTCAATATTCATTCAATGTCAACTTCCAAATAAAGACATACAAGCAATTTGAGACTCTAGATAACTAATGTTTCCTATCCGATAGCCGGGGGGAGCATCGGTGGTTCAGTGGGTGAGACGTTGACTCGCTCACCTGGAGGTACAATGTTTCGATCCCTGCATTGGGTTCCTCCTTGTTAGTGGTGCAGGACTGAGGGCCAGGCAATGGACAATGTATAGTCATTCGGATGGGACGGAAAAACAAGGTCTTGTGTACACATTGGCATGCACGTAAAAGCTTTGATACAAGAGTAGGCTGTAGCGCCGCTGTTGGGGCAAAATTTCACCCATAGCACACTACTCTATGGCATAGTCAGGAATTTTCCAGCATTGTTCCCCCTTGTCAGGACAGAGTGCCTGACAAAAACAGTCTCTTGTCATTGGGATGGGCCAAAAAATAACGGTCCCATGTACACATTGGCATGCACATAAAAGAATCCTTGACAGATGGAATTCAATTGCTGTCGGGGCAAAATTTCCCTCATAGCACACTAGATGGCGTATATTCCACTTCATTACCCCAGTTCTGAGCAGAACAGTAGGATGTTAAACTCCATTTCATTTCAATTCTGTACCATAAGGTCTGACATTGAGTCAACTGGCGTGGTTTCGATTCCCTGGTTGTGTGTGACAAGGAGTAGGGTTGCCTGTCCAACCTTGTGGGTCTTCTCCGGGTCCTCCGGTTTCTTCCCACTACTAAAGACCCCTACGCTCATTATCTCATGATCAGTTGGTGCAGAAAGGTAGGACATTAAAGCCCATTTCATTCCGATACATTTTGGTTGAGAGAAAGGGAGAGGGGGGGGGAGAGAGAAATGTGGTTTAACATCCACTCAACACAAACTAGGTCATTTCTGGACTAACATATTGTTTAATTTTATTTCAATAATTCGCTTGCGCGTAGGGGTCTTTAGCAGTGGGAAACCGGAGGACCCGGAAAAACCCCACGAGATTGGAAATGCGACCCTACTCCTTGTCACGTACAACCAGGGAATCGAAACCTGCCAGTTGACTCAATGGCAGACCGCATGATACAGCGCGCGCGTGCTAACCATTCGGCCATCCACCCAGACCCCCCCCCCCCCCCCATTTTGGTTGAAGTAATATAGTTGATTGTATATATTTTTTTTTTATCAGATATCGTGAAGCAGGAGCTGAAGTTATAGAAGTATTTTCTAAGTTTAGTTCATGTGTTGAGAGAGCTAGTGTTGATGAAGCATATATAGATTTGACAGATGAAGTGGAGAAAAGAATGGAAGAACAAAATATATCAAATGTTACACCTGATAAACTACAGAATACTTTTATTGTTGGCTTTGATCAAAAAGGTAAAAAGATGGGATAAACTTTCTTTTTTTTTTATTGAAATACAGCCAACATAGAATATATCATATAGAAATAAGTTTTCGTCGACTTTATTTACTATATAAATACAACATCTTCTTTGAGGTATTTAGTAATTGACACACATAATAAACACAAAAACATAATACTGAACACAATTACTATTTTAATTAATTTGACGTTTCTAACGTTGAGAGATCCCTCAATGAAATGTCGCTTATGTTATATTTTTGTGTTTATAATAAAATAGTTAAACTGAAAAAATGTGGGAGATTATAAACCAGTATTGTTAAAGATACATTATGGGAGATTAGATAAAGAGCTGGCAGTTCTCACTATAATAGTTAAAAACTAGATAATGTAAAGGGAATTTGCTGAAAATTTCAGTCAAATTGATCCACTCTGAATCGAGAATTTAGCAATTGAATTTTGGTCCTAGCCTCGATCATCATTACTAAAGTCGGTACGAAAAAAACATAGTCTCAATTATCCATTTTTTGATTTAATCATGAATGAGCTTTGAGCAGCAGACTGGATTATAATCCAGTAAATATCGCATGCTAGCGATGACAACGAGAGTTGATTATGGTCTGGATTAGTTAATTAATGTTTAATAATTTAGATAACATTTCAGGCCTAAAGAAAGACCTGCAGTTGGCAGATTTAGCTCTTGCATAATGCCTGTTTAAATATTTGTAAGCATATTTATGCTTGTTTTCCTATCCAAGATACCCTTATGTAGATATATAATTGTAAACATTGCAAATAAATATTGTTTAAGCCAAATATGTAGTGAACAGGATTCCACAATCTGTTGGGTTAGAAATAGTGTTATTTATATCCATTTATAAAAATCAGTATTGTTTGAATTACGGTAACTGACTGTAATATTTGTAGAAACACCACGAGAAGATGGATTAAAGGAATGGTTAAGTAGAGTTGTAGATTCTGAAGAAACTAATATTTATAATAAAAAATTAGCGGTAGCTGCATGTATAGTGGAGGAAATGAGAGCTGCTGTATTTGAAGAAACAGGATTTCGCTGTTCAGCTGGAATTGCACATAATAAAGTAGGTTCTGTTTGACTTCAGTGTATTGTCCATTGTTCATGTTTTAGTGTACTGACCATTGTTCAACAAAACTATACTCTAGTAAAATTAATTGAATATGTTGTTTCCTGACTGCAAATTGGTACATTCTACACGGTTTTGCGCAACTATAAATACGATTAAACGCATAATGCTCAACACATATCATCACAGTTTGTATTGAAATAAGTAAACCTATCACAAATAGTGAAGACTGGACCACTAAAACAGTTACCGAACAGTTTTTCTACATTTTCGGAATGACATTTAATTGTGTATATGCTAATTTTGGTTTTGTGGCCTTTTTAAAACAAAGAAATATTGCGTAGCCGTTGGATTTTATCCAATCATGTAATTGTGCGGAAAGGTTTCACCGTTATTTACATGAGAATTAGTTTATTATATGTTAAGCTATGTGCAGTAGAATTTGGGACCAGTTTTAATTGGAAATTAAGGGAGTTACAAAACTTTGTCAGAGGAAGTCCGTAGATCCATCAATACTCTGGCTGGATTCAAGACATAAGACATCAGTAATGGAACCATTCATTTGTTGTTTCCCGTCACGTATGATTGTTATGTAGACTGGTTAAAGGGAAGGAACTCTTTTTCACAAACGTGGCAAAGATTATTGGGTTATTTGTTTGTTTTTTGTAGGTGATAGCTAAACTTGTGTGTGGGTTTCATAAACCGAATCGTCAAACAGTTTGTCCACATGATTCTGTACAGCAGTTGTTTTCTACCCTACCTGTCGGTAAAATGTAAGTTACACAGTTTGTCCACATGATTCTGTACAGCAGTTGTTTTCTACCCTACCTGTCGGTAAAATGTAAGTTATATAAATTTAGAGGCATGGGAAAGGTCGAGTAGTCTAATGCATGCGCTTTGGATCATAATGTCTGTCATTGAGTCAAGAGGCGTTGTTTTGATCTCACACTTGTATGTGACCAGGAAAAGGGTTACCTGTCTAACCTCATGGGTTTTACCTAGACCTCGGGTTTGGAAACATTATCTCCGAGCAAATAAATGACACAGACAAGAAACGTAGTGTTTAATTTAAAATACAGATCCTGTTGCTTTTCCATAAGTTCATTAGCAAAGCAATGTGTTAAAGAATCTTTATTGTTTAAAAAACGTTTTTCCTGCCCGGTCAACTCGTAGTGACATCGCTAATATAAACCATAGGCCAAATTCGGGTTTGTCTGCGATAAAAATTGAAAAATGTTAAATATATATTTCTTTTGTTCAGTCGTCATCTGGGTGGAAAATTAGGTGATTCATTGGTAGAACAATTTAATGTAGAATTTATTGGAGATTTGTGCCGATTTTCCCAGGAAGACCTCGTTCAAAGTTATGGTGATAAAGGGTAAGCTTTTAATCCTTTAATAAAAAGTTTGAAATTAAGATGTTCTCTTCTTAGGAAACAAATAATACATTGAACTTCGTTAACTGGGCTAATAAAGTTTGGTATATACCATGAAGTGTACTATGAGGGAAATTTGGTCCAGAAAGTGATGCTAGAGTTTACTATAATATCAAATTCCAACTGCCAATGGATCTTTTATGTGCACGCGAATGTGTGCACGGGACCTCGTTTTTTTTTTAACCATCCGAACAACTAGCCGACTGTCCTTGTCAGGCCCTGACAAGGGGCAAACATGCCGGCAACTCCTGATGAACTTTCTCTGCATACACCGGGATCAAACCCGCAACTTCCAGGCTAGCGCCTTACCCACTTAACCACCGTGGTTCCCAAATATAGAAGAGAATCAAACCATGTTGGACTGATATTCCTCTAAGATTTCACAATATTGTCATTTCAACAAATTTAAAAGGCTACTAGCAACTTTAAATAGACATGCATATATGACCACTGGTAAGAAGTGTCTGTTAATTTTTCAACCGCTAACCTTTTTGGGTTGCATACAAAATTGATCCATTTTCCAAACGGGGACTGGCACAGCATGAAAGTGCAAGACGGCACAAAAAGATAAAATATGTTCAGATTTAGATAAAGAGCTGACCATTCTTGCTGTAATAGCTCAAAAATAAATAATGTAAAACGAAAATATTGAAAATTTCATTCAAATTACTTCATTCTGAGCCAAGTTATCACTCTTTGTAGTTTTGACAAGATGTGTGCATTGTGGTAACCAGGGCACTAATATATTCGGTACTTAGCCTTGCTTTCCCATTTTTAAATTAAATTTTTAAATGGCAAACCGTTCTAATCTAAATAAAATCTTGAGTATCTGATGCCATCGAGAGTTGATTATGGTCTGGATAAGTTAATTAATGTCTAATTAATAATTTAGAAAAACATTTCAGGCCTAAAGAAAGACCTGCAATAGGCAGATTTAGCTCTTGCATGATGTATGTTTAATGGTTTGTTTATACCAGTATAAACAGTATTTTGTGTATTTGTAGTAAATGGTTGTACAATGTATGTCGAGGATTTGATCACGAACTGGTATCAGCGAGACAATTAGCAAAATCTATTGGTTGTGGTAAAAACTTTACGGGTAAAGAATGCCTGAATACCAGAAAAAAGGTAGAATAAAGTAAAGCCTTATATTCTCAGAAACCATGTCACATGTACATGTCCCATAATTATTTATCCCTTGGGTCTGTTGAAGGCAAAACCAATGTTAAGGTATTTACATGATATATAGCTCTCTGGTGCATGGGGTTATGGTGGCTAAGTGGGTAAGACACTGGCTCGCTAGCCTGGAGGTCCGGTGTTCAATCCCTCCATAGGCCGAGAAAGTTCATTGGGATTTTCCAGCGTGGTTTCCCTTTGTCAGTTGTACAGGACGGAGGGCCTGAGAAACCAAGGTCCTGTGTATACATTGGCGTGCACGTAAAAAATCCCTTAGAATTCAATATTAGCCCAGTGAATAGGTTATAGAGTTGCATGCTCAACTTTGTGGGTTTTCACCCCATTTGCCTTTCTCTTTAAGGTAAAACATTGGATATCTGAATTATCGGAGGAAGTCACAGAGAGATTGATCAAAGATCGAGAAAGTGTAAGATTTAATAATTTCTCATTTCTCTAAATTGTTTTTTTTATCATCCACATTAAAGTCACTAAATCATGATCATGCATTTTTCAGGCAATATCCAATTTTTCACGATTTTGTACACGCAAAACCAAACCAATATATGAACGGTAGATAATCTTCCATTTTGTATTCAGTCGAATTGAAAAGATGCTGACCAAAAGATTTTACCCAGTTTATTTAAAGATACATTCCCGCGTACAAACTGGGTGATTTAATGGTATATATGGACTAAAAACATATTCAAACTAATTAATTTGTCATAATTTTGCTTCAAATCCTTCTCAAACATTGTAATTGCCAAGGAATGCCCTGCTATAAAAATTTGATCAAACCAAGTCATGTTTACTTCACGTGACTTACCTCTCTTGCAAGTCAGAGGAGAATTCATTGCATACATAAGACAATGTTGTCTTTAATCGCTTACTATTTATTACAAATATCGAATCCTAATTAAAATCTCGGATTATCCACTACCCGCGTCTTTTTCCATCATTTTTTATCTCAGAAAGTGTTCTACGTCTAACTCTTTATAAAGTTTATAAACTTGTCCATCAAGCACTCAATGTTCGCGCGTGACCTTTAACATCACGCGTGCAGAAATTCCTAATCGTCGGGCTATCAAATAGGGGAACCCTTACATTTTTGTCCTGTATACGCTCCATGAGTGTTTTTCGGGGAATCCAGTATTTTTCTAGTAAGATTGGATATCTCTACTTTCCATATATACCAAAATTGCCATACTTTTATTGGAAATAACCACCCGATAAATACTTTTCTGGGAACCCATCTTTAAATTATCTGCAAAAGATACTGAATGTTTCAAAATTTTCAATTCATCATATGTTTGTAAAGACTGAAAAGGCCCAGAGTTCACAAAGCATTCTCAGACTTAAGTTAACAATTTACTCAAAATTGTTTGCTTTATTTTAACTAATATAAAGCCCTTTATAAACTTCTGTTGTTTTAATGTATCAAATACATCCATAAGAAACTATGTGCAAAATTTTGTGTTTCCTGATCAAAGATGTTTCTCTTAAACAGTGATTGAAAGATGAGTAAATTCTTTGTGAACTCGGGGCCAGAATGGAACCATTTTGGACTGATATTTCTTAAAGAGATTCAGCTTTTATGCTATTCAAAGTCGTTCAAATGACAATAAGTGAGTTTAAATGTAAATCTATACAAAATCACTCAAATGACAATAAGTGGGTTTAAATGTAAATCTAATTACTTTATAAATACTTCCATTTAATTTCTAATGACAGAATAAAAGAACAGCTAAATCGTTAACAGTATCGTTACGATATATTGGTGATCATGCGGCTTCCAGGACATGTGCTCTACTCAGATATGATAAAGATAAAATAAGAGACGATACATTTGCACTCTTACAAAAATTTAATACTTCGCCTCCACATCAAGACTGCTGGTAAGTTAGTGAAACCCTTTTGATAATGTAGGGTCATCATTGTTTAATTTACTGGTGGGGTGGCGACTGGGGTTTTTTTTTTTTGTCCCTTCCCAAAGACTAGGCACACTTTTCTTGTCAGCCTGACAGTCTCCAATCTGATTAAAACACAGATCCTCTTTTGCTTGGTTTTTTATAGCTCAAAATATCATTGAAACAGTATATTCCAGCGAGTTCTTGGCGTGTGATACACGGAACTGTGGGTATCCTACTAGAAACATCAATGCTGATTACTTAATCAAATGTTTGACATCATAGGGTCAAAAGCCGCTCGTATTACCTCGCACTACAACTGATCTGATCTTCATGTAGGGTAGGCCATCGAAAGTATAAAAAAAACAAACAAAATATAATTCTGTATTTTAATCAGTGAAAGCATGCTTGAGAAAAATTCTAAAGGTTCTTTTTGGGCAATGTCAGGATTTGAACATTGGAAAAGAGGCTTTGATTGTTGTAATGTGAAAGAGACTACATTAAAATTCTTCTATAATTGGCAGAATCCTTCTCCACTGTACATTTATAATCATAGAAAACAAAAATAGTCTCACGGTGACCTAGTTAAATATTTATAAGATGGTCAACTACATTTCATCCTAAATAAAAGTTTTGATTTTAATTCATTGTATCTCTTAAATTCAGGACTCCTGCCATTTTGAATCTGGGAATTTGTGCTGGAAAATTCGTTGAAGAGAAAACAAGCGACACGCCAAATATTGCCACCATGTTTGCTAACGCTAAAAGTGCAACATCAACAGTTACATCTGTTAGTAGCGGTCAGATTCCAGACACACAGGAAGAGCTTATATCACCGGCAGTAAATATTATAAACGATAAAGAAAAAGTAACAAAATCCAAGCGTGGTAGCATTAAGACATTTTTCCAAAACAACACTGCGACAGTTAATAATACTGATTGTGTAGAAGACGATAGAAAAATTGAAATTATTAAAAAATTACCTTCTACGACAAACACAGTTAAAGGTTCTGGAAAAGGATTCTTTGCTTCTAAAAGTAAAAATCTACCATATTGTGATGATAGAAAAATTATCAAAAATAAAACTTTAATTGATGGCAGTAACAGTGCTATAATAGAGAAACGCAATCAAAAGTGTGGATATGAATTAAAAACATCCAGTGACTTAAAGATACATAAGAAGTTGGCAGAAATTGATCGTAATGTGTTTGAAAACGACAATAATAATCTTAATGTCTGTAATGGCGCCAAATTATCTGATTCCCTCAGAAGAACTGACGTCACATCAGACATGAATTGCTATATCAACACTTCTGAATCTGATAATAATGTAGAAAATTCAAACTTTGAAACTGAGACCAAATCGGTGATGACTGCTAGTGCTACAGATAATTTGCGTGAAGAAATGTCTGTTTGTGATAATGTGAATGTAGGTACCATTTCGGACGTTCAAAATGGAGACCAAGATGGTGCCATGAATTTTGTGTTAGATGAAACAGATTTTGTGAAATGTGAAAAATGTCAAAAACGTATCCCAGTGTGGGAAATGCCAGAACATCATGATTATCATTTTGCGTTAGAATTACAGAAAGAAACCAACATTTCTATGATTCCAAGAATTTCGTCATCATCGTCGTCGCAATCGACTAGTAAACGGAAACTGTCTCCCTCAAGTTCAAATAAGAAAAGTAAAAAAAACAAAACAAATACAAACACCCCCTCTCTACTTTCATTTTTTGATAAGAAATAATATATTTGTAGGTCAATCTCAGTAATAATAGGTTTTTAACCAGTGCTTGGACTACTTGGAACACTCCCTCTCTACTTTCATTTTTTGATAAGAAATAATGTATTTGTAATAGGTTTTTAACCCTTTAGTGCTTGGACTGCTTGGAACAGTCTGTGACTAGTTCCTTAGACCTTTCCAGTCGCTTGAATAGTTGTGGTGCTCCCTAGAACTAGTATACGGTCCTACAACAAGGAGAACTATTTTCTGGTGGTTTATCCAGGGATAAGGAAGGTTTTGAGCTGTCCAGGGATATATTGGTATGAAATACATCACCCTTCTTATTTTCTTCAAGGAACTATCTTTTAGTCAGTATTTACATAAATCAATAACTAAAGCATTAACAAAATTCATAGTTCACCAAATAAACAAAAAGTTATTAAATAAAAGTAATTATATATAATTCATTCCATAATCATGCCACAATAAATATGTGTATATAAAGAATTGTAAACATAAATTACTAACATTAAGTGTGATATATGGATTTTTAGTTCCTTCTTTGATTGGCATTTAGTAATTGAACATATTAACACAGGGTACAATTTTATGGATATACAATTACTGAGTTTGATACTAAGCCACATTTCACAAGGATACTCTCGTCTTTATCAATTTATGAATTTTTAATTGTTTATATTTAGGTGTAAAATATATAAGCATATATTTTGGTGTAATAGAAACATTGAGAACTGTTAAACTAAATTAAATGTGATATAAAAATCTTTAATTGTAAAATATATTAGAGTATATTTAGTGGTTAATGTACATATAGGATTATTAATAAATGATAAACATACATTATAAATTACCATATTAATGAAATACTTTATTTTTATTCTGTACGTTTCACATGTAGATTATCATTTTTTTTTCACCTTCATTTTGACTCAAAACTTTTTTTCTGTAATCAACGACAAGGACAGATCATTGTCTAGAGCACTACAGGCCTGTAGCTAGCAGGGTGGGGGGGCAGCTCAACAATGTCACTCAGGCACCCATACTGATATGGGCACGTTGGTCGTTGGCTACATATTGCGTCCAATGGAAAGGGTGCGTTTCGGCACCCAGTTGGGGCAGCTGCACACCCAGCTAGCTACGAGCCTGCACTAGAATCAAGACTTTCCAGTGAAGGATAGTAATAAAAGAGACAAATAGTTACATATTACAACCATGTTGTTTTGGGACTTATATGGGATTAATTGTTATTGCATAAACTGGATTGTGCAGGGGGTTTGGTTTGGAGTAAATTGGATTATAACTTTATTCCTCATAGTACAATCACTGATTGCACAGCTGATATATCAACACTGTAATATTTTAGACCATTTCGTTCATTTAGAGAATGGACTTGGGATTATTTGTTGCCTATATATAATAAACCATGTCCCACCATTCATCTGATCTTGTGTACATAGTCTAAACAGTGACATTTGCAGAGTTCTCTCCCTTGGCACACTATTTTCTCTCCACTCTCAAATCTGATAGAAACATCATAAAATCTGCTCATGGTAGTGGTACTTAATGATATATATAGGGTTTATTGTCCACTCAACACAGACTAGGTCATTTCAGGCCAAACATCTGGTGCAATTTTATTTCAATAATTTAATTTGCTTGCATGTAGGGGTCTTTAGCAGTGGGAAGAAACTTGCAGTACCGGACCTCCCCCCCTCCAAAAAAAACTGCCACTCACTTGATTCAATGAGAGACCTTTTGACCTAAAGTGTATGCATTAGACCAATTGGGCCACCCAACAGACCTGATCCTTATTGATATTCAGTGGTTTAATTAATTTGGTGACAGCTGTAATCATGAATAATAGACTCAATTTTTTTCAAATGAGAAAATTTTGTTATAATATTCTCAAATATATTTGTAATTAAGGAAGGCAACAGGATTGAACACCCACTCATAACAGCTGGCATGCTGGTAATTTTAGGACTTTAGAACTCTATTTTTAGGACAAACATACAATACTTTATTTCAATTATATCCTTTAGCATGAGGCTAAACCAGAATTCATGTGCAGACAGTTTATGTTTTATTATATTTGTTGGACCGCCAGCTCCTTCTAGCACCTCAAAATGTCGACCAAGGGGAGTTTTTTTCCCTCCCCTTAAAATTGAAAATCGCTCTCCTTTACAAAGTCATTGGGGGTTTATTATCATTTATGAAACCAGGAATGATCCCCCCCCCCAACATGCAGTTATTGATCCTGAGAATCATTTCCCATACACACAACTAATCACTCTCCTTAATATCAGAGCACTCTCCTTAATTTCTAAATCATTCTTCTTATCGAAACTGGGAGAGCTTTTTTCAATTTGTTGAATACGGGGCGCTTTTTTTCGGCTCTCCTCTAAAATATAAAAGACAGAAACTGCCAGTTACATGGATAACTGTCAACTATTTATAATCAGCTACCAAACTCAATGTCAATACCATTACTTTTCTCTCTTTAGGAATCCCAAGGGGGGGGGGGGGAGGGGAGCCACTAACCGGGAAAAATGAAGATAGGCATAGTCCAGCATACATTGTAGGCCATGCAATTGGCGCTGCTCTATGAGGGAGATTTTACCCAGACAAAATGTTTCTGTCTGTTTTTAATTGAATTCCAACTGTCAAAGGTTCTTTTTTTCTTTTTTTTTAAACCACACCAATCACTGAGCACCTTATTCACCGAGCCATGTGGCTCCATACATGTATATTTGCATATACATGTACACTCAGTGTTAAGATAAAACAAAAAATAAAATGTTATTTTTCACAAGAATAACATTTTAAATTCTTTAACAAGCCAACAGTGAGGCTGATGTCCCCCGCCGAAATCCCCAAATAAATAGATGACACATATTAATTAATCGCACATCTATTTTTTTCAAAAGTATCGAGCAATCAAACTGATTATCAACTATACACTAAGTTTCATCACTCTCTATCAGATAGAATCAAAGTTATCTTGTCCCAAAGCATCGACCAAGGAAATTGCTTATCTCTGCTTAGCTTTAGCTTGATATGTTAATCATTGAATTTGGTCAAGACGAACATCAACATCAAGTTAGAAGCAGAGTTGTTATGTTCCTAAGTCTTGACCAATCAAAATGCTTATTGCTCCTTAGCCTAAGCAGACAATTCTCATCATCGAACTTAGGCAAGGTATTGATGTAATGAAACCATACACCAAGTTTCATCACTCTCACTTAATTAGAACTAAAGTTATCATGTCCCAAAGCATCAACCAATCAAATTGCTTATCTCTACTTACCATAAGCAGAAAATGCTCATCTTTGCACTCTATCAAGGCATTGACCTCGTAAACACCTACACCAAGTTTGAACATTCTAGCTCAATTAGAAGGAGAGTTATTGTGTTCCAAAGTCTCGGCCAATCAAATTGATTATCGTTCTGCTTACCCTCAACAGAAAATGCTCAATATCGAACTTAGTCATGGTATTGATGTAATGAAACTATACACCAAGTTTCATCACTTTCACTTAATTGGAACTAAAGTTATCGTGTCCCAAAGCATCAACCAATCAAATTGCTTATCTCTACTTACCCTAAGCAGAAAATGCTAATCTTCATACTCCATCAAGGCATTGACCTAATAAACACCTACGCCAAGTTTGAACATTTTACCTCAATTAGAAGGAGAGTTATTGTGTTCCAAAGTCTCGGCCAATCAAATTGCTTATCGCTCTGCTTACCCTGAGCAGAAAATGCTCATTATCGAACTTAGTCAAGGTATTGATGTAATGAAACTATACACCAAGTTTCATCACTCTCACTTAATTAGAACTAAAGTTATCGTGTCCCAAAGCATCAACCAATCAAATTGCTTATCTCTGCTTACCCTAAGCGGAAAATGCTCATCTTCGAACTCCATCAAGGCATTGACCTAATAAACACATACACCAAGTTTGAACATTCTAGCTCAATTAGGAAGAGAGTTATTGTGTCCCAAAAAGTGTGACGGACAGACAGGCGGACGGACAGACAGACGGACGAACCCATTTTAATAGTCCCCTGCTTTCTTCGAAAGGCGGGGGACAACAAAAATACAGAAATAATTGTATATTCATGTGATTTGGATTTAGGCATTTTAATTCAAATTCAAATTGTTGAAATCGGCAAAAATAAATACTGAAATTTTACATTTTCTTTATTCTCTACATTTTCTGTAATGCATTAATTCCTAATATTTTAAATCCTGTATTTATAACATTAGCAGTAGCCTCACATAATAGCAATCGACTCATATTTATTTTAATAATTTTCCCAGTGGTTCGATCTTTTTCTACGCAATAACAATTATCATAAAACTCAGTAAAAGTGGTCGTAAGTTCATATAAATAATCACATAGTGTGTGCAGATACAGATCGTCCAAAAGTTTTAAAATGATTTCTGGAAACCTCAAAACACATTTAGCTAGCTTGTACTCTTTCTCGTGGTCTAGTTCGATCTTGGTCGTCTTTGCAGCCTTGGTCAGATCTTCTTCCGAAACATTAGCCAATCGAGCGATAGATCGGATTCGGGTGTAAGCATACAGCAAATAAGCGGCGGTGTTTCCGCGATCATCCAACATCTTGTCAAAAGAGAAGACATAATCGTGGGTTCGATTATGCGACAGATCAGCGTATTTTATACAACCATATGCGACTGAAGACTTTGCTTGTTCTAATTCATCTTTGGTCAGAACTTTGTCTCGCTCCTTCTCTTTGAGTTTCGCCTCTGCTCGTTTTATTCCCTCGTCTAGAAGATCGACCAATCGAACTGTTTCACCCGATCGAGTCTTGAACTTCTTCTTGTCTTCTCCAAGCACGACACCAAAACTCACATGTTCCACTCGGTGTACTGAAGGATTTAACCATCCAATCATTTCAGCTGCTGAGTAAATCGTCTCCAGATGTCCACTCTGTCCAGCATCTACAACATAGATCAACCATTCGCCCTTCTCTTCGACCAGTCGATTTTTAATGGCCGCTAAATCGGAAGTATCGTAGGTGAATCCTCCATCTGATTTGACAACGGTCAGCGGAACTTTGTGACCATCCACGAACATTATCTTTCGACCGTCCTCAACCTTCGTCAATCCCTTTGCGTCCAATTCCTCGATAACCAGTTTCATTCGTTCTTGATAGAAAGACTCGCCTCGATCAATCAAGTGAACTTGTAACCTTTCATAAACTTTTTGAAATTCTTTTCGTGATATGTCATAGATTGTTTGCCAGGCTTTATAATGTTCCGGTTCATGAGCTTGTAACTTAACTACACATTCATAGGCTCGTTTCTTGAACGCTTCATCTGCCTCGAATCGAACTTTCGAGGCTTTGTAAAAGCCCTGCAAATCTCCGATTGGAGGTGGTTTAGTCAGGTAGTTGGGGTATTCATCTTGTAAGTGAGCAATCAACATTCCGAACTGTGTTCCCCAATCTCCTAAATGATTTATCCTCAAGACGTCATGTCCGACCCATTCTAGCAGACGACAAATGCTCTCTCCGATAATCGTTGATCGCAAGTGACCAACGTGCATCTCCTTGGCGATGTTGGGTGACGAAAAGTCAACCACAGCTCGCTTCCTTTTACCAATGGGTGGTGGTTGCACACCGGTGTTCAGGAGTTTGAAAACATTTTGCGAAACATATTCTCGGTTCAAGAAAATGTTTATAAATCCTGGACCAGCGATATCCACCTTTTCTATGCAATCAACTTTGGGCAAGTTATTGACAATGTTTTGTGCTACATCTCGTGGATTACACTTCACCCCTGCTGTCTTCAGTTTCTGGGAAATACTCATGGCACTGTTACATTGATAATCGGAAAATTTGGCACTGCTTGTGACATCAGCTTTTGGTAAATCCTGGCCAGGATAAGCCGCCAGAATGGCCACTTGAAAGACATCTTCTATCAGTGCTGTAATGCTAATCATATGGTCGGGAGACTTTGATTTTTCTTCAGCTAAGTGTGACTTTAGGTGTTTTAATTGATAAAGAAGTTTGTTTTTCTCTGTCTGAAGTTGAAGGACGGCAGGCGCCACTATTCCACTGTTTACAAGAGCTTGCGGATTTTCGATCAAGTCCAAATCCTTTTCCAATCGCTGGATTTCGGCCTCTGCTTTAACCACTTTTGCCGTATACTTGGCAATTTCTTCCTCCATACTGTAAAATTTTCAAAAATAATGTCAACTTTCAGTATTCTTGCTTTTTATAGTGATCAATAATATG
The DNA here is from genome assembly GCF_932274485.2 of Patella vulgata. NCBI lineage: Eukaryota > Metazoa > Mollusca > Gastropoda > Patellidae > Patella > Patella vulgata. Next base: position 71,613,379 of record NC_065883.2, on the reverse strand, counting down.
ATTTTACAATCGATTTCGTCAGCACAAAACACTACAGCAGTGTTTATCACGAAACCGGCCGGCCACGTTTTGATACATTCCCATTGCGCATGCCCCACAGGTTCTTGCGTCATCTTACATCTGTGCAAGTGAAAGTAGAGACTGTTTGTATTTACACTAACACGTCTGCTGATCTGTTTTTTTTTTTTTAAAAATAAGTCTATTTACGCTAGTGCCATGATGTCATACTATGTTAGTATGCACCCCCAACTTACCTTCAGCTCTCGTAATATGTATAATTTGCAAGCACGAATGTGTTCAAGTTCCTAGAACCCCATTTTGGCTCAGACTGCCCATCGCCCGTCCCCCTTAATTTCGGTCCGACTGGCCTGTTTCAAGTGTTTGAACATGTGAATGAGAACACACTGGCAAGGGACAATTTCATGACTGTGACAGTCAATACTCTATAATGAGAGACAGAGAGAGATATGGGGTGAAACACCACTCAGCAACAAACTAGGTCATTTTGCGACTAACATATGACTAATTTTAATACCGTAATTTGCTTGTATATAGGGGGTCTTTAGCAGTGGGAGAAAACTGGGGGACTCAGAGAAAAACCACAAGGTTAGGCAGATGATCGTACTCCTTGTCACATACAAGTCTGAGATTGAAGCTGTAATGAAATGAAATGAAATGGAGTTTAACGTCTACTGTTCTGCTCCAAACTGGGCTAATGAAGACGGGTATACACCATACATTGTGCTATGAGGGAAATTTTGCCCGGACAGCGTCACTACGGGCTATTCTCATATCGTATTCCAACTGTCAAGGGATCTTTTATGTGCACGCCAATGTGTACACAGGACCTCGGTTTTTCGTCCCATCTGAACGACTAGACAGCTTTTCTTGTCAAGTCCTCTGTCCTCTGTCCTGCATCACTGACAAGGGAGAACCACACCGGAAAATCTGGATGAACTTTCTCGGCCAATATGCAGGGACCGAACACCCAACCTCCAGGCTAGCGAGCCAGCGTCTTAACCACTAAGCCACCGTGATCACCAGGGATTGAAGCCACACCAATTGAATCAATGACAGACTTTATTGTCTAAAGCACACACATTTGACCACCCAACCCCTTGCACTCTTCATCAACCAGGCCCTTGATGGTCATCAATTTGCCGATAATACAATGTAACCCCCTCTCTGTGATAGCCTGTGATTCTTTGGTAAACCATACTGACAATACTGTACATAAATAAACACAACATTCATATAAACCATAAAATTCTTTATTTTCAGAAGCTCATATATTATGTTTCCGAATACATGTCATGTACTAATTATCCAAGTCCGACATTAATGAATGAATTGATAATTAAAAGAACAAAAATAATATAAAATCACTATCCCTTGATTCATTAACCCCAAAAAACATTTGACATGCCCGTAGCTAGCAGGAGGGCATGCAGGCAGCTGCATTCCCTGGGCGTCGAACCGTGCCCTTTCCATTGGATGCATTACGAAGCCAACGACCAATGTACCCATATCAGTATGGACGCCCTATAAAGCCAAGTGACAACGATTGGGCTGCCCCCCACCCCCCTACTAGCTTCGGGCCTGTTTGATACAAGAATTTATTAACAGAACCAGTATTATTAATTCTTGATACTTATATATATATATTACACTACCCTCCAAAGACGTATACAGTATTTGAAAGGAATCGTCACCCCTTGAAATATTTTTCTACTAACTGGTTAGATCTATTTGATAAGGCCAACTTCAAGTTTGGTCAAAGGTCATGAGATGTAAACAGGACTAGCACTAATCCCAACCCTAACCCTGGACCTAGTCCTAATGCTTACCCTAACCCTAACCTACAATCTCGCAACAAACACGTGCCCTAACCTTATTTACATCTCAGCGACCTTGATGAAAATTGACCTGGCCTTAACAAATAGATTTAGCCTTACTAAACAGGATAGAAAATCTGATAAATAATTTCTATGACTACCTTGAAAACTTAAAATGTTCCAACTCTATAGTACAACAATTTAAATTTAATTTATTTTTCTTGAATTTCACTTGTACGTGATGACTACATTGTAAATCGTAAAAGATTATATGATACCTTCAAGCAAACAAACAAAATATATTAATATAAAATAAATAACAACTATATTATATTCTTAAAGTATCTGACATACACAGAGTTTAACATCCACTTGACACTAACTAGGTCATTTTGGGACTAACATATGGTTCAACTTAATTTCAATAATTCGCTTGCACATACGGGTCTTTAGCAGTGAGAGGAAACCACAGGACACTGAGAAACTCATAAAGGTATCATACTTGACATGATACTCTGATATTGTGATAATTAACTAGTCTTTATACCAGTATATTAATTATAATGATAAGTGAAATATAACTGGTTATTATTGCAGCATAACACATGGTTGTTTCTGTCGAACTCACAGCTATATCTGTATAATGCATGGTTACTAAAGTATAACACACAGTAATCTCTGTATAACTCACAGTTATTCATAAAATCTATGGTATATAATACAGCTATCATCATGTAAACCTGTACAGTGTACACATTCTTTACAGTTATCAGAAAATAATGTTTTCATATTCTTTCTTAACCTCAGACACACCCATTTAATCTATTCAATTTACAAGGGACATATGGTCTAAATTTTCAAACACTTTGCTTCTAATTTCAAATCCTGACAGTTTGATTGAATATATGAAGCTTGAATTGTCTTTGAGGTCTGTGAGTATTATTAAAAATAGAAGTATTTATCAATCAATATTATACAGAACCTCATGATTTTTAAAAAAGTAAATTTCGTTCTACAAAAAGGAAAGGAATTTAGACATAAACAAGTACAATAGTAGGCTATTATATGGACCAGGAACCTAGCCGGATGTCATTGCCGCCTTCTTGGAATTGTAACGTCATATCAAATATCTAAGTCTGTCGATTGATGCACAATTGTCCAAGGAACAAGCTTGCTAAGTTTCAAGTCGACCATGCTTGAATTGACGGAGTAGTAGACTTTTATTGAAGGGCGTCACACCCCCAACAATAAGAACAACAAAATGAGTAGGGTTTGAGGCCCGGTTCCTGCTCCAGAAAAAGTAACCTTTTTCAATATTTGACAAAACTTCATGATTTTTAACAAGTTAATATTATTTTACAAGGAAATGAATTTAATTAAACATAAAAAGGTTTCAAATCTGAATTTAGTAGATATATTGGATAAAAACAAAAGCAATATTTTACAGAACCTCAAGTTTTTTAATTAGTTAATTTTATTTTACATAGAAATTAATTTAAACATCAATCTGATTAAAACACAGATCCTATTTCGTTTCGTTTTTTATAGTTCAAAATTTCGTTTTACTTGTCTTTACTACACAAGTATCAGGAAGAGTTGTTATATTACCGGGGGCGTTCTGGTTGAAGTGAGGGATAAGCCAATGAAACAGTCTGTTACAGATACTTCTTGGCATGGCATGCACGGAACTGTGGGTAAATCACTTGCAATGTCAATGCTGATTGATTAATCAATGTCTGACATCATAGGGTCAAAAGCCGCTTGTACGATCCCTGATATGACCTTCGAGTACAACTTGTCAGATCTTCATATAGTGTAGGCCATCAAAAGTATAAAAAAAAAAAACGAAACGAAATATAGATCTGTATTTTAATCAGATTGTTTAAGCACAAAAGACAAATATTTTACTTTCTAATCGAGATAATATGTTAAGCTTCTGAAAAATGAGAATATTGAATGATAACTAGAATGTATTGATGATAATGATGATATTCTCTATAAAAAATCTTCATGCACGAAATAAATATCTAAATTATCTATATACCAACCGCGCTTAGTTGGAAAATAACAAAGCAACGGAACAAAATAATTTTCTACATGATCAAAATTCATACACAATGAATTCTCTCAACTAAATGTCATTTGAAGAAGAAAACAAACAGAAGAAAACAAGAAGTTTTAGTGACCAGCACCATCAAAATTAACAGAAAAAAAATTCCCCAAAAAACGAAAAACAAATCTTTAACATTTATTTAGATATTTACAGGAACCCTTCACAATATGTGAGTTTTGACTACTTTCTAAGATGATATTATGAGGCATGGGGCTGATTTATTCAAAATTTGTAGTTTTGACTATTCTCTAAGATGAGGCTTGGGGCTGATTTATTTAAGATTCCTAGTTTCAAAGCATAATTTTACAGAATCTATTTAGCTTAAATAAATTTGAGAATTATTTGAAATTCAATATAACCATTTAAACTTTAAATTGACACAAGAATCTATGTCAGTTTATCTATTTCATCATACAACAATCAAATTTCGACAGTGATTGTAACTCAGAAATAAAGATAACAGTCAAGGTAAACAATATAAAACTATTTCTGAAGATTACTCTATCAACCTTAGTAATCTATGGTGGCTGAAATCGTCCATTCAGATCGTTGTGTTTCCTGATGTAACTCGAAAGTCGCTTTTAAGCCAGCATGCCAAAAAACCTTATGATCTGCAGCTTTTTTTGTCAAAATGGCTTGCTGATGACCCACGACTTTCAAATGACGAAAGATGCCTTCCGTTAAGCCAGAAAAATAACTTTGACTTTTGTGTTACACATGGAAAATTGACAATCTAAATAGGTGCTTTGGCCACCATCATTGTTTTCATTATGATTGAAACCTTTACCATTACAGGATTGGAACTATACAGCGCAGTAGACACTTACGACTGGTCCCCGGGTATCCATTCACTTGGTTTGATATTTGTTTATTTTTGCAATGTCTATATTCTGTTAAGTCCACAGGTTTATCTTGTAGATTTTTGTTTTGTGTGTAGTTGGGTCCTCCTTCACTTAGATTATTCATTTCAACCTAAGTGCAAAACAAACAAGAGTTCCCAACGAAACACACTGATACCCACATGTTACTCAAGGTGAATACAGCCATATTTTAATACATCCTATTATTAAAATTTTCTTTCAATATTTTGAGAGGGTTTAACGTCCATTCGACACAAACTAGGTCATTTCGGGACTAACATATGGTTCAATTTTTTTTCCATAATTCGCTTGCGCGTAGGGGTCTTTAGCAGAGGGAGGAAACCGGTGGGTCCGGAGAAAAACCCACAAGGTTAGACAGGCGACCCTACTTCTTGTCACATACAACCAGGGGAATCGAAACCACGCCAGTTGTCTAAATGACAGACTTTATGATACAGTGCATTTTGGATAAATCAGCCCTGATGAATATATTATGAAATATAGTATTTTTTATTATTGATCTCTTATGAAATATACCCATATTTTAAGGAAATATATTTTGTTTCCCTAGTAACTATACAATATAACATATATCTTATTGAAATATATTATCTCAAGGTATATAATCAACAGGTGAGAATGTAACAATATTTTCCCATGTACATTTACACATTATGATACACTTAATACAATATATTGCCCAACACACACACACGATAACAATATTATTTGACTAGTATCATGTCAGGTTATTTCTATTCAAAGCTGTCATTTCAGAGCTTAAAGGGGCTAAATCGCTAATATTTGGGACCTAGAAGTAGACATAAATGGATCGCAACGCATATGATAATGTAATATAAATGTATATAAACTGAATTTACATTCAATCGTTTCTGTTTTTTACTGTAATTTCTAATCAGTTATGTTCGGCAATATACGCCAGAAGTCTCAATCGAATGGTAATCTGTAGCGTCTGTTTATTCCAGTCTACACTGATAATATTTATTGTGCGTGCCCTCCAGATAAGAATATGACGTCACCATTTGACATGACTTGTGGAATATGCCTAGCCTTGTTTTTCGAGTCCCTTGTTACAAATAGCGTTGAAACGCATTATGGTACACGATTTGTGTACCAATGGTAAAATGTTTATTTGTTTAAATATTGGATATCAGAAGCCCATCTTTTCCAGGTAAGATCACAACATCAATGTTGATTTAAATTGACACATAATTCGTGTTTTCAATGTCGATGGTTTTGCATGATATTGAGTTACAGACTTGGTTACTTTAATGTATCCTACAATTTTATTTCAATAAAGCGCATGTTTATTTTTTTTTTCTTACGGTTAAAAAAAACCTTATGTATGATTTAGATAAAGAGCTGGTCATGCTGGCTATAATAGTTCTAAAATAGATTTTGCAAAATGAATATATGGAAAATTTAATTTGAATTACTTTATTCTGAGCGAAGATATTAGCCTTTGAAGGTTTGACAAGATGTGTGCGTGCACCGATTGTAACCACTGTACTGGTTGTTCGAGGCTTAGCCTCGCTTCACCATTTTTAAATTAAATCATAAAATGGCTGATCTTGTCATGTTGATAAATGTCTAACTGATATTTTATATAACATTTAAGGCCTAAACAAAGACCTATAATAGGCCGATTTGGCTCTTGCATAATGCCTGTTTAACAGACCAAATCTATTTTTGTCCCTTAACAGGCCCTCCATCCTTCACCACTGGCAAGGAGGAACTAGGCCTACTCCAGAAAATCCCAAAGAACTTTCTCGGGATTGAACACAGGACATTCAGTTTAGCGAGCTAACATCTTATTCACTGAGCCACTGTGACTCCCCAAGAACAAAGTGTAAATCGAGCTCAAGACGTAGTTATTAGGCATGTGGACACCGCCTTTAGGCTTAATATAAGCTACAAATGACGGTACTATAATTATGGCATGCTTTAAAAGTTAGTTATGAGGTTAACATCCACTTCCACCATGGGTGATATCGCAGAGAGGTTGTATATTGCTAAACTTTAACTAAAGAATTCTTGGTATTTTTCTGAGTATAATTATATATCTGGCCACTTGCATACCATCTTGGGCATCTTCTACAAATTGACCATCCTGAGAAAAACCCAAGATATCAATCAGGAATGACCGAACAGTAATTCCAGAGATATGAATCAAGAATGACCCAACAGATTCCTGGTATAGGAATCAAAAATGACCTGACAGATTCCTGAGATATGAATCGAGAATGACCTGACAAATTTTTAGGAAAAGAATCAAGAATGAGATATGGATCAAGAACGACCTGACAAAGATTCTTGGGATATGAATCAAGAATGACCTGACAGAGATTTCCTGGGATATGAATCGAGAATGACCTGGGATATGAATCGAGAATGACCTGACATATTCCTGGGATATAAATCGAGAATAACCCAATAAATTCCTGGGATATGAATCGAGAATAACCCAACAGATTTCTGGGATCTGAATTATGAACGACCTGACAGAGATTCCTGGGATATGAATCGAGAACAACCTGACACAGATTCCTGGGATATGAATCGAGAATGACATGACAGATTTCTGGGATATGAATTGAGAATAACCTAATAAATTCCTGGGATATGAATCGAGAATAACCTAACAGATTCCTGGGATATGAATTCAGAATGACTTGACATATTCCTGGGATATGAATCGAGAATAACCTGACAGAGATTCCTGGGATCTGAATTGAGAATAACCCAATAAATTCCTGGGATATGAATCGAGAATAACTTAACAGATTCCTGGGATATGAATTGAGAATGACTTGACATATTCCTGGGATATGAATCGAGAATGACCTGACACAAATTCCTAGGATATGAATCGAGAATGACCTGACCAAAGTTCTACCTAATTATCCACAGTTAGTGAAAGAATATCATACCCTCCGAGATATTTGTTTGTTTGTGTGTGTTGGGCATAAATGAACTATTCTGCTAATTATCTATCTACATAAAAATAAAACTATATTTAAATAATATTTATTATGTCATGTTCCTCAAAATAACAGGGTTTCCACAGTGGTCTCATTCCGTTCTACTCCACTATACCCTGTGTTAATCCATAGGGTTTCCATGGTTTCAAATTATCTGCTCTGGCCTTGATCGTGGCTTGAGTCTGCGAACCAATCAAAAAACAGTTTACAAAACCAATGTTACGTTCACAACAATATGGCGGCTTGTTGCAACAAGATGAGAGTTACTTCCCATCGCCAACTTCATTGTAATTAACGATTTATTTGGTTGGTCAATAAAAATAGCACAATCATCAAGGGCAGATTACTTGAATAATGTCTCCCCAAATGAATTAACCCAGAGGTTAGTGGAGTAGAACGGAATAAGACCACAGGGGATACCTAGAATGGTTCCTCAAAATAACAAGGTTTTTAATAAAACTCCCCATTTCTAGTTTCAGCTTGTATAAATTGATACAAATGTCCAAAATTGGGCTCGAGTTGACAGTGTCATGGGAAGGAGCAGGGCAGGGGGTGGCGTCTCCCAAATATTTTTGTGGATTGCTCCCTCTGGGACAGAAGCTGGCCAGATCTGATTTGTTTGCTTATAGTAAATTTATTTTATATTTGATGATCACTATCTGAAATTATGCAACATCAGGGTTGGAAGTTGTAGGCTGTAGAAGTTCCCAGCTACAATGGATGAGATTGATCGTAGCCATGTTTAAAAATAGGGTTTTGAAAATTTTGATAGTTTTACAGAGTGTAAATTGACCGAAGGATCCCAAGATTTTTCGGTCAATTTTTAACTCAAGCGGCCATGACCGGCATGTATGGCCGAGCTTGAACCCATGTTGTAGGGGTGCTGACATTGTCTAAAGCAATGATGCTTGGGAATTTAGGTCCTTGCTCTAGGGTGCAAAAACAAAACCCCTGGCACACCAATGGTATTAGTTGAATATCTAATCAATCATAGTTTTTTAGGATCCCTTACAAATCTCATTTTCCCACAGTATCATCCATCTTTATAAATTTTTGCGGAGATTCAGAAGCTTTTTTTTTTTTTTTTTTTTTTAAGAAATGAAACCAGAAATGGGCAATGATACATATATGCAACAATTTCAGTTTATAATCAACGTTAGTCAGTTATTATTAATAACAATAATCTAAATAAATTAATATAAAAGTTGTATCTGTGTATAAGGGTAGCACATGAAAGCACAAGCAGCCATTTTCAGAAATCCATTGGCTCTCACATTCCATTCATTAATGGTTAGATCTATTTGATAAGGCCAACTTCAAGTTTGGTCAAAGGTCACAAGATGTAAACAGGAATAGCGCTAATCCCAACTCTAACCCTAACCCTGGACCTAGTCCTAATGCTTACCCTAACCATAACCTACAATCTCGCCAACAATCACATGCCCTAACTTATTTACATCTTGACGACCTTGACGGAATCTTGAGTTGGCCTTAACAAATAGATCTAGCCATTCATTAATTCTGAGTCACAAATTGTTCATAACATTTAGTTGTTCATCTGTTTATCATTTTATCACCTCAAATGAATTTAAAGCAGCAATAACCCTATGTAAGCGCAAATAATTTGTCGTTATTGTTGAACATGCACATAATTTAGATATTCTAATAGTTTCAGCTTATGTAAATATTCTTGAATAATTCCCATTGTTGGCGATTGCCTTGTCTAATAATTCTATTTATTGTAAACAATCCTTAGTACGGTAGACTACCAGTTTAGGACAGAGGTAATACAGAGTGACAGGGAACCAATGAAATTCTGACAAGGATAGCCTTATATAAACATGAACAATAATTTCTGTAAAAATAAATGCAAATTTTTCTGATATAAATCAGGCCCTGAATTCACAAAGCATTCTCAGGCTTAAGTTAAGAAATTTACTCAACTTTCAGTCACTGTTTAAGAGAAATATCTTTGATCCAGAAACACAAAACTCTGCACATAATTTCTTATTGATGTATTTGATACATTAAAACAACAGAAGTTTTATAAAGGGCTATATATTAGTTAAAATAAAGCGAACAATTTTGAGTAAATTCTTAAGTCTGAGAATGCTTTGTGGACTCGGAGCTGGATCTTTAATTCTTACTACAGGTCTGTAATTTTCCTGTTAACATCCAGATTCAGGTAATTCCTTTATCTTATTCAGAATTATATTTCAAAATTTATAAACATATGAAGAGCCCCGGGGAAGAACGATCTAAGTCACTTTTTCAACGAACCCCAGTTAATGGCACCATCTGGTAGCAAATTGTATAAGCTTTCTGAGGAATAATCGAACCAAGGCTCTTCTGAAATGGCCTCCTGGACAAATACAAGTCCATCGTTTTTATTTGAATTTAATTTGGCTAAAAAGTGGAAGTCAGTTGTTGTACTGGTAATTATGATTCGTATTGAACATCATTTTAAAGTTGTAATTAAACCCACTCGTTGTTCTGTTTGCGTCAAACATTCTCGTCCAAAAGTCTGTTTTGCCTTTTATGCGAAAAGACAAAAATATGACTTAGATCGTTCTTCCCCTGAACTCTTCATATATATTTTTCTATTTGAGGTGTGTGGCTGTATGATACACAATCTGATTTTAACACAGATCCTATTTCGTTTTTTTTTTTATAGCTCAAAATTCGTTTTACTTGTTTTCACTACACTAGGAGCTGGAAGAGTTGTTATATAACTCACGTTCTGGTTGAAATGAGGGATTAGCCAATAAAACAATCTGTTATGGTGAGTTCGTGGCATGTGATGCATGGTACTGTGGGTAAACCACTAGAAATGTCAACACTGACTGATTAATCAATGTCTGACGTCATAGGGTCAAAAGCCGGTTGTATGACCACTGACGCGACCTTCCACTACAACCGGTCAGATCTTCATGTAGTGTAGGTCATCGAAAGTATAAAAAAAACGAAACGAAATATAGATCTGTGTTTTAATCAGATTGTATGATACAATATTATAACTAAACTATTTGGGAAAAAAACAAAACCAGGTATATTTTATAGGACTAGAAATAGGTAGCATATAAATAACAATATATTATACTTTCTTTTTAAATAATAACAATTAATAAAACTAAAACAAATATTTGTCTTGACTCTTGACTTGGAAACCAATAAACTTTTAAATTATATAAACCAGAGTACAGATTCCAAAATAAATTCAGGAATAAAATTAAAATAAATATTTTTTTTCTTGACTCTCTTGACTCAGAAACCAAAGTCCATTTTTGTTTTTGTTCCAACATAAATGTATCTTTAGTTTTGTTGTTCTCAATAGCGTGCATTTAAGCAGGAACAAAAACAGAGATCTGTTGATTTGACTCTTTTGACACGGAAATTAAAGTCGACTTTGTTTTGTTGCTACATAAATGTATTGAGAACACGAGAAAGCTAAACGTACATTAAAAAAACAAAGACCATTTATATGGGTCCTTCAGTTAAAAACCGGGCCACTTCACTGGACATAAATACTGCCGAAAATCAATTAATTACTAATGGGCCAACCCGTAGGTGAATGATTCTCGGGCCATTTTAAGATCCACAACCACTGGTTTATTATGCTATAGTACTGTAATGTCTCAACATGTATTCTGATAAAGTCGTGTTATACAGAATATTTATAATAGGGATAGGGGTTTGTGGTAGGCTCTTTGCCTGTTCCCCTGTTCATAATGAATAAAATATCTCTTAGAAGTTTAGTATTTTTAAATAACAAACCAGTGCTTCTACTCTATATAAAGAGAGATAGAGAAATGGGGTTTAACATCCACTTGACACAAACTAGGTCATTTTGGGACTAACATGGTTCAATTTTATTTAAAAAATTTGCTTGCGCATAGGGGTCTTGGACAGGCGACCCTATTCCTTGTAACGTACAACTGTGGAATCGAAGCCATGTCACATGACTCAATGACTGACCTTATGGTTTCCTGTGCACGCGTTAAACCACTAGACCACCCAACCCCCTGATTTAACATGATCTTCATAGCTTGTATGTTTCAAATCGCTAAATGTCATTCAGCGATTATGATGGTACATTATTTTTAGAATCGGCTAACTCTATGACGTAGAAATTAGTTGTACTCCATTGGAGGGTTCACACTGTTCCTGTATATATATATATATATATATATATATATATAATCATATTCTTTTCATTTTATTTATTTGTGTTATATGCTTGATAACGACTTGTGAAATCTTGTTGAAATGTCGCAGTGAAATAAACCATAGTAATTCTTATCCATAAATAGTGTGTTATTTGATCCATATAAATGGTCTTGACTCTGTCTTTAATGCGTTATATTGCCAAATGCTCCTAAGGGGTGATATAGCGGTATATTATTAGGGGAACTGACTACATCTGTAGAAATGCTCCTTAGGGGTATATTTTTAGGGGAATCGACTAACTGTAAAAATCAGTAGATCAGCATTTTTCATGTCGTAATTAAACAGATAATTAATAATAATTAACAAAATATGATGGTCGACACGATACAATAATAATATTTATAATAGTCAGATATCATTCCATTTATCTTGCATTGCCTCACTTCCGCACCACACTTATCCAAAATATATTGCTTTGAGTGAATGCATTTTGTAAATTTAAAATGCTGTCACACTTTACAAAGAGTCTATAGTTTTAACCATGAGGTTAAAGGTTACCCATAACCTTCACAGTTCAAAGTTCATAATATATTATATATTTTTCATCTATCACCATATTTATTTCATATATATACACTTCTATGCACATATTGACCGACGGGCGTTCCTTGAAGAGGTAAACACTAAACTCCCAGTTTCAAATTTCAAGGGAAGGTTTCAAAAGTGTTTATTTCACCAAACTGCTCGAGTCTGCGAACACGTTGCAATACGAAATTCACAGGGGGTTTACCTCCTAATATAACACAAAAGGGATTTAATATTCACCCAACAGAACAATCATCAACAAGGAGTTTATAGGAATGAATCCAGAATGTTCCTTGTAGCTAATTAACGGTCCTGTATTTTAGTGGAGGTACAGTAAATTTTGGTCGATCGGACACCTGAGAAAACCAACAACCTTATGAAAACCAACTATTTCTGTTTTTCTATGGAGTAAACCGATATTTAGATTTGATCCCATATAAAGTTAGTTTAAAGAGATCTCAATGCAGTTAAAAACCTGACGATCTTAAATCATTAATTAACACTTCAGCCTTTTTTTTTTATAAACTTTCCGGCAATATTTTGTTTGTTTTTTATTGTTATTCTCAAGAACAACACCCACGAACGGACAACTACAATTGACATTATTGTTTATTGTTCCCCAAGATGTCTGGTCTACCGTCGCCTTCATTAGTGACCGACAGCCCGGATGATCGATCTTCTTGGAATTACCGTATGATCACATTATTATAATGAATCCAATTAAAAATGGACGACGCTCCGCACACAAGATATGATAAATTGTTTTAAGCTATATTATGATTTTTGAAATTATGACGATTTCTCTTTGGTCTACATAGATTTGATTTTTCTCCTGTTGCCGGAATCCGATAATACATGGAACACAACGGATCACAATATACGACGACATGCTCACTTTTAATTGGATAAAGTTTTAAATTGAAATGTACGCTGTTGAGATCAAGGTCATGCACGATTTTACACTTCCGAATCCCTCTGCATATGTAACGCATCCATTTGTTCAAGTATAAATGCTATAGTATTTTGTCGGATCACTCCTATGTGAGATTTTAAAATAAGAATTTGATCATTGGCCACTTCAAGTCTGGCTCGTAATTGTGAGTTCTCGGCTATCAACTGTTCTCGGGCCTGAAACAGAAAAAAATATCTCCATAAGTCAAGAGTTATAGGTAGTTCTGGTGATTAGACAGAAAATTTGTTAAGCAGGGGAGAGAGAGAGAAATGGGGTTTAACGTCCACTCGACACAAACTAGGTCATTTCGGGACTAACATATGGTTCAAATTTCTTTCAATAATTTGCTTGCGCGTAGGGGTCTTTAGCAGTGGAGGAAACCGGAGGACCCAGAGAAAACCCAAGAGGTTGGACAGGTGATGGTACTCCTTGTCACGTACAACCACACCAGTTGACTCAATGACAGACCTTATGATACAGCGTGCATGCGCTAACCATTCGGCCATCCAACCCCCTTGTTATGTAGGGGCCGTGGCTGTAATGTCAATACCACTGATTGCTTCCCTGACAAAGAATGTTCAACATATTTATTCATTTTCAGCGAAAAACAAATGCCCTCATTTAAATCAATGAAAAATGGGCTATCATTTTGTAAACAAAAAAGAGTGAATCATTGACAATAATGCATATTATTATTTTGTATTTAATGTTAATATACTCTTCAAAAAAAGTAGGGGATATTGAAATGCAAATACCTATGCAGGTTGCAATATGATAAATAGTCATGGACACTTGACATGCTTTGCGAGTATGTTCACAGATGAAGAACTTATCGCCCCAACAGAACCACTGAGCAGCACATGCGACACGCAATAGCGCCATACATGTGGGAGAGGTTCATTGTCAAATTTGACACTTCAAGGAAGGGTTTATGAAAACTGCTGCGTGCTGGTTTAGCTATCCATGTTTGCTTTCCTATCGGTTCTTGCATAAGATTTACTGTTTAGCGTATCTTTGCTTTAGTGTGTTACATTTAATTTGATCGGGAGATGTGTTCGTCTACGTCAGGGTCAAGCGACAACACTGCAAGAATTGGCCGTGGCACTGCAAGAGGAGTGGGTCAGATTGCCCCAAATCGTGATTGGACGGTTGATTAGGAGCATGCCACGACGAATTGCTGAATGTCTGAGGATTGGTAGAGCAATTACTCATTATTAAGATAAAAATCAAGAACGTCCATTTTCACTTTTGACAGTGTATCTCTTTGCGAGTGAAATAGGACGCCCTTATGAGATGTTTATGTTCATGTGTAGGCAATTGGCCTGTTATTAAAATACACTGGTTACCTCTAATAAAAACAGCAGTGCATTTCCGCAGTTTTGTATTGTTTCTAAATATCCCCTACTTTTTTTGAAGAGTATATATTCCTCAACATGTCTACAACTATAATCATATTTATTTCCCAGCTCTTTTCCAATGACCTATTCTTTGAATAATAAATAATAAAACAGGCACCGACAGCCAAGAAATGTTTTTCGTAATCTGCTGAATCTTTACTCAAATGAAACAAAATTTAGAATACATTAAGGGGGAGGCTATTCGAAAAATTTGGTTCTGAAATGTTAAAGCTATGTGTTACCCTGGCAACAACTTTATTAATGTTAGTTTTCCCTTGTTTATTACATTTCCTACTTGCGCCATTTTCAATTCAATAGCTTTAGACTTTCAGAAAACATTTTTCGGGTAGCCTCACCCCTGTAAAATAATGTCTCAATTCTTTGATATAGTGTATATCTATCAACAAATGTTCAGGAATTTGAGTACAAAGCAAAGTCAGAAAAATATATTCTTGGTTCCGCTGGCATGGCTGTTATTTCTAACAAACTTATCGAGAAAAAGGCACCTAGGTTAATCTTTGGATTAAAATCACGAATCATAAAATATTAAACAAATGTGCTAAATAAAAAAATAAAAACAAAATTAAGCAACAAAATGGTAGTTCAAAGCTGAAGCAAAAAAAAAAACAAAGCCAAATAAAAATCAAACAAATTAAGAATCAACTCTTGAAAAAAAAATGTTCAGTGAACCAAAAAGGTCAGCATACTTTTTGTAATCTTTCATGCGATTGGTGCGATTTTTTTTAACAGACAATAACTTACATTTTTTAAAAACATTTCGATGCCCTTTTTATCTATGCTTTGTGATTTTGTAAAATCACTGAAATGAATCTAACGAAAGCTAATAATAGCGTGTCGGCCTACTGGAAATAATTGTGAGACCACACATTCCCAAATAAAATGGATGTCACTAACGTTTACTAATATTTTCCCTATGTGAGCTTGGCTTAAGCAGAAAGTAAAACTAAACCAAGAGTATGAAGTTGAAAAATAAAGCAATGGGGTTATGTATATATCTAGCCTCTTTGAAGACTTGCAAACTGGGACATAAAATAGTGATATGTGTGATTATCCAGGCTAATAATACAGGTAATGCTACTAATTAAAGAGAGAGGGAGAGAGATATGGGCTTTAACATTCACTCGACACAAACCAGGTTATTTCGGGACTAACATATTTTCAAATTTAATTTCAATAATTTGCTTTCGAGTAGTGGTCTTTAGCTGTGGGAGAAAACTGGAGGACTCGGAGAAAACCCACCAGGTTGGGTAGGCGACCCTACTCCTGTCACGTACAAGTTTAGGATCAAAACCAAGTCACTTGATTCAATGACAGACCGTATGATCTAAAGCGTAGATGTTAGACCATTCAACCACCCAATGACCCCCCCTCACCCCCCCACCCTGTTTGTTGATTTCAAGGTAAACGCCAGGTGTTGGTGATCAAATGAACACGAGTTAAGGGTTACATTTAAGGTTCAAGTTGAATATTAATCACAGCAAATTATAATCTATAACACTGACTTAAACTAAAGATACAAGAAAAAAAAAAATAGTTATCACATATTATGGCAAAAATATCTATCTAATGCAGTGATTCTCAAACAGTGTGCAACGACACACAGGTGTGCTACGAGATCTTCCTAAGTATGCCACAAAATTTTGAACGGCACACTAAGAAAATTTCTCACTAAAAGAAGCCAGCTATTTGACAGATAAAATTCGAAACATTGCAGTAAAGTAAATTCATGGCTGTGTTTTTCTTTATTTAGTTTGAGACATTCTATGTGTCTATGACTAGTCTGTGTCTATGGTTGTATGCCGTCTATGACTTGCTATGTTTTTATTTTGCAAAATTCAAATATTTTTCATATATATTTGGCCAGGTGTGCCACCATTTTTTCATGTGTTCCAAGGTGTGCCGTTGGCAAAAAAAGGTTGAGAACCACTGATCTAACGTGTCCAGTAAGTTGCAGATTATATTAATATTAACATGCTTTGAAAATGCCAAACGTTCTAAAGTGCTTTCAGGGTTACAGTAGAGTGCAGAGATTTGGTGGTGCCTTGGTTGTATGCTCCCATGACTCATGTATAGGGCCTAGTTCTCAGATATGTGAGGAAGGAAGTCATTTTACATATGTAAAAACAGATGAAATAAATTAAACATACATTATGTAAAATTTAGATAAACGTCTTGCCATTCTTGTTATAATAGTTCGAAAATAGATAATTCAAAATGAATGTATTAAAAATTTCAATTCAAATTACTCTATTGCAAGTGAAGATATTAGCATTTGAAGGTTTGACAAGATGTGTGCCTTAATTCCAACCACTGTATTGGTTGTTCGAAGTTAAGCATCGCTTCTCCATTTTTAAATTAAATCAAAATTTGGTTGAACCATTATAATCTACTTAATATCGGAGATATCCATTGGCATCAAGTGTTGATTATGGTCTTGTCATGTTAATAAATGTCTAATAGTTTACATAATCTTTCAGACCTAAAGAAAGCCCTGAAATAGGCAGATTTACCTCTTGCATAATGTATGTTTAAGTAGAGCAGCTTGTTTAACAAAAGTTAACAGCCATGATTTCAAATTCCCAAAAAATCAATTTAACTCTTTTGATTAGATGCCCTGTGAAATTGATGCTTGGGGCCGTCACCCCCTTCTGACCACCCTCTCTGCACGCTACTGACGGGGTATAAATTACAGCTCTCATGGACTGATTCAGTATCTTACATGTCTTTATATTCTAACAGAGACAGAGACAGAGAAATGGGGTTTAACGTCCACTCGACACAACATATGGTTCAATTTTATTTCAATAATTTGCTTGCACGTAGGGGTCTTTAGCAGTGGGAAGGAACTGGAGGACCCCGAGAAAACCCACGAAGGTGACCCCACTCCTTGTCATGTACAACCCGGGAATCAAAACCATGCCAGCTGACTCAATGACAGTCCTTATGATACAGCCATCCAACCCCCCTATGATGTAAATTGCAGGGTCTTCAACAGAACACAAATTTAAATCCAAACCAATTGGCCTCCATTAAAAGTAACTTATGGCACAGGGCCTGAATTGTGTAAATTAAAGAATCACTGGAAGACCAATTGCTCTAATCCTGACACTGTGAACGCAAATTTTAATCCAAATCTCTTTGCTGACAATGGGAACACAAAACTGAATTGATCCAAATCAGTTAAAAGTTAGTTGAAATTGAGGCCGTTATTAATCCTATATAACCTATATGATGTGAATTTCGGGGTCGCGAACAGACTAATTTTTCCAAACCTGACATAGTGAATGAATGATTTATTCCCAATCAGGGAATTTCAAGGTTGCGAACAGACTAATTGTTCCAATCCTGATATTGTAAATGAAACATTTATTCCCAATCTATTTGTAGAGCGTCATTTTTCCCATTTAATCAATGATGTCAATTACAAGTTCGTCAACAGACTGTAATTGATCTAATGTTCTAAATTTGACTCCGTTAAAATTGAAATGAAATAAAATGAAATGTAGGCTAATTAGTGGTCTTTAAGTGTGGGAGGAACATGAAAGACCTTTAGAAAACAGATCAGGTTTAAGATCAAAACCACTCCACTTGACTCAATGACAGACCTTATGATCTAAAGAACAAGTGTTGGATATGAAATGGGGTTTAACGTCCTACTGTTCTGCTCCGAACTGGGCTAATGAAGACGGGCATACACCATACAGTTTGCTATGAGGGAAATTTTGCCCAGGCAGCGACACTACAGCCTACTCATATCAAATTCCAACTGCCAAGGGATCTTTTACATGCAGGCCAATGTATATGCAAGACCTTGGTTTTTAGTACCATCCGAAGGACTACACAGCTGTCCTTGTCACCGTTAAAATTGAAGTGAAGAAGATATTTAAACTATGTAATAAATAAATAGATATTCTACTTGGGTATATATAAATCTAGATGTGTAACTAGCTTCTATAAGACGTGTAATGTATGACAGTATGAAGTAGCTAGTAATAATAATCACTGTAACATGGCTATCATTTAATTTTGGGTATTTAGCCCTAATTTCTTCTATATTGGTTCAATATCTTTGTTTGAAAATTAAAATTCATCCGAAATCGTCTAATTTCGTTTTACTTGTCTTCACAACACTAGGATCTGGAAGAGTTGTTATATAACATACGTTTTGGTCGAAGTGAGGGATTAGCCAATGAAAAGGTCAGTAACGGCGAGCTCTTGGTGTAAGATGCACGGAATTGTGGGTAAACCACTAGAAATGTCAATGGTGATTGATTAATCAATGTCTGACATGAAAGGGTCAATAGCCGCTGGTAGGACCCCTAACGTGACCTTCCACTAGAACCGGTCAGATCTTCATGTAGTGTAGGCCATCGAAAGTATATAAAAAAAAAACGAAATATAGATCTGACTGTTTTAATTTTGATAACGAATGTCCAATTTACAGGCATTTAATTTCCTGATCACTGTTAAAAAACAAACAACTCAATTGATTATTGATGTATAATAATTAATTGGGACGTTATTTTCCAGATTTGATATTGAACAAATTTGAAAGAAATTAGGGCTAAATACACAAGATTAATTGATACCTGGGTTACAGTGGATTGAAGGCCAATATACAAACAAGAAGGATAAAAAGATATATAATATATATTTGATATCAATCAGCAACTTACTGTACTGGCTTATCCTGTGAAACAAGCTACAACAAAGATTTACATTTATATATATAAATATATACATTTACAAAATAAAAAAAAAACTCACACCAAATCATCCTGGGTATACCCTAGTGGTATCACTTCATTCTACTTCACTAACCCTGGGTTTATTCATGGGGAGACACGAATTCAAATTATTTGCCCTTGTAACAGTGCTATTTTTATGACTAATCAAATAATGCAATCTATAGAAAAGAGAGAGAGAGAAATGGGGTTTAACGTCCACTTGACTCAACCTAGGTCATTTCGGGACGAATTATGTGTCAATTGCATTTTATTAATTCGCTTGTGTGTAGGGGTCTTTAGCAGTGGGAGGAAACCGAAAGACCCAGAGAAAACCCACGAAGATGGACAGGCAACCCTACTCCTTGTCACGTACAAGTGGACAATCGAAACTATGCCTATTAAAACATCTGCGGCATTTAAAAATTGATTTGTCATATATTATTGTCAACATAAACAATGACGCCAAGACTGGTTTGTAAACTGTTTTTTGATTGAGTCGAAGCATGAAATTACGTGGCCAATGAAATAATCATGAAAGGCAGATAATTTGAATTTGTGACTACCTCGTGAATGGACTCAGAGGTTATTGGAGTAGAACGGAATGATACAACTGGGATACCTAGGACGACACCAAATTTGAATTTCAGAAACATTTCAGCCATATATATCTAACATAGGCAAAGCATTTTTAAAAAGAATGATCACTTTAAAGCTTGCATTCAATCGCCTTAAAGCCCATGTATAGAGAAAATTTTATTTTAATCATTTTAAACCTCAGCTTCTACCATTTTTAAACATGATTTTATTAATATTTAAACCAATAGCACATGGTACATGGTTAGGTCTAAATATTAAGGTCAACTGCATATTTTGTCAAAAGTCACAAGATGTAATCAGGACTAGTACTAACCATAACCCACAATCTTGTCAACAATCATGTGCCCTAACCCTATTTACATCTTGCGACCCTGACAAAATCTGCAGTTGGCCTTAATATTTAGATCTAACCCTTGGTACATATAAATATCGACTATCCTGGTTCCCTGAATTTTTGGGGGAGGGGGGGGGGAAAGTGAAGTTTTCTTACTTTTTGGTTTTGTAGCACATTTTTGAAGGTGCTCTGAACTACTACTACTATCCGGATAAAATCAAGTCGCCCGATTTAAAGAACTAGCATAGTACACAGTTAATCACATGACTCAAATAGTTTCCGATGCTAGAGGAAGTAGTAGTTTCAACGCTTTTGGACAGGCATCTTTGTATTATGAAAATGACAGGAGTTCTCACAACATAAATATTTCCTACATTCAAATTGAGGCTGGTTATTACATATTGCCTGAACACAGACACCAAATATTAAGTTAAACAATATATTTCCACAGGATATGAGGCAACCAATGACTAGACAACTTTTGTTAATTATATACAGCTAAACATTTTGCTTATGACTATTTTTATGCTAGAGGTAGTAGGCCTAGTAATTTCCACGATTTGGAGAGGTCCAAATGAAATGAAATGTGGTTTAACGTCCTACGTTCCTGAACCGACTGGGCTAATGAAGACAGACATATGCTATACAGTTGCGATGAAGAGAATTTTGCCCTGACAGCAGCACTATAGCCTACATTTATTTCAAATTCCAACTGTCAAGGTTTTTTTTTACGTGCATGCCAATGTGTACACAGTCCCCAGTTTTTCGTCAAAGTGTGAAGGGGAGAGAGAGAGAAATGGGGTTTAACGTCCACTTGACACAAACTAGGTCATTTCGGGACTAACACATGGTTCAATTTTAGTTCAATAATTCGCGTGTACATAGGGGTCTTTAGCAGTGGCAGGAAGCCGGAGCACCTGGAGAAAAAACCCACGAGGTTGGACAGGCGACCCTACTCCTTGTTACGTACAATCTGGGAAATGGAACCCGGCCAGTTGACTCAATGACAGACCTTAGGATACAGCGCGCATGTGCTAACCATTCGGCCATCCAACACCCCTTAAAGTGTGAAGGCATCTTTGTATAATAAAAATGGCATATAAGGTGTAACATTATTACGTCCTTGACTAACCCGTCAAATGATTGTTCAAAATGGCGACTTCTGTGTTCCAGTTAAAATGGATTATTAATCATTTCCCAGATTATTTTATAAATTAGGTAAAAAGTCCTTCAATGCTCTGTTTGTTTCCAAGTCTCTATTATAGAGACTTAAAGATTATGGGAGATTAGATAAAGAGTTGGCAGTTCTCATTATAATAGTTAAAAACTAAATAATGTAAAGGGAATTTGCTGAAAATTTCAGTAAAATTATCTACTTTGAACCATGATTTTAACGATTGAATGGAAATCGAACAGCAATTCGGAATCTAAACCAATAAACATTGCAGGCTAGCGATGACATCGTGATTTGATTACGGTCTGGATAAGTTAATTAATGTCTAATTAATAGTTTATATAACATTTCAGGCCTAAAAAAAGACCTGCAATAGACAGATTTAGCTCTTGCATAATGTATGTTTAATATGCATTTTAGATAAGTTCGCGAAATAGGAATAAAACAGGGATTTTTCAAAATTGTTTAGTCTGTAGTTACGTTACATTCTTGGTTAACAGTTATATGGAAGCCTAGGTTATTAAGGTCAGAATATTATTAATTTTGATATTTTAGGGGCTGTGAGATGAGACTGGACTGAACTGAGGATTTGAAATTTTTGGTTCTGGGTCCACCATAAAAACTAATTAATAAGTGTTCTAAGAACCTAAAAGCCCCAAGGACAAAGGAGAGGACGGTAGTTAATTCAGAAAATAACCCATCACCAACATTGTATTAACATAACAATAAATAATATAATGTATCCTTCGTAAAGCATGGATCTATATAACTATGCCGTAAGCGATGACTATCCTCCGCGACATTTCATTTCTATAAATAAACTATTTACTACAAGAGCAAATAGACCTTAATCTTCAGCAAAAGTCATTTTCTCTACGAAAAAAAGAATACAAAATTAAAAATGTTCAGATATTTACCTCTTCGGATTTGAGCCACCTGTCATATAATAGATGCTGTTCCTCGTAGAATTCTCCCTCCCTCGGGCCGTCATCTTGGAAAACCTGGTCCTTTTGGTTATTCTGGTTATTCTGTATACTGGTGTTACTGCCCGCCTTGTTTTCACTGCTCTGTGCCAATAATTGTGCCTGTTTATGTCTTTGTGATATTTTGCGTTTGGCTGAATAAGTTAAATCATTCGACACAGAACCTGGAAAAATCGTTAATTTTAAAAATATATTTTATCATTCCTTGATAAACACCAGAGAATAGAAATGAAATTGGGTTTAACGTCGTACTCTTCTGCTCCGATTCGGCTAATGAAGACGGACATACGCTATACAGTGTTCTGTGAAGTAAATTTTATCCGGGTAGTGGCACTATGGTCTACTCTTATATTGAATTACAACTGCCAAGGGATCTTTTACATGCAACGCCAATGTATACACGGGTCCTCGGTTTTTCGTCCCATCCAAACGACTAGACAGCTGTCCTTGTGAGGCCCTCCGTTCTGCACCACTGACAAGGGGGAAACCACACCGGAAAATCCTAATGAACTTTCTGGGCCAATGCAGGGATTGGACATGTGACCTCCAGAATAGTGAGCCAGTGTCTTACCCACTTAGCCACCGTGGCTCCGTAGAGAATAGAGAAGCCTATTAGTTCAAACGTCACTCAGAATAAACAATAATTGTATTCCATAGAACTGTGTCCTGTGTATTTCAAGTTCATTTACTACATGTCATTGAAACAAATTGCGAGTGCTATTTGTCAGACGTTGGCGTTAATATTCTAGTCAATTTCGGAGTATTAGAAGAAGGCGTTCGACATAAACTATGTAATTTTGGGACTAACATATGATTCAATTCAAGGTTGGACAGGCAAGTCTACTCCCTTGTCACATACAAGTATGGAATCAAAACAACACCACCAGACTCAATGCCAGACCTTGTGATCTAAAGCACACAATTTGCGAGTGCTATTTGACAGACGATGGCATCAATATTCAAGTCAATGCAGATTATTAGAAAAAGGCGTTTAATGTCCATTCAACACAAACTATGATTCAATTTTATTTCAATTGCGCGCTTGCATGTTGGGGTCTTCAGCAATTGGAGGAAACTGGAGGACCCAGAAAAAACCCACATGGTTTGACAGGCAACCCTACTCCTTGTCACATGGAATCGAAACTATGCCATGTGACTCCATGACAGACCTTATGATCTAAAGTGCAAACCATTTGGCCAATCAACTCCCCTACTGACCAGAAAATATGGTCTTATAAAAAATTGTTTACCGTTTGACATTGAATCTGTTCGTTTGGCAGCCATTCCTTTCCGACATTCCATAACAACCAAATCTTTACAGTGTTTGTGAGCGTTAATACTACATTCTGAAATAAATTAAATTATCACTGAAACTTAAAAACGACTAGACCTCATTGGTTTTCATCAAGGTTGGATCCAGAGACAATGGATGGGGGGGGGGTCCCTAAAGATGAAAATGTCTTTATGTAGTTTTGGGGTCATTTTTGGTCTTGAATTTAAAGATACATTCCCGCGTACAAACTGGGTGATTTAATGGTATATATGGACTAAAAACATATTCAAACTAATTAATTTGTCATAATTTTGCTTCAAATCCTTCTCAAACATTGTAATTGCGAAGGAATGCCCTGCTATAAAAATTCTATCAAACCAGGTCATATTTACATCACGTGATTTTTCGGGGAATCCAGTATTTTTCTAGTAAGATTGGATATCTCTAATTTCCATATATACCAAAATTACCATACTTTTATTGGAAATAACCACACGATAAATACTTTTCTGGGAACCCATCTTTAAGTCGTTTTTGATGAATTGGTAAGATTGCCACGGGATATACTCTAAAAAGCACCAATTAATGTCAGTTTTTCAAAACTACCCCACCGCCTTTTAATTTGTCTCTGAATAACACCACCAGATCAACCAAGTTTAATACTATAGTTTCTAGTTCATTAAAATCTGATTAAAATACAGATGTATATTTCGTTTTGTTTTTTTTATACTTCGATGGCTTACACTAAATGAAGATCTGATCGGTTGTAGTGATAGGTCACGTCAGAGGTCATACAAGCGGCTTTTGACCCCATGACATCAGACATTTGATCAACCAATCAGCATTGATGTTTCTAGTGGATTACCCACAGTTCCGTGCACCACCCGCCGAAAGCTCACAGCATCCAGAACGCAGGTTATATAACAACTCTTCCAGATCCTAGTGTAATAAAACGATATTTTGAACTATAAAAAAACGAAACGAAATAGGATCTGTGTTTTAATCAGGTTGAGCTCATTTAAATGCCAAATAAAATATAAATTAAAATGAGCAGTAATAAATATCTTACCTTTACATTTCCAACCTTGTTTTATTATACCCCACAACTGTAAAAAATAATAAAATAATTATTTTTGTCATTATATTCAGTTGTCTAAGGACGCACACCAGGTCATTTCAAGACTAACATATAGTTTAATTTTATTTCAATAATTCGCTTGTGAGTGGGAGGAAACCATTCGGCCACCCAACCCACCAAGCGAGAACAAAGAAGATTGGCCTCTACACCGATATGTCATGTAACTAGATTCAAAGAGTTAAAGAATCTTAACGTAAATAAATACTTACAAGTCCTGTACAGTGTATACAGAAAGTCGGTTTAAAGTATGTGGTTTCGTGGAAAGCATGTTTAAAACTATTGCGTAACGCGTGACAGTTGGCTCGGATAAAATATGTTTTCATTTCATCTTTACTTATCATACCGTCCCTGAAAAAAATAATCAATTTGTTTAAAGATGTGTTATATAAGATTTAGATAAAGAGCTGGCTGTTCTTGTTATAATAGTTCAAACATAGAATATATTGAAAGTTTCATTCAAATTACTTTATTCTGAGAGAAATTATGAGTGTTTGACAAGATCTAGTGTTCATTATCGTAACAATAGTACTTGACATTCGAGTCTAAGTCTCGAGTATCCATTTTATCGTTAAATTTTAAATCTTGCAGGTGTTCTAAATCATTTAAATTTTAAATTTCGCTGGTGTTTTAATCCAGTTGAATCTCGGCTATCCGATGGCCTAGAGGGTTGATTATAGACTTGTCATTCGAAGAAATGTCTAAATAATAGTTTATATAACATTTTAAGCCATAATAAAGACCTGCCAAAGAGAGATTTAGCTCTTATATAATGTATCTTTAAATTTGACTTATTATATATACATACATTAACATGCTGTCTTCTAGAGGTCTTTAGCAGTGGGAAACCTGGTGAAAACCCACCATGGTGTCTTCTAGAGGTCTTTAGCAGTGAAACAAAACCAGAAGAGCCAGCGAAAACCCATCAGGTTTGGCAGGAGACCCTACTCCTTGTCACTCAATCCCCCAGAATACTCGACACAAACTAGGTAATTTCGTGCCTACTCTTCCTTACAGTCCAACAGTTAAGGGTTCCTTCAAGTGCCTGCCCATGCGTACACCGATGGACTATAGTTTTTTCTTTTTAGCTCCATAGTCACCATCCTTGACTAGTGAAGGCCAGACTTGAAAAATCCTGAAGGTTCTTATCCTCCAATGCCAGGACTCAAAATCAGGAATTCTAGTCGAGAGTCCAGTGCCCATAATGCCCAGCCCCTATATAACAGAACTATGTGAAGATTAATATATGAGAATTGATTCTCAAGTTTAAACGAGAAATATCATATAATTCAAAAAATAAACTTACTTATCGGCATCAAGAACATAAAAGGAATCTATAAATGGAAAGTTTCCGGCTATAGCCTCAAATTCAGCATGTGAAATAAATCGATCTTTATCGTGATCATAATTCTTAAATACAGCCTGAAATATATATATCAATATATCACTTAATACTATCAATATATCATTCAATAATTACTAATAAACATTAAAGTTCGCATTATATTATCGCTAATATTTTCTCTAGCATTATATTATCGCTAATATTTTCTCTAGCATTATATTATCGCTAAAATTACTAACAAAATTTTTGTAGCATTATAATTATATTATTGCTAGTATCATATTAATGATAAAATTACTAAACACTGTTATCAAAAGTCTTCTATTATCGCTAAAATTACTACTAACCATTATCACTAGCATTACATTATCGCTAAAATTACTACTAACCATTATCACTAGCATTACATTATCGCTAAAATTATTAATTAATATTATCTCTAGCATGATATTATTACTAAAATTACTAGGCAAATGACAGCTCACCTACAATTCTTCATAGGAAAGTGTTGGTTCATGATCGTTTTGCCTACATTTTTAGCTATTAAATTATTCATCAAACAAGAAAATAAAACAAAAAAGTAAGTTCCTACCTCCACCATGTCATGGACATGTTTATTTATTGTATTGGGATCTGGTGGACTCACTCCAGATATCCAATCAGCAAACATCACAGGCTTAGTGGGTGTCGTCGGCTACAAATAAATCATCATTTTAATTAAATTTCAAATCATCATAATAGTAACAATAGTAAAAACTTATGAAATTTTAGTCAATCATAACATTGCTGTGTGGAAAAATGTCATCTATCTTTGCAACTAAGATTAATAGAGCTGTACAGTAAAATATTACCATCATGCCACGATTTCATGTCAATGGAGAGAGAGAAATGGGGTTTAACATTCACTCAATGCACCTAGGTCATTTTGGGACTAACAAATGGTACAATTGTATTTCAATAATTTACTTACACGTAGGCCTTTACTACTGATGAAAACCCATAGCATCCACTCAACGCAACTAGGTAACTTCGGGACTAACAAATGGTACAATTTTATTTCAATGATTTACTTACACATAGGTCCTTAGTAGTGATGGAAAACCATATAGTATCCACAGAAAACTCACGAAGTTGGGCAGGCGACCCTAGTCCCTGTCACATGCAAGCTTAGGATTGAAATCATGTCATATGACACAATGACAGACCTTATCATCTAAAGTGTACACGCTAGACTATTTCGACCATCCAACCCCTTTTATATTAAACTAAAACATTTTAAGAATGCAAACATTCATTGGCCGTAGTAGGATTTTAACGTGCAACCAATGAAAAAGCTGCATCCTTAAAAAATTCAATCAAAGTTGTCAAGAATAAGGCCCCCGACTCTGAAAATATAAGATAAAAGTACTTACTGAGGAAACTGAACCTCGAGGTTCTCTAGCCAAAGATAATTCATAAATTTCATCTTCAGTATAATTAAGATCCAGTGATAACTAAAATCAAAAAATACAAGACATATCAAAAAAATACAAATATATGTTTTGGAAGGTACAGAGATAGACAATCTATTAGTAAGGGCAGGGAGACTGCACCACAACTAGTAGTGTAAAAGTTATACAGAAAGAGAGAAAAGGGGTTTAACACACACTTGACGTCATTTCGGGGCTAACATATGGTACAAATTTATTTCAATAATTTTCTTGCCTGTAGATTGTCTTTAGCAGTGGGAGGATATCCAAGGACACAGAGAAAACCCAAGAGGTTAGACAGGCGACCCTACTCCCTGTCACTTACAAGCTTGGGAATCTAAACAACGCCACTTGATTCAATAACAGAGAGAGAAAAGGAGTTTAACGTCCACTCGACACACACAAAGTAGGTCATTTTCAATTTTCAGTGGTTCAATTTTATTTCATTAATTTACTTGTGCTTAGGTGTCTTAGCAGTGGGAGGAAACTGGAGAACTCGGAGTAAACCCACGAGGTTGGACAGACGACCCTACTCCTTGTCACATATAAGGGGGGAATCGTAATCATGCCAGTTGACTCAATGACAGACCTTATGAAAGAACGTGCACGCATTCCTTGTCAAGTAAAAGCTGGGAATCGAAACCACACCACTTGACACAATGACAGACCTCATGATACAACGTACATGCGTTAACCATTCGGACACCCAACCCCACAACTCAATGACAGACCTTATGATCTAAAGCACTCTCATTATACAACTGGACCCTGAGTCCCCCCCAAAAAATTGTAAACTTACCCGTAAAGTATTAACCAGATCCATATTTGCATCAACAGGAATATTATCTACACGTTGTAATCTTGTTAATTCTTGTAACATTAACGATAACTGGGCCATTTTACGGAAATTGATCAAATTACCCTCCACGCGATCAGGAAGTGCTGTATGTAAGGATATTAAATCTTTTAAATGGACACCTCTGAAAAAAATCAAAAACAAGTATTTTTATACACATATTCAACGCAAAAAGACAGTACGAAAACCTTTAACAAATAGAGATATTAAGGTTTAACATCCACTAGTCCATGGGCATCAAACATGTGGCCCGCCAAGGGTTTAAATGTGGCCCGTGGAACAAATTTCAACAAACTGACACGTTGATAATTCTTAGAAATCATTAAAACTTGGCATATTCATAAATTTTTGAATGTTAACAATGTTTTTGTGGTTGTTTCGAAAATAATTCAGTGTAAATTTTTTAAAAAAATGACTAATTTGGTCCACTTCAAAGTATTGTATTGCATTATAATATGTAACGATTTTAGTCAAATAAATCAAATACAGTTTCTTTATGTTGATATTTTTGTATCTCTCCGGCCCACTTGATGTAAAATATTAGTTCATGTGACCCCTGAATCGAAATGAGTATGACATTCCTTCACTAGTCCAAACTAACATATTGAATGGTCTTTACATATTTACATTATAAATAGTTATACTTACAAGATTGGAACTAAAATATGGTGCAGGGAGTGATCTTTACATACTTATATTATAAATAGTTATACTTACAAGATTGGAATCTTAAAGTCAACACACTGATGATAAACTTTACGATAATTACTAAAATTATTATTTGATGATAGAAGTTCTGTAAATTCCATTAATGTCTGAATAAAAAACAACATGATACAAAATAGATAAAGAGTTATAAATAAAGAATTTTCAATTAAAATAATAGTAATCAACAGACATAATTCTAACATCCAGTCGATTTTTTTCAAGAGGTGAATTTTATTTAGGATGTGAATATTTCAAAAATGTGAATATTTTATTTTTAAACAATGTGAATATTTTGAACAATGTGAATATTTTGAACAATGTGAATATTTTGAACAATGTGAATATTTTGAACAATGTGAATAATTTGAACAATGTGAATCTTCTTTTTACAAAATGTGAATCTTTTTTTAAAATGTGAATATTTTTTAAAAGTGTGAGTATTTTTAAAAATGTAAATATTTTTAAAAATGTAAAATATTTTTAAAAATGTAAATATTTTTAAAAATGTAAATATTTTTAAAAATGTAAATATTTTTAAAAATGTAAATATTTTTAAAAATGTAAATACTTTTAAAAAAAGTGAATTTTGTGTGAATTTTTCAAGTACTGCAAGAATCTTTACTTATTTGTGATTAGTTGAATGTATTTTGAATGGACATTTAATGATAAATCTTATTTTTTAGGATTAGGAATGGGATATGCCTTCTTTAATCATTTAATTAAAAGCAGATTTTGAATTTTCATAAATCATAATCCACCGTAAATAGAAATAATGTTTTAATAACATATTGTATAATGGCTGCTTATAGAACAAATGGATGACTAAGTATATTAAGGGGGCATTATGGGAGATTAGATAAACAGTTAAAAAATAGATAACGTAAAAAAAATCAGCCTCGATCATCATTACTAAAATCGATATGATAAAAAACCAAGTCTCGATTATCCATTTATTAAACGTTTAATTATCCTTCACAAAATGAATTCCAATTCGCTAAATATCGCAGGCTAGCTATAACATCTAGAGTTGATTATGGTCTGAATAGGTTAATTAATGTCTAATTAATAATTTAGAAAACATTTCAGGCCTAAAGAAAGACCTGTTATAGGCAGATTTAGCTCTTGCATAATGGATGACTAAGAATATTAACATTTCTGTTTAACTCACCTTTTGTGTTTCTGAAGGTAAACATGCATTAGTTTTAGAGAGTCGAGCCAATGCACTGTGAGTTAGTCCCCCTACTATAGCCATTAATGTATTGAAGTTTTGTAACACTCTTAAACGCTGAAAAAGACAAAAGAACATGGTTTACAAATCACATGACCAGCAGACCTCAAATTTATAGAAATATTAGCATGCTTTAGTATTCAATCATGAAACAAGGTTATACAAGGGCACCCAGATACAGTGATGCAGGATGGAGAGCCTGACAAAGACAGCAGTCTAGTCGTGGGCAGAACTCGAAAAAGAGAGAGAGACCTGTTAGACCCCTAGACACCCAAATGACAAAATCTACAAGAGGGGGAGAGAGTTAGCGAGAGATATATAGAGAGAGAGAGATTTTTATATCCACTCACAGAAACTAGGTCCTTTCGGGACAAGCGCATGGATCAATTTTATTTCAACAATTCGCCTGCGCGTAGGGGACTTTAGCAGTGGGAGAAAACCGGAGGACCCAGAGAAACCCCATGAGGTTGGTCAGGCAAACCTACTGCTTGTCACATACAACCGGGGAATAGAAACCACGCCACTTGACTAAATGATAAACCTTCTGATTCAACGCGCACATGCTAACCATGCAAACGTTACACCCTATTTCTCTCCCTCTCTCTCCTTATTTTCTATTTTTAGTAGTATCAGTCTCGTGGAGGGTTGATGTGGCGAGTGGTCTAACATGTGCTTTAGACCATAAGCTCTGTGACTGAGTCAAGTTGAGTGGTGATCAGGTTGCCTGTCTAACCTTGTGGTGTTTCTCTGGGTCCTCCGATTTCCTTCGATAGCTTAATATGGATCATAAGGTCTGTCACTGAGTCAAGTGGCGAGGTGATCAGGAGTAGGGTTGCCTGTATAACCTTGTGGTGTTTCTCTGGGTCCTCCGATTTCCTTCGATAGCTTAATATGGATCATAAGGTCTGTCACTGAGTCAAGTGGCGAGGTGATCAGGAGTAGGGTTGCCTGTATAACCTTGTGGTGTTTATCTGAATCCTTCGATTCCCTTCCATAGATAAATGTGTTGATACCTACCTTAGAAACATTAGAGAATTTAGTTATAACATCAGCTCTTTGTTGTGGAGTCGTTTTGCTGAGGATCATACATTGTACCCATTGTGATAAACCATTAAATAAACCAATTGATCTCTCTAATTTAGGATTTTCTTTTAAGGAAGCTGTAACTGCATAGTTTTTATAATCAGAAAACTGAAAGTAGACAATGAATTATAAATATTAAGAAATGAAATGAAATGGGGTTTAACGTCCTTCTGTTCTGCTCCGAACTGGGCTAATGAAGACGGCCATACGCCATACAGTGTGCTATGAGGGAAATTTTGCCTGGACAGCGGCACTACGGCCTACTTATATCGAATTCCAACTGTCAAGGGATCTTTAACATGCACGCCAATGTGTACACGGGACCTCAGTTTTTTGTACCAACTGACTAGACAGCTCTCCTCGTCAGCCTCTCCGTCAAGCATCACTGACAAGGGGGTATAAATATTAAGAGATTATAAACATTTTAACCCTAAAGCTGCTGAATTGTTGACGTCATGTATGACATCGTCAACTGAATTGTTTTTGGGAATACATTCATGACGTTGGGTGTCTCTAATAAAACTGATATAAAATGTAAACAAAACAACAAGAATGACATAGCCATTTTCATCACTGTCACTGAAATCTGAGTCAAAAGTTGTCATTAAATTTTAGTTAAGTTCACTGTTTTCATCCTTGTATAATCCACCCAAAACGGTTTGTGCCGCTACCGGAATAATCCGGGTAACACGGGACAAGGGTAAAGAGATTAAATGATTCACAAATTTCCACTCAAGATGTCATTTAAAGGATTGAGAAGTTTCCTTTGGTAATAAAGGCCTACTTACATGAATTCTCCGGAAGGCTTTATATTCTAAATAGGTCAACTGATCTGCCAATTCTTCTGGTTCAAGATGGTTGAAGACTAGAGAAACTTTACGGTTGTGGTTGGATGGATTTCGTACAGACATATTTCTCATCCAATCGTATGATGGGCTGAAAAAATGGAAAACTCGATTATTTCCTTAAAATGGCAGCTCACTTTTTCATTCGGCAAACCTCATCAGACTTCGGTACCCTACAGCTAAACTTGGCTGTATGAAGAATTATGTCATTGGAACTACTCTCAAGTTCCCGGATTAAAAATGACGGCGTCCATGAAGACGCCTGTGAAGAGTGTTTTATCTTGACCATCATACAAAGCTTTCAATGTCCGAAGCTGTTTTTCTTTAAAGTTTAAACAAAGGACAGCACTACACACTCTTTGACTACTTTCTAAAAGCAGCAAGTACATCGTTAGCCGCATCACAATTGTATGGGTGTAGCTACATACATCCGAGGTTAGATATAGGGTGGGGGGTTGGATGGCTGAATGGTTAGTGTGCGCGCGCTGTATCATAAAGCCTGTCATTGAGTCGACAGGTGTGGTTTCGAATCCTGGTTGTACGTGACCATCCAACCCCCCAATTGCGTTCAGTAATGCGGAGATTGTGATTAGTCAATTCCAGATCAGCTTACATATTAATACCCGTGATACAAAAAATTCCTCTAAATTCTTTTCAAAGGCTTTGATTATCCAAACATTAGATTGGCTGTTTAATCAAGGTCGATGGTCAAGGCCCAGAATGTGCTTTTCTAAAACATGTCTTTAGATGTTAAAGGGGGGTGGGTATCAAATGATTAATGGTTTATTAAAATAACCTGCAGTTTAAATAGGATTGATTAACAGTACCAACTGTCCATTGTGTGAGGGTCGTGGGCCTCAAGTTTTTCCTACCATGTTTAGAGCGCTGGTGCCATATTCATGCACGAAAATTAAAATATTTTAAGTCTAGAGCTCAATTTGTGCTATGATTTTAGTGCTCAAAGTTCCTAAGTGGTGCAGGACAGGGGAACGAAATGAAATGAGGTTTAACGTCCTACTGTCCTGCTCTGACTGGGCTAACGAAGACGAGTGGGGAGAACGAAACACTAAAATTCCACGTACATGTTAGTGTGCATGTAAAAGAACCCTTGACAGTTGCAAATCCGATAAAAAAGTAGGCCTTAGAGCCGCTGTTCAGACAAAATTTCACTCACAGAACACTACATGGCATATGCTTGTTTTCTTTAGCTCATTCTGTACAGATCAGTAGAACGTTAAACCTCAGTTCAATTCCTCTGAATTAATGATAAATAATATAATATAAAACTTACACTTGTGAAAGATCGACGAGTTGTTTTAATTTGGTATTTCCTTCTGCTAGTAATAACTGACCTAGACGATCTGTAGCTTTACGTAACGGACTATCCATAGCAAAATGAACCGGATTCCGCTGTATCCAATATCTGAAAATAAAACAAATAACTAAAGCTGCATAATCTGAGAGCTAAATCCGACGATTGCAGGTCTTTATTTTGGCTTCAAATGTTATATAAATGCTTAATTAAACATGTATTCACACAAGAAACCTGTAATCAACTCTCTAGACTATCGGATGGCCGAGATTTAAATGGATTGAGAGAGAGAGAGAGAGAGACAGTTTAACGTCCACTCGACACAAACTAGGTCATTTCGGGACTAACATACGATTTAATTTTATTTCCATTATTCATTTGCTCGTAGGGGTCTTTAGCAGTGGGAGGAACCCGGAGGACCATGAGAAAACCCACAAAGTTGGACAGGCGTCCCTACTCCTTGTCAAGTTAAATGGATTGAAACACGATCAACATGTAATGATTTAATTCAAAAATGGTGAATCAAGGAGTAGTCTAGAATAACAAGTACCATTGTTACGATAATAAACAATCCATGCCACATCTTATCAAAACTTCAAACAGTGATAACTTTGCTCAGAATAAAGTTATTTGAATGAAACTTTCAATATATTCAAAATCCATTATCTAATTTTGAAATATTATAGCATCTTTTAATGATACTACCAACATGGGACAATCAATATCGTCAAATGGCGGCGACAATAATATAAAATTATTCAGAAAAAAATGACAGGGAAGAAATTCCCACTAAACCAATCCTTGTAAAAGAAAGACCACAAATGAAAAGATTTCAAAATTACAATCTAAATTAAAGGAGCACGTTTCTACGTCTTGTAGATCTTATCTGCGATACCACTATTGTGGAAGCAGATGTTAAACAACCAGTCCAGTCCAGTATTCCAGTCCAGTCCAAACATATGAATTCATTTTTATATATCAGTAGTCGATTGCAGTGGAAAATGGGGTTTTGAAAAATATGATAGTTTTACAGCGCATAAATTGATCGTTGGGTTTCCGAGACATTTCGGTCAATTTTTAACTCTGCCAAAGTCGCAATTTGTGATAAAAAATTGACCAGCATATATGGCCGAGATGGAAACCATGAATTTATAGCTAAGCAAATAATTTACATACCAGAAATAAAAACATACATTTTGTCTATTAATATTTCTCGAAGTAGTGTTGTAGACAAAATATAATTAGAACACCTGAATTATTCACATAACCGTTTCACCAAATTGTAAAACAAAGCCCTTCCATTTGCTCTTAACAGGCAATGCCGACCACTGCACAACAAAACACAGAAAGAAGTGTAAGAGCAAGGTTTGCCAGTCACGACACAAAGTTGTAAATTTTGACCACTCATATCACAGCATTATGGTTTTCGGAGAATTACTTTATCTATTAAAACTTTAATTAGATTCTGTCAAATCTCCTACCGTTTTCATTTCGTTATTTGAGATTAGAAAGTACTGATCGTGATTGTTGCTGGTACGTTTGTTCCTTCCTTGTTCATAAATTAGAATTAATTAATTTCAGATTGACTAGGAAAATAATTCTATACAATTGTAAATGAAATGGGTGTTAACGTCCTGTCCTACTTTTCTGCTCTGACTGGGCTAATGAAGAAGAGCATACACCATACAGTGTGCACTGAGGGGAATTTTGTCAAGGCAGCAGCACTACAGCCTACTCTTACATCAAATTCCAACTGTCAAGGGATCGTTTACATGCACAGCAATGTGTACACTATCCCTCAACTTTTCATCCCATCCGATGGACTATTGTCAGAAAGTCCCAATGAACACCGAGATTGAATACAGGTCCCCCAGGTTAGCCTACACAATTTTAACCTAGGCCTTAAACACAAAACAGGTCCTGTGTACACAATGGTGTGCACGTAAAAGATTCCTTGGCAGTAGGCTGTAGCGCTGCTGTTCGAGCAAAATTTCCCTCATAGCACACTGTATGGTGTAAACCTGTCTTATTAGCCCTGTCGGAGCAGAACAGTAGGACATTAAACCCCATTTCATTTCATTTCATTTAAACACAAAACATATAATATTTAGGGAAGTATTTAAAACTGAACCCTGTCTCATGTTTTCTAAAGATTCAAGAAATCGACAATGAAATGAACCGTAAAACCGTAAATAGAAAGTGTTTATATCTTGTTAAAGTGAGAACGAGGGGTTGGATGGCCGAATGGTTAGCATGCGCGCTGTATCATAAGGTCTGTCATTGAGTCAACTGGCGTGGTTTCGAATCCCTGGTTGTACGTGACAAGAAGTAGGGTCGCCTGTCCAACCTCGTGGGTTTTCTCCGGTTCCTCTGGTTTCCTCCCAGCACTAAAGGCCCCTACGCGCAAGCCAATTATTGAAATAAAATTAAACCAAATGTTAGTCCCGAAATGACATAGTTTGTGTTGAGTGGACGTTAAACCCCATTTCTCTCCCTCTCTTAAAGTGAGAGCAG
Organism: Patella vulgata; assembly: GCF_932274485.2. NCBI lineage: Eukaryota > Metazoa > Mollusca > Gastropoda > Patellidae > Patella > Patella vulgata. The sequence continues at coordinate 71,576,864 of NC_065883.2, read as the reverse complement.
TTCATTTATCATGATATAGCGAAATTTAGAACAACAAACAAGCCATCTCCACAGATGGCATAGTCATTCGGATGAGATGAAAAAACATTGGCGTGCAGGTAAAAGGACCCTTAACAGTTGGTAGCTCCTATTGATGGATTTTCCCCGGAGTCAAGGGCAATCAAATGCACCTTTCTAACCTAGTTAAAATAGCTCTGAGATCTAATGTATATTGGACCACATAGGACATTTTGTTAAAATTGAATGAAAAATATTTGCATTTACAAGCTATTTTTGACATTATTTTGAAGACCTGATCATGATGGCCTTACTATTGTGTTCCCAAAACGTGTGATGGGCATACAGGTTGACGGATGGACTCATTTTAATAGTTTGAAAAGCAGGCAACAATAATCTTTACTCAATTATCATGAGAATAGATCGAAACTTGTCAAACAGTACAGATCTATGAGAAAAGATTGGAACTTGTCTATAAATATAGTTGACTTACCTAACAGCCCGACAGATTTTAACTTTATATTGTTGTACAGGACAGTCATCGCTAATAGGTAAATGTTGACAGTCTGGAAGATCACACGTTATAGTTTCATCGCAACCTTGGTAGCTGGGTGCACGTTAAGGAAAGAAATAATAGTATCATGACATAATTCTGACGAGGAAACAGATTTTTATAATTCTATTATAACAGTGTTAATAAGAAGGAAAATATTAGTTGTAAGTCCACTCAAAATAGATAGGGGATATTTGAACTAAACACAGGTAGCTTTTTCTTGGCGTTATTAAATACTGCTAAAGGGCGTTGAGCAGTCTAAAATGCACATTTTAAAGCTAGAACTGTAATTTTTGTTCACAAGATATGATATTTTTTTGTTATTTGGGGTGATGAACTACACATTAATCACCCTAAAAAAAACAATTTTATTTACCAAACTTGGCCCAAAAGCATGATAATAATGGGTGCTGATGACAACAAAAGTTCAATTTTCTCAGTTATGCCTGTATGGATTTATATAAAATTTGGCATGAAACACAAGGGATACTTTTTGGCTATAGACCATGGTTTATCTGGTATCCATGGAAATGCCAAAAAATTATGAGTTTTCTTGGAAATTCTATGAGTTCATGCTAAAAAGAGATATCGATAATTTCTCCCAAACATCAAAAGTAGAGGTTATAAGAAACATTTCAACACCAAAAACGTTAAAAAATATCATCTCAAAGTATTTTAAAATCTTTGTTCATTATTTACCTTTAAACAAGATTGTGTGATTTTCGGTAAATTCTTTGAATACGTCCACAAAAAGTTTTAAAATACAACAATTCGGTCGTAAAAAGTAAATATTTACTTCAGTGCACTACTCTGCTACTCTAAAAATCATTTTATACATTTAAAAAATGGTAATCTTTGATCATCAAAAAATAAAGAATAGCCATGTTCCAGTCGCGATAGATGGGGTAGACCTGGATAATAGCGTCTTAGTGGGAATTCCTTCTGACGTCATATATAGGTAGATGTCAATGGTTCAGTGTGAAACTGTTGCTGGATGCAGCCATGATTGTTTACTGGAGATCACGTCAATTTATTCAAGAACTAATCTTGGTCAGGAAACCTTCTTGTTTCCCATAAATATTTTTTTTTTCCTTTCTGCTTGTATCTCCATTATTACACAACAAACAGTCGACCTGCTATATATATCCTCTGGGTTATTTTACAAACGAAACAATTATGCAAAGTTTTAATAACAATCGGTGTTGAAGAGTTAATGCGTATCTTCGACTAGTCAACGCCCTTAAACAATTAAAAACCAGGATATTTCAATATCCTTAATATCGCCCTGTGAATAGTGTAGTATTGGCAGCCAATGATAGGATAACTGGTATAGGACATAGGAGATATATATATATATAACTCCCTGTGTGTAGTATATTGACATCCAATCACAGAATAACTGGTATAGGATATAGGAGATATATCCTACTATGTTCATGGAATATAAACAGGAGAAGAGAACATGTGGACAACAGCTGATAGGATTTACATTATTTGAAACCCAAAAGAGGAAGTGAATGAAATCGACTCAAGGATCTAGTTCTTAAATATTTTAGAAAATCCATCAGAAGTAGGGAATTACTTTGGTATCTCAACTTGACTGAATGACTGACCGAGTGATCTAAAGCACATGTTAGAGAGAAAGAGAGAGAAATGGGGTTTAACGTCCACTCGACACAAACTAGGTCATTTTGGGACTAACATATGGTTAATAATAATAATAATAATAATAATAATATATATTTTTTATAGACCGTTACACACAAATTGTCTCAACCGCCTTTACATGGGCGTACTACACATTGTATATACATAATAATAAATAAATAAAAACTATCAATAATTGGTATTTAAAAAAAAAAAAAAAAAATCTCAATTAAAGATATACAAATGTATGCCTATAAAAACATTAGATTGACTAGTAGTATTATTGCCCAATTGAATAAATATGTTGTGAGCTTGGATTTAAACAGGCTGAATTTGGTGAGTGATCTAAGTCTTAGTGGCAGCTCATTCCAGAGAGAAGGCGCGGCACAGCTGAAGGCGCGATCGCCATACAACTCACTGGCTTTTTTTCCATGTGTTTTGTGGGAAAAGGGTCGCAACTTCACCTCATCACTGCTTCTAGTCCGATAAGATGGAACTTGAATACTAATGATATTAGTGAGGTAACAAGGCGCTAACTCACTATGGCGTATTAACTTGAAAATTATACACGACAGTTTGAAATGAATCCGCTTCTCAACTGGGAGCCAGTGTAGTTCCCGAAGAATGGGCGTCATCTGTGCGTGACGCCCCAACTTCCTTCGGATTACCAGTCGAGCAGTGGAATTCTGAACATGTTGTAATTTCTTTAACTTGTATTTCGGGAGACCATAAAAAAGACTGTTACAGTAATCCAGTTTTGATGTCACAAAGCCATGCACCAATTTCTCAGTACTGACCTGGTCTAACAAATGCCGGATTTGCCCTATACGCCACGGCGAGTGAGAAGCCTTGCTACACACACTCTTGATCTGATCATCCATCAGTCCAGCCGAGTCCATCATCGCTGATGGCGAAGCAAGAACCTCACCAACTCGTACATCACCCGCGACAACCTGCGGACTCGCATTTTTCCTGCACGATGAGAAACGGACAATTTCAGTCTTATCGTCATTGAGTGCAAGTAAGTTTGCACACATCCAGAGACGAATCTCATCTATACAGGCCTCAATACGACCGGCAGAAATCAAGTCCGTTCGCGAGTCACAAGTGATGTAGAGCTGGGTGTCATCAGCGTATATTACGGCATTTAGACCATGGCGGCTGATAATATCCTCGACTGGAGTCATGTATAATGCAAACAGAACCGGTCCTAGGACCGAGCCCTGAGGAACTCCAAATTTTAGGGGATGGTCCTCCGACACCGCCGATCCAACTGACACTCTTTGTGTTCTTCCTCGAAGAAAGGAATTGATCCAATCATAAGCCTGACCACAGACGCCAAAACGTTTACGCAATCTGTTCATGAGAATGTTGTGATCGATGGTGTCGAAGGCAGCAGAAAGATCCAGTAATACCAATATGACATCATGTTGCTTATCAAGAGCAAGCACAACATCGTTCAGGACTCTAAGGAGCGCCGTCTCGGTGCTGTGCCCCTCTCGATAAGCAGACTGAAATTTGCCATAGAGTCCACCACTGGACAAGTACTGGTGTAAGCGTGAAAAACCACATTTCTCTAGGAATTTGTCTAGGAAACCACAATTTGACACTGGTCTGTAATTTTTGAGAGTATTTTATTTCAATTTTATTTCAATAATTTGCTTGCGCGTAGGGGTCTTTAGCAGTGGGAGGAAACTGGAGGACCCGGAGAAAACCCACAAGGTTGGACAGGCCACCCTACTCCTTGTCACATACAACCGGTGAATTGAAACCCCGCCAGTTGACTCAATGACAGACCGTATGATACAGCGCGTGCGTGCTAACCATTCGGCCATCCAACCCCCCTATGTTAGAGAGAGAGAGAGAGAGAGAGAGAGAGAGGGTTAATGTACACTGACACAAACTAGGTCAGTTCGGAACTAACATATGGTTCAATTTTATTTCAATAGTTCGTTTGCGTGTTGGGTTTTTTAGCAGTGGGAGGAAACCGGCGAAAATCCATAACGCTGGAAAGCGACCTACTCCTTGTCACGTACAAGCGAGGAATTGAAATCATGCTACTTGACTCAATGACAGACCTTTAGATGCAACTCGCACGAGTTAACCTTTCTAAAAGAGGACAGGAAAGAAATTGGGTCAAGGATATAGTTCACAAACTAAAATATTTTGTCCTATATATTATATTTCCTATAAGGATAATTATACTAAAGTACACACAAAATTACAACCAACTAACTAGTGACATATTTCAAATGACCACCACAAATTCTAAATTATCTATCACTATATAGGATCTACATTATTATTAGTACCCCACCCCCCACCCAAAAGCAGGGGGGGGGGGGCCGAATGGTTAGATGGTTAGAATGTGCGCACAGTTTTGATAAGGTCTGTCGTTGAGTCAACTGGCGTGGTTTCGATTCCCGGGTTGTACGTGACAAGGAGTAGGGTCACATGTCCAACCTTGTAGGTTTTCTACAGGTCCTCCTCTGGTTTCCTCCTAATGCTAAAGACCCCTACACGCAAGAAAATTATTGAAATAAAATTGAACCATATATGTTAGTCCCGAAATGACCCAGTTATGTCAAGTGGATGTTAAAAGCCATTTCTCTCTCTCTCCCGCAAAAGCAAGGTAAACGATTCTAGTTGGGGTCAAGAATCTAGTTCAACAACTAAATACGCTGTCCTTTATATCAAATTTCCTACCAAGAAAAAAAGAATTGTGCTGAAACACAAAACAAAATTAACCCTTGATCACTGGTGATATTATTTGTAGGTAGTCTTCAAATGACCATTACAAATTATCTATCACTTAAATTTGTATTGATAAATGTTTGGGTACGAAATCATGCATGGTCATGAAAAACAAATAACTGCAAGCCACTTTAATACCAATTCAAGCCATGAACAAGCAAAAAAGAGATTTGTATTTTTAGAAGCAAATTTAGCCAATAAGAGCATAAGTATTTTGCTACAAGGAAGTGATGAGGTGTAATCTTTCAATTGTCAGTACTTAATCTCATATTGTAATTTAATAGAGTTAATTATACCTCATATGGTAACACCACTATTAATCATCATATTAAAGGAGAACACTGCTGCAAAAAGTTGTTTTAATATGAAAAATAACATTAATATTAGATTATTTTTGGGACAGCAAGATTTTAAAAGTCGCTCTGAATATTTTTACGATGGAAAAATATACCAGCTTCGTTTTTATTTTTTTTCCGTTATTGACATCAGAGACGACAGACGTTCGAGCAAAATCAATGTCTGACAAGCTGTTACTTTCTGCCGATGCCATAATAATATATCGACCGCTACACGACGTTGCCTCTTACGTCATGTTACATGATTTAGCTTCAGCTCATTAATTGTCAGGTGTTTCCGTAATTGCAGAAATCCGAAAGTGTTTTTTTCTTAAAAAAAAAATTCTGAAATGCATAACACAATGAACTAAGTAAATGATAAAATTAAACTTTTACTACAGTATTCTCCTTTAACTTCTAGCAAGCTACAGTACCCACTGACTTTAAAGTGGTAATCAACCACTAGACAGTGGTGATCAACCAATGACTTTAAATTGATGAGCATATTAACTTCTAGCAAGACAGCGACCTAACCACTGCCTTTAAAGTGGGAATCAACCACTTCTTTTAAATAGGTGATTATATTGCAAATCAACTACTGACTTTAAAGTGGTAATCATATTGATTACATGCAAGCTAACCACTGACTTTAAAGTGGTAAATTCAATCACTGATTTTAAAGTGGTGATCATATTAACTTTAATTGCAAACTTTAAAGTGGTGATCACATTAACTTCAATCGCTGACTTTAAAGTGGTGATCATATTAACTTGAATTGCTGACTTTAAAGTGGTGATCATATTAACTTGAATCGCTGACTTTAAAGTGGTGATCATATTAACTTTAATCACAAACTTTAAAGTGGTACTCATATTAAATTCAATCACTGACTTTAAAGTGGTGATCATAATAATTTCTTGCAAGCTAACCACTTACATTAAAATATATTACCTAATGATTTATGTACAAAACCCTCCAAAAAAACAATGAATATATATATCAGTTATCATTGAAAGTAAAGAATTAAAAGTGTTATGATTTGTAGTCTCAGACAACTAAACCTGGTACATTTTAAACATCTTGGTAACCAAGACTATGTTGGGAGGTTTTCTACCATACACCATCTTGAAAATTAATGTTTTTTTGTAAGACATGCAGATAGATATTGTTATTCTTTCGCAATGTGAAATGTTTGTTGTAACTTCCATACTCATGCCTGTACATGTAGTTGTGAATAAACTGTTATTATAATTATTAACTTCAAGCTAGTAAACTACTGGCTTTAAAGTAGTGATAAAATTAACTTCAAGGAGAGAGAAATGGGGTTTAACGTCCACTCAACACAAACTAGGTCATTTTGGGACTAACATATGGTTTAATTTTATTTCAATAATTCACTTGCGCGTAGGGGGTCTTTAGCAATGGGAGGAAACCGGAGGACCCAGAGAAAACCCACGAGGTTGGACAGGTGACCCTACTCCTTGTCATGTAAAACCGGGGATTCAAAACCACGCCAGTTGACTCAATGACAGGCCTTATGATGCAGCCTCCACACGCTAACCATTCGGCCATCCAACCCCTGCAAACTCCAAGCAAGTTGAGTTAAAATGACAATAATAACGGTAGGGGGTCTTTAGCAATGGGAGGAAACCGGAGGACCCAGAGAAAACCCATGAGGTTGGACAGGTGACCCTACTCCTTGTCATGTAAAACCGGGGATTCAAAACCACGCCAGTTGACTCAATGACAGGCCTTATGATGCAGCCTCCACACGCTAACCATTCGGCCATCCAACCCCTGCAAACTCCAAGCAAGTCGAGTTAAAATGACAATAATAACGGTAAGAATGTTAGGAAATGGAAAGGTACAAAGTTAATTTGTCCCTGGTCTCGACTTATAGTTTATTGACCCTCACTTAATTACTGGTCCAGATGTTGAATCGAATAGACTATGGAATCTCTTCCTCACCCCCTGAAAAGATCAAGTGCTCCTATCAAACAGGACCCTAAAATAACCTTCAATAAATCTTGAATGTTTATGAGGGGGTAGAATCCATAGTTCCTAAAATATCCTTCAATGAATCTTGAATATTGATGAGGGGGTGGAGGCCATAGTCCCTAAAATAATACAGTTTGCCATTAAACTAGTAATAAAATGTCCATTTGATTAAAAACACATGGCTGAACGAAACTCTTCAATTCCCCAAACCCTTTTTATCACTATAAGGAGGTCAATGTCTAAACACGGCTATGTTTAATCAGGCATGTACCATTTAAGTTAAAAATATGTGGTCATCAGATTTCAATACAAATAAGGAAATGACCTAGTTCAAGTCAATGATTTTGATTGACAAATGAGCCATTCACAGAAGCATTAATTTCACAAATTTTGAAACTGTCAAATGCTTTGCAATTCTTTCAATCCAGGATGAACGTTTTGAAAGCTGATTTAGAAGTGAATAATGTTTCATTATTAAATGTTCTCGAAGGTTTTGTTAGAATGACTGTAATTAACAAAAGGTTTCAGAATTTGTTTCTTTCTTGAAGACTCATAGAAAACACCTTTGTTATGTTGTCAGTACCCTTGTAGAATAAATGAAATGAAATGAAATGGGGTTTAACGTCCTACTGTTCTGCTCCTATACTGGGCTAATGAAGATGGGCATACGCCATACAGTGTGCTATGAGGGAAATTTTGCCCGGGCAGTGGCACTATCGCCTACTTTTATATCGAATTCCAACTGCCAGGGGATCTTTTACGTGCATTCCAATATATACACGGGACCTCGGTTTTCCGTTTCATCCGAAGGACTAGACAGCTGTAGACTGAGGGTCTAATGTGTTGGTTATACAATACTTATTGGGTAATTTTATGAAATAAAAATGGAGTGCTGGGTCATAACTAGCTCAGAGCAACGAGGGTGGCGGGAAGTGTTCTCACGGGTGCTGTAAGATTAACGGACATGGTATATCTATTGTTTTTATGGTCGCCAATTTTTTCACAGCGGGGCCAAACTTTTTTCAGGTGGGGGCTTTGCCCCCCCCCCTAGTTACGGGTCTGATGGGGTGTACCGTCCTAATGTTCTGCTCCGACTGGGCTAATAAAGACGGGAGCCAGATTGAGGTTATGCTCAGGGAAAGATAACCTTGAGGGAATAAGGATTTTATATTGAGTGTTACTTTCCTTTTCCTACCTCGGGAGCCGCTGGCTCGCTGACCTGGAGGTCGTGCATTCAATCCCGGTGTTGGCGGAGAAAGTTCATGGGAATTTCGGCATGGTTTCCTCTTGAGTGCCTGGCAAGGGACAAAGCATAGTCGTTCGGATGGAATGAAAAACCGAGGTCCAGTGTACACAATGACTTGCCCGTAAAAGATCCCTTGGCAGTTGGAATTCGATTTAAGAGTAGGCCGTAGTGCCGCTGTCTGGGAAAAATTTCCCTCATAGCACACTGTATGGCGTATGCCCGTCTTCATTAGTCCAGGCGGAGCAAAACTGTAGGATATTCAATCCCTTTTCATTTCATTTCAAGATACTATTTATCTACCATTCTGTTTTGTTCATTAATTTGAGTTTACACGTCTCTCATAATAAAATGTATATTGACTAATAGGGACGACCATATGAATATGTGGGTGCATAAAAATGAATATGTACAAATCCAAGAGATGATAGATTTTCCCCCTGGTCAGGCGAAAGTACATTCCCATCAAAACTACAACCTATATTCTGATAAAGGATACAAATCTATGAATGCCTGTGCTAATTCTTCTGATTTCATAAACCACTGATGCATAAGGAAAAAAACACGACAATATTCTTCCCTTTGTTCATCTAATTCGTCTGGTCCTGAAAAAATAAAACAAAAGAAAATTCAAGTAGCCAATCAAACAAAGGCATCAGGAGTTTCCTAACTTTATCACTTGTTGTCAAATTAATCTAGATGACAATAGTCCAGGTCACCAAGATGTTATAATATTACAGTACACTGCCAGCCTTAGTGGCACTGTCTTGATAAAAGTTTTCTTCCTGGAGTATAGCGTGAAATGAAATGAAATGAAATGGGGTTTAACATCCTACTGTTCTGCTCCAATCTGGGCTAATGAAGACGGGCATACGCCATACAGTATATGCTATGAGGTAAATTTTGTCTGTACAGTGGCACTATGGCCTACTTTTATATCAAATTCCAACTGTCAAGGGATCTTTTACGTGCATGCCAATGTTGATATGTGACCTCGGGTTTTTCGTACCATCCGAACGATTAGACAGCTGTCCTTGTCAGGCCCACTGTCCTGCATCACTGACAAGGGGGAACCACGCCGAAAAAATCTGGATGAACTTTCTCGGCCAATGCAGGGATCGAACACCTGACCTCCAGGCTAGCAAGCCAGCATCTTACCTACTTAGCCACCATGACCCCCCTGGAGTCATTAAACTACCAGTAAGATGTTAAACCCATTTCTTTAAATTGTTTAGAACCAATTGTAACCCACAACATGTATTTTTTGTTTTATTTTTGCACTCTAATTATTAAGAGATTATAGTTTCTTGACAATAGAAATTGACCATTGAATGAGTGAGAGAAATGGGGTTTAATGTCCACTCAACAGTTTCTAGGTAATTTCAGGACTAACATATGGTACTATTTTATTTCAATAATTCATGGGCATACAGTTTTTTTTTAAGCAGTGAGAGGAAACCGGAGAAAACTTATGATTGGCGGCCGAACCTGGCTTTTGAGCTTTTCCCTCCCGCCGCCTGGTTCGCTTCTCTCTCGGCCGCAACCTAGCCCTGCGACCGACAAGTGGCCACCTTGAGACCCGCTGGCTGGCCGGCGCGGCCGAAGAGTACAAGTAGAGCGAGTCTACGACCTGTCAAATAGAAGCTTGGGATTGAAAACAACGCAACTTGATTCCATGACAGACCTTGTTACGAAAAAGAGCGAGAGAGAGAGAGAAATGGAGTTTAACGTCCATACGACCCAAACTAGGTCATTTTGGGACCAACATATGGTTCAATTTTATTTCAATAATTTGCTTGCGCGTAGGAGTCTTTAGCAGTGAGAGAAAACTGGAGGACCCAGAGAAAACCCAAGGGGTTGGACAGGCGACCCTACTCCTTGTCACGTACAACCGGGGATTCGAAACCACGCCAGTTGACTCAATGACAGGCCTTATGATACAGCGCGAGCGTGCTAACCATTCGGCCACCCAACCCCCCTAAAAACAAAGATGGCTTACCAAAATTATCGACACAGATCTGTATTAATCGGTCAGGTGTTGCAGCTCGAAGGCAAACCCCAACCACAACCGATTTCTCCTCCTCCATTACACACAGCACGCCCCGGTGGGCCACCACCTGCATGAGTGGTGTTGGCCGCCTGCAGGCACATCCAAATCGCGCCTAGTCTGAAAAAACCAAATAATTACATAATCAATATCAGTTAGCTCGATAACATTAACAGACCATTCGATCTAGAGCTCAGAAATTAGACCATTCTGCCACTCAACAACTCCCCTTTGATTCGAACCGGAAAAAAAACTCTACTAATGTGACTGTATATTCTTTAATGTTTTTTAAATATGATTGTTTTAAAACCTCTTAGGTACTTTTAAAAAATCTAGAAATGATGACATTATGAACATTATATTTCTGGACTAATTAGCAATCCCGCAGGTACACTAAAAGTGGGAGAGAGAGAGAGAGAGAGAGAGAGAGAGAGAGAGAGAGGTTTAACCTCCACTCCACACAAACTACTGTAGGTCATTTTGGGACTAACGCATGGTTCAATTTTATTTCAATAATTTGCTTGCGAGTCGGGGTCTTTAGCACTAGAAGGATACCGGAGGACCTGGAGAAAACCAACAAGATTGGACAGGCTACCCTACTCCTTGTCACATACAACCGGGGAATTGAAACCACGCCAGTTGACTCAATGACAGACCTTATGCTAACCATTTCCTCTAACCCGTATGCGAAAGCGATTGAAATAAAACTGAATCATATGTTAGTCCCAAAGTAACCTAGTTTGTGTCGAGTGGACATCAAACTCTCTCTTCTCTTCTCTCTCTTCTCACCCCCCCCCCGCTCTCCCCCTCTCTCTCTCTCTCTCTCTCTCTCTCTCCCTCTCTCTCTCTCTAACATAAAAACTACTGATACTTCTTATCATACTTCAAACAGTTTTAAATCCATTTCATCAATTTACAAAATCTAAAATCGGTGTTCCGTGTTTTTTTAATATCACAGATCACATAAATCATCTTCATTCGTTTCTGTTGTTAAATTATCAATTGTTTCGTAATTTATAAAATATCGCAAAATACAACCCCCTAGCAACTGACAAGACTGTTTAGACTATTCTAAAGTATTTAATCCAGGATGCATTTTGGGTGGTAGCTTTTTATCATTTATAAAACTTTTTAATACTTGTATATCGCATCGTAGATAATTGTTATACTTTAAATCCTGTTTTAAGAAATAAGTTAAAATTTGAAACAAAAATATGAGATGCAGGATCTGAGTCATGTGATACAAACAGAAATTTCATGTTTTTTTCATTTTAACACTTGACACATTAAATATGGAATACAAGTTACTTGAAGATTTTATTTCAGCGATGCTTCAACAAGAGTTGTCCCATCTTTATCAAGCAAAAAATGCCAACCGTGGTACAATGAAGATATATATAAAAAATATGTAACCAAGACATATAATTGTGTCATGTGTTATTCTAATCCAGTTACTAAATGCCGCTTAAACAATTTTTTCATTTTATATAGGAGCTGGATGTTTATGTAATATTAGACTTCTACTTCATTGGATTTCAACATTTTTTTTTTTTTTTTTTTTTTTTTCAGTATAGATTGTACACACAGAGAGAAATACGGTTGAATATCCACTTGACCTATCCTAGGTCATTTCAGGATTAACATACAGTTCAATTTATTCAACAATACGCTTGCATGTAGAGGTCTTTAGCTGTGGGAGAAAACCAGAGAGGAGGTGTTGGTTAGGCAATCCTACTCCTTGTCACATACAAGCAAGGAATTGAAACAACGCCACTTGACTCAATGACAGAGCTAATGATGCAACGTGCATGTTTGAACCATTTTGCCATCCAACCACCCTGACTCAATGAGAAGCTAGGGATAGAAACCATGGCACCATTAGTGAATAAGTCTTTCTTAAAAATAAAAACAAACCATGGCTATTTTGAGTGGTGCACCAAGGTGTCAAACCATGCAAAGTGGGAACAGGGCTCGGAAAATTTTGAAAGGTGTTTCTCAAGTCTTGACATGCACCCGGCCCGGTTTCAAAAAGCATTCTGAGACTTAAAGATACATTATGGGAGATTCGGTAACGAGTTGGCAGTTCTCACTATAATAGTTAAAAACTAGATAATGTAAAGGCAATTTGGTGAAAATTTCATTCAAATTGATCCACAGCTATGAACCGAGAACTAAGAGACTGAAATTCCCACAAGCCTCGGTCATCGTTACTAAAGTCAGTATGATAAATAGCATAATCTCGATTATCCATTTAATCATTTAATCGAGAAGGAAAGTTATGCAGTAAATCAGATTACAATCCACTAAAGATCGCAGGCTAGTGCTGCCATCTAGAGTTGATTACGGCCTAGATAGGTTAATTAATGTCTAATTAATAATTTAGATAACAATTCAGGCCTAAAGAAAGACCTGAAATAGGCAGATTTAGCTCTTGCATAATCATAGGCGTACGGGGAAATTTTTGACTGGGGGGGCGGTGGTGGTTGGTGCCCAAAAAATGTAGTTAGGTTCTTAGTATGTTACATAATAATAATAAATTCGCTGTTAAATTGGACACATTAAAGAACACACTATCTTTTTTTATACAACTTTTACAAAGTACAATTGTGTGCCCAAATTTTTCCCAGCATTTGGTGCCCAAAATGGGGGGGCAGCCGCCCCCCCAGCCCCCCCAGCTCGTACGCCTATGTGCATAATGTATGTTTAAGTTAAGAATTAACTCAACTTTTAATCTCTGTGTATGAGAAATATATCTTTGATCCAGAAACACAAAACTCTGCACATAGTTTCTTATTGATGTATTTGATACATTAACCGTCTTCATTAGCCCAGTTCGGAGCAAAACAGTAGGACGTTAAACCCCATTTCATTTCATTTCATTTGATACATTAAAACAACAAAAAGTTTTATAAAGGGCTATATTTTAGTTAAAATAAGGCGAACAATTTTGAGTAAATCCTTAACTTAAACATAGATTATGCAAGAGCTAATTCTGCCTATTGCAGGTCTTTCTTTAGGCCTGAAATGTTATTTAAATTATTAATTAGACAATAATTACCTTATCCAGACAATAATCAACTCTCGATGTCATCGCTAGTCTGCAATGTTTACTGGACTTGAATACGATCTGCTGGTCAATGCTCATTGATGATTAAATCCAATAATGGATAATCAAGACTATGTTTTTTATCGTACCGACTTTAGTAATGAGGATCGAGACTAGGCCTAAAATTCAATCGCTAATATCTTGGTTCAGAGTGAGGCAATTTGACTGATATTTTCAGCATATTCCCATTACATTACCTAGATTTTAACTATTATAGTGAGAACTACCAGCTCTTTATCTAATCTCCCATAATGTATCTTTAAGTCTCAGAATGTTTTGTGAATCTGGGGCCAGGATGTGCAAAAATAAAGACATTTGATTGGATTAAACCGGAAGTATCATATCTATCTAGCAGTGATGAGATTAAAGACTAGATGCTTGCTTTGAAGTGAGAGAGAGAGAGATAGAGAGAGAGAGAGAGAGAGAGAGAGAGAGAGAGATGGGCTTTAAAGTCCACTTGACACAAACTAGGTCATTTTGGGGGCCAACAAATGGTTCAATTTTATTTCAATAATTTGCTTGCACGTAGGGATCTTTAGCTGTGGAAGGAAACCGGAGGACCCTACTCCTTGTCACGTACAACCGGAGAAGCGAAACCATGTCAGTTCACTCAATGACAGACTACATGTATATGATACAGCGAGCATGTTTTAAAGGAGCTAAATCGCTAATATTTGGGACCTAGAAATTGACACAAGTGGGTCGCAACTCATATAATACCGTAATATGAATGTATATAAACTGATTTACATTCAATCGTTTCCGTTTTTACTCTAATTTCAAATCAGTTATCTCGTTATCTTATCTCCCATAATGTATCTTTAATATTGTGTATTTAGCACTATAATTTCTTTCACATTCGTTTAATATCAAATCTTTGTTTAAAAAGTTTGGAAAATCACCCCAAATTCATCTAATTTGTAGGCTACTTAATTGTGTCCAGTTTCAAGCTGACTGATTAATTTTGATAATGAGCGTCCAATTTACAAGTATGTAATTTCCCGACCACTGTTCAAAAATTAATCATTATACATCAATACTCAATTGGGTTGTTTATTTGTTAACAGTGATTGAGAAATTAAACGGTTATAAATTGGATACTCATTATCAAAATTATTGAATTTTTTAAATTCTGAAGCTCTGGGACGATATTTCTGTTGATTTAATTTCTTTCTGTGCATCATAATAAATGAAAGACAGAATAATAGTTTCAGATGTTGTACATCTCTATATTCTTTTAAAAAACAACTTAAAACACATTTATTTAATCAGGCATTTAACTGACTCTGTATACAATCGTTAACATGTCCATAATCTTGTTGTTTATTTATGATTATATTGTCACTTTGTAAAGTGCCCCTGAACTATATGAAACAGCGCACTATAAATATGCTGTAATAATAATAATAATAATAATACACGATAACTATTAATTAGATTAATCTAAAGCTGTCTGTTTCATGACAAAGAGTACAATCATACTTTATGAACTTGGAATTAAGCATGACGTAAACTGAGCCACGATCAGTATTAGGCAGTAACAGTTAAAAGGTATCAAGTAAGAGAATCCCCGCAGGACAATGGACTAATCATGTAATAAAAGTTCATAATCTAATTCTATTTCTAAGATGTATCATGACAGAAAGTACATACATACTTGAGAAATCAGGATCTGAACTTGACGTAAAAATGAAATGGGGTTTAGAGAGAGAGAGAAATGGGGTTTAAAGTCCACTCGACACAAACTAGGTCATTTCGGGACTAACATATGGTTTAATTTCATTTACATAATTCGCTTGCGCGTAGGGGTCTTTAGCAGTGGGAGGAAACCGGAGAAAACCCACGAGGTTGGACAGGTGACCCTACTCCTTGCCACGTACAACCGGGGATTCGAAACCACGCCAGTCGACTCAATGACAGACTTTATGATACACGCTAACCATTCAGCCATCCACCCCCCGAAATGGGGTTTAACGTCCTACTGTTCTGCTCCTAAACTGGGCTAATGAAGACGGGCATACGCCATACAGTGTACTATGAGGGAAATTTTGCCCGGGCAGCGGCGCTACGGCCTACTCTTATATCAAATTCCAACTGCCAAGGGATCTTTTACGTGCATGCCAATATGTACACGGGACCTCGGTTTTTCGTCCCATCCGATCGACTAGACAGCTGTCCTTGTCAGGCCCTCCGTCCTGCATCACTGACAAGGGGAAACCATGCCGGAAAATCTGGATGAACTTTCTCTGCCAATGCAGGGATCAAACACCCGACCTCCAGGCTAGCGAGCCAGCGTCTTACCCACTTAGCCACGTGATCCCCGAACTTGACGTAAACTCAGCCATGATAAATACTGGGTAGCACCCAAGAACTTGTGGAAATTGGACATCATATCAAAAATCAACGTAAAACATGCCAATTAATGTCAGAACCTTAGGCCTTTTGAAGAGCATAGCCCTGAGAAGAACGTCAAGAGTGAGAGATGGGGTTTAACGTCCACTTGACACAAACTAGACTAAAATATGGTTCAAGTTTATTTCAATAACTTGCTAGCGCGTAGGGGTCTTTAGTAGTGGGAGGAAACCAGAGGACCCGGAGAAAACCCACGCGGTTGGACAGTTGACCCTACTCCTTATCACATACAACTGGGGAATCAAAACCCCGCCAGTTGATTCAATGACAGACCTTATGATACAGCGTGCATGTGCTAACCATTTGGCCATCCAACCCCACTAAGTGTATGGAACAAGTTCCTGTATCAACAATATTAGTGCATGATTAATACCTTCCGTTCTTCAGGCAAGTCCAGGCTAATAATATCTTCCTATTTAAATTATTATAATAACGGAACATAAATCACACTAACTCGACAGTACCATATTATACAGGATGGCACATGTATCTATATTTGCTCATTTAAAAACCGTTAAATTATATCTAATGGAGGTCATTATATACAATACAAGCCTATAGTCTATACTAATATTTGTGAAGTTTGTTTGTCTGTCTGTCTGTTCGGGGTTGGCGGCTACACTAGGTCTGCTCCGAGTATGAAATTTGGGGTATAGGGGTAGCTCGGACCGGGGAGTAACATATGTCAGGTGGCGTTAGTCTACCACTTCCGGTTTCGGGGTTATGACCCCCGAGCGAAGCCGGGCATTCTTCTAGTATCTAATACAGTAATGGTAATATTCCACAAGCAACGAACTTAACAAGACTGTACAGAAGTAGAGTAGTTTTAATCAAGGACATGTTCTGGGCGCTTGCCCTTTATCAACTGGTTACAAAAATAATCCTGCTACTGGCCCACTGTAACCCAGGTATCATTTAATCTTGTGTATCTAGCACTAATTTCTTTCATATTCGTTTAATATCAAATCTTTGTTTAAAAATTCGTAAAAATCGTTTAAAATCACCAAAAAATTATCTAATTTGTACTTGTGTCCAGTTTGAAGTTGACTGATTAATTTTGATAATGAGTGTCCAATTTACAAGTATTTAATTTCCTGACCATTGTTCAAAAATTAATCATTATACATCATTAATCAATTGGGTAATTTATTATTTAACAGTGATTGAGAAATTAATGTAAAGGGAATTTGCTGAAAATAATAGTCAAATTGATCCACTATGAACCGAGAATTTAGCGGTTGAATTTTTGATCACAATTACTAAAGTCAGTAGGATAAAAAAACAAAACATAGTCTCGATTATCCATTTTTTGATTAAATTATGAATGGAAGTCGAACAGCAAATTGGAACATAATCCAATAAACATCACACGCTAGCGATGTCATCGAGAGTTGAGTATGGCCTGGATAAGTTAATTAATATCTAATTAATAATTTAGATAACATTTCAGTCCTAAAGAAAGACCTGCAATAGACAGATTTAGCTCTTGTATAATGTATGTCTAATCAGATGTTAAATACATGTATAATGTATGTTTAATTACTGTCATCACATTTGTCATAGCTCATTCTTTAATCCCAGATTAAGTTTGATATACTCTACCAAAAACAGATTGGTTTCCTCTTTTAATAGCAATATTAATTTGTGATATTATATATTGATAACACGTTTCTTTTGTAACTATTTTGATAGCAATATTAATATGTGATATTATATATTGATAACTCCCTGTATAATTCTATCACGTTACTATAATAACAACAATAATAATATACATAGCTGTTACGTTTTTTTTTCTTGCGTATTATTGACAAAACATCATGATTTGCTTGTGATTCACCAGCATGCATAATTTTATTAATAGATGAGATAGATCTATAATAGATACATGTGTTTTTATTTATAGCGTTATAATATATTTTTATTTATGGAGATTTAAGATGATAAGCATGTAGATATACATATAGGATATAATCACAGCATCACGTCCGGGGAGATTAACATGTCAATACTCTTTATAAACGTGGAGCGGCAGTGGATCAGTGGGTAAGATGCTGACTTGCTAGCCTGGAGAGTTCCTCACTAAATTGTTGTCTTGAGAGAGAGAGAGAGAGAGAGAGAGAGAGAGAGATGGGGTTTAACGTTCACTCAACACAAACTAGCTCATTTCGGGACTAACATATGGTTCAATTTTATTTCCATAATTTGCTTGCGCGTAGGGGTCTTTGGCAGCGAGAGGAAACCGAAGAACCCACAGAAAACCCACGAAGTTGGACAGGCGACCCTACTCCTTGTCACGTACAACCGGGGATTCGAAACCATGCCAGTTGACTCAATGACAGACTTTATGATACAGCACTCATGTGCTAACCATTCAGCCATCCAACCCCCCCTCCCCCTATCTAACGTCACACCACATCAGCTGTAGAAAACTAAATCTACATATACATGTAGCCTACACATCGCCTCCTAAAATCATAAAATACATGAAATATTCTGAAGACATTTTTATCTATTCAAGACAAATAATTACACCATGGACATGTACAAATCAGAGAGACTTGATAAAATCGTCTTAAAAACAACGGAATCCAAAATCACTGCAGAACAAAATGTCAAAGCAGGTCAACTTGTAAATAATAAAAACAATAAAGCCAAAAATACATGCACGACAAATAATGCAAAAAAAAAAATTTACCATAGGGACAGCATACACCGATATAGACATTAAAAATACGCTTATGCCATTTAAAGACCTTCATAGCAACAACAACGTCATTACTGGCTGAGACCTATTTTCTTCGTGGTTGTGTTGTGTGACCATATGACACCTATCTAGTCGATTGCTCTATATTGATCAGTGGAGAGTCTAGCTGTATTCATTGATTACATGAACAAGGAAAATGTCTGCCGTATATAACGTCTGCTCCTGCCTTGCTTGGACATGGACTCCATCTTTGTCCCTATCACTTACATTTTGTAATAAACATAAATTCTCCAATATAACAAAAAAAAATCCTTCTTAAAAAAAGGATTCCAGTTTATTATGGAAGATAAGCGTGCTAAAATAGAATAATGATGGTATTGTTTATACGTCAGTGCCCCGTCTCCTCTCTATAAATAGATTATATATTGATATTAACTGTTTGGTTATACCATAAATATGTATATTTATAACGTAAGTTCAAGAGGAAATCAACCTATTAACGAGCGCTAAAATAAAATCACTGATTTTTCATTTTTTATAATTTGGCATTGAAGACGTTCTATTTAAAATGTATCCTATTTTTAATAATATTATAATTGTGGTGTATCTTATAAATTTAGTGTTGGAACTTTTTTTATATTTTATAACGTAGTGTTAGATACGTACAGGGAGAAGGAGAGAGAGCGAAATGGGGTTAAACGTCCACTCGACATAAACTAGGTCATTTCGGGACTAACATCTTGTCAAACCTTCAAAGGCTACTATCTTCAATATATTCATTTTCCATTATCTATTTTTTAACTATTATAACAAGAAAGACCAGATTTTTTTTATCAAAATCTTACATAATGCATCCTTAAAGTAAAAAAGAAATATATCCGTGTTTGTCGTAACTTGTCCCCCAAAATACGGTCGAAAGATTATTTTTCATAAAAATAATATTTGGTCGAAAAATGTTTTGTTCTATAAATAATATTTGTTCCACTTATTTACATACATGTAGATATCCAAACCTAGTGAATGGTTAACACGAGCGCGCTGTATAACAAAGTCAACTGGCGTGGTTTCGATTCCCCGGTTGTACGTGACAAGAAGTAGGGTCGCCTGTCCAACCTCGTGGGTTTTCTCCAGGTCCTCCGGTTTCCTCCCTCTCTCTCTCTCTCTCTCTCTATCTCTCTCTTTCTCTCTCAATCTCTAAAATCGTGATGCTATATATGGTATTTCAATGAAAAGTTTCAAGGTCATGCAGAACTGGATTTAAATACGGGAATAGTTTGTAATGTTATGGAAGTGACTAATGTGCACTGAATTTACACTTGAGGAAACGACTCTCGTAATTTGAAATTAAATTTAGAATATTATTAATTATCAAGATAACAGCTGTTGTATTAAACTGGTTATCCATTTTAATGTTAAATTATTAATAATTTCTGCCATGGTTGGTCTCTAGAGGTGTTCATATCGTATTTATTTCTTCACTAATTTGTTTTCATGCAAGTGGGTAGAAGCCGAAGTGTCCACAGAAATCTCTGATGTTCGGCTGATGACCGTATATGGTAGTATTTTTATAGAGTGTATTAAGTGTAATAGTACTCACATGGCATGTCATAATCTCTAATGAACTTCCTTGTACAGTTTCAATAGCCTCCAGCCTATTTTAATCAATTTCCACAAGAGAGAGAGAGAGAGAGAGAGAGAGAGAGAGAGAGTGAGTGAGTTTAATCTCCACTCAACGCAAACTAAATCATTTCAGGACTAACATATGGTTCAATTTCATTTCAATAATTCGCTTGCGCATAGGGTTCTTTAGCAGTGGGAGGAAACTGGAGGGCCCAGAGAAAACCCCACCCCTTGTCACATACAACCGGGGAATCGAAACCATGCCAGTTGACTCAATGACAGACCTTATGATACAGAGTTCACGTGATAACCATTCAGCTATCCAACCCCCCTTCAACCGTAGGAAATGAAAACAAATGGTAAGGGGTTTAAAATCCTACTTTTTTGCACTGACAGGTCTAATGATGACGGACATATGCCATGCAGTGTTCTATGAGGGAAATGTAGCTATGAGCCCTACTCATATATCAAATTCCATCTGTTAAGGGTTCTTTAACGTGCACACCAATGTGTACACAGGACCTTGTTTTTCATCCCATCTGAACGACTACATACTGTCCCTGGTCAATCTTATCATAAGGTCTGTCATTAAGTCAACTGCCGTGGTTTATTCCCCAAGCAAACAATCGTGCGCATTATTTGGATTTAAGTTGAAATGAATAGTTGTTCTTCTTGGGTACCATCTTCACCCAAAAAACTAGCGACAGACCAAATTATTATGTTGATTTCCAGCATTGGCGCAGGAACCTTGTCGGTTGGGTTCTGACGTTTGCTGACCAGCTTTTACAGGTGGTCATGCAGCAAAAGCTTTAGCTTGCCAATCCACACTTTTCCTATGATCTTTTGATGTATGTAGGCTACTCATCTCATTTATCACTAGTCACCTGACACCTCTCCATTCACTTCCTCATAATTAGAAGCTTGCATATGGCGCTAAGTAGGTATATTCCCATAGAGCTGATATGATATGAAATGAAATGGGGTTTAACGTCCTACTGTTCTGCTACGACTGGGTTAATGAAGACAGCCATACGGTGTGCTATGAGGGAACCTTTGCCCGGACAGTGGAACTATGGCCTACTCTTATACTGAATTCCAACTGCCAAGGAATCTTTAATGTGCATCTCATCTGAACCTCTCTCTCTCTCTCTCTCTCTCTCTCTCTCTCTCTCTCTCTCTCTTTCTCTCTACTGTAGTTGCCACTACATAATCTAATATCACCTGTTACAGAATTTCCAACAAGTTCTAACAAACTGACTCATGTGTCAACAGCCTAATACATATCAAATAGGTCATGTATGTTTATAGCATTGTCAGGGTGGCACTATTGACAAGTAAAATAAGACAACAGCTTGGACTTGGCGCAACTCCTTTAGCACAATAAAAATATGTAGTATAATAATGAGGTTGATGTATGGCATTTTTAAACTACATATGTAATTGAATAAACAAAGAGAGAGAGAGAGAGAGAGAGAGAGAGAGAGAGAGAGAGAGAGAGAAAGGGGGAGGTCATTTCGGGACTAACACATGGTCCAATTTTATTTCAAAAATTCGCTTGCGCGTAGAGGTCTTTAGTAGTGGGAGGAAACCAGAGGACCCGGAGAAAACCCACGACGTTGGACAGGGGACCCTACTCCTTGTCATGTACAACTGGGGAATCGAAACCACGTTAGTTGACTCAATGACAGATCTTATGATATGTGCGAACCATTCGGCCATCCACCCCCCCACACCCCCTTTGAATAAACAAAATAAAGTATTTACATTAAAATCTAAATCACATTATTATATGCATTGCGATGCATTTGTGTCCATTTCTAGGTGCCAAAGAATAGCGATGTAGCTCCTTTAATTTTAATGTAATAAAGTATTGATTTTAAAACCTAAATTAATTTAATCTAATAAAGTATTAATTTCAAAACCTACATTTATTTTAATCTAATAAAATATTAATTTTAAAACCTAAATTAAATTTAAGATGGAAGTTTGGAAAAAGAGCTGGCAGGTCTCATTATAATAGTAAAAAAACTAGATGATGTATAAAAGGGAATTTGCTGAAAATTTCAGTCAAATTGCTTCCCTCTAAACCAAGAAAACTTTATTTTAAAATCACTATAGCCTCGATTGACATTGTTACAGCTGTCACGATAATTAACAAAGTCTTGATTATCCATTTTTGAGTTTAATCCTCAACAAACAAATCCAATGAAAACTGGACACATAAAATGCCAACAAGAGTTGATTAAGGTCTTTTCATGTTAATAAATGTCTAATTAATAGTTTATATAACATTTCAGGCCTAAAGAAAGACCTGCAATCAGCAGATTTACCTCTTGCCTAATGTATGTTTAATAAAGAAAAAAGAAAGTCATTTTTACAGGTGTTCCTGAAAAAATAGAAAATCAAATTGGTATCCCATTCCGATATCCTGAATAAAACATATTGTTTGAAAAACCTGTAGGGTCACCAGTCCAACCATGTTTGTGTCGAGTGGATGTTAAAGCTCATTTCTTTCTGTCTCTATAGCCTATAAACATTTTGTATATTTAAAGTTAAGTAATATTGTAACGAAATGAAATGAAAAATGAAATGGGGTTTAACATCATGCTGTTCTGCTCTGACTGGGCTAATGAAGACGGGAATATGCCATACAGTGTGCAATGTGGGAAATTCTGCCCAGGCAGTGGCACTATGGCCTACTCTTATATTGAATTCTAACTACCAATGTGCATGCAAATGTGTACACAGGGCCTCAGGTTTCTCGTCCCATCCGAACGACTAGACAGCTGTTCTTGTCAGGCCCTCCCGTCCTGCACCACTGACAAGGGGAAATCATGTTGGAAAATCCTGATGAACTTTCTAGACCAATGCAGGGATTGAACACGCAACTTCCCAGCTAGCATGCGAGTGTATCTTACCCACTTAGCCACCGTGGCTCCACATTGTGTAACATCATGTCTTTCTCTCTCTTTAGCCTATTAACATTGTGTATAGTTATAGCTCAGTAACATTGTGTATAGTTATAGCTCAGTAACATTGTGTATAGTTATAGCTCAGTAACAGTTTGTATAGTTAAAGCCAAGTAACACTGTGTATACCGATAGTTAAAGTCGAGTAACATTTAGTACATAAATCTAAAAAAGAAAATGAATTTATCTGTAGCCTGAATATAGCTTAAAATAGACTATATTTTACTTTTCTTGTTGTAAATTATAACTACAATGTCATTCATGTTGCAAGACAGGATATATTTAATATTTTTATATATTTTCAGTTATGTGTACTGGTATGTATAATTTCCTGCCCAACCCAACCCCGTTTGGATTGTCAAATCATTCTGTTAACAGACACGCCCATTTACAGAGGGAGGAACTCGAGTCCCATGACTCTGAGACTGTACTTAGGACTCGACTTGTAATATTTATGGAGACTCGGTAGTCTTGACGATTTGAAAGATTCGAGTCATGGTGAGGGGGAATAACTCTAACTTGCCATATTCACTATGAATTGCTGACTCATTTGATGAACTGCTGATTTGAACAGGACTTTGGCTTTGTGAAAACTTGGGACTCGACTAGGACTTGAGGTCCTGCGACTTTGGTCTTGAGATCCTGCAACTTAGGACTCGAGGTCCCGCGACTTAGGACTGAAGGTCCTGTGAGCTAGGACTTGAGGTCCTGCAACTTAGAACTCGACTTCCTGCAGCTTAGGACTCAAGGTCCTGCGACTTTATTCATATGAGAGAGAGAGAGAGAGAGAGAGAGAGAGAGGGTGGGTGGAACTAGGTTATTTTGCGACTAACATATGGTTCTATTTTATTTCAATAATTCACTTGTGCATACGGGTCTTTAGCAGTGGGAGGAAACCGGTGAACCCAGAGAAAACCCATGGGGTTGGTCGGGCGACCTTACTCCTTGTCACGTATAACTGGGGAATCAAAACCACACCAGTTGACTCAACTACAAACCTTATGATACAGCCCGCATGTGCTAACTATTCTGCCACCCCGTGAAACAGACTGAATCACCTAGGTATGCCTGAAATCAAATTTAGGAGAGCTGTTTATAAAGCACCTTACCTTATCACATATCTTTACTCATCTTATTAATTACCATGGTTTTTAATTATTAATGACATAAGTAAAAAAACATGGTCATAAAATAGTTATAGACTGTTATATTCCTTTTATCTCTTTCGTCTAATAGTTTGGACGCAGCTATTGCGGGTGTTGCGCCAGGTAGGGGTAAGCTTACTCTTCCGGACACCTATTACCACTGTTTGTTGTGTATTTTGTACCTGGTAAACAGTCCATTTGCTGATTAAACTATTGTGCCTATACTGTTTTTTTTTAGGACTTTAAATTTTGTCTAATGGTTTGGATTGTTCGTACTTTGTTTTACTGATGTAGAAAACCAGTGGAGTCATAAAAACACAAGAAATCAGAAGCTTCTTTAGGAGAGGGATTTTCTCTTTCTTTTCAAATTAAATGATCCTTAATTCGTCTTTAATTCGCTTAAAGCACCACTATCTGGTCAGTTTAATTCCAACCATAGCACATCCCTCACACTCCCTAAAACAGTATATCCATAAAATCAAAAACTTCTATATTTCATTTGTTTAAAGCCCTGCTATTTAGTCAATATAACTCCATTAAACTCCTAAAACAGTACATCCATAAGATCAAAAGCTTCTGTTTAACTCCATCATAACACCTAAATATAGTAGTACATCCTTAGAATTAAAAAAAACTTGAGCAGAAAGGACGACAAAGATTTCTCTTTTATACACCCTGATCGCATTCAATCATCTTCTAGTTGTTAATCCTTTACAATGATACAGTCAACTATATATACATCTACAGTGACGACATACACTTTAGTAAATCAGAGTTAATTAATTTCTAGTCAGGTACAGGTAGATGTCGTTTATTTATATCAGGTAGCGACGACGGCGATAATTGAACTAAAAGAGGAATGAGTGTGAAGGTTCAATGCTCTCTTTCATTATTTGTTTATATATATCTATATCTATATATATCACACTATGACATTATATCTCACAAGCTCCACAAATGATCGAAAAATGTACTTTAAAATGTTATTAAACCAGTGATGAAATCAGTTTGTGTCAGCATACCTTTTATCTTTTCATCGTTTACCGTGAAACAAAGTAGTTCAACTTTAAGTTGGTGCTAATATTTTCGGATATATATATATATATCCTAGTACATGTATATAAATATATAGATGTATGTCTATATGTGAGTTAAAATATGTGTATTAGTTCATAAAGGGAAGTCATTTAAATCTATCAATCATAACCACATCATATAACTGTCAATCAAAATCCATATCACATCATCAGCTGAGAGTAATATGTACCTTACCACAATATTATCATGGTTTATTTATAGTATCAACAAATTAATAATACATATATATCATAGCCAGCTGAGGGAGCCACGGTGGCTCTGTACGTAATGTGTATGCCCGTCTTCATTAGCCCAGTCGGAGCAAAACAGTAGGATGTTAAACCCCATTTCATTTCTCAATCTTGGCATATCATTGTGTCTTCCACAGAAAAGGGAGAAGTTGACTGACCCTAGCATTTTAACAGTTATATTTTATAACCCGTTATGTCTACATTCTTCATATTGCTTTGGAGAAAACCCACAAGGTTGGACTGGCGACCCTATCTTGTCACATGCAAGCGAGGAATCGAACCACGCCACTTAACTCAATGACAGACCTTATGATACAGTGTGCACATGCTAACCATTCGGCCATCCAGCCCCCCATAATGGGTAAGATACAGTTGGCTAATACTGTTACTCAAAATGACAATCAGTTGCTTTAAAGGGACATTATGGAAGATTAAAGAGCTGACAGTTTTTGCTATAATAGTTAAAAAATGGATAATGAAAACAGAATGTGCTGAAAATTTCAGACAAATTGCTTCACTCTGAACCATGATGTTACAATTCAAATTTAGGCTAGCCACAATCGTCATTACTAACTTTGGTGTGACAATAAACCACACCTTGATTATCCAGTTTAATTATCCATCAAAAAATGTATTAAAATCCACTAAAAATCACAGGCTAACGATGGCATCAAGAGTTGATTGTAGTCTGGATAAGTTAATTAATGTCTAATTAATAATTTAGATAACATTTCAGGCCGAAAAAGAAAGACCTGCAATAGGCAGATGTAGCTCTTGCATAATGTATGTTTAAGAAATTAAATCTCAAACCTTTCTACAGAATAACTCACTTTAAATAAAATATTGAGCTTTAAATCACAGGCAGACATTTAAATCTAACAGAAATGTCGGTTACACTGCACGTAATGTTCAACACAACTGGGTGGGGCTAACTATTCTTTCTCTCGCACATTTTTATTTGAAAATAGCAGAAAAACACAAAGATACTGAATGCTGTAAAATAGAAAAACACAAAGATACTGAATGCAGTAAAATAGAAAAACACATAGATACTGAATGTAAACTAAAAAGATTTATAAGAATTTTAAAAAGATTTTATGTAGTTATATTCAGGATTTGAATCCGATCTGTTGTTCAGCGTCTGTTCATGATTCAACGCAAAAATAGATAATCGAGACTTTGTTAATTATCGTGACAGTGGTAACAATGACAATCAAGGCTACAAAGATTTTAATATAAAGTTTTCTTGGCTTAGAGTGAAGCAATTTGAATGAAATTTTCAGCATATTCCCTTTACATGTGCATCATCTTGTTTTTAACTATCATAGTGAGAACTGCCAGCTCTTTATCTAATCTTCCATAATGTATTCATAAGCTGAAAACCTTCAATATATAGGAGGCAGACCACCATTAAATTTCACCTTCTTGGTACCCACAAATTGTAGTTCGTCTGTTTACAGCAATTCTCTCTCTGTCTCTTTTCTCCCCTTTTGCATGCCCATTTTTGTTGATGTTTTGGTCTAGAATGGACGACGAGGGTTTGAATTAACATTTTCTGCCAGGATTTTAAGGCGGAAGGATAACGGGGGTTATCAGGTTGGCTACGGTGATATGCACAGCAACTAGTTACATGTTTTTAGTATGCTTCTTCAGGTTTGTGTATCTCAAAATTTTGGTGGTCAACCTCATACAAATTTTAGTGCAAAGACATGGCCATTTGCTCCTCTGTCTGGAGTGAAAAGCATTCAGCTGAACGAAAATTTAGGGAAAAGTTGGAGGTGGGCAAAGAGGCCAGAATTAACATTGAAGTCAATGGGGAAATTAATGATGGAATTAATGGTGGTCTGCCTCCATATAAGATACTTCAGACTAAATTAAGAGGATTTTTGATCTTAAAGTTGTTCATTTATTTGCTGAATACACCCTCTTACATGATATTCTTTAAACATTTTCTTTTTCTATAAATCAAAGTTACGATGTTATAAATAAATTACGTGGAGAATATACTGACGCAAGTTGCAAGAGTAGAGAATCGTTTATATCACAACAGCGACAACAAACGACCAGAAAGTGAATTGGTCAGACCTATATACAGATAGCGTGGATAAAAATAGTGCAAGCTTTCTATATATAGACTTTCGTTTAGATGATGGGGAAGAAAATCAATTCTTCCCTAATAAGTCTCCAACAGATCTGGTGGCATGTTCAATTTCCCACCAATATCACTACAAACGTATCTTAAACTCACTGCCCAAATATTTGATCATATAAAAAGATGCCTGTGTTTTTTTGTTTATTTATATTCTCTATTTGGCCAGGATTTCTTTAATAAGAAACTTTATGTTTGAATTGAGTTAATTTATGACACACACCTGAAGATTTTGATAAAAGAAATCTAGACCTTTAATTTATGAGTATGGATAAAATACATGTGACGCCTATTTATTTGAGAGAGAGAGAGAGAGAGAGAGAGATGGGTTTAATGTCCACTCGACACAAACTAGGTCATTTTGGGACTAAAACATGGTTCAATTTTATTTCAATAATTTGCTTGCACGTAGGGGTCTTTAACAGTGGGAGGAAACCGGAGGAACTGGAGAAAACCCACGAGGTTGGACAGGCAACCCTACTCCTTGTCACGTACAACCGGGGAATCGAAACCCCGCCAGTTGACTCAACGACAGCCCGTATGATACAGCGCAGCACGCACGTGCTAACCATTCGACCATCCAACCCCCCCCTCTCACGTGTTAGACCACACGATTATTTAATTAAATATATTCTATGATAATTATTTAAATCTGATCATAAATTTATCAAATTGAAACCATTAAAAGTTTTCGTGAATAAGGGCCCAGGAATGTTATCTAAATCATTAATTAGACATTAATTAACTTATCCAGACCATAATCAGCTCAGCCTGGGATGTTTATTGGATTAGGTTCCGATTTGCTGTTCGAATTCCAGTCATAATTTAATCATGAAATGGATAATCGAGACTATGATTTTTATTCTACCAACTTTAGTAATGATGATTGAGGCTAGGCCGAAAAATTCAATCACTAAAATCTTGGTTCATAGGGAACCAATTTGACTGAAATTTTCAGCAAATTCCCTTTACATTATCTAGTTTTTAACTATTATAGTGAGAACTACCAACTCTTTATCTGATCTCCCATAATGTATCTTTAATTTTCTGAGTTTCAAAATGCCATATTTTAGGTAGAACTCCCTGTAGAACTACCGCCACGTTAAAAAATATAAAAAAAATTCCAACCCCAAATTATAAGATATGAAAAAAATGACACATTTTACATGTAGATAGAACTCCCTATATGTATCTAATACCACATTATAAAATATAACAAAATATCACCAAATTCTAAAATATGAAAAAAAAAAGAACATTTCTACATTTTTAAATTTCGTAAAATCATTCTGATTGGTACATTCGTCTGGGTCACTTGGTGGAATAATGTTGATAATTACGGTGATCTTTAAAAGAATTGTCATATAACTCAACGGTTTTATAACACATAAATTGCATTAACCTTTAAAAATAAAGACCAAAGTATCTAAAGAATGTATCAAATGTTAATATCAGTCAACGAACTGGCAAAGTTAAAATCAAAAGATCGGAAAACGGTGATATGGTAAAGACAAACTGGGTCATAAGTGCCTGAAGGGTAATAAGAAACAATAATCAATAATTGTGAACTGCATAGAAAGAATTATTTTTATCTTATTTTTTTATGTAAGTCGTAAATGAAAAGTAAATCAAATGCCGAATTTGTAATTCTTGACCACATCAAGTCATTAGCAATTATTGACATTTAACACAAACCAAAATGAAATCAAAAGGGGTTTAATGCCCTACATTTCTTCACAAGGCATATGACATGCAGTGTAGTAAGTGTACTGGGGGGGGGGAATGGCTGAATGGTTAGCACGTGCCCGTTGTATCATAAAGTCTGTCATTGAGTCAACTGGCATGGTTTTCAATTCCCCAGTTGTACATGACAAGGAGTAGGGTCGCTTGTCCAACCTCATGGGTTTTCTCCAGGTCCTCTGGTTTCCTCCCACTGCTAAAGACCCCCTACGCGCAAGCAAATTATTGAAATAAAATTAAACCATATGTTAGTCCTGAAATGACCTAGTCTGTGTCGAGTGGACATTAAACCCCATTTCTCTCTCTCTCTTTCCTGTGGGAGGAAACCGGAGTATCAGGAGGTTGATAAGGCACCTCTATCTGCAAGCCACATATGCTCACAACAGGAATCAAAACCCCAACCGCAATCACAGACTTTATGATACACAGCGCGCACTTGCTAACCATTCAGCCATCGACCCCTCACCCCCACACACACAGGAAAGAACCCTGCGTCTGCACTAAGATAATAAAAAAAAAAGACAACTTGCATAGAAGAGGATATTAAACACGAATAGTAGAAGTAGAAGAACATTGATCTACCGTCATACATGAAAGCAATGTTATTAAAATTCACAATAATCCGAAATATATCAAAATTGGCCAATATTTTGTAATTATTCCATATCAAGACACTATTTTATAATTATTTCATATAATCCCATATAAAGACGATATTTTATAATCAGAAATGTAATCCCACATAAAAATAGTATTATAGTATAATCACATACTTTTGATTATGGTATTTTTTAATTACGGTGGTAGAGACAATATTTTGTAATAAGTCCATATAAAAGAGTATTCTGTCATCAAAAATATATTCTGTAATCCCATATAAAAAAATATTTTCAATTATTCCACATAATCCCATATAAAGCCAGTATTTTGTTATCAAAATATAATTCCATATAAAGACAGTATTTTGTTATCAAAATATAATTCCATATAAAGACAGTATTTTGTAATCAAGATATAAATTCCATACAAAGACAGTATTTTGTAATCAAAATATAATCCATACAAAGATAGTATTTTGTAATCAAGATATAATTCCTCCATATAAATGCAGTATTTTGTATAATTCCATATAAAGACGGTATGTTGTATTTATTCCATATAAAGACAGTATGTTTAAGTGCAGTATAAAACTATAATCAGGTTACTTGTAAATGTCAACGTTAAAGCAGGAAGAATCCAAAGGTGACCAGCTACTGAGTTCAACAAACTTACCCAAGTCATTGACTGAAATATTTTTGTCCCACAGAGGAAATGCCATAGCATATTCTAGGAAAAATGAAAATAAATGTGGTTTTGTGTAATGTCAACATGTACATGTATAGCTTGTTACCACTGTAACTCAGGTATCATTTAATCTTGTGTATGAAGCACTAATTTCTTTCACAATCGTTTAATATCAAATCTTTTTTAAAAGTTTGTAAATATTGTTTAAAATCACCCAAAATCATCTAATTTGTATCAATTTTATGGTTCAATTTTATTTCATTAATTTTATTAGTTCACTTGCACGTAGGGGTCTTTAGCAGTGGGAGGAAACAGGAGGAAACCGGAGGACCACGAGAAAACCCACGAGGTTGGACAAGCGACCCTACACCTTGTCACGTATAAGCGGGGAATCGTAACCACCCCACTTGATTCAATGACAGACCGTATGATACAACGTGCACACGTTAACCATTTAGTCAGTGAGGGGGATAACGGTGGCTAAGTGACAGAAAACTCTTTTATATGGAGGGAGCCACGGTGGCTGGGTGGTTAAGACACTGGCTCGCTAGCCTGGAGGTCAAGTGTTCGATCCCTGCATTGGCGGAGAAAGTTCATCCAGATTTTCTGGCATGGTTCCCACTTCGTGATGCAGGACGAAGGGCCTGAAAGTACAGCTGTCTAGTCGTTCGGATGGGACGAGAAGCCGAGGTCCCGTGTACACATTAGCGTGCACGTAAAAGATCCCTTGACAGTTGGAATTCGATATAAGAGTAGGCCGTAGTGCCACTGTAGATAGGGTGATCCACCATAAATAAATATCTCCAAATATCTCGACAATTACGCCACAATATTTATATATATGCCAAGCCTCAAATCAGTTTCACACAATTATAGTCACTAAATAAACGATCATGTTGTACTTAATAAGCTATGACCATTAATCATCTATAAATAATAGACTGAAAACTGGTTCCAAGTGTTGTCCATAACATCCAGACACTTTTGAGTAAAAGATAGGTTACGTGCCCTTGTTTTGAAATTAGTCTCGCTTAACCAGTCTATCGACCATTCTACGTCTGATTGACAGGTCGGGATAATCAAGACTACTTTTTTACGAAACATAACAGAAAGCTAGAACAAGAAATTGAATTTAGATATAAGCACGTTAGGTGGCTCAACAATTGTTTTAAGAAGCTTGTAAAAGTAAAATGAAACTACTGCTAGTATCATGTTTCTGTCTAACCCGAGTGTTTCAGAGATATTATTTGTACTAAACCAAAAGATGCAGTTAATGATAAAGCGATTTAAAAAATGAAACGAACGTAATTTCTAAATCTGCTGTAATAACCAAGAAGCTTAATTTTACTGCTATTCAAAATCGTCATCAATAAATTTTTTACGGTTGTAATAGTTGATAGATTTGTAGAGAATTGCACGTGCCATGGCTATTTATAGTATCATACTGTCAGAAAGTTGGTCTCGACACGGCGAATGTGCATGCTTCAGTGGTAGTCTCGAACTATCAGCTGTGGACTGTATTTCTGTAGAGTGCATGGGTCACCCTACTGTAGGGGCAAAATTTCCCTCATAGCACACTGTATGGCGGATGCCCATCTTCATTAGCCCAGTATAGGAGCAGAACAGTAGGATGTTAAACCCCATTTTATTTCATTTATTCAGTCAGTCAATCAAATAACATAAAGTATTCAATCAATAATTGATAACATAAACAAATTCATTAAAAAATGAATTGATCCGATGTATATACATGTATGGGCACAAATTATATTGTAATTTACAGTGAAAAATCAATCATCACATAATAATAATAATAATAGATTTGTATAGAACCTCGTAAAACATTTACGACAGTTTCCCCATCATCTGCACTGAATAGGTGTTTTTAGCAAGGATTTGAATGTACACAATGATTTTGCATCCTTAATATGTGATGGTAGCCTGACATACAAATGAAATGAAAATGAAATGAAATGGGGTTTTAACGTCCTACTGTTCTGCTCCTAACCTGGGCTTATGAAGACGGGCATACGCCATACAGTGTGCTATGAGGGAAATTTTGCCCGGGCAGCGGCACTATGCCTACTCTTATATCGAATGCCAACTGCCAGCTGTCCTTGTCAAGCCCTCCGTCCTGCATCACTGACAAGGGGGAACCATGCCGGAAAATCTGGATGAACTTTCTCGGCCAATGCAGGGATCGAACAGCCTGACATACATAAACAACTTACACTAGTTAAAGTATTACACACGCAGTGGCAATTATTGATTAAACTAGGTCATATTGGGATTTTATTTCATTAATTCGCTTGTACATAGGGGTCTTTAGCAGTTGGAGGAAACCAGGGAACCTGGAGAAAACCCACGAGGTTGGACAAATGACCCTACTCCCTGTTACGTACAACAGGGGAATCATAACCACCCCACTTGTCTCAATGATAGACCATATGATACAACGTGCACATGTTAACCATACGGCCACCCAAACCCCTTATCCATAAAAGAGCACAGATGCAAACATGTGGGTACAAACTACAAAGATGTGCACCCCTTTCCCTCCACATTGTTATAGTCTTTAGGATTTTAAGATGTATTTTTGGAATGGTTTAGTAAATTGCAAGACATAGATAGAAAACTAAAGCCTATATTTGAATTGTGTATCTTACAGATGTCAAGATGTTAATAACCTTCATCAAGTTCAAGGTCACTACCATTGTGTATCCACATGAATCTATAGTGTAGATAACACAGGAGGAGGGAAGGGGGGCAAGCTGTGTTATCATATAAGGAGGCTCATGGGGGGTATTAAATGGGGGGAGGTGGGGGGGATGATTTGAATGGGTGTCAAAATGAAGTATACCTGTCAAGATACAGCTGTATATTGTATATTCAAAAAGAAACTAGTCTTTCAGATGGGACAAAAATAACAAAAGAGAGTGAGAGAGAGAGATGACCAAATTGTTAGCATGTGCGCTGTATCGTAAGGTCTGTCATTGAGTCAACTAGCGTGGTTTCGATTCCCCGGTTGTACGTGACAAGGAGTAGGGCCGCCTGTCCAACCTCGTGGGTTCTCTCCGGGTCCTCCGGTTTCCTCCCACTGCTAAAGAACCCTACGCGCAAGTGAATTGTTGAAATAAAATTGAACCATGTGTTAGTCCCAAAATGACCTAGTTTGTGTTGAGTGGACGTTAAACCCAATCTCTCTCTCTCGTTATTTTTTGCACAAATGAAATTATTTTTATAGTTGACACTGTACTATCAGCAGGTGCTTCACCGAATATCATAAACATTGGAGCAATTTGGTCCTGTTTTTACCAAGGACTCTCTCTGTCTCTCTCTCTCTCTCAAAGTGAGCTAATAATAGTAATATAATTTTAAACTAAACATCTTTCATCTGATTCATGTGACTATTTATTAATCAAGACGTGGAGGAACTGCATATTAAATTAGTCGAGCCTTACTGCTATATTTTAATGAAAGGAAAAGAAATGAAATGGGGGTTTAACGTCCTACTGTTCTGCTCCTACTGGGTTAATGAAGAAAAGAAATTGGGATTAACCTCCTACTGTTCTGCTCCTATACTCGGCTAATGAAGATGGGCGCACACCATGCTAGAGGTAAAATTGTGCCTGGACAGCAGCACTACAGCCTACTCTTATATCAAATTCCGAATGCCAAGGGATCTTTTACGTGCACTCCAATGTGTACACAGGACTTGGCTTTTTGTCCTATCTGAATGACTACATTATCCCTTGCCAGGCCTTCTGTCCTGCACTACTGACAAGAAGGAACCACACTGGAAAATCCCAATGAACTTTCTCAGCCAAGGCAGCAAACTTCAGGTTTGCGAGCCAAAATCTTACTCACTGAGCCACTGTGGCTGTCTATGCTTTAATGAATTATTAACTGTTTGTATAAAATAAACACAAACACATAATATGGAACACAATTACTATTTTAATTAAAGCGATGTTTCGCTTTGATCAAAATAGTAATTGTGTTCCATTATTACATTTTTGTGTTTATTACGCGTGTCAATTGCTAAATGTTGCTCAAAGAAGATGTATCTATATATGTAATATTTCAGATGTGACTTACCATTAAATTATTCTGATAATATTATTATGATTATAATATGATATGTAGGTTATTAGAGAAAGTTAAATTGCATTGTTTGACTGAATTCTGTACTACCATAAGGTGAACGACCGATTCGGTCACTCAAGTAAGGCACCTGAGAGCAGCTCGCTGAGTTGAATTATCGGGGCTATATAAATTATTATTAAGTGTAAAATACTATTGGTGTTAACCGGTGCTATAGATGTAATAGACATTACAGAGAGAGAGAGAGAGAGAGAGAGAGAGGGTTCAACGTCCACTCAACATAAACTAGGCCATTTCGGGGCTAACATATGTTTTAATTTTATTTTAATAATTCACTTGCGCGTAGGACCCAGAAAAAACCCACGAGGTTGGACAGGCGACCCCACTCCTTGTCACGTACAACTGGGGATTCGAAACCACACCACTTGACTCAATGACAGGCCTTATGATACAGCGCGCACATGCTAACCATTCGGCCACCAAACACCCCGGTCACTCAAGTAAAGCGTCTGAGAGCAACTCGCCGAGTTGAATTATCTGCGCTATATAAATTAATATTTTAAGTGTGTAAAATACTGTTGGTGTTAACCGGTGCTACAAATATAATAGACACTAAACAGAGAGAAATTATTGGGTTTAACATCCACTTGACACAAACCAGGTCATTTTGCAACTAACAGATGGTAAAATTTTATTTCAATAATTTTCTGCGTGTAGGGTGTCTTCAGCACTGCGAAGAAACCCAAGGACAGGGTTTGGACAGACGACCCTACTCTTGGTCATATACAAGCTTAAGCTTGAAACCCTGCCTTTTAACTCAATGACAGACATTATGATCTAAAGCAAATGCACAAGAACAGTACTGTTTGATTGCATTGTGTATTGGAATTTGAAATAAGAGTAGGCCGTAGTGGCCCTGTCTGGGCAAAATTTCCCTCATAGCAAATGGTGCATGGCGTATGCCCATCTTCATTAGACCAATCGGAGCAAAACCCCTACGCGCAAGTGAATTATTGAAATCAAATTGAACCATATGTTAGTCCCAAAATGACCCCATCTCTCTCCATCTCTCTCTCTCTCTCTCTCTCTCTCTATATATAACAACCATTAATTACTATTTATCTGAAAATAAAAAGATGTATAATGCAGTAAAGCCCAGTACATTACTTTTAAACTGGATTTATTATCTAATTATTTACAATAATATCCAAAGACTGCATTTTAATTCTCTAATCAGTGCTAATCTTTTCCATGTGAGTACACATATTACCTGATAATATAATTTAAATGTTGTTCAGTAAATTTTTAATCAGATTCTTGTAGATTATAAAGAAGTTTTAATTGTCTAGGGAGGAAAAAAAAAGTTTTATAAAAGTTACGATATGTCTATTTTGGAATGTATGACATTTTGGACATGGAGGTTTTTAACAATGACGGGTCGACTGTACTGGCAGGTAGGGCATGTGTCCTTGGTGCTACTTGAAAGGGGTGTCATTGAGAGCACTGAGAGTACGACCATTCTCCGCACTGAGCCACTGCAGAGGGGAGAGAGAGAGAGAGAGAGAGAGAGAGAGAGAGAGAGAGAGGGAGATCGACATGAACATAAACTAGGTTATTTTTGGACTAACATATGGTTCCATTTTATTTCACTAATTCACTTATGCGTAGGGATCATTTGCAGTGGGAGGGATCATTTGCAGTGGGAGGAAACCTGGGGAACCGGAGGAAACCCACGAGGTTGGCGACCCAACTTCTTGTCATTTTGGAACTAACATATGGTTCAATTTTATTTCAATAATTCGCTTGTGCATAGAGGTGTTTAGCAGCAGGAGGAAACCGGGGTCCCTAGAGAAAACCCATGAGGTTGGACAGGTGACCTTACTCCTTGACGTAATAACAGTTGCGATTTCACGCGCAAGCGTTAAACCACTTGACCGCCCAACCCATGACGTCCAGAGGGTAAAAAGATAAAGGGAAGCGGAAAAAAATGTTTCAAGTTGTGGGGCAATTTGTGTTTAATATGGTCATAAACTTGAAGTCTCTTTCAAGTATATAAGGGCCTCATATATAAATAAACATTCGGATGTACACCACTAAACATCATATACTAATTATCTAATGGTTGACTAGAGGCCATAAATCAACCAAGGCTTCAACAATAACATAAAACTATTTCTTTTTTCTCAGCTTTTTATTCTCCTGTTTAAAATAACACTTCATTCAAATTACCTACAAAGGATTTAAGTACTTATCAATTACCTATACAGTGGCCTTAAGCTAACCTCTCCTAGGCACCAGTCTAGACTCTAGACTTAGGCCAAAAAACAAAAAGCCATGTTTTCTCACAATTTTATCAAACAGGAAGTTGTTGTCAAAAGGATTAATTTGTTTTACTCAAACTGTCCGATAGATTTTGAGAAAGTTGACGCAAAAAAAATAAATAGGGCAGAAGTTAATTTCAAACATATTCTATGCAAGAATATTTTAGCATACTTTTTGTTTATTTTAAATTCTTTTTGAAGGAGCATATTGACAAACTTATGGAATTTTTGTTTCATTTTATTTTATTTTATCTGTATTATGTTTGTATTATGTGTTGGATGATGGTGGTGGGGTGGGGGAGGGGAAGGGGGCCATTTATCAATACATGTATGTCCATATTGCTACCATTACAAAATCCAGACATCTTTTAATGGTTGGAAATGTATTTGTTTCTCTGACCAAAAATAAAACAAAAAAGCCATCGGAGAAGGGAATTCCATCAATTCAATGGAAATTCTCAATGTATCCTCAATGTAGTCTGTCATTGAGTCAACTGGCGGGATTTCGATTCCCCAGTTGTACGAAACAAGGAGTAGGGTCGTCTTTCCAACCTCGTGGGTTTTCTCCGGTCCTCCCACTAAAAAACCCCTAAGCGCAAGCGCATTATTGAAATAAAATTGAACCATGTGTTAGTCCCGAAATTACCTATTCTGTGTCGAGTGGACGTTAACCCCATTTCTCTCTCTCTCTTACTTGTCAAATTATCTAATTAACAAGTTAGTATTGTTAACACACTCAAAATGTGGGAAAAGAAACCTTGTTTGTTGGTAGGAATGTTAAACATGCATTATGCAAGAGCAAAATCTGCTTATTACAAGTCTTTCTTTAGGCCTGAAATGTTATCTAAATTATCAATTAGACATTAATTAACTTATCCAGACCATAATAAACTCTCGATGTCAAGGCTAGCCTTCGATGTTGGCTGGATTAGATTCCTATATGCCGCTTAACGGCCATTGATAATTAAATCAAAACAGTGGATAATCGAGACTATGCTGTTTATATTAATGATTTTAGTAATGATGACCGAGACTACATGTATGCAAAAATTTCACCTGCTTCGTTCTCGGCTCAAAGTGGATTAATTTGACTGAAATTTTCAGCAAATTACCTTTACACTATCTAGTTTTTAACTATTATAGCAAGAACTGCCATCTCTTTATCTTATCTCCCATAATGTATCTTTAAGATAAGGAATTCGATACATGCATACAGTTCCTTCTACCTATGTCAAAATGTAAAGGGGACACACCCACCCTGGTGATGGCCTTGACCATACATCATGGATAACATTCTACACTAAACATGATAAACACAACACAACACAATTTATATGGAAAATAATCACTGGTTTATACACATATAGCACAGCGTTACAAGTATTCATTTATCGTTATCAAGTGAGCTTTCGATTCCCCGGTTGTACGTGACAAGGAGTAGGGTCGCCTGTCCATCCTCGTGGGTTTTCTCTGGGTCCTCCGGTTTCCTCCCACTGCTAAAGACCCCTAAGCGCAAGCGAATTATTGAAATAAAAAAATTAAACCATATGTTAGTCCCGAAATGACGAGTGGACGTTAAACCTCATTTCTCTCTCGTTATCCTGTACAAATAACTGGTTTATACACATACAGCAAGATGTTTCGACAAGTATTCTCTTTTGTACTTGATAACGATAAGAGAATAGTTCGAAACCTCGTGCGATATATGTTTAAACCAGTTATTTGTACTTGATAACGATAAGAGAGTACATGTACCTGTTGAAACATCGGGCAATTTGTGTATACATGTAAACCAGTGATTGTTTTCCATATAAACAGCTGTGTTGTGTTTTTTAATGTGCTAAATCACTAAATGCCACTCAAGGATTACTACAATAATATGGCCAGTGTGGTTTAAGTATCCATAGAGACCATATAAACAAGCTTAAAATTAATTAATTTGTTTTGACCTAACTACCTACTAGTGTTAGGTAAATACCTACATTCTATATATACTGTTGATAATTTACAAGGCAGCTATCATTATTATTATATAACACCAATCAGACATCTGGAGGGAGAAAACTTCAATTTCAATTATAAATCAAAAGCTTACCGAACTCTGGCCCATCAGCTTTAGATCATGGTCACTGATAAACCTAGACTGACTTTTTATGTGGTTCTCAATCATCCAGACATAAATTTCACCTGGTGATTTGCTCAAAATATCCTGAGGTTATATCTCACAAAATTGTTCTTAATTGCTTTATAAAATGAAATGGGGTTTAACGTCCTACTGCTCTGCTCCGGACTGGGCTAATGAAGACGGGCATACGCCATACAGTGTGCTATGAGGGAAATTTTGCCCGGACAATGGCATTACGGCCCACTCTTATATCGAATTCCAACTGTCAAGGGATCTTTTACACGGGACCTTGGTTTTTTCGTCCAATCCGAACGACTAGACAGCTGTCCTTGTCAGGCCCTCCGTTCTGCATCACTGCATGACAAGGGAGAAGCACACCGGAAAATCTGGATGAACTTTCTTGGCCAATGCTGGGATCGAACACCCGACCTCCAGGCTAGCGAGCCAGCGTCTTACCCACTTAGCCACCGTGATCCCCCTAATTGTTTTATAACTATCCTGCACTTAAAAACTGGTATTGAAGTTATTTGCGGTATGAATGAAAATAGATTTAATTAAATGATTTGAAATGAATTGACATTTAATAATGTCCTTTATTTTCTGCACTAGCAGAGTTAATGAAGTCAGTTTACTTAATTCAATGTGCAGTGCTGCATGTAATCTTCATCAAAATTCCAACTACAAAGGGATCTTTAACAAACATGTCAACTTTTATGCACCGACCGGGCAAATGAAGACGGGCATACGTAATTCAGTTTTCCTGACAGTAACGTTTCTGCATACACTTCATCATACCAAACTTAGGCTGTCTGTCTACAGTTAACTCCACTTGAGAACAGACACTAAACTAGATGACCGACATTTTAAATTCTAAATCAACAATTTTCGTTGAAAAAACGAAGTATACTTCAAGAATTTTATTATGTATTTATTATATATGCTTTCATTTAATAAAATTGAAAATGTTTATGTAGTCTTTGTGTGTATGACAGATGTGCAACAGAGAAGAACCACATTACAAAACAGTATCCTAATTTTTGGATATGGCGGCCATTTATGGCAGAGATCTATTCTCAAAGTACCAAGTAGATGGATCTCTGTGTGCAGAATGTCTCTTCCTAACAAAACCCATGAGGTTGACTCAATGGCAGACCTTTGGATCTAAAGTACACCACTTGACTCAATTACAGGCCTTGGGATCTAAAGAACACCACTTGACTCAATGACAGACCTTGGATCTAAACCACACCACTTGACTCAATGACAGACCTTGGGACCTAAAATATACCACTTGATTCAATGGCAGACCTTGGGATCTAAATCACACCACTTGACTCAATGACAGACCTTGGGATCTAAACAACGCCATTTGACTCAATGACAGACCTTAGGATCTAAACATTTGACTCAATGACATACCTTGGAATCAAAAGTACACACCACCAAAAAAAAAAAAAATTATATTTGGCTTATGCAAAATAATCCAGTATGATTGACTTTGATGTCTGTACAGTATATATGTTTTGTTGAAATAGTATCAAAATATTTGGAAAGAATTTGATTGTCCAAAAACAATGCAACACGAAATGAAAACAAACCAATCAGCTCTCACATAAACATTACACTCATTCCCCACATCACAGATAACAACCCGCACTTGTTGACTCTCACATTCTTTCGAAAATATTTTCATTAGCCCTTTTTTTTTATTCG
Source organism: Patella vulgata (assembly GCF_932274485.2). Taxonomy (NCBI): domain Eukaryota; kingdom Metazoa; phylum Mollusca; class Gastropoda; family Patellidae; genus Patella; species Patella vulgata. The sequence continues at coordinate 71,535,567 of NC_065883.2, read as the reverse complement.
TTGTTACTAAAGTTCCCTTTTTTTTTAATGATTTAATTTGCTCAGAAATACAACAATGGAAATACCAACAAAATCACAAAAAGATAAAAATCATTCAGACGAGATTGTTTGTAGAGAAAGGAGTTCATGAGAGGGCATAAAAAAACATAATTAATTCCCTTGATTAATAGGTCAAGCAGATTTAACCCTAGTAATTATAGAGGAGAGGAATATCAGAGAGGAAGCCCTTTATTATACAAAGAAAAGAATTACAAATCTTTCAATCTGATCTTGTCATCTTTTTTTTTTGATTTAATCAAAGAGCAGTTATAAAACAAGTGGTGTTATGTAACCAAAGTATGGGATGATTAAATATTTATTTTACGTATGTCTACTGTTAAAATTAAATAGAAAAGTGTGAAAAAGAGACTTTACACATTTCAACATCTAAATTAGATCTATAACAAACACAGCACTATATGGTAAAAAAAGAAATGTATACATACATGTATGTCTACTGTTAAAATTAAATATTATTATGAAAGTGCAGACATTACACATTTCAACATCTAAATTAGATCTAATTTTAATTTGGAACAACACAGCACAATATGGTAAAGAAGAAATGTATACATATCTATTTCATATTTTATACTGAAAAATAAATTGTCTAAGAAAATGTTTATTTTATGTCTACTGTTATAGCAAAAGTGTGAAGGAGATATTACACATCTCAACATCTAACTTAGATCTATAACAACACTGCGCCTATTTGGTAAAGAAATGTACTTATTTCACTTTTAAAAAGAAGTGTTTATTTGAAATATCTACTGCCAAAATTAATAGCAAAAGTGTTAAGGAGATTCTACACACTTCAACATCTAACTTAGATCTATAACAACACTGCGCCTATTTGGTAAAGAAACGTACATATTTCACTTTTAAAAAGAAATGTTTTTTTTTACATATGTCTACTGCCAAAACTAATAGCAAAAGTGTTAAGAAGACATTAAACATTTCAACATTTAAATAGCTCTATAACAACACAGCATCTATGAGCAAAAAAAAAAAAAACTATTTCATATTATGCCCCCGTAAAAAATATTTTTTCAAAGAAAATATTGAAGGCACAATTTAATCTAGCAAGATTTAAATAATATTTTGTTTGTGTTTGTTGTACTATTTTTTATGGTTCAATTTTATTTCAATAATTTGCTTGCGAGTAGGGGTCTTTAGAAGTGGGAGGACAGGTGATCCTACTCCTTGTCATGTACAACCGGGAAATCGAAACCATGCCAGTTGAATCAATGACAGACCTTATGATACAGCGTGCACATGCTAACCATTCGGACATCCAACCCCTTTGTTGATAAATAAATCGTAACCTGTGTTTGATTAATAAATGAAAATGTTCTGCAGCCGACTAAGCTAATGCAGACGGGTGTATGGCGTGCAGTGTGCTACCTGGAAAATTCAATCTGATTACAATACAGATCTATATTTCGTTTTGTTTTTTTATACTTTCGATGGCCTACACTACATGAAGATCTGACAGGTTGTAACGATATGTCGCGTCAGAGGTCATACGAGCGGCTTTTGACCCTATGACGTCAGACATTTGATCAATCAATCAGCATTGATGTTACAAGTGGATTACCCACAGTTCCGTGCAAAACACGCCTAAAGCTCGGCTTAACAGACTGTTTCATTGGCTAAGCGCTCACACCATTCAGAACACGTCAATGATAACAACTCTTCCAGATCCTAGTGTAGTAAAGACAAGTAAAACGAAATTTTGAACTATAAAAACGAAACGATAGAATCTGTGTTTTAATCAGACGGTGGAAAATTTTGACGGTCAGTGGCGCTACGAACTACTCTTAATTATAACTGTCAATGTTCTTTTAAGCACATGCCAATGTGTACACAGGACCTTAATTTTTTGTCCCATCCAGACAACTAGATGTCGACCTTGTTTTTGATTAACCAAACATGATAAGAATGATGTACATGTAAACCTTTACAAATTAGGAATGTAAATAAATCTTTATGGACAACAAAAACAAAAATAAAATCGCAAATGTTTAACAGATTCTGATTCTTGCCATCAGTATTTAAATATTTCAGCACAATTATTATAAACAACTTATAAACATTGATGGGGGGTTGGATGGCCGAATGGTTAGCACGTGCGTGCTGTATCATAAAGTCTGTCATTGAGTCGACTGGCATTGTTTCTAATCCCCGGTTGTACGTGGCAAGGAGTAGGGTCGCCTGTCCAACTTCGTGGGTTTTCTCTGGGGCCTCCGGTTTCCTCCCACTGCTATAGACCCCTACGCGCAAGCGAATTATGTAAATACAATTAAACCATATGTTACTCCTGAAATGACCTAGTTTGTGTCGAGTGGACGTTAAACCCCATTTCTCTCTCTCTCTATAAAGATTGACAGTTATCGACATGATATTTTTTTGCATCGCAGAAAAAATTCAAACAATTCGAATCAACAATCTAAATATCAGTCAACAACATATAATGTATATAAAAATATTTTTGTAGCATCGCAGAAAGAAATTCAAACAATTTGGATCAACAATCCAAATATCAGTTAACAATGTATATAAAAATATTTTTGTAGCATCGCAGAAAAAATTCAAACAATTCAGATCAGAAATCCAAATATCAGTCAACAATGTATATATAAATATATTTGTAGCATCGCAGAAAAAATTCAAATAATTCAAATCAACAATCCATACATTAACAAGTTTGACTGTGTCTAGAGCAGGGACAGTCTACACCTGGCGCATGTGTCAAACAAGGTTCATTGGATGAATAGAAAAGAAATGAAATTAAATGGGGTTTAACGTTCTACTGTTCTGCTCCAACTGGGTTAAGGCCAACGGGCATACGCCATACAGTGTGCCATAGGGAAATTTTTCCTGGAGAGAGGCGTTATGGCCTACACTGTCAAGGGATCCTGATATATGGGTCATGTTATGATATGTATTGCATGTGAATGAAAACCAAAAAATTTGGTGCAATCCTATTTCGTTTTGTTTTTATAGTTCAAAATTTTTTTTACTTGTCATTACTGCACTAGGATCTGGAACAGTTGTTACATTACTGGCGTTCTGGTTGAAGTGAGGGATTAGCCAATAGGTCTGTATTTTAATCAGGTTAATGCCGGTGTAAACATAGTGAAATTTATAAAAAAGTATAAAAGCAACTTCTCGTTGAGTGTGGAGGGGGGTGGGTGTGGATGGCCGAATGGTTAGCATGTGCACGCTGTGTCATGAGGTCTGTCATTGCGTAAATTGGCAGGGTTTCGATTCCCCGGTTGTATGTGACAAGGATTAGGGTTGCCTGTCCAACCTCGTGGGTTTTCTCCGATTTCCTCCTACTGCTAAAGACCCCTACGTGCAAGCGAATTATGGAAATAAAATTGAACCATGTGTTAGTCCCGAAATGACCTAGTTTGTGGACATTAAACCCCTTTTTTTTTCTCTCTCTCTCTCTCTTCTCTCCCTTGTTGAGTGAGGTACATATGTACACTCTACTTAGTTCTTAATACTGTCACTAAAACTAAACATTAATAAATCAGAGAATTGTTCTCTTTTATTTAGACTCATTGTTAATTTGACTCTTCAACACATCTACGAAGAAAATAATATTACATGGTGATTGGCATGTAATGCGTCCAGATTGAATGAAATTAAAGTACATTTATTATGAACTTATTCAAAACAACCATTTATAACATCATATTTATGACAATTTTGCAAAAGCTTACAAAAAAAAAAGAGAGAATTCATTCACTAGTGGTGACATATTGCAGAAATCTACAATATCTAAATGTGTTGTAAATTATATGGTAGATATAGCTATGATATATAGTGTGCAGTAAATCATATTTAATATGCAATATATATGATAATTCACAGTTGTTCGAAATAAAAACAAAACGCAATAATATAGCTGATTAATATCAGTTACTTTGTAGGCTCTATTCTTATGAAATATATAAAAAAAATAACTGCGGCATAACGCATGGTATTTATCTCTATAATCCATGTAAAGATAGGCCAAATAACCGTTAATTACATAACAATAGCCTTAGCGATCATGCCGAGTGATGAAATTAAAAGTGCAGAACGAGCTTGATTTCTAGTAATTCAGTTAAATATCCCATAATATAACTACTTACCTTTTCAAATATCTGAACGTATTCGTTGTATGTTAGGCCTTGCAACAGGTTGTATTAACGTAAAATTCTTCGGGGGAAATAATATGCCTCATCTGGGAGTCAAAATCATAATAATCAGGTCTCAAAACGACAACACAGTGCTAAACTGAATATCTGATAAATTTGCGGCTGTTTTACTACGTTATGCGAGCTAAACAGCTGCGATTACGCATGTTATTACGGCTACTTTTTGCAAATTATGGTCTAGACATAGGTGTCTCATGTGAATAAACAATGCAATCAATAATTCTATGAATATAGTTTATGCTCTACACCTAGGTCAAAATACGCAGTTTTTCCAATATTTTACTATTTTCCCGGATTTTCTCACGCGTTTACCTCCCTTTACCTTTTGATTGACACAATTAATCCAGCCAATCAGATGTGAGTCTGGGAGTTTTGAAGCCGATCAAGATGGAGTCTACGAGTTTGCTGTAAAGAAGTGTTGTTGTCTATCCTAATAATTCGCATGCTATGTCACAAATATGGAAGGATATCGAAATATTTTCACCATAGACCACGTGAATAGACTGCGGCAGCTTGCAGAACAAGATTTAAGAGAAAAGGGGGTCAAATTACCGAAGAGCAAGAAGACAAAAAAGTTGAACACATCACGAGGACCAAATCAAGTAGGTGTTGCCCGTTTAGACCACAAAGTCCACAGTGGTGACAATAACACAAAGCAGTGGTCAAGATCAAGGGCTACTTTTTGGATGTAGACTTTTGAAACACTAGTGACTATATAACATTTGCTAACAAGCATTAGGCCTACGTGTTAATATTAAATATTAGGCCTATTGGTAATTGAATGATTGTTTTCACACCAAAGTTTTAAATTTAAAATTAAAATGTTTTACTTGTACTTGGGCCATAGCATGTATAAATTATTAACCCGTGTTTCGAGATAAGAAGAAATGACGTAGGTAGATACAAATGTAGATCCAACTGGCAAACCAAAATGTGAATGATGATAATCACATCAGGCTTCAAATAGCCTAAGCAAAATTGACAATTTTTTTCTTCAAAACAATGATTGATTATTGTTATTATAACATTTCTGCCACATCCAACAACAATTAATCAAATTGCTTTCCCCGACAATTTAGATTTGACATTTTTACCTCATAAAGACGTGACCAATCAAAGTACTAACCTGATCGAATTTGCGCACGACTAATATAGACCGTAATTATGAATTTCTGTATCAATAGATGATAAAAGCAACGCTTGATTTACTTTATTCAATTGACAATATTTATTTCCTGATAAACGAAAGTTGTTTCATTAGATTGGGCTGTGTATTATTTATGTTAATAGTATAAAATTAACTTATTTTTAAGATGTTGTAAACTTATATTACCTGTGGTAATAAAAAAAATTAAGTTTGCCAGATGAAACTTAAGGCACCCAATGGTAGCTAAAAGCAAGCACGTCGGTTGTACGTGACAAACGTGGGTTTTCTGTGGGTCCTCCGGTTTATGCCCACTGCCAAAGACCCCTACGTGTACGTGGAAGTGAATTATTGAAATGTAATTGAACCATGCGTTAGTCCCGAAATGACCTAGATTGGTACTTTTTATATTTCTAGTACTGAATATCTATGGCCCCCAGATTTTCTGGGTGTAGGCTATACATGGGTAGCATGACATTTTGGTCTCGCGTCATGTTGGCCTAAGTCTTTTTCATTGTACAAGCATGTACCATGTCATGTATCTGACAAGTACTGGCAATGAAATGAAGTAAATTTATTGTGAAATAATTATTATTTTCAGGATGGTTTGATGACAGCTAGTAATATTTTTGGAAATTATCTTTCTCATGTTCCTTGTGTTTATGTCAGTGATTGTGGATATGTACCAAAGTAAGTCTCTTGACCTTTTCAACATCAATTTTATAAAGCATTAGTAATAAGCTTCAAACTTTCAATATAAAAGACCAGTAGTGGCAGAAGGCTACAGTAATAATACATACATGTATGTGCTATGAGGGAAATTTGGCCCATACAACAGTGCTGCAACCTACACTTATTTCAAATTCCATTTGTCAGTCAAATTTTCTTTTACACAGACACATTAACATGTACAATTTACACAGGACCTTGATTTTTTGTACCATCCAAACAACTAGATGGTGCTCCCTGCCAAAAGACTTGTAACTGTTGCACTTGTTATAGCATTGTTTATACATGTACCGGAAGATCCGAAGATCCAATCTGTTTCACAGAGAATTACGAGTCTCGTATAATATCTCTGTCATAGATGACTGCCTTAACACGTGCTGTCACAGCACGCGGTGTGAATCATTGGCTGAATGGCGCGTGCATTGTTTACATAAGACATAACTGCTTCGGAGAGAATGCTGCATTTTAGTCAATTTAATACCCATTTACACTAAATCGGAAATAATTTTTACCTACAAATACGTCAAACGCCTTTATTTATTTTTCCAATATATACAAAAAATGTTTTAGAATTTAATTTGTCGCAGGAAAAAAGTTAATATTTCTAGCTTATTAAGCCGCATCAATGTCATCCTTATCAGTGATTGTCGCGGCCAAGCAAATCTTCACTGCGGATCAGTGTGCCGAAGATCACGCAGTCAAGTGTAGATGATTGCAATCCAGGCACTGAATAGTTAACTGGCATCCTGTCATTGGAAAACAAAAACCAGATTAGTGAGCTCAATTATTCCACAAACCCAAAGGCCAACTTACATTCAGGTCAGGGGGGGGTGGATGGCTGAATGGTTAGCGTGTGCACGTTGTATCATAAAGTCTATCATTTGTCATGGTTTCGATTCCCCGGTTGTACGTGACAAGGAGTAGGGTTGCCTGTCCAACCTCGTGGTTTTTCTCCGGGTCCTCCATTTTCCTCCCACTGCTAAAGACCCCTACGCCCAATCAAATTAAAATTAAACCATATGTTAGTCCCGAAATGACCTAGTTTGTGTCGAGTGGACGTTAAACTCTCTCTCTCTCTATATTCAGGTCAAGTATATTAATCACATTGTATTTTTCCCCACCAGGTTTTTGGTAGATGCTGAAGAAGTAATTGTTAATAATGTTAATCAGGAAGGTATATTTAGGAAATCTGGAGCTATCAGCAGACAAAAAGAATTAAAGGTAATAGTAATATTAAATCTGATCAGGCACAATCCTGTAACAGTGTACAGGTAACTAAGTCTGATCGTGCAAAATCCTATAACTGTGTACAGGTAACTCTAAACTAGTACATAATGAAATTCTAAATAGATGTGAAGCAAATAACACTACAACTCAGGTATGTACATGTAGTTGTGCTCTTTTAGCAGGAGCTTCTGTATTTCATTTCATTTCGTTTCAAACAACTGTTGACAAATTGTTCAAATTCGTTGAGAATCATCGAAAACTACATGTATTGGGTTCCGAGTGTCGTGTACGTTTAAAATGGTCTGTCTAGATTAGATAATGAGTGTTGAGTTTACAACTGTTTATTTTCAGAGTGGTGTTGAGGACTTTTAAAATTAGTCTGTTAATTACTCAACACAGAGTAAAACAGCACAACTACACTATTCCTGAGTTGTAGTGTAAAGTATATGTATATGTATCTCTGTCCCACCAACACATGCTTGTTGACATCAAGACAGAGTTCATGAGCGATGCCCTCTACTAAAAATAAATGCATCTTTCTCAATTAATGCAAAGCGATTTGACCCAAATAAATTGAAGAACACAATAATAAACTGTCTTCTTTGAGCGATAATTAGCAATTGACACAAGTAATAAAAACAAAAACATAAATATGGAACACAATTACTAGTTTAATTAAAGCAACGTTTCATTGAGGGTTTTCTCTACGTTTTCTAGAGAACCCTCAACGAAATGTCGCTTTAATTAAAAGAGTAAGTGTGTTCCATATTATGTTTTTGTGTTTATTAATAATAAACTATGTTATGTCATGTTCTGAATAGCATATTTTCTAACTTAAACAGGTATTATGCAAGGGCTAAATCTGCTTATTGCAGGACTTTATTAAGGCCTTAAATCTATACTAATATTTGTGACTGTCGTTTGTCTGTCTGTTCGGGGTTGGCAGCTACACTAGGTCTGCCCCGAGTCTGAAATTTGGGGTATAGGGGTAGCTCGGACCGGGGAGTTACATAGGCCAGGTGGCGTTAGTCTACCACTTCCGGTTTCGGAGTTATGACCCCCGAGCGAAGCCGGGCATTCTTCTAGTATTATATATAAATTATTAATTTGACACTTTGTAACATGACAAGACCGTAATCAACTCTTGATGCCATTGGATGCCTCTGATTTTAAACAAATTACAATCTGATCTGCTGTTCAACAACTGCTGTGATTAATCGTAAAAATGGATAAAATAACCACCATTATTTGTCTCTAGAATAACTTTTTAAAATTTATTTATTTTAGCAACAAATAGAAGAAGGAAAATGTTTTACCGATGCGAATGTGAACGATGTTACAGGACTTATAAAACAGTTTTATAGAGAGTTACCTGAACCTCTGTTTACTAGTGTCTATCATGATACCTTTGTCCGATGTTACCAACTCGGTAACGAGGACACAGCTTCCCAGGCCATTCTATTACTCTGTCTCCTTCTTCCGTCAGAGTATCTCAGCGCATTGAGATACACCATGAAGCTGTTATCATTTATCGCTCTTCATTCTGACACAAACAAAATGGACGTTGCCAATTTGGCTGTCGTGCTAGCACCGAACATCATGCATGTTAATAGCAAGAGTGAAAAAATGAACTCCACTGAAGAGAAATTGATTCAGATTCAGACCGCGATCGTAGAATTGTTGATCAAGAATGCGGAATGTGTTGGACTTGTGTCGGATGATCTGTACTCCCGTACGTGTAAGATGGTGGAGATCTACGGAGAAGAGGATCTCGATGCAAGCGATGACAATACGCTAGAAGATTCTAAAGATTGTAGAAAGAAAGAAAAGAAGAGAAAAAGGAGTGGATCTTTTCAAGGTTTATATTAATTAAATATCAGTTTACATACACATACATTGTACACCTAAATCTGGGGCGTTGGTTGGCCGAATGGTTAGCACATGCGCGCTGTATCATAAGGTCTGTCATTGAGTCAACTGGCGTGGTTTTGATTCCCCGGTTGTACATGACAAGGAGTAGGGTTGGCTTTCAAACCTCGTGGGTTTTCACCAGGTCCTCCGGTTTCCTCCCACTGCTAAAGACCCCTACGTACAAGCGAATTATTGAAATAAAATTGAACCTATTTTGTATCGAGTGGACGTTAAACCCATCTCTCTCTCTCACACCTAAATCTAAATCTGGGGAATATTAAAGATTAATCTCCTTTGAATCAGTGATGTTATTCACTCTCACAAAATACACATGAAATTAAATGGAGAATGACATTATTTCATATTTTTCACACACTTTGTTTTATAAGTTTTTTTGAATGAATTGATGTCACAGTAGAGCAACTGCTCGATCTCTATCCGGGGAGTTGAGTCGACTGGCATGGTTTTCAATCCCCGGTTGTACGTGACAAGGAGTAGGGTCGCCTGTCCAACCTCATGGGTTTTCTCAGGGTCCTCCGGTTTCCTCACACTGCTAAAGACCCCTACGCACAAGCGAATTATTGAAATAAAATTAAACCATATGTTAGTCCCGAAATGAACTAGTTTGTGTCGAGTGGACATTAAACCCCATTTCTCTCTCTGTCTCGACCTCTATCCCTCCAAACTTCCAAGAGTTGTGAATGGCTATGGTAAACTGTATTAAGGACAACACAATTAAGGACCCTGTACTACTTAGAAATGTGACTCTAGCATGTGGAGGCGGTTTAAGAAGCAGTTTCGGGCAGTTTAGAAAATGAGCTTCAAAACTTTCCTGTAATTTTTTTTAGGGAACTGTGGTGGTCATTATTTACGTGTACATGTAGTCCTACCAGATACTATGTTAATTTTATTTCAGACCTTCATGTTAATTTCTATTGAACGTTTGTACTGGTGATTGAACACCTTATCATAAATTTTGTCACAAATCCAACTTCATAAACTGAAAAATATGATAGGTCTACTTTTGCAATATTTTAAGGATGCAGCTTTTTCATTGGATAAGACATTCGATACAATATTAGCCCTTAGCCAAGGGAAAATCTAAATCTGTACATGTTAAATATTTTGGTTTACATTTTTTTGAAAATGGCCCCTTTATTAGGGGGTTGGGGGGTGTATGTGTGTAACCACATGGTTTCACACATGCTCTTTAAATTACAAGGCCCGTCATTGAGTGAAGTGACGTGGTTTCGATTCACCGCTTGACAAGGAGTATGGCCGCTGGTCCAACCTTGTGGGTTTTCTATGGGTCCTCCGCTTTTCTCCCCCTGTCAGTGTATTTGTCTGTGATGATGAATTAAATCAATGATATCAATATTTTTCAGGATTTGTAAGTTCGATAGCTAACGGTATTGCTAAATTACGAAGAAGTACGGATGGAAAAGAGGCTAAAACAGGAAACATAACTCAGAGTAGTTCCTGTTCCATCAACACTACGGCTAATGAATGTTCAATTTCCCAAAATGCAACTGAACATCCTCTGACGACGCCAGTTGTAATGCGTAAAAGAAAAGCTTCAGGAGAGGTCATTCCATTTTCAGCTACAAAAAAGTAAGATTTTATTGCATTAAAGAGTCTTGTCTATTCCCCCCCAAAATTTGTTCTTGCTTTAATTAAATTTTATGATAAGATCTGTTTGAAAGTTATTTATAGGAACATGAGCAGATACAGGTATACTGGGATGTCCTCTAAAACTAAAGTTGAGTCAACATTTTGTCACAAATACTGTTTTCCAATCTGCTTGTTTCCCAAGGGTCTGCAAGGTAGAAGGGTGTGGGGGGGGGGGGGGAGGGATGCTGTTAATAAAAATGAACCAGGTATAATTCAGTGAATTAATTTCATTAGCTGATAGTTAAGTCAGATTAATAGGGATAGCAATCATCTAGCTGGATGAAGTAAATGCAGATGAAAAATATCCATGGGGTCCGCGATTGGGAACCAGTGACCAGAAATTTGATTGAATAAAACACCCACCTGCTAACTAACGATTACCAGGTACATGATGTTTCAGTCCTGACGTTTTGGGTCTCAACAAAAATATGTCTCAAACCTCATTATTATCGAGTCCGAAAAGTCATTATGTATGTCCGAAAAGTTGCCACACTGAGTCCAAATTGGCGTTTGTGTGGAGTCCGAAAGGTCACAGGACCTAAACGTCATGCTATCAATTAAACTTGACTGACAATATAAATATATTTTACAGGAAAGCTATTATATTAAATTTACCCCAGCAGACGACTCTTGGTAATACACCGTTTACACCAGCTAGAAAAATGGACATAAATGGTGAGTTCACTATGATATATTGTCTTATAAATAATTTTGCATACGAAACTTAAGCTACAGTTAGCTCGGCTTGACCGACATTTTAAGTCCTAATTCAATGATTTTAGTCGAAAACACTAAGTATACTTCAAGTGTCTATTCTGCTTCCATTTAATAAAATTGAACAAATTTTTGTTAATTGTTTGTATGTATGACAGATGTGAAAATTAGTAGAAATGCATTACAAAACTGTATACTAATGTTTGGATATGGTGGCCATTTAGGACAGAGATCTATTCTCGAAGAATTAAGTAAATGGATCTCTGTGAGCAGTAGGAATTTTAGGAATTGCACTTTTTCACTTCCTTCCTATCATCTGGTTTAACGCATGCGTTTTAGGTTATTAGAGTCTGTCATTGAGTCAAATTGCGTGGTTTCAAGCTCATAGTTGTAAGTGACAACAAAAAGTAGGGTCATCTGCCAAACCTCATGAGTCTTCCTGGGGGATTGGATGGCCGAATGGTGCGCTTTTAATCATAAGGTCTGTCATTGAGTCAAGTTGTGTGGTTTTGATTACCCATTTGTACGTGACAGTAACGTCGCCTCTCCAACCTCGTGGGTTTTCTCCAGGTCCTCTGGTTTCCTCCCACTGCTAATGACCCCTATGCGTAAGCGAGTTATTGAAATAAAATTGAAACATGTGTTAGTCCCGAAATGGCCTAATGGCTTTCTCTCATTCAAATTTCTAATGATGAATGATCAACTATAACATGGCTCGGATATAGCAACAAACATGGTACTAGAATTACTTGAAATAGATTTGTTAGTTAGAAACTAGATTAGCTTTGTCTTTAATCTCTTGAGTCCTGTAAGACCTGTTAAATTTTCAGAAATGAAGAAATTAGGGACTATTGATACCCCAAGTATTGCGTTTAGTGAAAGTACTTTACCTAACTTTACAGCCACCCCGTCTGCCAAAGATATGAAAACTCCCAGAAAGAAGTTCCTCTTCAGTCCTGGTAGCAGTAAGAAAACTGTCTCGTAAGTACATACCATCTTATTCTGTATTGAATTCAGTGTTGTTTGAAACATCCGTGTTTACGGCGTGTCTGGCAAGATGGTGAAATGCACGAAATACCCTCACTGTCCATTTAATTTGAAATGTAGTAAAATCTCTCAATAATTACTGCACTTGCATTATTTTCTACTGGTTACAAACCATTGAAACTGGAAGGTGAGGCTCGATTGTTAGTCGGGAAAATTCTGCGTGTGACGCAGAATTCCGAGTAACAGTTCTGTCAGTCCTGACAACTGAGATGGTGTGAGTAGAATCGTGACGTAATTAAGCACAACGAATATGTTTTAGCTGTCATGGTTGGTTGAGATATTTTCTCATACAGTCGTCGCATTTTCACTCACTATTTTTTGGTTTAACAGAATTCAATTACAGAATGTTCAATCGAGCATCCCCAAAGTGTGCTATAGACTCAGTTGTCAAGTACATAACCCTGATAAATGTTCATGACAATCATAAATGATACTGGATAATCATAAGTGTTTAACTTTATGAGAATTGATTTAGCAGTTGACAAAATAAAAACAAAATAATAAAAACCTCCCTCCCTGATAAGATTTTTTGGATGGATTATCTGAAAACCAGAACCTTTTTTTCTAGTTTGGCCTATCTACCCATTTTTTAATTTATGGAGAACAGGTGCTTGTTTATAATTAATTACCCTAAATATCCTCTGGGTTTAAAAACAATGATGGCTTAGTTTAAAACCTTAGGCAACTCCTTCACACCAATGGTTTATGTCCCCAGGCAATATAAACTTTATGCCTCATTAAGATTTAGGAAGTTAATTCCGGAAATGTCCAGTATAGTATTAGATAGTTGTTTATTTTTTGCTTCAAGGATATTTCTTTATTTCATGAACATTATGTAAGAGTAAAATGTGCCTCAGATTGCAGGGCTTTCTTTTGACTTCAAAAGTTTTATAAACTATTATTTAGACATTTATTCACATAAATAAACAAGCCTATAATCAACTTTCTAGACCATCGGATGGATAAGATTTAAATGATTTAGGACACCTGCAAGATTTAAAATTTAATGATAAAATTGATAATAGAGACTTACACGTAGACTCGATTGTCAAGTACCGTTGCTCTGATAATCAACAATCTACACTATATCTTGTAAAACACCCATAACTTCACTCGGAACAAAGTAATTTGAATGAAACTTGCAATATATAATTTAACCATTATAGTAAAAATGGCCAGAAATCTTACATGTAAACACCCACTTAGAATAAAGTAATTTGAATGAAACTTGCAATATATATATATATTAGAGCAAGAACGGCCAGAATTCTTACATAATGCATCTTATAAGTTTATACTACAGTACAAGACATGGAACAAGTTGAATATCATTCTGGGACATATTTGGTTTTGTTTTCTTAAAAGGGAGCCACGGTGGTTAGGGGGGTTAGATGCTGGCTTGCTAGCCTGGAGGTCACGTGTTCGATCCCTGCATTGGCTGAGAAAGTTCATGGGGATTTTCCAATGTGGTTTCCCCTTGTCAGTGGTGCAGAACAGAGGGCCTGTCAAGGACAGCTGTCTAGTCCTTTGGATGATGCGGAAAACCAATGGCCTGTGTATACATTGGAATGCATGTAAAAGATCCCTTGGCAGTTGGAATTCGATATAAGAGTAGGCGATAGTGCCGCTGCCCGGGCAAAATTTCCCTCATAGCCCATCTTCATTAGCCCAGTATAGGAGCAGAACAGTAGGACGTTAAACCCCATTTCATTTGTTTTGTTAACGATGCATTATTCAAAAGCTAAATCTGCTCATTGCATATATTTCTTTATGACTTAAATGTTTATAAATTATTGATTAGACATTTATTAACTTATCAAGACCATAATCAACTCTCGATGCCATCGAATGCTTGCGATTTTCAACAGATTTCAATACGATTGACAGTTAATAATTTGATTTAAATATGGATAATTGAGACTTTGTTTATTATTTTAACAATGTCAATAATGACAATTGAGACTACACTGTTCTTCTATCGGCGATAACTCGGCTCAGACTGAATTTTCAACATATTCCCTTTTCGTTATCCTTTTTTTTTCTCTCTCTCCCTCTAAACTGAACTCAATAAATGCATGGTTATAAGTAAATTAAGATATTTGTATATTTCAGTAATCCAGCTAATACTAGTAATAGTAGTAATATATCTACAGGTTCTATTAAAAAACCTAAAGGAAAGAATATATTTAGACGACTTAGTGGTAGTAAGAGTGATAAGGTAAGTGCATGTAGTTCATGTAGGCAGATTCATCAGGTCTTTTACTGCTCTTACTAGTATAGTTAAAGTTCTGCATTTTCCAGCCTTGTTTCAGTGGTGCAGGATGTAGGGCTGGCAATGAAAAGTGGGTAGTCTTTCGGGTGGGACACCCATAGCACTGTCGTCAGGGCCAAATTTCTATTAAAGAAGCACTTGAAAGCTCCCTTAAAATTGAAATTTGAAATAGGAGTTGTTCATATAGCACAACTCATTATATCACTCGACCACCCAACCCGCCTTGTCAAAATGTACCCAGGGGCAACTAATATCACCTTTAATCTCTCTATAGTATGGTGACAGTGTTTTGCTAATTACAGTAGAACTTTTTCATTCATTATCTAAATGTAGTTTATGTGGCCTTTAATAATTTAACAGGAATGCTAGATAAAGACTAGAGAAGAGAGAAACCTAGTCGAAACGTTGCTCAGTAATAAATAGGAATTGTATTTCATAGAATGAGGGGGGTTGGGTAGCTGAATGGTTAGTTGTGTGCACATTTGATCAGCAGGTCTGTCATTGAGTCAAGTGGCAGGGTTTCAATTCCCCACTCGTACGTGACAAGGTGTAGGGTTGCCTTGCCTGTTCTCTGGGTCCTCTGGTTTCCTCCCCCTGCCAAAGACCCCCTAAATGCAAGTGAATTATTGAAATAAAATTAAACTATGTGTTAGTCCCGAAATGACCTAGTTTGTGTCGAGTGGACCTTTAAAACCCAAATCTCTCTCTCTCATGTAGACTCTCTCTCTCTCTCTCCATAGAACTATGACCGGTATATCTGAATATTTTTCACATTATCTTTGTTTGAAATATAACTTTGATTTTTATTGCATTTCAGGATTCTGAAGCTCTTTCATCATCCACATCTAGTAATATTGGTGAACGTCTTGCGAGTCCACCAGACTCATCTCCACAAGATATTGTAGACAGAATCCACAAACAATCCCATTTAGATTCTCCGCTCTCCGGACGATTACCCACATCACCTTCGTTACCTGATATTTCGGTTCTTTCGCAAGCAAATTCGTTGAACGAAGGATTTATAATGGATGGTGCTGAAAATGACTTTGAGAGATCAGAAGCGACGCAAGACCGCGGTCGAAGTTTACAGAGAAATGCCCAAGCGTCCTCATCTGATCCAACTGCTGATAAATCTCCAAAGAAACCATCCCGAAGATCACTCTCAGCGGATCATGCGATGCTCAATAAGTTACAAAATCTTAAACGAGGGGCTCCAAATACAATTACGAATGGATTGCTAAAAGGTAAACCATGTGATTTGAAAAAGTTGCGAAGAAGTTTTGACAAATCGGACATTGGAAATCCTATTCCCTTAGTAGTACCGACAGTCTCTGAAAATGCGATGACGTGTCAACAAGCTATGGAAGTGCAAAACAGACGAAATGCAGATTCGGCTTCCATAAAAAGCTTATCTGGGACATCAATTGGCTCTTCAGTTTCTCAGATATCAACTAACTCGCAACAAAAGATCATGGCTCCACCTCAATCAGATAAAGCGTACGATTTGGATGAATCTGACACTGGCTTTTCCACAATTTCTGGCAACACTGTTATTTTTGTACCCAAGGGAGGTAAGCCAATGTTAGTACCTCATCATCCTCAATATAAAAAGATCAAATCGAGTGACAGTACAGATAGTTTAATAAGTTCTGTGTCGGAGAGTTCCGAGGCCAGCAGCCATCATGTTAAAATGGAAAGAAGCGTATCAACCGACAGTGGAAAAGGATCATTACTTGATGACACCATGTTAACAACGGCTCACCCAAAATCGTCCTTGGATACGGCATTCATTGAAGAGAGCATGCTTGTTGATTCCTCGATGAATCATACAAGAGTGGAGCTAGATGAATCGAATGTCAGTAAACAACCTACAGGACAAAACATGGCGCCCATGAAATCGATTTCTTCATACGATTTACAAAATGCTGCGCCAAAATGCCAAGTGGTGCGATCCCAGAGTATGTATTGTACGAGTTTCAATCGTCCAGCGCCCAACATAAAACCTAATCTGCAGATCAGTAAAGAGACCCATAAACTCCTGGCTCGCGCTGGATTTATGTCAGAAGGGAAGGTGGCGAGAAGTACGGAGGATATCCAAGTACCGGTGAAATCTCCAACAAAATCCTTTTGCCGAGATCAATCGAGCAGATGCTCCATCAACATGGGTAGTCTGGTCGATATGAAATCTGAATTGGACAATGAAGAAATGAAGCAAAGCAGAAGTCATGGTTTATCAGAAGTAGCAGAAGAGACAATGGAGGTGGAGACTAGTGAAGAGGCTGATGTGATGACAGAATGTCCGTCTGCGATTATTAAGAGAGCCAATACCAGCCTTCCTAAACACGACAGTATCCTGAATATCCAGCAGTCGAATTGTGGAAAGGTCGCAGAAAATGTTAAAAACCTCGAACAGTCAGTTGATTCTAAAGATAAATTTGTGTCACCTTACCGCTTTCCAAATTCCACGACACGAAAACGAGGTATGTCACCAATTAGGATTCCAACAATATTTGCTAAAACTGATCAACAGGCGGCCAAATTTAGAGAAATTGCTTTAATGGCTAAAGAACGGGGCGCGTTATCCAGAGGTGTAGCAAAAGTACCTATTTCAACAAATTTACTAAAATCTTCAAGCACTGTTACGGACAATAATTCAGATTTTGAATTTGTGAAGCCAGCGGAACGTCCCAGTACGTATCACACGGACAGATCTAAGTCTGATTGTTCCGTGGCTACCAGTTCCGTATCCGAAACAAATTCAAGTATTTCTATCAGCACCTTAAGTACCGATTCTTATTCAGACTTTTCGACGATTTCGCCTATGTCAGAATCGGGAGAATCTGGTGATGAAGTTTTCTCTCCAAAAACAGAGTCGACTCAATCAAATAACGATCAATTGGAAGAAAGTTCTGACGACGCGACTATCAAAACATCATTTAAGGGACAACAGATTGAATTGAGCTGTTCTTTAATGGAAACTATTAATGAAGTTTGCACACCTCAACGGTCGGCACTGAAGGATTGTGGGAATGTAGTTGCTAAAGAACAAAATCAGTCAAAGATGTCTGAATTAAAACTTCCCAAATCGGATGAAGAAATTGGAGACTATGTCGTTTTACGCACAGCAGGAGGCTTGACGCCCAGACAGATTCTACGATTTTCTCAAACGCCTAAATCAAAATGCATTTCTCCCAATAAGCCTGTCAAACGTCTAGTCTCTCCAGGTTCCCCTCGAAGACACACAGCTCGTCAATCAAACAAATCGTCACCATCGCGGAAATCTGATGGAAAACCAGTATTATCCTCCATACCCCAGCATTTACAAACAGACGTTGGAAATATTTAAATAGACAATCCATATCTTATTGTTTTAAATCTGTTTTTAACATCTTTAACTTACTCGTACTTATTGTGCCATCTGACTTGCTATTTCTGTTTTTATTATTCATTTACAAATTGTTCTCACCCATGTAAGATTAAAGATTTGTTAGCTCTGTTGCAGTGGTTCTCAAGCTTTTTTAGCCAACGGCACACTTTGGAACACATAAAAAAATAGTGGGACAACTGGCTAAATATATATGGAAAATATTTGAATTTTGCAAAATAAAAACATGGCATACAGTCGTAGACACAGACTAGGCATAGACACATAGAACGACTCAAACTAAATAAAGAAAAACACAGCTATGAACTTACTTTATTGCAGTGTTTCGAATTTCATCAGTCAAATAGCTGGCTTCTTTAGTGAGTAATTTTCTTATTGTGCTGTTCAAAATTTCGTGGCACACTTAGGATGATCTCACGGCACACTGGTTGAGAACCACTGCTCTAAGGCTATATTTGGTGAAAATTTGGGTTGTTTTAAAAATGAGTACATGTAGTATATCTCATATTTTGATTTGGCATATTCTTGGTCCGATGTAATGGACATGTCTGGTATATAAACCAAAAACAGCATTCTTGACGTAGTCCTTATTTGAGCTAAATGCACACAGCCACTACTACTACAGTAAGGAATATACAAAATTTATGTAGGCCTACTATAATACAATGTCAATTTTTTTTTATAATGATTGAGTCGAATTTTTTCTTTTAAATATATCGCGGGTGATATGTTGATATTCTGAATTCTACAAGTGACCATGCCATACCAGAAAAAGCAATCGCAATAATGCCTACCCCCGATATATCGCGTAGCAATCTTACTATTGACAAACTGCTGAGAAGATGTAGTGAGTTCACCATTGAATTTGTAGCATCATGTGTTGAAATTTGTATTTTTGTATACTTGTCTTTTTTTTTTTTTATTAATAGTGCTATGTTAACTAAAATTATGTAATATATTAGTTGACACTATGGTTGGGCTATAAACTTAACTCACGACTTAAACTTGAAGTCATATTGTATAAAAAAATGTTAAAAGTGAATTAGTTGACGCTGTGGTTGGGGCTGAACACTTAACTCTAGACTTAAACCTGAAGTTGTACAAAAAGAAATGTTAAAAGTGAAAAGTTGATAACTGTGGTTGGGCTGAACACTTAACTCAGGACTTAAACCTGAAGTCATGTTGTATAACAGAAATGTTGAAATGTAAAAATTATAATTGATCAAAATTAGAGAATCCCACATGTAGTAGATTTTTGCTCAGTAATAAACAGTAGCAGTATTCCACAGAATTGTTACCTTTACATCTGTGTATATATCATGTGTTTCTGTTTTAGCTACTTCTGAGCGATCACCTCTTGATATTAAGGCTACTTGCAGATTTCGTCACAAGAATGTAAACAGGGTCAGGTTAGGTCATGTGACTGTTACATCTCTTGACCTTGGCGAAATCTGCAGGTGGCCTTAATATTTAAATCTGACCGCCTCTGAGCTTGATTTTAAAGTCCGACTCTTTAACACTTCTGTAAAGTACATGTATGACATGGTCTAAAGTATAAGCTTTGAATGAGACCTTCAGTCGTTTTGAATATTTTTTAATTTACTTTTTGCTCAATATTTAATTTTGAGTTGTCCCCCTTTGTATATTAAACCCCTTTGTAAATTTAAACCCTTTTGTTTTTCTTAATCTATTATCTATGTGTGTAGGGGTTGATGTTTGATCATTATGCAATTTATTGTATGTTTTGGCACAATTTTTTGTGGGGTCACGAAATGTGCTTAAATCGGGTTTTAAATAGTCAATGATTGATTGTCTTTTGTTGAGTTTAAATAATCTTGTTTTTTTAATTCAAATTTTTTGTAGCCATATATTGGATTCTATTAAACATATATATACAGCATTTACTTCTACATCTTTGACAAGATTGTTTAATTCTATCCTCTTACGCTTTGTCTTCTGTCTATCTTTCTTACTGTCTACATTAGCCTAGTCGAAACCGAACAGTCGGATGTTAAACCCCAATTCATTTAATTCTTATTTTAAATTTTGAATAAGCACCAGGGGATTTATTCACAAAAAATAAAACTTTAAGAATGCAGCCATTTCATTGGCTAAGAGATAAAACATGTACTAAAATTTTAACCCTTAACCAATGAAAATGCACCATCCTTGAAATATTTTAGTTTAAATTTCCATGAATAAGGCCCCAGTTATAGTTTTGCTCAATTTGTTTAGTTCTAATGGTAAACCCGCTGATTGTCAATTAGTCATTTGCATTTTTGGAACGATATCTAATATGTCACAGATTACATTTTCGCGGATTATTTAACTGTTACTTGAGTAAACAAAGCCAAAATATCAATAGTAGATATAATCTTCTGGCTTTGATTTAATTGCATCTTTAAGTGGCATTTAGTAATTGAACAGTAACACAGTAACACTATGGAATAACAATTACTGGTTTATTAACATGCAACGTTTCAACGATGATACTCTCATCTTTATCAAACGTTGCATGTTAATAAACCAGTAATTGTTATTCCATAAATAGTGTAAGTGTGTTTGATTTATTTGAAAGAAGCCAGATCGAAAGGTTTCCAACTCGTAATGGTGGCTTGGAAAGTTTATATTGTCTACAAAGTATTCAAAAGTTTCAATTTATCATATCTTTGTTGATCCTGAAAGGAATTGAACCTTTTTTGGACTGATATTCTCTGTAGAGATCCAACATTCATAACACTGTATGTGTATTCAAAATCCCTCGAATGACGATCAGCAGTTTTAAGAAATTTGAAATGAAAATTTTAATTGAAGCGTCATACAGACTTTGAAAAATTCGGAAAATTGAACATGTAAAAAAAAAAGTCTGTGGAATGGCCTAACAGATTTGTGTATTGTATGTACCTGTGGTCATGATTGATGTGTATTACCTGAAAGCGTGCAATATGGATATTTCTATGATGGTTGTGATTTTTAGTAGGAAAATGTTGAGAAATTAATTACGAAATGAGAAGTGCAGACTTAAATAACCCTTTTGATTAAAAACTGTCTTTTCATTATTTATCTTATGACTGATCTTGAAAAGTGAATACTTTGTAATTCTGTTTATAATTTGTTCATTAATTAATCGTTAATATTTAATACTGCTCATTCATACTCCTCAATTTAAAATGAATTGTCTAATATTACGAATATAATCATTGACCTATATACACGTTTGTTGTTGAACGATATGTTGCATTTCTTACCACCCTATGTATTCTATTTATAAGCTAACGATCAAAAGAAGGTTTTATTAGTTAAGAATTAAAGATACATTATGTAAGATTTAGATAAAGAGCTTGCTGTTCTTGTTATTATAATTCAAAAATAGATAAAGAAAAATGAATATATTGAATATTGCATTCAAATTACTTTATTCTGAGCGAAGTTATGACTGTTTAAAGATGTAGCCTAGATTGTTTAGTATCGTACCAAAGATACTTCACAATCAAGGCTAAGTCCCGATTATCCATTTGATCTCATTGGCGTTTTATCCATTTAAAACTCTGCCATCCGATGGTCTAGAGACTAGATTATAGGCTTGTCATGTGAATAAATGTCTAAATAATAGTTTATATAAAATTTGAAACTAAAATAAAGACGAGCAATAGGCAGATTTATCTCTTACATAATGCATCTTTAAATTTTGGTTGTGTGATAATTCAGCCGTTATATATTTTACTGCACATAGATACGATTGTATATCATTAAATTAATGATTGTTCATTTTTATTTATTTTTTAGATAAAATTTGTCATAATAAAAAAAGAATCTTCTATTCTGAACTTAGATATCATTATAATAAAAATGTATACATATAGTTTTAAATTATAAGTTGATTATATTTGTTGATATTTAATGGTAAATGATAACTTGTTTGAAGAATATCTAATACTGTAAACTGTACAATTTATATCTTCAAGTGGATGTTAAGCCCCATTTCACCATCTCATAAACAACACCTTATAAATCATGAGACTGATTGGTGAAGAACAGTAGGATGTTAAACCCCTTTTCCTTTTATTTTATAATTTTTAATAAGCTTTCTCTTTTCTGTAAGAAAACCACAGGTCTGTAAATGTGTTTTCTGTACCTCAGAGGATGCACATTAGTTTTCCATTTTATAAGTTTTAATAAGTTTTCTCTTTTCTGAAAGAAAACCACAGGTTTGTAATGTGTTTTCTGTACCTCAGAGGCTGCACATTAGTTTTCCATTTGATAAATTTTAATAAGCTGTAAATGTGTTTTCTGTACACCTGAGAGGTTGCATGCTAATACAGATTCGTAAATTGTTTTCCATAACATATTTTCTGTTAATGAGGGTTTTAGTACTTGTGGCAAGATCTTTTATACTTTGCTCAATCTTGCTTTAAATGTGTAGGATGCTACACCCCATTTCATTCGATTAATTTTAATAATCTTTTTCTTCCTATAAGAAATCCACAGGTTCGTAAAGTGTTTTCAATCAATACCGATTTCTGTATGTCAGAGCTTCTATTGATGAACACTTTAGTGTACTTGTGACAACATCTTTGCTCAATCTTGCTATAAATTGATAAACCTAAGTGTAGAGAGTTTTAATAATTTTTTTAATTAAAACTATGTATATAATCTATTCTCTCTTCCCCTGTCTCTTGTATAATTCTGTATAAGTCTATGTTTATTTTATATTGGGTCATTTGTAATATATACTAGTTGAATAATGTTGTACATTTATCACACAAACATATATAATAAAAATATATTCTATATATGATATGTAAACTATATATTACTCTCCTTTGGTCCTATTTTTAAACAGCTGTTAAGTCGTTCGGATGGGGTGAAAAACCAAGGTCTCGTGTATACTTTGGCGTGCATATAAATGATCCCTTGGCAGTTGGGATTTGATGTAAGAGTAGACCATAGTGCCGCTGCCCTGGCTAAATTTCCCTCATAGCACACTGTATGGCGTATGCCCGTCTTTATTAGCCCAATCAGAGCTGAACAGTAGGACGTTAAACCCCATTTTATTTCATTTTCATTTCCTATTTTTAACCCCGCCTTCATTAGCCCAGTTCTATTTTTAAGGACGCTCAGTGAGAAGACGCTGACTCGCTAATCAAGTCTTAGCTTCGCTCCTGGTGTTGACAGAAAAAGGTTCTCAGGATATCTCTTGTCCGGTGCAGGATGTCTAGTCATTCGGATGGGATGAAAACTGATGTTCCATGTACACATTGGCATGCACGTTAAAGAACCACTGACAGTTGGAATTTGATATGAGTAGGCTGTAGTGCCGCTGTCTGGGCAAAAATTCCCTCATAGTACACTGTTTTACTCATGTCCATCCTAGAAGCCCAGTCAGTAGGACGTTAAACCCCATTTCATTTCATTTTATTTTCCTGTTTTTGATCCCGCCGTCTTAGCCCAGTCCTATTTTTAAGGTGGCTCAGTGAGAAGACGCTGGCTCACTAACCAGGAGGTATGGGGTTCTCTACCGGTGTTGGCCAAGTAAATAAGTTAGGATTCTCCCCTTAGAAATTCAACTTTGTCCTATTTTAACCCTGTCTTCATAAGCCCAGTCTCGGCAGAAAAGTAGAACGTTAAGCCCCATGTCATTTCCTGTTTTAAGGGTCGCTTCAGTGAGAAGACGCTGGCTCGCTAATCAAGTCTTGGGGTCGCTCCTGGTATTGGCAGAAAAAGGTATTAGCGATTTGGATGGCATGAAAAACTGACGTCCCATGTTCACATTGGCATGCACGTAAAAGAACTCTTGACAGTTTGAATTTAAAATAAAAGTAGTACCTCTGTACAGGCAAAATTTCCATCATAGCACACTGTTTGGCGCATGTCCATCCTATAAGAGGAGGATGTTAAACCCCATTTCATTTTCTATTTTTAAAGGGTGGTCTAAAGTATGCACTTTGGATCATAAGGCATAGTTTTGGTCCCAAGCTTGTATATGACAAGGAGTAGGGTCACATGCCAAACCTTGTGGGTCATTCAGATTCTTCCAACTGCTAATGACCTGATACATGCAAGTGAATTTTTGAAATAAAATTGTACAAAATGATAAAGTTTTAAATTGATCTAGTTTGTATACTCTTCGAAACGTCGCCCAAATAAATCAGTAATTGTTCTTCCATAAGTATGTGTTATAGTTTATTGCTCTATCCAGTTACTAAATGCCTCTAAAAGATCAATATTAAACCCCATTTCTCTCTCCTATTTTTAAGACGGAGGGCCATTCAAGGACAGCTGTCTAGTCATTCGGATGGGATGAAAAACCGAGGTTCCGTGTACATATTGGCATGCACGTAAAAGATCCCTTAACAGTTGGAATTCGATATAAGAGAAGGCCACAGTGAATCCTGTGTCACACAATTGCAATTTCGTCAATTCGGAACGTTCCAGACTGCAAACGAGCATCCTCTAAATCTAGCGATGAGGGGAGACCATAATAAAAAAAATGGACATTATTCCAAATTATTAGTACATGGTTAGGGGAGACCATAATGGTTATAAAGGGGAATAACCCCAACCCTATTTTGCCATCTTGGGACTTTCAGATAAACTCTTGATCTTCACTTCAACAAAAAAACTCATAATCCAAAACAATTCCACTAATTTATTTCTGTTTATCTTTAACAAAAGTATAATAATAAGACAGAACCAAAAATTAATGGCTGACATAATAATAATGAATACATGTGTATATGAGTATATCTTCTTACTACAATAATCTTTAAATCTATCACCACCTATCAGATATTATTTTAATTATGTTTCGGTTTATTTGTTCACCTTTTATCAACAATGATTATAATTTCTGGCAGTAAATTGAACACAGGAGACTATCCAGATTTGGAGTCGCTCATCCAGTAAGGTCCATGGCTTGTTCTCGGCATTGGTCAAGAAAGTTCCTCGGGGGTTTCCTGCCGTGCTTTCCCCCGTGGTGCAAGACCTGACAAGACAAAGTGTCTAGTCATTAGGATGGGACGAAAAAAATGGAGGTCCCATGTGAACCTTAAAAAAAACCCCTCATAGTCAGAATTCCATTGCTTTAAGCCAAAATTTCCCTTGATAAAAATCGTGACTTGAATCCTAAAAAAAGAACCTATATTCGAATTTGCTGCCATCAAGATCTTTAAGTTCAAATTATACTAGTCACTGCATCCTCAACTAAAGAATCTCTAACAAAACAAATACGGTAAGCTGATTTAAAATACAAATGTGACGTCTTCCTTTGATGATTGTGTACCAGGCTGTACCATTATTTCAATCAATGTACAGACTAACGCCCTTGTGTACAACAAACAGATATTTATGGAATGGATAAATATATATACATGTATTTAATCAATGTCCGCTAGTATATCAATGACTTATAATTAATTGGGCAATTTGAGCTGCCCATTGTAGGTTGGAGAAAATGATCCATCATTTATTAAAGAATACATAATTTATTCATTTTTGCAAACCAAATCAATAAAATGTGAATAAAGTGTTTAAATAAAGGGCCCAGAGTTAATAGTACACTATAAATAAAAGTGGGTTCAAGTATCCAAGTCAATATGCTAAAATGTGACAATATAGCCTATTTATCTTGAATATTGAGACTTCCGGGGAAAAAAATATATCTGGGATTGCTACTTTAAGTGAAATTATAAGAATGAGATAGAATGCATACATATGATAAAATCTCACAAACACTGTTATATTACAAGGTTAACTTCTAAAATCTTTAGCTAGTTTGAAGTTATTTCATCTGAAATCAGTTTCACAATGGTGACAATGTGATTCTATTTTAGAAAGTGCTAAATTCTTATATTGTGTCTTAAATGTGCTTTCACACTGACCACTGGCATCACAGACCACGCGTCAAAGGATTTTAGAGAGAGAGAGAGAGAGAGAAATGGGGTTTAACATCCACTGGACACAAACTAGGTCATTTCGGGACCAACATATGGTTTAATTTTATTTCAATAATTCGCTTGCGCATAGGGGTCTTTAGCAGTGGTAGGAAACCGGAGGACCCAGAGAAAACCCACGAAAATTGGACAGGTGACCTTACTCCTTGTCACGTACAACTGAAGGATTTTAGAAGTTAGCCTAATATTGTACTATTTTTCTTAAAAAAAGCTAATCCATCACTTATTTGACAATAAAGTTCTATCTATAGTTGTATCTATGAATATGCATATATTTAATCTAATCCATGGCAATAACATCTTTGTGTATTTGTTACTTAAAATGTTCAAAATTCTATATTAAATCACTGAACATTTTTAGTGTTGCACCTAACGATATCAACCAAATGAACAATTATATTAATTCACTGTGGGGACCTCAATATAACTCTGGTGACACTATAAGGGATCAGCATGGTACTCAACAAGAGGTGTATTACCGAAACCCTAAAACTGTTGGTTATAATGAAGTCCCGGTATAGTTCCACCACAAGATGATAATGTTTATTCTAACGATGATAACATGAGTAATTGTTTCAACACTTTAGTCTGACTCGTCTCTCGTATTTCTCCTGCTAAAAACATCTCATCTACAACACTATACACCTGTAATATACAAAATATACAATATATGACACCTGTAAATATACACTATACACCTGTAATATACAATATATGCTTGATAACACATGTAAATATATAAAATATACAATACATCTACACTGTAACCCAGGTATCAATTAATCTTGTGCATCTAGCACTAATTTCTTTCACATATGTTTAATATCAAATCTTTGTTTAAAAATTCATGAAAATCATTTAAAATCACCAAAAATCATCTAATTTGTACTTGTGTCCAGTTTAAAGCTGAATGATTAATTTTGATAATGAGTGTCCAATTTACAAGTATTTAATTTCCTGACCATTATACGTCATTAATCAATTGGGTTGTTTATTTTTTAACGGTGAGTGAGAAATTAAACACTTGTAAATTGGACACTCAGTATCAAAATTGAATGGTCAGCGTTAAACTGGACACAAGTATACAGAATGTAGGCCAACTAGTGAAATATTGTTGAAATATTGTGGGTATAATATAGATAATACTGACTGTCTGATTGCTATCTATAGAAATACAATGCCTGGCATAATCTATACTATTATCATTTCAAAATTAAAATATAATTATTTTTATATAGTTTATATATATGACCACATAAGTCTATGTTTGCACACAAATACTTGTGAACTCATTTTATGTCACGTGAAAGCGGGAAATCAAAACCATACCACTTTGACTTGACTCAGTGACAGACCATCTGATACAACGTGCACATGTTAACCATTCAGTCCCCCCCCCACCCCAACTGCTCAAGAAACAAAGGGCAGCATCCAATCTATGAGGGAGCGAGAGAAATGTGGTTTAACATCCACTCGACAGAAACTAGGTCATTTCGGGACTAACATATGGTTCATTTTTATTTCAATAATTCACTTGCGTGTAGGGGGTCTTTAGAAGTGGGAGGAAACTGGAGGACCCAGAGAAAATCCTCGATGTTGGACAGGCGACCTTACTCCTTGTCATGTATAACAGGAGAATTGAAACCATGTCAGTTGACTCAATGACAGACCTTATTATACAGCACGCACACGCTATACATTCGGCCATCCGACCCTCTCTAATTAATAGTTACTGTGTTTAATAATTTATTCATATCACAAACTTACCTTATAAAAGTTAAATACTAGATCTAATTCACAGACATTATGGAAAAATTCATTCAAGACTTCAACAAAGTTGTGTATGGCTTCTAAATATGCTAAGTTGTTGTCATTTACATCCACACAGATGCAGAAATATAAACCAGCATATCGACGATAAACTATTTTAAAATTACGGAACTGAAAGACAGAAAAAACATTGATGATAATAATAATGTATATTTGCAAAGCGCCAATCTATCCAAAAATGCATGCTCTAGACATAGTACTCTGTGGTCACTATTTACAGGGGAGCTGGAACGGCGCGGGGGCCAGGGTACCAAAATATAGGTGGGGTCCGAGGGGGTGGGGTCAGGGTCTCCCCATCTCACCTCTAGAAAATTTTAAAACTTGTCATTTCCGAGAACGCTGTTTAGAGCGTCTCTAGCATTCCAAATTCCAACATAAAACCCTTTACATTTCATGATAATGAAAGAGACAAAAGCCTGATTATCCAGAATTTTCGTATCATGAGCAATTCATCTCATAAAAAATTCTTTTTAATTTGACATTCAATACACCAATCTTCATCAAGAAAATAGAATAAGATTTAGAGACACGATTCCTGCAAGAGCTCATATTCAGGAGCAAGTGTTGACAAGACACTATAATGAGACTATAATTAGGGCATGGGTATACATGTATACCCCAGAAAAGGGTAGGGTACCATTTGTATACCCTGGTACCCGGCACCCCTGACTATTTACACACATATCTCGATCCATTCTAGATAAATTGAACTGGTAAATAGTTCTAGTTTTGTTTTAAAAGATTCAAGTGATGGAGTTGTTTTAAGGTGATAGGGTAAAGAATTCCAGAAAATAGGAACATAAAATGAATAGTCAGCTAATCAATAAGACTTTCTTTTAACATGCTATAGAATGGACACACTGATCAGCAGTGAATAATCACTAGGTAGGCCGCTACAACAGTCACTGATAAGGATGACATTGATGCGACTTAATGAGCCCCAAATATTAACTTTTTCCTCCGACAAATTAAATTCTAAATTATTTTTTTTTCATGTAATAGAAAAATAAATAAAGATGTTTGAAGTATTTGTAGATAAAAATTATATCCTATTTAGTGTAAATGGGTAGTAACGTCTTATGTAAACAATGCACGCGCCATTGAGCCAATGATTAACACCGCAAAATGTGATATCTCGGGTTGAAGGCAGTCATCTTTTACAGAGATATTGAAATACTTTCGTAATCCTCTGTGAAATAGATTGTAGAACGGGGTGAAGATGGTTGATGCGAGTTAGGATTGACATTTGAAAAAAGTTCACCTTTGTCAATTTTCTCAAACCAGTTCATACATTTTGATCAATTATCATAACAAAATGCCAGTACATTGCCTTGAACTCAACACAATCTACAGATTTTATTGTGTAAATTAGGTTCCCTATATCAAGTCCGTCACGAGTGGTCACGGTGGCTAAGTGGGTAAGATGCTGACACGCTAGCCCGGAGGTCGGGTGTTCGATCCCTGCATTGGCCAAGAAAGTTCATCCAGATTTCCCCTTGTCATTGGTGCAGGACGGAGGGCCTGACAAGGACTGCGGTCTAGTAATTCGAATGGGATGAAAAACCGAGGTCAAGTGTACACATTGGCATGCAAGTAAAATGACCCCCCGAATGTTTGAAATTCGATATAAGGCTGTAGTGCCGCTGTCCGGGCAAAATTTCCCTCATAGCACACTATATGCAGTATGCCTGTCTTCATTAGACCAGTTCGGAGCAGAACAGTAGCACGTTAAACCCCATTTCATTTATTTTCAAGTCAACTGTCACCCTGTTCTATGATATATGTACTACTATCTTTAATAGAAGGCTAAACCTCTGCACAATATTTGACTTGGCTACCAGAATAGTAATTACTAAATTAACTTCATAGTTATACTACATAAATCATGTACATGTAGTCCTACCTCTACAAAGTTAGTGTGTTTAGCATCCCTGACAGTGACGACAGCATGGACTTCTTCAATTAGCTTCTGTTTCTCATCATCATCAAAATGCATGTACCACTTAGCTAGCCGAGTCTTGCCAGCCCGGTTCTGAATCAACACAAATCTAATCTGAAAATCAAAACATAGGTTTATAATCATAAGCTATGATGGAATGGAATTATTTGTTGTTACCATGGCTTGAGAGAGAAATTGTGTTTAACGTCCACTAGACACAAAAGTCACAAACCATGTCATTTTGGGACAAACATATGATTCAATTTTATTTCAATAATTCGCTTGCTCGTATGGGTCTTTAGCAGTGGGGGGAAACCGGAGGACCCGGAGAAAATCCATGAGGTTGGACAGGCGACCAACCCTACTCCTTGTCACGTAGGACAACCAGGGAATCGAAACCACGCCAGTTGACTCAATGACAGACCTTATGATACAATGCGCACACGCTAACCATTCCCCTTCCAACCCCTGTTAACATGACTTGATGAAATGAAATGTGGTTTGGTCGTAATATATCAGGTCAGGCCTACTTTTCTGCTACGAGTACGACCTACTCTTTTATTGATTTCCAACTGCACGCCAATGTGTACAGGGGACTTCATGATTTTTTGTCCCATCCCAATGACTAGACACTAGACAAGGGGAAACCATGCTGGACATGAGTTCCATGACCAAAGAATAGCGTGTAGTGACAGTTGCTGATGGCAGAAATAGAGAAATCAAGTCTTCAAGAGAACACCTGCCAGAATATCATGGTGTAAAAATCTACATAGCAGGTTTTTATCATTACACTTTTTGCAATTTCTGAACAAATAGATTCTCCTCCACAAGACCGATTGAAAAACTTAAAAATTATCTTATCAAAGATAAATATTACCATTTTTATCAATACAATTCACTAATTTTATGTTGACACCGGTCTCCTCCCCTTCTACACGCATGCGCATAGTGTAAATGATTAAGACATCCGGTTTTATTGCGCATGATCCTTCAATGATTTCTTTTTATTACCGAAGCATGTGGATTTGTTTTGAAACGTTGTAATCTGACTTTAGACACATTAAATGACAATCAGATATGGACAGAATTGAAGAAATACGCTCAAGAGTTGCATTGCATGAATATGGAATCGACAACGTATGTTTAACAAGTTTTAATAGCGCTGTTGTCTGTTGACAACAATTTTCAATGATTGTATAGGGAGGGTGGGGTAGGGTAAATGACGAATGGAACTGCTTATATAGGTACACTATGTCATCAGGTGTAAGTGATTGTAAAAGGATATAAAAAAAAATCATTGATTATCATTTCTGTATTTTAAGTAATTGAGTGTAGTTTTATTTTATTCTAACAGCTACGTGGATAACTGCAATTTTCAAAACTCATGGCTAACCCTTAAATTTATAACTGCATGATTTTTCATTTTCCTTTCAGTGTAGGCTGTCCTATTTGTGAGTAATATCAATACTAGGTAGATTCTAGGCTCTAGCAAAAATCAAACTTGTCTGGTTCGATCAATTTATGAATGCATTTTAAAATTAACTCGGTGCAACTACCTGACATGTAGGCCTACTGCACGTGTATTAATAAAGAATATCTAGGTTTTGACAGCTGACTGGAATCTCCCCCCCCCCCCCCCCCTTATGAAGCTACATGTATAGCCATATCAAACCTCCCTGAGATAACGTGTCCCCTTTCTGATTGATGTTAAAGTGCAATTATATCTCTTGCACATTATTTGCCCAACCTGTGCTGGAGGCTGGTCTGTCCGCCAATCCTACCCTGCCTGGAAAATTCTTGGTGCAGTTACTGAAATATTAATAGTTGTACCCATTCTAATTTAAGGTCCACACTACAGATTTTCCAGGAAATTATGCCGGCTATGATGATTCATGGAGTCAAGAAAAGTTTGAAAAGGTAAACATACATGTACATACATAGATAAGTTTGTATCAATTGATGATTGTAATTAATCAAATCTGTAAACTTTGATTCCTACTCAGTAGAAAGATTGCAATGCAGATCAGTCTCGCCACTCCTGA
Organism: Patella vulgata; assembly: GCF_932274485.2. Classification (NCBI taxonomy): domain Eukaryota; kingdom Metazoa; phylum Mollusca; class Gastropoda; family Patellidae; genus Patella; species Patella vulgata. The sequence continues at coordinate 71,503,454 of NC_065883.2, read as the reverse complement.
ACATTATACAGTATTTGGATTTGAATCTCCCCATGATTAAGGTGCTATGCATGTAGCTGACTCACCAGGAGGTTCGTGGTCTGATCCCGGTATTGACTGAGAAAGCTCTTAACCTTGTAAGTCGTGTCAAGTGGATGTTAAACCCCATCTCTCTCTCTCTCACACACACACACACACACACACACAAAACACCTTTTGCTTGTAATTGCAGCATGAATCAAATATACAATGTATGTTCATTAAAACCACTCTTGTCCTACATATAATGCTTTGATAATGAGAATAATGATACACAGCACTATTAATAAGTGCAGGGGGACTGCACCACGCATAATTTACGCAAAAAAACAAATATACGGACAAGACATAATACGCAGAAATCACAAACAAACGCACAATTCAAATAAAGTGAATGGATCCGGGGGCTAGCCGTAAGTGTTCACGGGCCTGTAGTGACTCAACAGATACTTTATTTCTAGGCTTTGTAAGCTGAGTTGATTTTGTTTAGGCCTTGATTTAATACATGTACATGTAGCAGTTTAAATCAGTATTATTAGTATTGACAAACATTAATCTGTTCTTTTTTTAGAATTTCCGTATTGATGTAAAGAAGTTAGATGGAGATGAATTAGAGTTTGATATGATTGGAATTGATGCTGCCATAGCCAATGCCTTTAGAAGAATATTACTAGTTGAGGTGGGTACCAGAAAGGGAGTAAGATCCCCTGGCATTTGTGACTTATACACCTTTTAAAGTTTAAAGGACAATATTGGTGCCAGTCATTATCACATATGTGATAGAGCTGGTTAAACATATTCCAAATATAATTTTAACACAGAGATCATTGCTATGATAGCTGAGTAATCAGGGCTTGCCACGAGCAAATTGGAGGCGAGTAGATGACTACTCACGCAAATATAGACTTGCGCGAGTGAGGCGAGTACATGTATTTACTCACGCAGAATGATGTGCATGAGTAGCCATTTAAATTTCATGTGCCTAATGGCAATGCTCTTGGCACTTGGGTGGAAGCGGACGTTGAATAAAGCTATTTCACACACAATGACAATGCATACTCTTTTATTTCCTTGGCAAAAAAAAATATCTGTAAATCGTCTTCCCATGACAAGAACGTTGCAGGGGAAACTTGGCTTCCCTTTGCCATCGTTGGCGTGCTGAGGGGATTCGGGTAAAGCTTAGAAAGGTAAAAGAACAGGCAAAACAATTTCAATCCCATCAATTTGCAGAAAAGATGCGGGATCGAAAGAATTGCTATTAATAGAAACGACAACATCCGCTCAATGTTTGATTATCCAGACACGGCAAAGGACATCCGCTTAAAAACCGCCTGGCAGTACGCGTCTCAAAGTATTTTTAGTAACAACAGTTGGCACTGGAAAGACACGCCGCGTGCGCAATAGTGCATCGATATGAAGGCATACAAATTGTTTACGATATTCAATTATTTCTGATTAAATTATTTTTTATATTTGCGCGAGTACTTAATCACTCACGTAAATTTGGTTTTACGTGAGCGTAGCGTGCGCGTAAGTAATTACTCGCTTCTAGTGGCTAGCCCTGAGTAATACAGGTTTCCCAAATCGAAAGTGACGAACGCCAAAGGAAAACACGAGTAATCTCTCTATATAACTGACTGATGTGACGAGTGATAACAGATACACGGCCGAATTTCTGCTCACTAATAATTCCTTCTAAGACCAAAAGTTGCTGTGTGAGATTGTGAGAGGATATCTGACAATTCATAAAAAGAAATGACTGCCACTCGATAAGTGAACACAAAAGAAAAACAGAAAAAGTCCGTGTATTACCATGTTTATATAAGGTATAGAATGAATATAAACAAGGGAATGTACGGACTATTTCTATTTTTCTCGTGTTCTCTTATCTAATGACATTCAATGTCATAGATATACCAGCAGACAATTTTTATTTTTAGAAGTGGGGTTTGATATCTACTCAACACAAACTAGGTCATTTCGGGCCTAACATGTGTTTTAATTTTATTCCAATAATTCAATTGCTTTCAATAGCAGTGTGAGTAAACCGGGCGGGGAATCGAAACTACACCAGTTGACTCAATGACAGACCTTATGATACAACGCGCACGCCACATCACTGAGCCACAGCACTTTACACGTGGTTAATTAAAGTTCCCCCATAACATATTCTTGTGTGGCCATAACAACTGGCCCATCGGAACGAAATTCAGATTTTTGTGGGTGTCAGAGTAGTGAAGCCAAAATGGGGGCCTGGGGACTAGCCTCAGGGATAATTTTGACACTAACAAAAACATATTGGCCAATTATTTGGAGAGACCTCATAATTTCGTGCTTTTAATAAAATAATCATATAGTAGTGTTACTTTCTAATTGCCACTTGATTTATATCTATTGTTTTATTTATGAATTTATATTTTGTGTAATGCAGGTACCGACAATGGCTATAGAGAAAGTATTTATGTATAATAATACTTCTATAATACAAGATGAAGTATTAGCACATAGATTAGGTCTAATACCCATCAGAGCTGATCCTAGATTATTTGAATATAGGGCTGAAGGTAGGTATTTAATAAATAATATCACATGGTTGTATGACAATTACATCACCAAATTATTGTTTTATAGGGGGGTGGGGGTGAATGGTTAACGCATGTGCGTTGGATCAGACGGTCTGTCATTGAGTCAAGTGGCGTGGTTTTGATTCTCCACTTGAACGTGACAAGGAGTGGGCTTGCCTGTCCACCCTCCTGAGTTTTCCCCGGGTCCTCCGGTTTCCTCCCACTGCTAACAAACCCTACACGCAAGCGAATTATTGAAGTTGAATTGAACCATATGTTGGTCCCAAAATGACCTAGTTTGTGTCGAGTGGACGTTAAACCTCATTTCTCTCTCACTCTCTGTAATTGGGTCCAATGGTGTGGTTTCTATCCCAAGCTTGAAAAGAAGTAGGGTAGCCTGCTCAACCTGGTGGGGTTTCTCCTGGTCCTCTAGTTTCCTCCCACTGCTAATGAATTATTGAAATAAAATTGTATCAATGTTAGTCTCGAAATTACAGAATGTGTGTCGAGTGGCTGTTAAATCCCTTTTACATCTCTCTCGTATTCAGGAACCATGATTTTTGTTGTTACTGCTGATTGGCTGGTGTAGATAGTGTGCTGACCAATGATAGCTCACTATATCAATAGCCCACAGTAAGTGTCATGCATTAATAATGGAATGTTGTTCCTTTATATATTTTACAGGTGATATGGAAGGTACAGCAGAAGATACAATAGAATTTCAATTGAAAATTAAATATTACTTTATAAATTACAGGTGATATGGAAGGTACAGCAGAAGATACAATAGAATTTCAATTGAAAATTAAATATTACTTTATAAATTACAGGTGATATGGAAGGTACAGCAGAAGATACAATAGAATTTCAATTGAAAATTAAATATTACTTTATAAATTGCAGGTGATATGGAAGGTACAGCAGAAGATACAATAGAATTTCAATTGAAAATTAAATATTACTTTATAAATTACAGGTGATATGGAAGGTACAGCAGAAGATACAATAGAATTTCAATTAAAAGTTAAATGTTACTTTATATATTTTACAGGTGATATGGAAGGTACAGCAGAAGATACAATAGAATTTCAGTTGAAAGTTAAATGTTCTAGAAATAAAGAAGCTAAAGAGGCAACTGCTCCTGATGAAATGTATAAAGATCATAAAGGTACATAAACTAACCAAGGGGCCGCAGTGGCCTAGTAAGTTAGGTGCTGGCTCGCTTACCTGACAGTCCTGGGATCTATCCAGGTGTCAGCTGGTGTAGTTTTGATTCCCCCGGTTGTACATGACAAGAAGTAGGGACGTCTGTCCAACCTCGTGGGTTCTCTCCCATTCCTCCGGTTACCTCTCATTGCGAAAAACCCCTACGCGCTAGTGAGTTATTGAAATAAAATTGAACCATATGTTAGTCCAGGTGTTGGTCAAAAAAATTTCTCAGAATTTTCCAGAGTGGTTTTCCCTTTGTCAGTTGTCCAGGGTGGAGTGCCTTGCAAGAAACAGTGTATAGTCATTTGGATGGGATAAAAAAACTGAGGTCCTGTGTGCATATTGGTGTGCACGTAAAATAACCCTTGGCAGTTGGAACTTGATAAAAGAGTAGGCCGTAGCGCTTCTTTTGGGGTAAAATGTCTCTCATTACACACTGTATGGCATATGCCTGTCTTGATGATTCATTTCGTTGCTAGGGAGGTTGGACAGCCAAATGGTCTAACGAGTAAGGTTTAGATCATAAGGCCTGTCATTGAATCAAATGGTATGGTTCTGATCCCACACTTGTCACAAAGAGTACCATAATTATGTTAGTCCCAAAATGACATAGTTTGTGTTGAATGGACTTTAAGTCCTCCCTCTCTCTCTCTCTCTCTCTCTCTCTCTCTCTCTTTTTCTCCATCATTCAGTCCCATTTTTAAACACACATCAAAGTGATCAAACTTTTGTGGTAGTAGTGCCTTTTGATTTGGTTTTGAGACGATTTAAGATGATTGCTGAACATTTGCCTATAGCTGTTTATTTCTGGCGTTATTGTTGTATTTGGTTATTTTTTCAGTAACAACAAAATATTTAAAATGGGTACCTGTAGGAAATCAGTCAGAAATAGTAAGTAAATAAGATTAGCAAAATATATTTGATAGAGCAATGTATGAACTACAGGGATGGTATATTGATAAATACTGTATCATAATCAGCGCTACTCATCTGGAATGATTCTACTATGTATTGTAGGGGCTTGGATGGCTGAACCGAATGGTTAGCATGTGCACGCTGTATCATTAGGCCTGTCATTGAGTCAACTGGCGTGGTTTCGAATCCCCAGTTGTACGTGACAAGGATTAGGGTTGCCTGTCCAACCTTGTGGGTTTCTCCGGGTCCTCCAGTTTCCTCCCACTGCTAAAGACCCCTACGCACAAGCAAATTATTGAAATAAAATTGAACCATATGTGATAGTCCCGAAACGACCTAGTCTCTCTCTCTCTCCCTCCCCCCTCTCTGGTATCTCAAGATACATGTATAAAGGCAGTTTATTGTAAGAAGTGGAAAATTGGTAATATATCAAAATTTATCATACATTTAATTTTGCTTTAATCAATGATCATATATCAGCTATTTGCGAACTGGGAGATTGGAAAGAAATTGATCGTACATTTTTGTTTGTTTTAATTTCAAGTTTAAAGAAGGTGATATAAAACCTGTACATGATGATATACTTATAGCTAAATTACGACCAGGACAGGTAAATATTGTTTAACATTAATAGCTAAATTACAACCAGGACAGGTAAATATTGTTTAACATTAATAGCTAAATTACGACCAGGACAGGTAAATATTGTTTAACATTGATAGTTAAATTGTTTAGCATTTTATTAAAATGGCTAATTTATACTGGTCTTCATCAATCTGATTGGTGTGAAAAGGTAGGAGTTAAGCTTAAAGAGGACTGATGTATGACTTTAGATCATAAGGTCCGTCATTGAGTCAAGTGGCATGGTTATGATCCCACAATTAGAGTGGTTCAATGGTCACTTATTTGTCCTTATATAAACATGCACAGGTCTCTGCCTGACTGCATCATTGGGGATATTTTATGAAGTGAGCAATGTTTAGCCCCGCGTTGGAGGTCGCAGCAAATACACGTCACAAAAAGCTTTCCACGTGGTATTAAACAAACATGTATTGGTATATAAAGCCAAGTAAAAATACTAACAGAACACAGTTTTTATGGGATACAATCACTAGTTTATTCTAAAAGCACGACGTTTCGACAAGTATCCTCTTATTGTTAAATATTTGCTAGCTCTAAATACGCAGAACTATTTGAGACCGAAAAATAACCGAAACAAACTTTTTAGTGGTAGTCTTTATTTTCCAGACACTTTTCGGTAACTTGGTGTAAATTACTTTCATAATCATAGTATCTTATTTAATTATTCTGTAGCCATAAGCTTTGATCGACGGACTTAGTTTTTTTTTCTAGATCTGAGACTGAGCCCTGCAAGATGACGTCCACCGATGATTTGCTATCCAGCATTGGATTGGTACCCCTATGATCTGAGCACTGTAACCAAACTACCTATGGCAAAAATTACAAATAGGCTTATACTAGGCATTGTTAATAAATTCCCGACAACTACGGAGCATTGGTCTATCATAACTGCTTTACATGACGACTGTGTGACGTTTGGTGACAATTACATTAAAAATAGACTGGTCAGACTGAAGACAAAGACTAGGAAGCTGGGTAAAAGTAAGGCCAAGTCCAATAGATGTATGAAATCATACAACGATTTTCTTGACACCCCATTTTTTCCCGGGATAGTGGACGAGACTCCATCGGCAGATACTAGTGAAATTAATTTAATAAATAGAGAGACTCAGACATCTGCCGATGCGACCTTGACTGATTTAAATAGGAAAAATAAGTGTCATAAAAGCACAATCGCTCAGTTAAAAAATCGACTTCGGAAGACTAAAAAAGAAATGATCCGCATGAAGCTAATAATGAAAATAAAAAACAATTCGCAGGTAAAAATAAGTGGTTGCAAGTCCAAACCTTTTAGGAAGAACGAAGTAATTTTGTATGATGTCGAAAATGAAAGATACACAGCAGAATGCCATAATTTGGTCATGGAACTTAAAAATCTAAACGTTTCGAATGGTAACATAGCAGCGGTTATAACCGCATGTTTGGATGTCGCGGGACTAAAATCTAATTACACTCCATCAAAATCTACAGTTCAAAGAATATCATGTGAGCGCGTCGGTGTATCTTTAAAACATGTTTCAGAAACCCTAAAGTCGGCGAAAAATACCACCCTATATACAGACGAAACTACAAAATTTGGCTCTAAATTCGGCACATACGCAATAACCGCTGACTCGACACATACGCCACTTATTCTTGGTCTTCGTGAAATGGCTGATAAATCTGCGCAAACTACATTAACGACATTAACCAAAATTTTGGCAGATCTGGACGAAATTGCTGGACCATTTAGTAAATCCGTTATTTTCGAAATTAAAAATACCATGTCAGACAGAGCCAGCACCCTTACTTCGCAGCAAGGAAATAAACGATGTTTTCCGACTGCGATAATGAAATTTCGTTTCAGGGGCTTCTGTACCATTTTTACCGTGACCAAGGGACATAACTCTTATTCTCACTAAGAGTTATCTGCCTTGATTATTTAATCCGGGTAGATTTTGAGGCATTTATAACATATTTGCAAATGGTTATATCCTCAAAAATCAAATGTTGTCAGACTTACATTGTTGATGAATGGAGTTTTTATGTTAAGTCTTATCATATAATGTTAAAATAATCCCGAAATAGTGTCTGTTTGTTGTTAAAAAAATTGAGTATGAACCACTCTACCACAATGATTAGTCTGGCAAACCATCCTCCTGTTTCCTCCCACTGCTGCATGAAGACCCCCCATGCTAAAGCAAATGATTGAAATAGAATTGTTAGTCCCATAATGAGCACTATACCCCATTTCTCTATATTTATATTTTCAATGAAAAAGAGAGGTTGCAATAGATGAACTAATTTAGCTATACAGAACTTATCTTCAAAATGGCCAAAACTTTATGATTATGGTTGTCTTCTTGTGTAGGGTGGGTTGGGAGGCTGAATTGTTAACGTTTGCCCGTTTGATCACAAGGTCTGTCATTGAGTCAAGTGCTGTAGTGTCATTTCCCCGCTTGTACGTGGCAAGGAGTAGGGTCGTCTGTCCAACCTCGTGGTTTTCTCCAGGTCCTCCGGTTTCCACCCACAGCTAAAGACCCCCATGCATTGGCGAATTATTGAATAACATTGAATCATGTTAGTCCCGAAATGACCTAGTTTGTGTCGAGTGGAAGTTAAACCTCTCTCTCTCTCCTGTAAATTATTTACCTCGCTTGTTTGTAGTGTGATAAATCTTTTGTACTTTGACATTTATTGCTCATTATCATATCTTTTTAGGAAATGGACATTACAATGCATTGTGTAAAAGGTATTGGTAAAGATCATGCAAAATTTTCACCTGTCGGTAAGTTAACAATCTAGTCGTTTGGATGGGAAGACAAACCAACGCCCTGTATACACGTTGTTGTGCACGTAAAAGAACCCCTGACAGTTGGTATTTGATAAAGGAGATGAAATAATTATATTCGTTGTATCTGACAATATATCAGACAATAAAAAACTGGTTTCTGACATTTTGAAATGAAAAGAAATTTGGTTTAACGTCCTACTGTTCTCCTTCGAACTGGGCTAATGAAGACGGGCATACGCCATACAGTATGTTATGAGGGAAATTTTGCCTGGACAGCGGCACTATGGCCTACTCTTTTATCGAATTTCAACTGTCAAGGGATCTTTTACGTGCACGCCAATGTGTACATGGGACCTCTGTTTTTCGCCCCATCCGAACGGCTAGACAGTTGTCCTTGTCAGGCCCGCCGTCTTGAATCACTGATAAGGGGGAACCACGTCGGAAAATCTGGATGCACTTTCATGGCCAATGCAGGGATCGAACACCCAACCTCCAGGCTAGCGAGCCAGCCTCTTACCCGCTTCGCCACCGTGACCCCCTGACATTTAAAACACTAATCCAAGACAAATCTGTTCCGGACAAAATGTCAACCAACAGAGGGATTGTGCCTGACAAAGTTTGAATTTGCACCCAACAATGTCAGACAGACACACAGACTGACTAAGGAAGTTCCATTTACCCTTGTATTTAAAAGATGATGATCAGCATGAAGGGATTTGATGAACTGTCGCATCGACACAAAGATAATATACACGTTTATACATTTTAAAGGTGGGTTGGATGGCCGAATGGTTAGCAAGTGTGTGCTGTATCATAAGACCTGTCATTGAGTCAACTGGCGTGGTTTCGAATCCCCGGTTGTACGTGACAAGGAGTAGGGTCGCCTGTCCAACCTCGTGGGTTTTCTCCGGGTCCTCAAGTTTCCTCCCACTGCTAAAGACCCCTACGCGCAAGCGAATTATTGAAATAAAATTAAAAACCATATGTTAGTCCCGACATGACCTAGTTTGTGTCGAGTGGACGTTAAACCCCATTTCTCTCTCTCTCTTATACATTTTAAAACAACTAATATTTAGATACTTAAACAGGCATTATGGGAGAATAGATAAAGAGCTGGCAGTTCTCACTATAATAGTTAAAAACCAGATAATGTAAAGGCAATTTGCTGAAAATTTCAGTCAAATTAATCCACCCTGAACTTTTGAATTTTAGGCTAGCCTCTATCATCATTACTAAAGTCGGTACGATAAAAAACAAAGTCTTGATTATCCATTTAAACGTTTAATCATCCTTCACCAAATATATTCCAATCCGCTAAATATTTCAGGCTAGCTATGACATCGAGAGTTGATTATAGTCTGGATAAGTTAGTTAATGTCTAATTAATAATTTAGATATTTACATTTCAGGCCTAAAGAAAGACCTGCAATAGGCAGATTTAGCTCTTGCATAATGTATGTTTAAAACAAAAACCCAATTTATTTATATTTTCCATGTTTACAGCTACAGCATCCTATCGTTTATTACCAGAAATAATATTAACTGAACCTATAGAAGGTGAACGAGCTGAAAGATTACAAACATTATTTTCACCTGGTGTTATACAAGTAGAAAATCGGAAAGGTAAAACTTTTTGGGTGAATTTATTTAAATAAATTCTTTTAACAAATCCAAATCATAATGATAAAACTAATACAGACTTTGAAATTTATTTAAATAAATTCTTTTAACAAATTAGGGGGGTTGGATGGCTGAATGGTTAGCGTGCGCGCGCTGTGTCATAAAGTCTGTCAATGAGTCGACTGGCGAGTAGGGGCGCCTGTCCAACCTCGTGGGTTTTCTCCGGGTCTTCCGGTTTCCTCCCACTGCTAAAGACCCCTATGCGCAAGCGAATTATTGAAATAAAATTAAACCATATGTTAGTCCCGAAATGACCTAGTTTGTGTCGAGTGGACGTTAAACCCCATTTCTCTCCCTCTCTCTCTTTAACAAATTAAAATTGTATTGATAAATCAAATAAAACGTTGTTTGAAATTTATTTAAATCTCTTCTTGTATTGAATTAAAATCATAGAGATGAGCAAATTATTTGAAATTTATTTAAACCATAAAGATTAGTATATAGAATTTTTCTAATTAAATTATACAAAACAGTGAAACTGGTCTCAAGCTGTACTCATCTTATTGTTCTTTTGCTTTGGGGTCTAGTGTTCGATTCCTGCGGTGGTCTTGTTAGTGGTGCAGGGCGTCGAGGTCCCACAAACACATTGGTATGCACATAAAAGAACCCTTGGCAGTTGGAATTCGATTTAAGAGTTTCCCTTATAGCACACTGTTTCATTAGCCCAGTTGGAGCAGCACAAATAGGATGATAAACCCCATTTCATTTTGTTTTCTTGGGAGGCGACACACTTCAAAAAAAAAAAAAAAAAGCCTACAGCTCCACCAATTCAAGAACGTGGCATGCTTGTTTCTTGAACAATTGTGCGTCGATTGAAAGACTTTGATTTTTGATATGATGTCAAAATTCCAAAAATTGCGACGATGACATCGCTATTCCAAGATGGTTGCGATGACACCATGCTCTGTTTCTGGTTCATAATAGTACTATCGTCAAGTTGCAGTTTACATGTACCAGTATATATTGGACGACTATTGTGCATAGTGGCTCTATTTTTAGGATAGTCTCCAACCTTGTGGGTTTTCACCAGGTCCTCTGGTTCCCTCCTACTGAGGGGGGTTGGATGGCTGAATGGTTAGCACGTGCACGCTGTATCATAAAGTCTGTCATTGAGTCAACTGGCGTGGTTTCGATTCCCCGGTTGTACGTGACAAGGAGTAGGGTCAAATGTTTTCCTCTCACTGCTAAAAAATCCCTATGGGCCCAGAATGACCTAGTTTGTGTCGAGTGGACATTAAACCCCATTTCTCTCTCTCTATCTCTAAAATCCTTTGAGGCATGGTCTATATGATGCCAGTGGTCAGTGTAAAAGCACATTTAAGACACAATATAAGAATTTAGCACTTACTAAAATAGAATCACATTGTCACTATCGTGAAATGACCTAATTTGTGTCGAGTGGACGTTAAACCCCATTTCTGTCTCTCTCTCCCTCCTACTGCTACAGACCCCTACGCACTAGCGAATTATTGAAATAAAATTGAACCATGTTAGTCCCAAAATGATCTAGTTTGTGTCTAGTGGACAATGAACCTCATTTCTCTCTCTTGATAGTACACTTATATTTTACAGGTAAAAAGCGAGCAAAAGTTGTTCATCCTAGAAGAGATATGTGTAGCAGAGAAGTGTTTCGACATGACGATTTAAAGGAGTGTGTTAAATTAAATCGTGTCCGAGATCATTTTATATGTAAGTTTGTATTATTATTAATTTGAATTATTTCATTATTTCATACTCTTTACCAGTTCATGGTGCATATTCATCGAATGAGCTTCCTCAACAGATGTGCTCGACAATTCTATTTTCAAGTTTTAAGACAACACTAAAGGCACATCTGTTTACCAAATATCTGTGCAAGAACAAATAGTTGACCTCGCTGTGAAGGGCTTAGAAATGACCAGCGGACATAATTTAGCGCTATATAAGACAATTTATTATTATTATTATTAAGTTAAAAGACTTGTTTTACATCACTGCCTCTTGTCTGGTTAAGCTGAAGCAGTCCAGCACATTTTATCTTCCAAACCCCGCCTTCTCCCATAAGAAAAAGTTGATAGCCTAAAATAGTGCCTGTTAAAGATACACTGTCCCGAAAGTATCGGGTGGTTATTTCCAATAAAAGTATGGCAAATTTGGTATATATGGAAAATATAGATGCCCAATATTACTAGAAAAATACTGGATTACCCGAAAAACACCCACGGGGCAAGCACTGGGCAAAAATGTCAGGGTGTCACTAACTGGCAACCCGACTGTTGTCAGCCAGTTTATTGTGTGCTAGTTTGACTGAGGGAGCGGTTGTTATTTCTTGTTCAAATGGTTAGGCGGTGTTGGGAACATTGTGGGGTGTCAAAGTACAAAAGACTCTGCATTTAAACGACAGAAAAAGAAGTTGACAGAAAATAACTAAGAATTTACTTGATCCTCAATATTATTTGTAATCTGTCTTTTTCTGTTTTCTTCAAGTTTCTGTAGAATCAACAGGAATTCTCCCACCAGATGTTCTGGTCTGTGAAGCAGCCAAAGTTTTGATGGCGAAAACAAAAGCTTTTTTAATAGAATTACAAGATGTGGAAATTGGTGGTAGAAAAGACACTTGATAATAAAATATTTGTACATTATTGATTATTAGTCGTTTTTTTATTTTTCTTCCTTTCATTTCTGTATTTTAAAATAAATTATCATTTGAGATAAGGGATCTGAGAACAACTCAAATAATATGAAATGGGGTTAAACGCCTTACTTTTAGGTACCAACTGGTCTAATTAAGACAAGCATATGCAATAGGGGTTAGCCGAATTGTTAACGTGTGCGAGTTGCATCATTAGGCCTATCATTGAGTCAAGTGGCGTGGTTTCAATTCCCCTCCTGTACATGACAAGGAGTAGGATTGCCTGTCCAACCTCATAGGTTTTCTCGAGGTCCTCCGGTTTCCTCCCACTGCTCAAGTGAATTAATGAAATAAAATTAAACCATATGTTAGTCCCAAAATGACCTAGTTTGTGTCACGCGGTCGTAAAAGTTATTTCTCTCTCGAATCTCTCATATGCAATGAAAGAAATTTTGTCCAGACAATGGGGTGTCCTCCTCTCTTAATCAAATTCCAACTGTCATGGGTTCTGTGCACAGTTGATGAACATGTACCCTAGGATTTCGTCACAACTGACTAATTGAACACCTTTTCTCATCCCAGCACTTCTGTCCGCTGACAAGGGGGAAACATATGTTTTGAAAAATCGAGAGGAACATTCTTGGTCTACACCGAAATTGAACATAGGATCTCTTCGTTGGGCTAGTTCCAACTACTTGTTTGGCGAGTCTGCACTTACCATAACTGCTGAGCCACAATGGCTCCCAATTAAACAAAACGAAAGAAAAGTTCAAAAGGTAATATCGACAGAACAATTAGCCTACACACAGTCTGTATTAAGTAATGTAACATGAAAGGGAAATCTTCCTTTGTTCTTTTCGTTGAATAAGCAGATTGTTTTGTGTTTAGCAGACTGGCTGGAGCTTAACCTTGCAATAACTAGACATTTCAATGTTATTGCACACTTTTGCTGGTTCGGTTTACTATAGTTTTAGTAGAAATCATATAGAGAAATGGGGTGGGTTTTCTGTGCAAGTACAACGAGCATGTTGAGCCGGTGTCAATGTTACAAGTCATTTTATAGCACGCTTCATTTGTTAACAGGTTTAACACCTCGGTCTACGGCCTCTATGGTTAAACCAGTTAACTCATGAAAGCTGTGCTATAAATATAACATAAACAAAATATAGAATTTGACCTCTCAAGTTGCCCCACCCCACAAAAAAAAACAAAAAACAAAAGTGAAGGTGATTGAGAGTTTAAAATAGGTCATATTGTAAGAATTTCAATGAAATGTATTTCTTTATTTTTCACAGTCCACAGAACAAAAATAATTGTTTCAGTTGATCAATATATAAGAGAAAAAGGTCAAGTCTGGTCTATCAATTGCTTGACAATGAAACAAGGTGATCTTTGATGCAAATAATTATCGGTCTTTAAGTTTATTTAAAGAATTTCTGGGAATAAATTGACTGAAGCTATGTGGAATTTTTTCCGGGTAATTAACACAATTTTTTAAAATGTAAAACTGCAAGATATTTTAAATATATTTAATGGGAGATAACTCTGAATAAGCTTTAACAGGTGACCTTCGGAAGTGATAAAAAATCGACCTCAATGAAAAGCTATGTTTATCCAGACAATTGATAAATCAAAGTTAAACGTTGATCTCATTTGTCTACGATATCACCTTAGGTGGAAGTGGACGTAAAACCCCAGAAACGAACGAACGAACGTTGATCTCATTTTGGAACTATTTTCACAAATTGCACTTAACTGGAATTTTTGGCATTCGATAAATTCGATGTTTGAAGAAGATATTTGACATTTGTATATGGATTAACCATAAAGTATTACCATGAAAGTAATTAATACAAAGAGAGGTTTCCGTGACTGGTATGATCGGAGCTTGTAGCCGGAAGTTAAGAAACACGTGTGTCAAATGCAAGTCACAGAAGTTGGTGAAGTAAACTAACAAAATGGTACTTCAGAGGGTTGTAAAACCCAAAACCCACAAGGGAAGAAAGTTTTTAGAAAATAGAGAACCTAAAATAGAAGAAAATGACAAGGTGGCGATGTTTATAAAAGGAGGAAATACGAGTCAAACAGTTTCACAAGTCCTCAAAGAAATGTACATGTTAAAGAAACCTACTGGCATAATGATGAAACGTAAAAATGTTGTGAGACCATTCGAAGATCAGACGACGTTGGAATATTTTTCAGAAAAAAATGACGCGTCTTTATTTTTGTTTGGATCTCATTCAAAGAAGAGGCCGCACAATTTAGTTTTAGGACGATTCTTTGATCATCATATTTTAGATATGGTAGAGTTGGGCATCGAGAATTTCAGATCCATGTTTGAATTTCAAAATGATAAATGTTCTCATGGCACCAAGCCATGCGTTATCTTCAGTGGACAAGACTTTGAGCAGCTGGAGGATTACGCTAAACTCAAAAGTTTACTTATGGACTTTTTTCGTGGACCTAAAACAGAGAAAATTAGATTATCTGGTTTAGAATTAGTGCTGCAGGTTACAGCTGTTGATAACAAAATTTATTTCAGAACTTTTCGAACCGTACTGAAAAAATCCGGAACTAAAATCCCCCGCGTAGAGTTGGAAGAAATTGGACCATCTCTAGATTGGGTAGTGAAAAGAAGTATGTTTGGTTCTGATGACTTGTACAAAAGGGCAAATAAAAAACCATCTGAGGCCAAAAAGTCGAAAACCCAAAAGAATAAATCCAGAACAAATCTTGGAGATAAAATGGGCAGAATTCACATGCAAAAACAAAATCTTGATACACTACAAACAAGAAAGATGAAAGGGCTGAAAAGAAAGAAGGGAGGTGATGAGGTGGAAGGCGAAGCCGGTGAAGCAAGTGAATCCACAAATGAAAAATTGAGAAAAATGGCTGAGTAATGAAAGAACTGTTAAAAAAAATATTCACCAAGCTTATGTAAATAAAATGACTCACATACATAAAAATTGTCTGTACTACTGTAGCATGTGGATTCACATTCTATTCGACAATCTTTATAAGAAGCTATACCATATATGGGAAGATTACAGAATCAGTATGTCAATATTTTGTAACACTACACTATCTGAGGTTACCTAGACATTTCATTGTATTATGCAATAGGACTATCAGAGTAATCTGTCCGAGTTATACTCCAGGGCCTAGCCGTTTGATTCTACTGATAAAGAATCCTGTGTATGAAGTCAGGGGTGCACAAGAGGGTTTTTTTAGTCCAGATAGGCAAATGGACCATTTTTTTTTTGCCAAGTGGGCCGGGTTTTTTTCTTGGGTAAAATGGGCCAGTTTGCCGGAGTCTCTTACACATTCAATCAAACCAAAATGAGGCGTACAAATCAATATTCTACTGAGTCATTTAAAAATTACATAATGCTATACTTACTAACTAGTTTTGACCTAACTGGGGGTAATAAATTGATTTTCTAATACTGAGTGGGCCGATTTTTTTATCCCCCCCCCGCAGAAAAATATGTTTGTGTGCCCCTGTACGAAGTAAATTATTGAAATAAGGATCTATTGGCTGTTTCTGCAGTTCTTGTGGCAGAGACAGGATTAATGAATAAAAAAATCTAAGCTGTTGTTTATATGACTGTACAAATAAATTGAAAGATAAAAAAAAGCTGAATTATTTGTAAATCGGTGTGATGTATGGTAAAAGAGTATTAAATCGTTGTTAACTATATTTTTAATTGTTTATTCATTCTGTGTCGAATATTAGGGCACTCTAATACTATGATGCCCTGGGTTTGAAATTGGGGCGTGGTAGGTCAGTGATTAATACTCTGGCCCTCTAACCAGGTCTGAGATTCCCCCCCCCCCACCACCACCGCGCACTCTTGGGGTAAAATTCTCCTACCAGAGACCTTTGCGTATAAAAAGTAGGACAAACCCAGCCAAATGTGTAAGTGGTTCTAGAAAATTATAAGTTCTAGTTTACAGGACGGTGTTCCAACCACGAAAGCCTGTGCAAAATGTGTGGATGTTCGAGAATGAAGCCAAGACTCTGGGCTATTTTTATATTATATACCGCGACGTGATAAAAACGAAACGCTGATTTGACCGGAAATGCCCCGAGATATAATGCAACTGAATGTGATTTTTGGCATGATTCAGTAAACAGCGCAGGCCTCCAACCCGAAAATAAAATTGAAAATATCCAAATATAAATTCGGGGAAAAAAAATTGATATGGACCCACTGTGGCAGAGTCCAATACCCCCCCCCCCCCCCCAGTCCAAGAAAAGGTTCCCTTTGACTTCAGTGCAATTAAAACCGCGTTTACATTACAAATTTTAAGCGTACCAGGTACGACACAGTTCGTTTTTATACGCCAACTTGAAAATGTGGTCGTATATTGCCGTCCGTCCGTCGTCCACAATCTCTTGTGATTACTCTACAGACTACATTTATCATCTGATTATTTTGAAATTAATATATGTTGTTTGCATTAGTGAGATAAAGAATCCTATTTAATTTCAATAACTTCCGTTAATTTCTTCTGGAGCTATGGCCCTTGTTTCACTTTGTTGCACCCTGTGTACGCGCTAATGACAACAGTTATCAACTGATCTGTATGGAATTTATATGCATCATTTAAATTAGTAACACAAAGAATCCCATTGAATTTCAGCAATTTCCGAAGAAAACTCTGAATCCGGGGATAAAATTTGATGAGGATCCACTGTACCAGGTCCCCTTGGTCAAAGAAAAGGGCCCCAGATTCAGAAAAGGGTCCAAGTACAGATCCGACACCCCGCCATTCACAGGCCCAGTAGTAGCAATTCTTGATTTGGGGGTGGGGGGGGGGGGTACCATCCTAGGTCCTTAGGCGATGGTCCAGGGGCCGCCGTAGGTTCTTGGGGGGGGGGGGGGGTCTAGATCGTCTGAATCGCTTTCTAGGCTATTTCTGGCTAATATAATGAAGTGAATTTTTTTAACTCCCTTACCATGAAAGCACAAGATATGGTGGTTTAATCCTGTGATGCTGAACTTGACAAAAATATTTATGCATAATAATACCAAGATTGTGGACACTCTAGAGACCACAATTTTTATCCAATTTTGATGAAACTTGAAATGTATGTTTATAATCCAAAGATCGTGTTTGCTTTTGATATTTGCGCACATCGGACTGTAACTTCCTGGATTATGACCCCTGATTTTAGCTAGAAATCAAAACTTGTATTCAATTTTAAAAACCGTTTACATGTATCACCGTTACACATCAATAAAGGTTGAGTTCGAATTTCGTAAAAATCTGACCGAAACTGTCAGACAAAATGGCCGCTTCTTGTACGCAATTAGTGTAAAAGTATATAATACCAAGGTTAATGAAACTTGAAATGTATGTTTATAATCCAAATATCGTGGTTCCTTTTGAAATTTGCGCATATCGGGTCGTAACTTCAAGGATTATGACCCCTGATTGTAAGAAAAATCACGTTTTTGGCTTGTGGACCCTCTAGAGTTAACCATTTTTATCCAAAATCCTTATAAGACATTAGTCCCGAAATGACCTAGTTTGTGTCGAGTGGACGTTACCCCCCTCTCTCTCTCTCACTCTCTCTCTCTCTCTCTCCCTCTCTTATAAGACATAAAGAAATAGATTTCACTAAAAATTAGAACACTTATATGGATGTACTACTTTTGAATTTTATTATCATACAGGTATCGTTATCAAGCAAATAATGATTAGTTAACTACTACTACTACTACCGTCTGCTAAGAATATGATTTTGCAATCTTTCGATTTGCGGACTTCGGCCATGGAGTGGGTTTGGTGGGAAGTTCTTCCCTTTATTTAATAAAAACCGCATTGTTTGGTAGTTGATCTGTCGAGACATCATATATGCTGACCTATATGCGTCTCTTCTTTGGATTGGTGGATGTCATCTTTGTCGGTTTAGTGTTTAGGTGCCAGGCGCGTCTTATCGTGGCCTCCCCTTACTCCACTGTAATACTTTGTTGTCTTTTTAGAGGATTACTCCACTATCCTGCTAATTTGGTATATGTCCCCTATGTAGTTTAGTGCTTAGATGCCGAGCCCGTCTAACCGTGGCCCCCTCTTACTTCACTATTCTACTTAATCCAGCCGTGGTCATTAGATTGTTGATTAGTTCGAAGATTTGCAGCTTCAGATCTGGTCTCGGAAAGAGTAGGTTCTTGTGCTGAGCGGTCTGTTGTTGGTCTCCATCATCACCACTAGCCCCCCCCCCTTCCTTCTCTCCTCCTTGTATACTTCACAGTCTACCAGGACATGGTTGGTGGTACATTCTTCTCCGCACTCACAGACGATGACTTGGTGTTTGAAGTCTCGCAGCCGCTCTTTCACCCTTTATTTTCGATGTAAGTTTGCATATATCTCTTCATGGGTGATTGGTCGATGTCTTTGTGTAGACCTTGTCATCCAGCCGGAATCTGTATGTGTCCAGTTCAACGAGCTTTAGTTCCCAGATTGAGCTGACCTGCCTTTTAACCATATTGTAGATTTCCGGAGTGGAACTGTGTATCACAAAGTATCACAATATCTAACATATAACAATATCTAACATATAACAATATCTCTAACATATCACAATATCCCAAAGTACCACAATATCTAACGCATCACAATAACTAACATATCACAATATATCTAAAGCCTGTCTGACTATATCATCTGCCTGACTATATATATCGTATAAATGTTGTACTGTGCCTATATTTATATATGGTACTGAGACTATGTTTATATATTCTACTGAAATTCTGTTTATAGTTTGAACAGAGGTGTCCTCGATGTTTTTTAAAAAAGATTAAATCTAGTAACTATCCATTTGTTAGAATATACAATATTATTACCATTTCCTTCAATACCAGGTGGGCCATGCCATCTCCTTCAATACCAGATGGACCACCGCCTTTAATATCAGATGGACTACCTCCTTTAATACCAAGTGGACCACCTCATTTAAGACTACGTGAACACATCCTTTAATACTAATTGGATTATCTCCTTTAACACCAGGTGGACCAGGTCTTTTAATACCATATGATCCACCGCCATTAATACCATGTGGGCCATCTCCTTTAATACCAGCTGGACCATCTCCTCTAATACCAACTGGACCACCACCTTTAACACTAGGTGGGCCGTGTCCGTTAATACCTGCTGGGTCATCTCCTTCAATAACATGTTGACCATCTCTCTTAATACACGCTGGACCACCTCCTCTAATACCAGCTGGACCATCTCCTCTAATACCAGCTGGACCACCACCTATAACACTAGGTGGGCCATGTCCGTTAATTGCTGGGTCATCTCCTTTAATAACATGTTGACCATCTCTCTTAATACCAGTGATAATGATCATGTTTTCTGTTTGTTTTCAGAGATCGACGTTTTAAGTTCTATCTATGCGATCGTCCAGAATCATGATTTGGATTTGCGTAACCCTTCCAGAATGATACTTTGCAAGACTCTTTTGGAGAGAATGATAAAATAAAAATGCATTTCAAATTTTTTGTTGTTTTGTTTGTTACCATGGTTCAGGTCAGGCCCGTAGCCAAGGGGGGGGGGGGCCTGGGGAGGCGAAGACCCCCCTGGAAATAATCTTGCCCCCCCCCCCTGACAAAAAGTTGTCGACCATATTTATAAATTACCTATGTATAATAAAAAAAATGTTGATCTATAAAAAATGACAATTTCTTTACTTGAAAGCCCCGGTCCTTGCGTCTATCAATTTTTCAAAATTTTCTAGGGGATGACCCCTGACTCACTTACAATGGCCTTACCTACGTGTGGTACATTGTTCTTGATTTGAATATATTTCTTGAAAAACACTCAAAATAGTTCGTTCTTAGAACATATAATTGTCGATTTCTATGCTTAGAAACTCGTTTACAGCTACTCAATTTTCACAATTTTCCGGGGGGAGACCCCCGTACCCCCTGCTTGCCGGGGGGCGAGACCCCCCGGACCCCTATCGCCGGGGCTGCCCCCCCCCCTGCGCCAGCAAGCTGGCTACGGGCCTGGTTCAGGTGCTACAATTATCTGTTAGCTACGTGAAATCAATTAATAAATAAGGAGATACGCAGTGTTCCGAGAGAGCAAACTTCCACATTGGACTAGAGATGACTGAAATTGATATTTACATCTAAATAATTCAAAGTAGATAATACGTAGTTTAGAAATCGTTTCAATTGATTATCTATATATATATTATTTCCACAAATGAATATAATGTTTCATCTGGAAATCCCATTGTTAATTGGTCCATCGCTATATCCAAACGGCGTTTGAAATATATTTTGCCAAATGTAGAAGTGTTGTTAGTTGTTGAGGGCGAAGTGTTTTTAGATTCTCTCACGAGTACATGTTTGTCCATCGATCTGAGGACGGAGGGCCTGACAAGGACAGCTGTCTAGTCGTTCGGATGGGACGAAAAACCGAGGTCCCGTGTACATATTTGCGTGCACGTAAAAGATCCCTTGGCAGTTGGAATTCGATATAAGAGTAGCCCGTAGCGCCGCTGCCCGGGCAAAATTTCCCTCATAGCACACTGTATGGCGTATGCCCGTCTTCATTAGCCCAGTTTAGGAGCAGAACAGTAGGACGCTAAACCCCATTTCATTTCATTTCATTTCATTTTCCATCGATCTGAAATGTCGCGATACATGTTACAACCACACCACTGGTTACGAAATTGTCGCCAATATAAATTAGGCTTCGGGGTAATACAATAGCAAAATCTATGCCATCCCGAATAACATTTGAAAGTACGGCTTATGTTAGCTATCAATGAGATTTGAGAGTATTTTAGTAGGGTAGAAGGGGATATCATCTGGTTGGAAAACACAGTAATCAACTCGGCATTTTACTGTTTAATGAACTCACTGACCATCTAGGTTTTATGAATTTTTGTATTCGAATTCCTGGAGATAATATGTTGGTTGTCTGTCATTTTGTTCTTGTGGTCTCGCATTAAGCCATTTCTTAAGCCCGCAATTGTAATCTATAGTTACTGTTGTTTATGATCGTTTATGAACAAGTATTGTAAGGTCATGTTTATGAACAAGTATTGTAAGGCCGTGTATATAAACAAGTATTATAAGGCCCTGTTTATGAACAAGTATTGTAAGGCCGCGTTTATGAACAAAACAAGTATTGTAAGGCCATGTATATAAACAAAACATGTATTGTAAGGCCGTGTTTATGAACAGGTATTGTAAGGTCGTTGCTCTTAATTATATATAACATTGGACCTCTATAATTGTCTTATAATTGTTTGATCAACGACTGTTAAAACTGTGAATTGTAACAATACAATATCCTACCTTTGAGATTAAAGTACGAATTTTGTCATTCAAATTACCCCCCCCCCCCCGCTCTCCCTCTTCCCAATGCACAAATACAACATTGAATGAACATTGAGTGTAGATGTGTTTATGTTAATACGAATATACGAATCCCAAATATGACAATCTAAAGAGTGCGATTGTCTTCGCAACATTGACTCGCGTTTTCAAATCCATGACGTAGAAGGAAGTGCGAGACTCCCGGTTGCTTATCTTGGTTCTTTAACGCCTACTTTCACTAGGAGAGCCCACGCTAATTCCTGTATATTTAAAATATGATTTTCCAGTATCACCAGCTTATGGAGTGTATGTGTCTCAGCTAGTTCGATACGCGAGAGCTTGTTGCCTTTATTTTGATATTTTAAGTCATTTGTAATCTAAGCTTCAACTACAGGGATACTTCCCCATTAAACTTATAAAAACCTTTAAAAAGTTTTATGACCGTCATATTGACTTGATTGGTAAATATAACATGTCTCTTTCGGCTGTTATTCTAGATATATTTAATTGACGCGTATACTATCTTCCTGATTATGTATGCTGATTATTTTACCGAGATTTCGTCTAATGGTTTGGATGCAGCTAAGGCGGGTGTGGCGCCAGGCAGGATAAGCTTACTCTTCCTGACACCTGTTACCACTGTTTGTTGTGTATTTTGTACACGGTGAACATTTACTGATAACACTATATTTTGCCTATATTTGGCAATCTTCCCATTTATGGCCTTAGGCCGAGCCTCTCGGACGATATAGATCATATTTAGACCTTGTTCGCTCTCGGGGATCACGTGGCTAAGTGGGTAAGACGCTTGCTCGCTAGCCTGGAGGTCGGGTGTTCGATCCCTGCATTGGCCGAGAAAGTTCATCCCGATTTTCCGGCGTGGTTTCCCCTTGTCAGTGATGCAGGACGGGGGGCCTGACAGGGACAGCTGTCTAGTCCTTCGGATGAGACGAAAAACCGAGGTCCCGTGTATACATTGGAATGCACGTAAAGGATCCCTTGGCAGTTGGAATTCGATATAAGAGTAGGCGATAGTGCCGCTGCCCGGACAAAATTTCCCTCATAGCACACTGTATGGCGTATGCCCGTCTTCATTAGCCCAGTTTAGGAGCAGAACAGTAGGACGTTAAACCCCATTTCATTTCACTGCCGTCTACCGAGTGGCTTTGGTGTCTTACATCCAAGTCCATACCAGATCCATATATAAATACAATCTGTCCAACTGCGGACCTGGTGGTCAGTTTGTTATGTAATAGATCAGCATTAGAACAAGAGAAATATATAACAATGAAGACAGTAGTTGGCTAAGTTCTCTTTATATATGGTGGGTCAGTTAAAACTAACGGGTTTATATTTTCCTACGTACGATTTGGTGGGCCAGAAAATGGAACTGTGTAAGGATCTGTACTAAGATTAAACGACAAGGTCATTATACAGGTCACAATTCTATGGAATACAATTACTGCTTTTTACTGAGCGACGTTTCGACTAGGCTTCTCTAGTCATTATCAAGCTATGATAAAAAAATGAAAATATGACAGGACAATATATACATGTACACAACAATGCTAAGTTAATGCTGACAAACCAGGGATGTAACTTAATTACGTGTACAAGGTCATTATGTTACCTTATCACAACGGAAACACAATGTTTCACAATACTTAATAGTTGTTTTTCGTCCATACTATCATTAAATATTAGTAATGGGAGTCCTTTGTTGCTCTCTTCTGAACATTATACGATTCCCATACAATTAGTATTTATTATTAACGGGAGTCATTCACGGGGCCGTGTATGCTGCCTCTTCCCTGAACACCATGTATCACTTTATTATATTCCCATACTACCTTTATAATCCCATACTACCTTTATATCACATTCTACCTTTATATTCCAATACTACCTTTATATTCCCATAAAACCTTTATATCACATACTACCTTTATATTCCCATACTACCTTTATAATCCCATAATACCTTTATACCGCATACTACCTTTATATTCCCATACTATCTTTATATTCCCATAAAACCTTTATACCGCATACTACCTTTATATTCCCATACTATCTTTATATCACATACTACCTTTATATTCCCATACTACCTTTATATTCCCATAAAACCTTTATATCGCATACTAACTTTATATTCACATACTACCTTTATATTCCCATAAAACCTTTATATCGCATACTACCTTTATATTTCCATAAAACCTTTATATCGCATACTAACTTTATATTCCCATACTACCTTTATATTCACATACTGCCACTATATCACATTATACGATACCACGATAACAAATAAAACAACAACAAAGCTAAAATGCATCTTTATTTTATCATTCTCTTAAAAAGAGTCTTGCACATGCAAATCATCATTTCACAAGGTCGCATTCATTGAAACTAAAACGTCGATCTCTGAAAACAAACAAACAAAAAAAAAATGATGATAAGGACTGTTCCACCTGATATTAAAGGAGATCGGCCAACTGATATCAAAGGCGATGGTCCACCTGATATTAAAGGAGATGGTCTATATATTTGCCATGGTAGTTGCTAGAATTCGTCAACGTTTAACAACTGATTATCAACATAGTTTCATTACCATATATATATATAATATGTATAAACATAGTCTCGGTACCATATATATAATATTAACATAGTCTGAGTACCATATAATATATAATAAACATAGTCTCAGTACAACATATATAATATAGACATAGTCTGAGTACCATATAATATATATAAACATAGCCTCAGTACCATGATATAATATATATATATAGTCTTAGTACCATATATATAATATATATAAACATAGCCTCAGTACCATGATATAATATATATATATATAAACATAGTCTCAGTACCATATATATATATAATATATAGAAACATAGTATCAGTACAGTACCATATATATAATATATATAAACATAGCCTCAGTACCATGATATAATATATATAAACATAGCCTCAGTACCATATGGTATATAAGTAATAACATACATTAACGGTACTATAATAGTAAGTGCAGGAGGACCACACTACACGCAAAACAAAAATCCACAAGACAAACCCGCGGACAAGACAGAAAACAGACATTGCACCAAATAAACAAATATCAAATCAAGAGAATGGTTCCGGGGGCCAGCCGTAAGCGTCCACTGCGCTGTACAGTCCCGGGCCTGTGGTGACACAGACTTCACTCGAATTTGAAAAAAAAATCAGGAATACAAAAAAGACGTAACAGAAATAATGCTACCAGTCTTGACAGTGGTCGTCTCCTCAATGGCGATAGTCTGTCAGTTGACGTCATGAGTTAGAACGTCAAACAATTTTAACAATAAGGGCGATGATCCGGATAGAATCTCGGAAAACGCTAAAATAATAAGTGCAGTGAGCAAACAGGAGCAAAACCCAACAACAAGAACATTCTGCAGTACGGAGGGTTAAAACTCTACTAGTGCAGTAGGACCGCACTACACGCAAAACAAAAATCCACAAGACAAACCCGCGGAGAAGACAGAAAACAGATATTGCACCAAATAAACAAATATCAAATCAAGTGATATTTTGAAATGCTAGACATTGTGAGATAATTAATATTGTGAGATAATATAGTACTAACTTATTATAATATTGTGAGATAATTAATAATGTGAGATGATATAGTACTTACTCATAATAATTACTGTGCCAGCTGTATATCCCATTTAGGTATCTATCGGCTGGAATTTTATAATCAAGGCGGCCATCATAACTATTTAAAGGGCCTGTCCATAAACATAAATTAGACGCTGAAATACAAATACAAATTATATACACTAACTAGTTAAAAACATCGTATATCATCATTTTTTCGGTAATGAAGGATTTTCAAAATCACCAAAGTAATTTGGTTAAAGCCTTTCACTCTTATCACTATTGGGCCAAAGTGGCTCAGTGAGTAAGGTGCTTGTTTACTAATTAGAGGATCGAGACGCTTCCTTGGGATTTTGCAGAATAATTTCTGTACGCAAGGATTGACAAGAAACAAGTATTGATCATTCGGATTAGGACGACAAAACGGAGTCCTTGGTATTTGGAAGTCGGTACGGAAACAGCATAATGACACGTTACTAGACCGGGTGGTGCCAAAAACAACGAGAGTAAACCTGCGTGATAAAATACAGAAAATTTTCTACTGAAACGTACGTTTGATCACATCACAGCATTTGATGTCGAACACTCTATCCTCATAATAGTTGTTATGGAAACTCTTGATACCGGCTATTGCACCCCCTGATGGACATTTAAAGTTCATCAGATTATCATATTTATTAACTTGGTCTGAAATAAAACAATAATAATAATAGTTAGAACTGCGATGCAGTGCTGACGGATTTCAACCGTGTCCGTTAACCTCACATCACGTCACATCCCATGCCAAAGGACCCGTTTTACGGATTTCCATAGAAACATGGACTCCAAATAATCATTGATCAAGACATATTACTGTGTGAAATCCTAACAAAGTGATTAATTTACAAAGCAATGCACAAAGTTAGAAAGTAGTTGTGTGAGCTTTGTCTGAAATTATATCTGTCACTGAAATGAAATGAAATGAAATGAAATGAAATGGGGTTTAACGTCCTACTGTTCTGCTCCTAACCTGGGCTAATGAAGACGGGCATACGCCATACAGTGTGCTATGAGGGAAATTTTGCCCGGGGAGCGGCACTACGGCCTACTCTTATATCGAATTCCAACTGCCAAGGGATCTTTTACGTGCACGCCAATGTGTACACCGGACCTCGGTTTTTCGTCCCATCCGAACGACTAGACAGCTTTCCTTGTCAGCCCCTCCGTCCTGCATCACTGACAAGGGAGAATCACGCCGGAAAATCTGGATGAACTTTCTCGGCCAATGCAGGGATCGAACACCCGACTTCCAGGCTAGCGAGCTAGCGTCTTACCCACTTAGCCACGTGATCCCCATATCTGTCACTGCATACTATTCGATGAATGAAATTAGTAAATAGGAACATGAGAGTCGTTGGTAATATACTTGGTTATTTTTACATTATAAAGTTTTACAAGTATATTAATAGATTTAAACAGGTGTTACGGCTTCCGTTATTGGGTCAATGGTCGACAAATCGACGTCTTGACCTGCATAAAGACTGGATAATGTAAACATCACATGTTATGTTCTTACGTCTTTATGTCCAAGCTTGCAAATCTTTAATACAAACTCTTGCAGACCCCAATCCATTATTGTTTGCTTAATTGCCAACAGCCAGTGCCAAGTAGTTTAAAGATAGCCACGCAAAGCGTGGAAATACGCCCATACAGCAGCTTTGTCTCAACTATAGCTTATACGAGAGGAAAACTTGAAAAATGCCATTAATATTCGTAGTTTCATTAGCGTTCACAAAGTGTTAAAAAAACCCCGGGGATATCTCTTAACGGAAAGTCACAAAATACTGAATATGGATTGGATTCGTTCCCTCATGACTCAAATTTGAAAAACTGTAGCCTCTACCGCTGTCACAAGGTTTTCGGCAAAAAGGGGGTTCAACAGTCTTTCCAAAACTGTTGCGTCCACATGCCAGTTTATATCGCATTAACAAAGGGGAATTACTCCGGAACAGAAAGTAGCAAAAATCTGAAAATTTATAAGGTTAATTCACTCATGTCGCCAATTCTTACTACCAAATTTGCAAAAGTGTCGTTAGAAAATGCAGCATCTATCGCGCTCACAAAGTTTTCGCTAACGGTGGATAACTCCAGACGAAAAGTCATACAACGCTGAAAAATTGATAGAGAGAGAGAGAGAGAGAGAGAGAGAGAGAGATTGGGGGGGGGGGCATAATGTTACATAAATATTGGATATAATGTAGCACAGAGATTTCATTGATCTAAATTATAAAGCCCTGAACTAGAAAAAGTTTACTTACTTGTCCAATGGCATGAACTCGATGGGGTCAAAACACCCGTGTTGCGGCACTGGAAATCCCATAGTCTGTCCTCGTAGTGATTAGAATGTTCACTCAATATTTGAGCGAGTTCTTCTCCGGGGGGACATTCATACGACACTGGCCCATCATATTTATTTACCCAGCAGTTACAACATTCTAACATTAAACACAACACCAACAATATCTTTACCTACAAATACAAGATACACACGTGTTATCTAACAACAATATCTTTACTTACACATAAAACACACACGTGTTAACTAACAACAATATCTTTATTTACAGATACAAGATACACATGTGTTATCTAACAACAATATCTACAAATAAAAAAAGTAAGTGTTATCTATCTGGTTCGTTGCTTAGTATTATCAAGAATTGATTACTGCAATAGTCTTCTCTCGGGTATCAATCAAAAACTTATTAATAAATTACACCTAGTACAAAACACTGCAGCTAGAATTATTTTTCAGTCCACCAGAAATCAGCACATAACACCACTCCTGAAAGATCTTCATTGGCTTCCAGTCAAAAGCAGGATTGATTTTAAACTTCTTTGTATGGCTTATAAATGCCTTAACGGAACAGCACCTATTTATCTAAGTAGCCTGCTAACAAACTACAAACCACAAAGAACTCTCAGATCGCAGAATGAATATCTTTTAACTGTACCTACTTATAAACTTAAATCATTTGGACACAGAGCTTTCTCCTGCATAGTACCAACCCTATGGAACTTCCTTCCTTTAAGAATTAAAAATTCCAAGAGCCTGGAATCTTTCAAATCACAATTAAATACATATCTATTTACGTTATCATACTAACTTCTCCAATTAAATGTATATTATTATGTGAAGAGCTGACAATTGCGCCATGAGCATACACGAATGGAATGTGCGCATTATAAATACACACTATTATTACTATTATTATTAATAGTTATATCTTTAAATATAAACACAAACGATAACTTTAACTACAGAGAATGAACATTTTTTTAGCCATCTATTAATATGAGTATATTATAACATAAATAATTTATATCTAACTTATTTTGGTTTTAAATCATTAATTGTACAGTCTTCATAGACAATGGTAAAAAGAACTGAGCCCTGACTTAAACTAATGGAATGAGTTTTAACTTATTACTTGTCTTCAGCAACCTCACACTGATCAGATGTGAATATACGCTAGGCAGCTACAATAAGATCTCTGTGAAACAGATTGCAGCAACCTGTATTATGTCATGTAGTATGCGATGGTAGCAATTTTACCCGGGCAGTGGTCTTTCCGACTAATTCAAACAGCCAAAAAGGAAAACAATTTTACGGGTACCTTGGTTTTTAGTCTCATACGAACTCAATTGCTCCTCGCCAGGAGAAACCACGCTGAAAAATCTCCAAGAATTTTTGCGTCAACACAGGGAGTGAGACTTCTCAGTTAACACCCGGGAGTGGGCCACCCCAGTCAACATATGAGAGATGTTCAAATCAGATAGCATGCGACAAATCTATCAATTCATTGCCAAGATACGTCATACCGGCGTCAGTTCCTGTACGAGTAGTACGAATTTATAGCTTATAAAGGTTTTTAATCAGTTAACGGGAGTTTGTGAAAATATGCTCTAATCTAAGTAATCGCGATTTTTACAATAAGCGTTGTTTATGAGTATTACATGACATATCAATTGAATTACACATATTAATAATCTAACACAATCAACTATCCCAAAGTATGCTACTTACGGCTTCCATAACTGCAAGATTTCGTGAACGGCTTGTGATATAAACACGTTCTCTCAGCATTCTGAATTATCCAAATTCACAAACAGTTTATATAGGCAAGTTCATTGCAACATTAAAATTTCATAAAGCAATATAAACAAGTTTTAAATTATTAATCTCGACCATTTTAAATTATCTGTAAAATAAAATCTAAATCAGTTATCGTATTCCATGAATTATTAATTTTAATGATTACAATTCTAACAGAATATTGTGTATGCAGCATTATTTAGATATTTATTCAAATGCCAATTCCTTTTCCAACTCTTTAGGAGAGAGAGAGAGAGAGAGAGAGAGAGAGAGAGAGATGGGGTTTAACGTCCACTCAACACAAACTAGGTCATTTCGGGACTAACACATGGTTCCATTTTATTTCAATAATTCGATTGCGCGTAGGGGTCTTTAGAAGTGGGAGGAAACCGGAGGACCCGTGGGAAACCCACGAGGTTGGACAGGCGACCCTAATCCCTGTCACGTACAACCGGGGATTTGAAACAACGCCAGTTGACTCATTGACAGACCTTATGATACAGCACGCACGTACTAACCATTCGGCCATCCAACCCCCCAACTCTGTAGGCCATGGGATGGCCGAGATATTGAGTGGATTAGAGAATGGGAGTAGACATTATTAAACGGTAATATTGACGCCCCTCACGGAGGAACTGGGAAATCGAGAAAATTTAGGCCATTCATACATTTCATAACTGCGCTCAGAATGAAGTAATAAGACTGGCATTTAATTAACCTCCTGGGTCATTTCGGGACTAAATATGTCTCAATTTTATTTCAATAATTCACTCTCTCGTAGGGGTCTTTAGCGTCGTGAGGAAACTGGAAGACCTGTAGAAAAGTAAAAAGGTTGGACAGGCGACCCTACTCCTTGTCACGTACAGGCGGGAAATCATTCTTACCAACCACCACCATGCTTTCACCAACCATCACCATGACTTCACCAACCACCACCCGGATTCCACCAACCACCACCTGGATTCCGCTACCAGTGCCAACCAAATGGATAACCAAACCAGCTCCAACCAAATCGACAACCAAACCAGCGGAAACCAAATCGACAACCAAACCAGCGCCAACCACCTCCAGAGAATGCAGGTATCGTGAAGGCCTTCTTCCAGGTCCTCCAATGCCTCCACCATTGACCATTGTGGAGAGTCTGGAGAATTGAACACCGACCACAAGTTTCACTTGGAAGATTCAAGACCTGAACAAGTTCGTGAAGCCGGCTACGAAGACGCCTACCATAGCCACCACCATTAAACTTGAAATTGGTCAAGGACGTCGCCTCATCCTTGTCGACACACTAACGAGCCATGCTAGTGGAGAAACTTCAAGTCACGTCACTTTACCAAAGATGATCTACAAGAGTACTCTAGCCACGCCCTAGATTGGACCAAGAAGTCCTACGACAAGCGACTTCGGGATAGTGTGAACACAAAGTTCCATCGCCTCCTTCCACGGTCCTTAAAACTGTCCCCCTCCCGCCTCACCTACTTCCTCGGGATCTATACCGCCACTGAACGCACTTGTCAACTGTCTATCCCCTAGATCGTCCAGCATTTCTAACCCTAGAATCACTACCAGATCTTCCACCAGATGTAGGCGATCACCCAACCTATCCATAAAGAGATCTCACAGCTACAAAGGTAAAGACGAGAAGGGTTTATGGTACCTACCACCCGTCATGGCGAAGACCCTGGTTATTGGATCCTTTAACCTGGCTAGGATTGTATCCTTCCTCGGGGACTTGGAGATCCATAGCTATTCTGGAGCCAAGATCAGCCACATCAAACAGATCCTCCAGAACTACATGGGACCTGTACCAGAGAAATTAGTGATACATGTTAGGCTCAACAACAGGGACGAAAGTGGACCAAGGATACACGAGCAGATGCTAGATCTACTCAAGGTGACCAGAACGGCTTTCCCAACAACCAAGCTCTTCACCACACAGGTCCCCACTTCTTCACGACTCCTTCCAAAACATCACCAGCTACAACTGATCTCCATTGCACCTTCACCAAAAATACCACAATACGAAACTTCAAGGGCAAAATAGAACTGAAAGGTAACCCAGACACGGTTAGAGAGATCAACTGCTGGATGAGGAATTGAAGGAAAGGGAACGAGAAGCCGTCTTTAAGTCAGACAGTTGTCAATTTGAGCGACAGACTTCTCAGCCCCCTAGAAATGAACATTCTTGACAAAGGCCATAAATCCATCCCAATGCCAACAATAACATCCATAGACCCCATCACCCAGACAACCGATCGCTTCCAAAGAACACTTCCGGTGACTCATTGTGTTAGGAACAAACTCGGCAGAGGTAAAAAAAAATTATTTACAGAAAAAATCCACATGAAAACCATTTAAAAAGTCATTATCACTAGCCATCCTAAACCCTTTCGACGAAATGAACACAGAAATATCATCCCTTCAACCACAATCACAAAAACCAAATCTCAACCGAGCTAAAAAAAAAAAAAAGATCTTCAAACACCCACAAAAAAGACAAAAAACATAATAATTAAGAAAAGCTACAAAGGCTTTTGTTGTGTCATACTGAATCGCACAGACTATATATATCTCTGAGACAGAAAAACAATTAAATAATCCTAAACATGACACAAAATTAGACCAACCCATCTTTAAGGAAACGGCAACCTTAATAAACAACAACTTGAATTAATTGCAAGACAAGGAATACATAACAGCAAAATATATGATTATCTATCGCCTAAATCTGACTGCCGACAACGACACTTATATAAGCTACCAAAAATACATAAAAATACAGAAACGGAATGGTTTATACCTAATAAATTACAATATCGTATCACAATAGTTAGATCATTTCTTAATACCCCCTAGCATGCCTACACCCATACTCCATTAAATACACAAAACCAAACAGTTAAGAGTCCCTGAGCACACCATCTTAATACCCATCGACGTACAGAGCATGTACACGAAGATCGATAATACCACAGGAGTTGAAGCAGTTAGGAAAGCATATCTTAGGAACCCGCAAGCATCTAGACCGGACGAAGAAATCCTCAAATTACTCGACATTTGTCTGAGGAGGAATGACTTCGCTTTCAACCACCAAGTATACCTCCAGTCTTCCGGAACTGCGATGGGAAAACGATTTGCCCCGATTTATGCAAATCTCTTCATGGCGGAGTGGGAAAGGGAATTCTGCCAATTTGGGACGTTTTGCAGCATTCTGAACAACCATCATCCATCTGGCAAATTAACTACAAATGTAGGTCATAACAGCATAGATTTCCTTGACACAACCGTTTTTAAAAGTAGCAACACCAAAAACACGGGCCAATTATAAACTAAAGCATTTTTGAAAGAAACCGACACACATCAATTATTGTTCAAAAGCTCCTTTCACCAAAAACATACGTTCTCTGGCATTATAAAATCTGGGATTCTCTGTTTTCATAGGATATGCACTCGGAAGACTGACTTTGGTATTCAGCATACTAAGAGAAAGGGGATACTCTAAACGTTATCGCCGACGTATAAACAACAACACTCTAGCTGAACTTGCCGCCAAAGAAACAAATAATATGCAATCCGGGCAAAATTTCCCCCACAGCACACTGTATGGCGTATGTCCGTCTTCATTAGCCCAGTTCGGAGCAAAACAGTAGGACTTTAAACTCCATTTCATTTCCTTTCAAATCCTAGCCCTAACCCTTAGTAAATATACTAGTTATAAGAATCCCTATCCCTAACCCCAGGGTATTGAAAGAACTCATATTTAGAAAATCCAATCCTTAGTGGCAACGTGAAGTTGGCACGTTATTCGGGATTCGCCAATAACGAATAACGAATAACGAGCCAGCACGTTATTCGGGATTCGCCACTAAAACAGAACGATCTATCTTGCATCCGACCATTTCCTCGTTGGGTGACCGATTAGCACACAGACGACCGTTTCTCAAGCGAGTAGGGTACTGACTGGTTTGTGAGAGTGCACGGGACAGTCATCTCCAGCAATCACCTGTTTTATTACCGAATCCCGAATCCCGAATAACGTGCTGGCTCTTTATTCGAGATTCGTGAATAACGAATAACGAGCCAGCACGTTATTCGGGATTCGGCACTCTAACAAACCAGTTAGCGCCCTACTCGCTTGAGAAACGGTCGTCTCCGTGCTATTCGGTCACACATCAAGGAAATGGTCGGATGCAAGATAGATCGTTCTGGTTTAGTGGCGAATCCCGAATCCCAAATAACGTGCTGGCTCGTTATTCGTTATTGGCGAATCCCAAATAACGAGCGAGCACGTTATTCGGGATTCAGCAATAAAACAGATGATTGCTGGGGAGGACACTCTAACAAACCAGTTAGCACCCTACTCGCATAAAAAAACTGTCGTCTCCGTGCTAGTCGGCCACGCAACGTTCATTTATCCCTACGGTCGGAGGTAGCGAGGAAATGGTGTGGTGGAAGGTAGTCGATCACCCAACGTTCACTTACCTCTACGGTCAGGGGTAGCGAGGAAATGGGGCGGATGCAACGTAGATTGGTCTGTTTTTGTGGCGAATCCCGAATCCCGAACGTGCTAGCTGGTTATTCGTTATTCGCGATTCTCCTTGCTAGTCGGCCACCCAACGTTCACTTACCCCTACGGTCGGGTCGGGGTAGCGAGGAAATGGTCGGATGTCCTTTTTTACTGCTGAAAGTGCCCTTTCTCAGACCCAAATATGTCCGTTCCCAACCCGTTGCAGGGATCTCAAATGACTCAAACCATCGATTCAAACACACCAGTCTGGTCTAATTAATGCTTCCACTTGCAAACGAATTCTAGTTGTTTAGCTGACGGTGCCCTAATCCTATAGAGTGACTATGACAGACATCTTGTGGAATCGGCGGCGTATGAGGGCAACTTGATGTAGCATTGTTTCATGTGTGGAAAGTACAAAGTAGTTGTTGGTTAGTTGTATTTTACGTACAAGTTACAAGGCTTAAATAGTGAAGTGGCTAGGGAATAGATTCGTCTTTTTTCCCATCATAATGCCTCGCCTTGACAATTTTCGAGTCGCATGTTCAACTGGCTTTTTTGCTCGATTTTAAGGCTCTTTTTCAACGATTTCCGAACGTTTACTTAGAGGAAAATATCAGCCAAATAGCTCTTGGAAAAAAGAAAAAAAAAATCCCCTGTCAGCGGCGTGCCCCGTCTCCACGGTCAGTGCACTCATTTTGGGCGCCCCCCCTTTTCAAAATTCCTAGATCCGCCCCTGGTTTTAGTGGCGAATCCCGAATCCAGAAAAACGTGTTGGCTCGTTATTCGCGAATCCCGATTAACGAGCCAGCACGTTATTCGGGATTCGGTAATAAAACAGGTGATTGCTCGAGACGACTGCCCCATGCACTTTAACAAAGCAGTGAGCACCCTATTCGCTCGACAAACAGTCGTCTCGGTGCTAGTTGGCCACCCAACGAGGATGCAAGATGGATCGTTCTGTTTTAGTGGCGAATCCCGAATCAGGAATCCCGAATCCCGAATAACGTGCTGGCTCGTTATTCCTTATTCGCGAATCACGAATAAAGAATCAGCACATTATTCGTGATTCGGCAATAAAACAGGTGATTGCTGGAGATGACTGCCCCGTGCACTCTAACAAACCAGTCAGCTCGCTATTCGCTTGACAAACAACAGTCGTCACTGTGCTAATCGGTCACCCAACGAGGAAATGGTCGGATGCAAGATAGATCGTTCTGTTTTAGTGGCGAATCCCGAATCCCGAATAACGTGCTGGCTCGTTATTCGTTATTGGCGAATCCCGAATAATGAGCCAGCACTGTATTCGGGATTCGCGAATCCCGAATAACGAATAAAGTGCCAACTTCACGTTTCTTCAGAAACAAATATACCAGAATAACACAAGCGACACCGAAGGTAGACCATCAGCCCCACCAACACCAAAGAACAGCGAAATCAACTTTGTATACCAATCTAAAGTATTGTATTATATTTATATATTTAATAAAACTAAGAAATATCATTAAGGTACTATGCCTTTTGGTAAATCCGTGTCTATAATATGCATCATTAATTGTTTAGATGCTAATATAAATAAAAAACAATAACTATCAAACTTCACCCGATTGTCGGGTTTTAACGAGATTTATTCAAACATCAATATGATTTAATAGCTGCATGATGAATATTTATTTGTATTGGTAGTTAGATAAACTTTAATGGCCGTACTGGTCGTTAAATAAACTTTAATGGCAATTCATGTGACCTTTTTAAGCCAGCAGTTATGTATGTACATATTACAACCCTTACACACCATATCCAATGAAAAATATTTTATTTTGATACCTTTTGACCACTTTCCGAGTTTTCCGAGTTTTGTGTTTTCGTATCGACCAAAATACAAAACTCGGATATTTGATTATAACTGCCATATTGCATTATTTTGGTTAAAATATAACTGAAAAGTTACAGATTATGTCCAACTTATTAAATAGATGTATTACTACAACTACTTTCGCCAATTTGTGTTTTCAATCGAGTCAATTCATAAAACTCGGAGAGGGGAAAAGTCGGAAAATATTTTCCGAGTTTTCCGAGTTTTGTACCTGACCAGTTTTGCCGGTGAGCGAACATTTTGATATTTGTGGTAAAGGTCAATTCAATATTTTTCCTTGGTACAAACTCAATATTAGTGATAATGATCTCTTGGAAACAAAAGAAAGCAACCTTATCGCTAAATATAACCCAATTTTGAATGCTAAGGGGTGATTATTTTAATTATGTTTGATGTTTTAATTAATGTTATTTCGTTTTAATTTTTATATTTCACATAGTCATTGTCCTCTGTTATGACGTAACGTTATTGTAACAGCATAGTAACGCATTAAAATGGCCTGACGATTCGTTTGATAACGATTAAAGTACTAGCCAAAATTTTAATTTTTAGTGTTTTTTCTCTAATACTTGAATTTTACTTATATGTTTAACTGAGAGGTAGATCTTTGTGTATATATATATATATATATATATATATATAAAATTTTCTAAATTCAACTCCCAGGTTTATATGCCCAAAAATATTAAGATTTGGGTGGAAAAATCTGTTTTTTTAAGTACATTTACATATTTGCCAAGATCTTTAGGCCTTTTATATCAATCTAATTAAAATACAGGGGCCTGTTTCACGAAATTTTAACTAAAGATAAAATCCAAATTTTAGTAGATACTTCAATTTCGATTGGCTAAGAACTAAAATCAATTTAATATTATCCAATCAAATTATTAAAATTTGGATTTTATCTTAGTTAAAATTTCGTGAAACAGGCCCCAGATCTATATTTCGTTTCATTTTTTATACTTTCGATGGCCTACACTACATGAATTTCTGACCGGTTGTAGTGATAGGTCGCGTCAGAGGTCATACGAGCGGCTTTTGACATTTGATCAACCAATTAGCATTGATGTTTCTAGTGGATGACCCACAGTTCCGTGCACCACACGTCAAAAACTCGCTGTAACAGACCGTTTCATTGGCTAAACCATCACATCATCCAGATCACGCCAATGATAACAACCCCCCCCCCCCAGATCCTAGTGTAGTAAAGATAAGTAAAACGAAATTTTGAACTATTAAAAAAAACGAAAAAAGGATCAGTGTTTTAATCAGATTGCCTGATTCAATCCCACCACGGTCTTTATTTTATTCAATTTAATTATTCTCTTAATTAATTAAGTTTCGGGTGGTACTTCTCAATAAAATAGCTTTCTTTTGCCCCCAAGAGTTCGTTGTTTTTGCTATTAAGTCTATATAATGGAAAACACTAAATTTGCCCCCACCACAGATTTCAAGATGCTCACTAAGAGGGATCATCCTGTATTTTGGTTTAAGTATGTGCTGTCGGGTGGTACTTCTCAATAAAATAGCTTTCTTTTGCCCCCAAGAGGTCGTTGTTTTCGCTATTAAGTCTATATAATGAAAAACACTAAATTTCCCCCACCACAGATTTCAAGATGCTCACTGAGCGGGATCATCCTGTATCTTGGTTGAAATGTGTACTGTCGATGGAGGTTCATTCTCAACCTAAGCATCATTTGGGTATTTCCTATATACCCTCCCTTGCATACCGGACACGCTATAAGGTAAATTACATAGTCTGATTGGCAATTCATTGCCTGTTTGATATAAAATGTATTATCATCATCATTAATTTTAATGGATGATCCCTCAATGATCCCTCAATGAAAATGTCACAGGTTTTACACTTTGCATTACCACATTTCGAAACTACTGGTATTGAAGCGACTGAGTCGTATTCAGAAGATGTTATAATCCTAGCTAGATTAGAAGATTGTTTTAGACTTTTGATTATATTTGAATTGTGAAATGAAATGTGGTTTTATGGCACGTCAGCTCCAACCGGGCTATATTGCGCCAAACATATGGTTTTATCCATCGTTTAGCTATTTTTAATGATATGGGTGTAATTTTCAATGATAGATATCCCATTTTCCCGGGACGGATTGAATGTAGTAACTAAAGCAACGTTCCTTTTATCAGAGTTTACAGGAACTTTAGGTTATCTTAACACGCTTTCATCCAGACTCAATGGTCTTTGGTTAGCATCGTTTATTATTTTATCTGGATATGTTTGTTTTAATAAGAAACCTTTAAGTTCCTGTAGTCTCTGAACTTTGACATCTTGATTGGACACAATTATACAAATTCGTCTAGCTAGGTTATATGGGATGTTTCGTTTCGTATTTATGATAAAAACCGGTCTTTTTTTTTTATAAAGTTTATCATTTCGCAATATAATCCAGGTTGGACAAACAAGTGATGTAGCGAACGGTCAACTGAACATGACAATGTTCACATTCGGGTTGGGGCTCTCGCTTCAAGATGAAAATGTGAGTTTAAAAGTTTGGCCAATGCGAGAGCGGCACAAAACAAATCCCCCCTACTAGTACGATAATAGCTTGGCACATCTCCTAATAAAGACTTAATGTGATGGAATTTTTCTTGTGCCTGCAAGATCCCAAGGCCGTTGCTAGCGGTCATATAGCAATGAATTTATAATTGACTTAAAATCCTTAAAAGAAATGTAAAATTGGTATATGGGAAGATCTAAAGCCGAGTCTGTTTGATCATTCGATTTAACATGACTGGGGAGCCAGCAAAGGACATGTTTGATATGTAGCTGTTTGTTTTTAATTGCTTGAAGACAGGACAAAGAATCAGAAAAGATGATATGTTTTAAATCTGATGAGAACTAAATGAAGTGCAAGGCATGCAGAATAGCCCGGTGGACCTCAGCTGTAAAAATTGAAGCAGCAGGTGGTAGGCGAACAGAAATGGTATCGGATGGCGTCACGGTAGCCGAAGCTACCCGATCACCTTCTTTCGACAATCTGTAAAAATGGGAGTATAATCACCATACTCAGACCGCAGCTCTCTAAAGAGCCATTGGAACACCGTCGAGCAAGTATCTCTCTTTTTATGTTGAGTAAGACCGAAATTGATCTTTGGGGGAGATACAACCCACGGCGACGTCCTATAAATAAAGGGGTAATCGCAATACTGCCAAGGCTGATACCGGCCTAAGACAAAAGAGGTTGTTTGCGAATACCGCATGATGGACACGTTAGTTTTTAGCAGATATAAATTTTCATGATATGGTCTAAATATGGTGTTAAATGAAATATGAATTGGTAAAGATGCTATTTTCGTACCATACAGCAGGTCCAGTTTATTACGTCTGTTATGCAATGAGGGCATAAACTGTTCATTGGAGAAGTACGAAATGCTCTTAAACTTGTTATGTATGGTGTTGAGCTCCTTGAGCTAAGACTCGTGGTCAGACACATACACAATACACCCATAATCCAGTTTTGATGGAATAAATGCTCGATATAATCGACGCAAGACCTTACGGCCTGCCCCCCAATCAGTATTTGACAAAACTCAATATGCTGAGGACTTTCATACATTTCTTTTTTAGGCTTTTAATGTGGGGGATAAATGATAATGTCTTATCAAATATCAACCCAAGAAATATGCTTTCATCCACAACTTGAATGCGGTTGCTATCCAAATAAAGTTCTTGATGTGGATGCAAATTTCGTTTCTAACAGAAATGCATGCATACAGTTTTGGATTTAGAAAAACGAAATCCATTTTCGGTAGCTTATTGTTGAAGTAAATTCAAGCAAGCTGCAACTTTAGTTCGATTATCCGAATGTCTGTAGAACCATAGCACATCTGAAAGTCATCAACATAAAGAGCGCCGTTTGTACCTGATTTAGGAAACGCTGGGATGGAAATATTTTTTATCGCGAAAAGAGATGCTTCCCTGAGGATCTCCCACTACCCGAGGAAATGGGCCAGAGAATATTGATCCCAGTAGTACCTTAAATGACCTATATTCGAGAAAATGTTAATGAAGCTAGGCAAGCCGAAGGCCGAGGTGATGGAGGTCGTTCATGATGCCATCTGTTCATGTAGTATCATAAGCTTTCTCCAGGTCGAAAAATATTGCAACTAAATGTTACTTGTGGATGAAAGTGTCTGTGACGAACGTTTCAAAACGAACGAGATGACCAAGGGTGCTCATTTGGTACCGAAATCCACGCTAGGGGTCAGTAATAAGATTGTTATAATCTTTTAGTGCCATTTAGCGATCGGGGAACACATTAACAGAACACAGTTTTATGGGGTACAATCACTAGTTTATTCTAAAAGCACGACGTTTCGACAAGTATCCTCTTATCGTTATCAAGCACAAATGACAATTTAGTAAACTTGAGGACAATATATATGAAATCAATAAGAAATCATCTACATGGATTAAGAATAATAGAAATAATCTGAGGTGTAAAGGATATATCTACAATAACAACAAACATAACAAGATAATTAGCTACTAATAAACACTTATACTGCATGAGTAGGGAGTTATTAAATTGTTGTTTATTTTTAAGATAATGTAGCCTTGGTTCCGAATGAAGAAATATCGTTGATGTATGTGGACGAACCAGCGAAAATATGAAATTTTTTCATAGCTATGCATCATATAGTAGCTGGCTATTAACGTTTAATGTTTATTTGAATCCTATTAAGAAATGAAATGAAATGGAGTTTAACGTCCTACTGTTCTGCTTCTAACCTGGGCTAATGAAGACGGGCATACGCCATACAGTGTGCTATGAGGGAAATTTTGCCCGGGCAGCGGCACTACGGCCTACTCTTATATCGAATTCCAACTGCCAAGGGATCTTTTACGTGCACGCCAATGTGTACACGGGACTCGGTTTTTCGTCCCATCCGAACGACTAGACAGCTTTCCTTGTCAGCCCCTCCGTCCTGCATCGAATCCTATTAAGAAGCAAATTACTAATTTGGATAGGGTTTTAAAAACATTTATGCTGATATTCGCTCTCTACAGGTTCACTCCACGAGTTCTCCAGAGATTTCTCGAAAGAATTCAATCCTTACATCTCTTATGACTATCGAATATTATCAATTACAAACTGGGTTTATGCCTTTCGTATAAAAATTTGGCTCTTCTCATTTCAAAACGCAACACGCGAAAGTCTCGAACAAAACACACCCTCATTTCATATTGGTGGTTTCCTTTAATGTCAGATCTTTTTGGCACTGCAGATCAGGCAGATGTCGATAAAATAAATAAAAAACAAAACAAGTTGCAGCGCTTAAGAAATCTCAGACAGTCATAGTTCTATGGCGGTATATTAGATTCAAAATTCTAACATGCTATCGTCTAATTTCTAACTTCTATTCTCGTAATTTCTAACAGTTATTCATATAATTTCTAAATTAAGACAATGTATAATCCAACTTCTTTATTTGTTCAGTGTAAATTCTGTTTCACCTTATTTCTGTTATTAAGACGAAAAATGTCTACTTCCTCGTTAGCAACCATCATTATGACGTCGTTTGGTGTCGCCACCGTGTGCTCAATTTGGTCCCGATCAGGGGCGCAATGACCAGGGTAATACGGTATTATTTATATGCCCTAGCCTACTTTCTCTGTGGAGCAATTGAAAAACGAGGGTCACATAGGCTTATCGGAATATCGCTGAAAAAAAATTCTATCACACACATTTACCTAGTTAAATCTTACGGACTTCTTACATTTGACGTCACTCACGGAAAAAATCAAAACGATATTGCAGATATGCATAAATGTCGATTCGTTTTTTGGGGGGTATATGTAAAATGTAATGAAGGTCAGAAGGAAATGTAAAATGTAGACACGTCAAAAACAGCATTTTCCATTAAACATTTGACATTTGACACGTTGCATTTGACGTTTTACATTTAACTTTGCCCTTCGAGGTATTCTGACTTTATCATTACCGATATTAAGACTTTGTAAATTGTACGTTTTAAACGTAATCAATGGAAAGGACATTTTAGCAGAGCATTTAGTATTGGCAGCGATACCCTTCCATATCTTCGTGGTAGCCTTCCGTCCATTGCAGTGCTGTACGAGATCAAAATTGACCGATTTTTTAAAAGGATTGCATAGAAAAATCTTGATTTTGAAAGCGAAAGTAATTAGCAGATGATGGATACCAGTCCAACAGTCCGCTGAACAGAAAAAACCCGTCCACTGATCGGAACGGGTTGCCAGTCAGAGCAAAGGCAGATCCCCGGCCGCACAAGGTTGATGAAGTCCGTTCTAGCCCCGCTATTATAAATAAAGACCTGACCGCTCAAGAATGAGGAACCACGGTGAAGTATTATTACAAATATAATGACATGAACATAAAGAGCCTACCCGGGCCTACCCTGTTGTGGGAGACAAAGTAACTACACAGGCCAGGCCTACTGTCCGAAACACCCTTGCCAGCAGCATAGATCAATGTAGTTTTCAATTCGTCAATCGTCATATCTTTCTAAGTACTGTACGGAAATGAACCATGTTTGGGCTGATGTTCCTATTCAAGATTCAACTGTGACAATATAGAGTCTTTAACAAATTAATAACAAAATGAATGCATCCAGAAGATTGGCTCGATTCTCTAATATACTGAGTTTGTTATCAAATCTGTAGTCACCATCACAAATTATATTACAACTGACAAGAAAACGTTTATAGGCTTACCCAAAGTTACTCAAACACTATCCAGATATTTTTGACAATGTAAATAATTTTAATGACATCAGAGATGACAAAGAACGCGAGTATAGCCCCCAAAACACAAGATGATACCAGGCCAATAGATGTTGATGATGCTCTTTCATCCACTTTAGATATCTTTTTATTCAACAGAGCTGATATTTTATCTTTTGGTACAGTCAACTTCTTCTTTATTTCAGTCTTCATTTCCTCCACAACAGCTGCATCACTTATATTTAGGATATTTGATTTCTTTTTACAAGTGTTACAACTACATAGACACGGTATATTCCAAACACGACCAGTCGATGGATAAGTAACTTTGACTCCACATTTATTCAGAGGGGACAGGATTGGGTCCAGTGGCTGTGTGGTCTGTTTAAATCCCAATGATGTTGTTGGTGAACCGGTTGACTGCCCGGTTTGAGAAGTTACCGCAGGTGCAGTTGTTGGCAAAGATGTCAATGATGATGTTGATTCTGCTGCCGATGTCGTTGTTGTTGGTGAAGTTATTGGTTCTGTTGCAGGTGAAGTTATTGCAGGTGTCGTTATTCGAGGTGACGTTGTTGGCACAGATGTCAATGATGACTTTGTTGATTCTGCTGGTTCTGTTGCAGGTATCGTTATTCGAGGTGACGTTGTTGGCACAGATGTCAATGATGACGTTGTTGATTCAGCAGGTTCTGTTGCAGGTTCCGTTGGTGTTGGTGTCGTTATTCGAGGTAACGTTGTTGGTACAGATGTCAATGATGACGTTGTTGATTCTGCTGGTTCTGTTGCAGATTCCGTTGTTGGTGGTGATGTCAATGGCGTTGTTTCAGGTGTCGTTATCCGAGGTAACGTTGTTGGCACAGATGTCAATGATGACTTTGTTGATTCTGCTGGTTCTGTTGTAGGTTCTGTGGTTGGAGTTTCAGTAGTTATCGTACCTTAATTAAATAGAAAATCAACCAGGAGTAAAATACCC
This sequence comes from Patella vulgata, assembly GCF_932274485.2. Lineage (NCBI taxonomy): Eukaryota > Metazoa > Mollusca > Gastropoda > Patellidae > Patella > Patella vulgata. Next base: position 71,459,793 of record NC_065883.2, on the reverse strand, counting down.
CAACATGTCTAAATATACACATTAATCCCATAAACATGCAACAGTTCTTTTTATTAAAGATGCATTATGAGAGAGCTAACTAAACCTGCCGGCTCCAAATAGTAGATATTATTTAGACATTTACTCACAGGGCATGCCCACAATCAACTTTCTATCGGATGGCTTAGATATTTGGTGGATTAGATAGTGTCCGCAATAGAAAAGAGAGAGAATTACCGGGTAAACCCAAGTTAAACTAATCAACGTAGGTGGGAGAGAGTGAGAGAGAGATATGGTAGGGGTCTTTAGCATTGGGAGGAAACCGGAACACCCGGCGAAGACCAACAAGATTGGACAGGCGACCCTACTCCTTGATACTAAAAGCGAGGAATCAAAACCACGCCACTTACGACAGACCGTATCATGCGGTAAAGATTCGGTCGCCCAACTCCCACATTATGGAAATAAAAAATGCTATATTTTTCTTACAAGAAAACATTTATTTTTTAAGGTTTGTTTGATTTTCTTAATACGCAATAAGAATAGAAACTACTTTAAAATAGTACATTTCTTTGAACTAAATGGCAACAAAAAGTAGCCTATATAAATTGAATATTTTGTGCTTTTGTGGACTTGTTCTGTTCTGTAAATATCGGTAAAGGTGTAATACGATCACACTTGTTACTTGAAACCAAGTACATATCTTGAAATATGTAAATTTACAACAACAATCTATAACATAACAGTCTCGTTGAATTTAAGCTGGTGGATTATCGTAAAATAGCTAAATATTCAGTGGTATTCGGTGGTGTTTTACGCCGTTATCTCGCCGAATCTAACCTAATGCCCCCGTCAGACCGGGTGGCGTCCTTACTGCGCTGCTGCGACCGTACAGCGACTAGAAAATGCACAAGGTCGCCGGCAAACGTAAACACAACGCGCGAAAATGTCCCAAAAAATTTACAAACTTGAAAAAAGTCGCCTTCTTTACCCCGTCAGACCGAGGTGGCGGCATTACTACGCTGCTACGGCGACGGAAAATGGCCCCAGAGCGCGTCAAGATCGCCATAAGGGTGGTAAAAGCGTGGTGGAAACGCCAGATATCGCGCTGTGGTCTTGATGGTCGCAAATGATCGCCGAGTCACGGCGTTTGTTTTGAGCATTTTCAAAACAAACGCAAAAGTTCTGCGATATGCCCTGGAAAGAAGTGAAAACGAATTTTTTTTTTCAAGTTTGTAATATTTTGGGACATTTTCGTACGTTGTGTTCACGTTTGCCGGCGACCGTGTGTATTTGCTGGTCGCCGCATGGTCGCTGTAGCGCAGCAAGGACGCCACCCCGGTCTGACGCGGGCATTACAACTTTCCAGGTTAGATCGCAGAGCCTTGGCGTTTGTTTTAAACATGCTTAAAACAAACGCGGTGACTGGGAAATGATTCACGAACATGGAGACCACAGCACGATATCTGCCGTTTCCACCACGCTTTTACCGCTTATGGCGATCTGGACGCGCTCTGTGGCCATTTTCCGTCGCGATAGCGTTGCAGTAAGGACGCCACCTCAGTCTGACGGGGGTATAATGACTAAATATTGTATTTATTGTGGTCATGAATATCATATGGGGGTGATTTTGAAATGATTCAAAGCCCCCTTTCTTGCACACAGGACTGCTAAAAATAAAACCGGCTGCTAGAGTGTTTGCACAGGGATGCCCGAAAGTTTACAGCAGTCCCCACCCCAAACTCCCTGGTCACCCGCCACTGATTAGTTGTGGAACAATCGCGTTATATTCACATCCCTCGGCGTGTTGCACTGGAGAACAATGGAGAAAATCATAATCTTACTATTCAGTTTTTTCATACAGAAATTTCCGGGCTGTAATGTGTCGTTGGCACTGACCACTGGACACCCAACTGACCACTGGAAATTGTACTTAGCACTGAAGGTAACACACGATTCGACAGTGAAAGGCGAGCTCCATCCTGATTTGTACCAGTTAAACCAAGTCTGTTCTCCAATACTTGAATACCACCGTTGCTTTAGTTTAGTTATTCCAATCCACACTTCAGAAGATCTAAAAAAAATGGTAAAATCCCAGTATACGTTTATATTCTATTTTTGTTAGCAGGGACGCGATTCAGGTGGGTATAAGATTTTGGTAGAGCTCGCCGTTCTTACTTATGAACGATATCTTTAAACACACATTATGTGTTACATGGTGTGAGCGACAGTGACAGGTAAACGATTAAAATCATCATAGGACAGCTTGTGTGATACAATCTCCGATGTCCTTTAATGGACTATAGTATTGTTTAATTTAACAAAGGCCCAGGGGCTGGCATGACTACAGTGGTCAAGTTAGATAATACGTTGACAACCAGCTGCGTTTACTACAATGTGTTCCGTTGTCACACATCAATTGTTCTGTAACCTGCTATGTGATTATCGTAAGATAATCTTAAGTTCTTTTGTTCAGTATCATTAATAAACGTACCATTATAGTATAAATTGTCTTTGGTTTTTGGATATAGAGACGAACTTTGGTTGCTCACCAGAGACGGGTTTCTCATATATTTAGTATAGCATTGTATATGTTAGAATAAAATGTTGAATCCAGATCATCTTTTATTTCTGTTAACACAAACTCTGTTATATATGCAACAGCTAAATCTGACTATTACAGACATTTATTAATTAGACATTAATTAACTTATCCAGACCATCTTCAACTCTGGATGACATGACTAGCTTGCGATATTTACTGGATTAGGATCCAATTTGTTGCTCAACATTCATTCATGATCAAAAACTTCTTCTCAGACCACCATATGCTCGTGTGGTATCACATTCCACAACATTTTTCGCCACAAGAAATTGAACTTAGAAAAGACCTGTTGACTATATATGCCTGTATGGTACCACATTCCACAAAAGTTTCGACTTAGAATTATCTGATAGAGTGCTTTGGTTCTGTGGTGTATTTCACCACACGAATTCCATAAGAAATTGAATACGCCCATACTGTGTTATATTATCGGATAGAGTAATAGTCTAGAACAATGATTCTCAACCAGTGAATTTTGAACGGCACACTAAGAAAATGCGAAAAACCACGTGATCCCAATTGAGTATTCACTGGTGTTTACTGAAAAGCTGTGTTTTTCTTTATGTAGTTTGAGTCATTATATGTGTCTATGACTAGTCTCTGTCTACGGATGTATGGCGTCTGACTCACCATGTTTTTATTTTGCAGAATTCAAATATTTCTGATATATATTTAGCCAGGTGTGCCGCTATTTCTTCATGTTTTCCATGGTGTGGTGTTGGCAAAAAAAGGTTGAGAACCACTAGTCTAGAATGTTATCGCCAACGACGCGAGAAGTGCACTCTTGATATTTTACGAAGAAGTATGCAATTTGTTGTTATTCAAAGTCCCTTGTGCGGTTGTAAACTATAACCTTTGTAATTGACTATAAATTATTATATTCCAATCAAAAATATGCCTAAACGAAAATGTGGTTCGTTTATTTACTCGATTACACCCTAGATGCCAACTTTGGACACTAGAAGTTTCGAGTTCGTGAGAGGATTGAAAACGGAGAACTATTGTAGATGCATTAGGCGACACGCATTTCACACAGAAAACCACAGACCATATCACTATCTCTCATAGAGGGATTAATACAATAAAATGAGGTTAATGCCCAACTTTTCTGCACCGACTGGGCTATGATAAAAAAAAAATAAAAGCCAAGGGCCATTGCAGATTTCACCGTAGGTCACTAGATGAAAATAGGGTTAGGGCATGTAATTTTGATGACGAGATTATGGGTTAGGGTTAGCCAAAGCCCTCATCATAATTCTTATTCTAACCCTAACCATATTTACATTACGTAATCTATGGCGTAATTTGCAATAGCTCTTGGCTTTTAGTCCTAACCACTGGGTTAAAGGCTCAATACCACTCTTGTTGTAAATGAATAATATGTCCCAATCTTTATTCTAGTCAACAAATTGTACTATTTTACAATATTCCAATTAATTGATGATACAAATTTCATCTCAACACATCTAATTTAAAAAAATTGGAAAAATTTAACTAAATGATTTGAAAAGCCTAACGTAAACCTTTTCAAATGTGACTTGGATTTTAAAATATTTTCGAACCCTCTGGACAAGTAAAATAGGATGTAATGGATAATTTACAAAACAGGTAGGACACTAATACATCTAGTACTTAGAATAAGGCTATTTTTTATTTTCTGGAGCTGTCAAGCCAGCAAGAGTGTTTTGTCCCTTTAATGAAGACGGGCATGCACAATTCAGTGTGTCATATGGGACATTTTGTCAACTGGCATAGTGAAGACGTCCATGCGTTTCCGCCTGCATTGTATCGAATTCCAACTCCTAAGAGTTCTTTTACGAGCAATCTAACGTATATACTGAGCGCCATGGAAAACGCATCACTTAGTTTTTCGTATAACAAAATGATCCTGTAAACGTATCTTATTTATTTTGCTTCTTATTGGGAACACATCAATAACAACACATTTGTACACTTATGGATGTTTAATCTGTAATCAAGGGTACAAAGTCAGAGGGTCAAAACCAAAAGTACGACACAGATGTCAGTAGCGCGTGTGTCCTCCACGCAGATGAGTGACCCGGATGTAGCGGTCTTGAGCCTGGGTTGTAACGCATTGTGGACCAGGACGTTGACGGTCACGTGTTGATCCAGTAACTCGAACACGTTCCACCAACCTTACAATAGTGGACTGATGACAATTGGAGTGTCTGGCAATAGCAAGTGTAGACATGCCAGCCCTGGACATTCCCATGGCTTCATTCCGTTAATTTTCAGTAAGTCTCGGCATCTCTAGCTCGATTCCTTCGCACGTCCAACAACAAATTACGACAGATTGACGTTTCACAGTTCATGTACTGCACATTAAGTTGAAAACATGCTTTTAAAGGGCTCACACACAATGCTGCACGTGAATATTGGGTTTTGCATGTGCATCTCGTGCAATTTTTTTTTGTGCACACGGGCCGATATTTTTTTGCGTCTGGGAGCATTGTATGAAACAATAGTTCATAGTATTGCATAATATTATACATACAAAACCACCTAGTAATAAAATATTTGGGAAAAAAAGTGATGCGTTTTCCATGGCGCTCAGTATATATGTGACATCGATTTGTCGTCCCACCCGAATGACTAAATGTTTTTCCTTCCAAGGCCATGCACCATATACCATTGACAGGGGAGGGGGGGGGGGAAAGCTGACACATCCTGAGGGATTTTCGCGGTCAATGCAACCGGCGACCCCCACAGGTTAGCTGGTCAGCGTCCCACTGAGGCACCTTGACCCACATAGATGGACGGCAATTGATATAAAAGAGGGCGCTAACCTTTACTAAGTGTCTAAATGAAGATATGTTTCATGAACAGATCATCTTAAAGAACAAATAATAAATTAAAATAAAATAAATACATAATTAAATAGAATAAGTTTTAGTAGAATAAATTTCCTACCCTACTTCTGGAAATGAAGACTCGAAAAAGTCATCTGTAAGTGAATTTGAGATGACAGCCAACGACCCACCATTACTGCGACACTGTTCATCGGCTTGTGATGCTGTCACACCTTTCGATGTAAACCAATAACAGGTCTTATTATTATAAATGGCACCAATACAGTTATCATCTTTATATAAAAAAATAAAGCCAACAGTGAGACTCGTATCGCCCGCCGAAATCCCAAAATAAATAGATGACACCTATTAATTAATTGCACAATTATCTTTTTCAAAATTATCGAGCAATGAAACTGATTATCTATACTTAGTTAAAGTATAAAGTGTTCACGATAAAACTCAGTCAAGGTTTTGAAATACCTGGTAGTGAAACTATACACTAAGTTTCATCACTTTCCATCAGTTAGAATCGAAGTTTTCTTGAATCAAAGCATCGACCAATGGCAATGAAATTGCTTAGCTCTGCTTAGCTTTAACAGAAAATGTTAATTAGTGAACTCAGTCAAGACATCCACCTAATGAACATCTACATCAAGTTTAAACATTCTATCTCAATTAAAATACAGTTGTTATGTTCCTAGATCTTGACCAATCAAATCGCGTATCACCCTGCGAACACATTCTTCGACAAAACGAATTAATCTACGTAAAATTGGTTCTAGGCAATAATCCAAATGTAAAACTAATGACGTCACATGTCAATCAAAACTTCTTCATTTGGAGGGGCTGAAGTTGGTTAACGCCCTGATTTCCTGCATCGAGCGGGCTAAAGAAGAATGACACGGAATTGTGCACTCTCCGTTGAATTCCAACTGCCAAAGATTCATTTACATTCAGATGTTCCGATAAATCGTACATTTTCCAAGAACTACGGTTGAAAAGTAATATAATGTTTCGTTTCCATTATTTGCCAAAGTTCAACTTCATGTTCTAATACTACCCTCTGAGCCATTTCCTCGGGAAATGGTAAGTTCTTCAGGAAAGCATATCTCCAATTCTTTTAGCGATAAAAATTAATTCTATTCCAGCGTGCTTTAAACCAGGTACACATGGCGCTCTTTATGTTGATGACTTTCAGATGTGCTATGGTTCTACAGACATGCGGATGATCGAACGTAAGTTGCAGCTTTGCTTGAATTTACTTCAACAAAGGGCAACCGAAAATGGATTTCGAATTCGTTTTTCGAAATCCAAGACTGTCTGCATGCATATCTGTCAGAAACGAGGTTTGCATCCAGATCCATAACCCAATTTGGATGGCAACCGCCTTCCAGTGGTGGATGAAACCAAATTTCTAGGGTTGATATTTATCCCCCACATTAAAAACCTAAAAACGAAATGTCTGAAAGCCCTCAACATATTGACAGTCTTATCAAATACTGACTGGGGGGGGGGGGGGCAGACCGTAAGGTCTTGCTCCGATTATGTCGAGCATTAATTCGATCAAAACTCGATTATGGGTTTATTGTGTATGGGTCTGCTCGCGAGTCTTATCTCAGGGAGCTTAACAGCATACACAACCAGTTACTTAAATTAGAATTAGTTTAGGAGCATTTCGTACATCACCAGTGGACAGTTTATACATCGGGGCGCATGAGCCCTCACTACACAACAGACGAGATGAACGGATCCTGCAGTATGCTACGAAAATTTCATCTTTACCAAATCATATTTCATTTAACACCATATTTAGACCATATCACGAGCAATTATATCTGCTAAATCTAAAGTCATTCCCTCTTTCGGTATTCGCATACAACCCCTTTTGTCAGAGGCTGGTATCAGCCTTGACAGTATTGCGAATACCCCTTTCTTTAGGTTTCCACCATGGGCTATAATCTCCCCCAAAGATCGATTTCGATCTTTTTCAGCATAAAAAGAGAGATACTAACTCGACGGTGTTCCAGTCTCTATTTAGAGAGCTGAGGTTTAAGTATGGTGATTATGCTCCTATTTACATAGATGGTGCTGTAAAGATGGTATTCGGGTAGCTTCGGCTACCGTGACGCCATCTGAGACCATTTCTGCGTTTCTTCCACCTGTTGCTTCAGTATTTACAGCTGAGCTCCAGGCACTGAAGTTCATTCAATCATCGCATCTATTACAGCACATCATCTTTACTGATTCTCTGTCCTCACTTCGAGCAATTAACAATAAACATCTGCTACTATCTTACGGGTTCAACAGCACCGGCTTTTGCTGGCTCCCCAGTCACGTTGATATAAGTGTGTGTGTGGGTGTGTGTGTGTGTGTGTTATTCAACAAATATTCTTGAAGCCGAACAATTTGAAATGTGCACCCACTGTGCAAGTGCAAGCCAGATCCCAGGACTTGATCGAATCCCAATCTTCTGGTACCTTCAGGGGATATAGTAATATCGCTAAGTATGAAATTCCTGCTGTAATGGGGGGGGGGGGGGTTGGATGGCTGAATGGTTAGCGTGCGCGCGCTGTATCATAAAGTCTGTCATTGAGTCGACTGGCGTGGTTTCGAATCCCCGGTTGTACGTGATAAGGAGTAGGGTCGCCTGTCCAACCTCGTGGGTTTTCTCCGGGTCCTCCGGTTTCCTCCCACTGCTAAAGACCCCTACGCGTAAGCGAATTATTGAAATAAAATTAAACCATATGTTAGTCCCGAAATGACCTAGTTTGTGTCGAGTGGACGTTAAACCCCATTTCTCTCTCTCCTGCTGTAATGAAAATGTGGGACGAGATACAAAAGCTTTTGCAGCAACAGGGTCTAGCTGTCAAGGAAAAAGCAAACTTATTCTGTGACAAAAGTCGAAACAATCATTTGATTATATCGAAGTAAGATATGCTCGAGATACAGCCTTATCAGTACCTAAACAAAGTGACAGATTCTGTTTTTTAAAGGATCATAAACAGTTGCCAGCATCTGTTTATGGGGTCACTTTGAAGGTCTACGTAAGCAATCCCAATTGTTGAATTCAGTCCGAGATAGCTTAACTTTGCCAAAATAATTATATTATGTAATTGATGAATATTTCACAACATGATAAATATGTTGTTAGTGGTTTCTTTTTTGTTTGAAATCACCACAGATTCGGATTCTACGCCCTCGAAAACATAGTAGTCGACATATTACAACACTAATTTTAGTCGAAAGGCAAAAAATACATATTTGCGGTGCCATTTTGGCCTCCATATTGGATTGCTGCCATATTGGATTGTCGCGGCTCATTTTCAATGTCATATTCAGACCTGCAGACCACGAAAACCTACATATGAACCAGTGAAAGGCATTCTAAATAAACTTGTTAGTGGTGAAATGACAGAAAAACTGCTATTTTGACTAATTTAGGGATAAACATATTCAGGGGGTATGTAAATGGGTGTTAGGGGCTGCGGGGGTCCAAATTTTTTTTATTATTAATTTTGATACCTTTCCACAAGTTTTTAACATCATACCAGATTCTGCCGCCAAAGCTGCTTTAGATCTCCCCCAATCACGCTTTTTAATACCATAATGCGATTTTAAATCATGTATAAATCATTTCATTTATGGCCGCTGGCAACGGTCTTGGGATCTTGCAGGTACAAACAAACTTCATCACATTAAGCCTCTCTTAGGAGACTGGCCCAACTCCTATAGAATCAATAGGAGGGATGAAGTTGTTTTGTGTCGCTCTCGTATAGGTTATTTTGATCTTAAAATGAGAGCCGCAGCCAGAGTGCGAACACTGTCAAGTTCCTTTGACAGTTAAGCACATTCTGATTGAGTGCAAGCCTCTCAAAGATGTTAGATCCACATACTTCCGTTGTCAGTCATTACAGAATTTATTTGCTCAACCGGGTCTATATTGTAAAGCGTTAGATTTTTTAAAGGAGACACACTTTTATAGAAAGTTTTAATTTGTATATATACTGTTTTTGATATTTTATTTTTGAAACATTTAATATACATAAAATAATATTATTTAATTTTAATAGTGTTAACTGTGATATTTGGTTTTATTTATGTATATTAATATTTTGTCAATTCATTTAATGTGTGTCGTAAATATCACCAAATATTTGGCGCATTCTAATACTACCTTCAAAAACAATCTTTGAACACAGCCCATAATTTTCTACACTAGAGCATTCTCTATCCTTCCAAGTGAAGGGAGACTGGAAGTTATCCATGAAAGCACAACCAATCAGCTCTTTATCATTGACGTTATTCCAGTTAAACCATTGTACCAATTCACCAGTATAGGTATACCATGGATGACGTGTTATTCCTACCCAAATACGATCTCCCCTGGAAAACAAAATAGTGTTGGTATTCCAAAAATAAACAGCCCCTCAAAAATATCTTTCAGGAAAACAAAATAATCTTCCAGAGAAGCCGCCAATCCCAGAGATCATTTAGGGTAGATGGCGAAGCAACACTTTTTTGCAACAGACTTGCCTTATAAGCCGATCGAAGACAATCTTTTAATAAATTTGCCCAATAACTGGCTTGCGCAGGATTTTGTTAGCAGTGGGAGAAAACCGAAGCCTTCGAAATATTTTTAAACTTCAAATTTCAATACGCTTTACTTTATATCTACGACAACGATTATTCATAAATTCGTTGAAATGAAATGGCGTTTAACGTCCTACTTAGTGCCCCTATCCGGACTAATGAAGATTGGTATACGCATGCGCTACGGCCTACCCTTATTTAAAATTCCAAACGGTTCTTTTAGGTACCTATCAGCGCGTCCTCGGGATCTCGGTTTTTCGTCTTATCCACACGACTAGATGCTGTTTTTTTCCAGGCCTCGGTCCAGCACCAATGGCAAGGAGAATCCATGCCTGTAACTCCTTGAAACTTTCTCGGCCAACCCATGGGAAAAAATGAAAACAAAAATGTACTTACTCGTTAGCAGCTATCGATTGAATAGCCACGTGTTCCTGTAAATTGTTCGGAACTGCCAACTTTCCACCCTTCGAGGCACAGAGTGTGTGAGCTTCAAAGAAGTTGTATTCGTTAATTTCATACCAATAATCTAAGAGTAGAAATTATCAATTTTAATGTTCCATGTCCTTGAAATGTTCCTTTCACCCCTATAAACGTGACACCTGACATATTCATATCGTCATTAAAGGCGATAAAATAATTCACCAATTTAGTGGTTTTATTGTGTAATTAAAGATACATTATGGGGGATTTTAATAGAGAGTTGGCCATTCTTGCTATAACAGTTCAACAATAGATGATGAAAGAAGAATATATTGAAAATTTCAGTCAAATTACTTTATTCTGAACAAAGTTATCACTATTGTAATTTTTGACCAGAAATAGGAGTCAAATCCCTCTTCACCGTCTCCTAGAATGGGCGATCGTTTGATTGACAGGCGTTAACTCCACCTACATAATCTCGATTATCAAGTAACGTTTTCAATGGCTGTGGTTTGAGACGGGGTTGCAGTTCAATTCGTATCACATCTATTTTTACTACAAATTAAAAATAAGACTTTTAATATATAGATAAGAAGAGAAAGTTTGAAAGGAATGGACCAAATCAATGAGGCATAATTATAGCCGACTTTTTGTTAGCCTGAGTGTACTCTTGTACTGTAACTGGTAGGCCTACGTAACTCCCGAACAGTGAACAAATGGAGCTGCAATTCAACTGGGGTGATGTTAGCTGCGATGTTTATCAATGTCTATATTTTTTCTGTAAACGCAAGTGACAAAAGAGCGTATAATACCGACATCATAACTCTCATTTTAACCACAACTAAACATAATATCAAGGCCGTATATATCGAACTTCCAATCAAATTGACTGACATGCGGCCTCGCTCAACAGCGGCCTCGCTTCGTACAATCTATCATTTAGCCTCGATCTAAAATTATTTCCGGGAGTATGACGTCAAAGTAACGGTTAATCTCCGCTTACGACGCCACTTAAAAATTTAATCAATCAACGAAATCCTGTTTAAATCCAAGCCGAATCCAAGCCATCCGTGGGTCTACAGAGTTGATTTTGTGCTTGTTGTGTAAATAAAGATCTAATTTATAATTTCTATGACATCTGAATCCTAAATAAAGACTTGCAATAATCAGATTTAGCTCTTGCATAATGTATGTTTAACCCTTGTGGGTTCACATTGTGAGAATCACATAGCAGGTATCATGGGGTCCATGTGGACCCCAGTTACAATTCAAGTTTTTTCGTACAAATATATTTGAATTAAAAGGCAGCGGTTTGGTTTTTATTTGCATTCATATTTGACATCTGAAAATCAACTAAATTATTATCAAAATTTTTTTTAGTGGCATATGGAAAAAATTTAATAATTCGCACCAAATTGCTACTTTGTGTACTATGTAATAAAGAGGTTAAATGGCAATTCACGCTGGATACAAAAAAACATTCAATATCTGGAATTCATCATTTAATTTTTGGTATTTATAACATGCAGATGGTAAAAGAGGGAATACTCTGACATACGCAATATGGTATCAGGCAGCAAACAAATTGGCGAAATCACTACTGTGAATTATAAGTTAGGGGTCCGGTTGGACCCCTTGTTCCCTTCAAGTGTTAGACCTGATTTGCATGTAATATAACTCTGCATGTGGGAAGCAGATGCATACCGATTTCTTTGCTATGTGTAAAAATGTATAGGAGACAAAGTCACTAAATTTCAGAAAGTTGTACCCAGTAGTTATTACAACACACTATAAAACATGTGCATGGGGTCCACGGAGACCCCACGTGAACCGACAAGAGTTAAGCACACCTCATAGTTTAAAATAAAACTTCGCGAAAATTGGACTAATTGACAGCAAAAATACATTTTCCTTTTTTCGCCTAGAACATACGATGGATTCTGCGCGTGGGTGGGTTTGAGCAAGTGTATGGGTGCGTGTGTGTGAAAGGGGCGGGGGAGGGGGCGAAATAATTCCTGTTGAGAAGCCTGTTTCAAAATTAGACTGCCGCCAAAGCGTTTTCCTGCATTCCAGACCGTGAATACAACAACTAGACAATGATCTAATATAAACTTATTATGTGGCTTTGAAATCAAATCTCACTCTGAATTCCCATTTCGATTCCGTTTATGTAATAATATTGCTAGAATTTTTGCTCTTGAAATAAGATGCCTTTATATTTCATTAATTAATATCTTTGGCAAGTTAGTAATTTCAAACATATTCACATATATAGTGTGCACTAAATCAACTTAGTCTGTAATTGACAGTTGACATATAAAAAAGAGCTCTTTATCAAAAACATATGTCAATTATTTACCACCAGAATTACACGTGAGTGGAATTATTCTAATTGCATCATTTGATTTAAAGTAACCAATCATTTTGTAACTTACACAAGTTCAGGGCCATGATCACGCGTTATTGTGCATGATATTCATTTACCTTTAAAAGAAACCGTGGAACCCTGTAAGTCAGACTTGCATTAGATTCCAGAGATCGAGGGTACATCTGAGTTCCTAGACAGCCGAGAGGCTGGATAGGGTGGAGAAGTGGTTTTAGCTATATAGTATTGTAATTTGTGCTATGCTTGTATACCTGTATTCAGTTATATGCTATATAAAATGTAGAAGCGAACTATGCATTATTATTCCTGGTAAGACAAACGTCTTAAGAAACTGGAAGAAGTAAATACACAACGTGAAGCAGAAGTAAAGACAGCTAGAAACAAATTCTAGACGATCACAAGGCTACAGAAATATGTAGTAAGAAAAGATGCATGGGTCGTGTGTAGGATGTGGCGACCGGTTTGACAATGTACGCTCTCCACGTCAGACAAAAGACCCATGGTGCTACATTTAGCCCTTCGAAAAAAAACTACATCGCGCATACAAAAAGTAGGATCGCCTGCCTAAATAGCACTGTATCAACCATGTTTGCAATGACAACCATTTTTGCAATAACATTTCAATAATAAACTGTTGTCACTTTCAAACTTTCATAACAAGCGGTTTCCACGTAAGACACGCCCACGTTTTGCAAGAGATGATGGGCAGAGAACAAGCTAAACAATAAAACGCTTTTTGGTACAATCAGGGTCCATAATCCAGCAAGTTATCGTCCGATACGCATAAGTATCGACAGGAACTGAGCTCTGTGGGATATAAACATATTTGAAGTTTCATAAATATCGAATAAAGATTGGGAACTCTTGAGGGTCCACCGACTTGGTATTACTTTCTTTTACACCATTTGCGTTCCGGGAATAGCCATTTTGTCGCATAGTTCCCTTCCGATTCGCCATTATGATGTAACGGTAATATATTAAAACGGATAAAAAAATAAGACATCTAATTGTGACGCTAATAACGCAATTTTTCGTACAATCACGGGCTATAATCCAGGAAATTACGGTCCGATTTGCGCAAATATCAAAATGTGGAGGTATAAAAATGGGCATGAAATTGGTGTTGTTGATAATAGGGTGGATGAACGATGAATACAGTGTGATACCAGTGGCTGCCAGGCAGGATACGCCCACATTTAGCAGGAGATGGATAGAGAACAAGCTAAAAACAAACACGAGTCCGTACAATCAAGGGCAATAATCCAGAAAGTTATGGTCTAAAATGCGCAAATATCAAAAGGGACTGAGATCTTTAGGATATAAATATATGTTTTTTAAAACAATCAAGGGCAATAATCCAGAAAGTTATGGTCTAAAATGCGCAAATATCAAAAGGGACTGAGATCTTTAGGATATAAATATATGTTTTTTAAAACATATACTTAAAGGTTTCGTCAAATCGGATAAAAATTGAAACCTGTAGGGGTTCAAAACCTTCGCATTACATACTTTTACACAATTTGCGTACAAAGTGTGGTCATTTTGTTGGGCAGTTTCATTTCAATTTTCCCGAAATTCGAATTCAACCCTCATTATGTGACCTGTAGAGAATCTGCAAGCTAAAAATGCGAACAAACAGGACGTTACGTTCGGATATGCGCGATTTTCAAGATGAACCAAGATCTTAGTGTGTAACGGTGATTTATTGACTCTTTTTTTTTATTTAGGATAAAAATTGTGACCTCTAAATTTTGTAAAATCAAGGGCCATAATTCAAGAAGTTACAACCCGATATACGCAAATATCAACAGGAACCAAGATCTGTGGGTTATAAACATGTATTTCAACTTTCATCAAAATCGGATCAAAATTGTTGCCTCTAGACGGTCCACAACCTTGATATACCTGATGTTTACACTATTTGCGAACGAGGGGCGGCCATTTTGTCCGACAGTTTTGGTACGATTTTCACGAAATTCGAACTCAACCAACATTACGGTGTAATGGTGATATATGTAAATCAGATAATACTTGTGGCCCCTAGAGGGACCACAAGTTAAAAACACGATTTTTCGTACCATCAGGGGCCATAATTCAGGAAGTTACGATCCGATATGCGCAAATTTAGAAAGGAGCCAAGATCTTTGGGTTATAAAGATGTATTTCAAATTTCATCAAATCGGATCAAAATTGTGAGCTCTAGAGGGTCGACAATCTTGATATACCATATTTTTACACTTTTTGCGTACGAGGGACGGCCATTTGGTCCGATTTTCTCGAAATTCGAACTCAACCGTCATTAAGGTGTAGCTGTGAAATATTCATACGGTTTTTTAAATCGGAATAAAATTGTGACCTCCATAGGGTCCAAAAGCTAAAAAACGTGATTTTTCGTACAATCAGGGGCCTTAATTCAGGAAGTTAGGGTCCGATATGCGCGAAGATCTTTAGGTTATAAACTTCCATTTCAAATGTCAACAAAATCAGATAAAAATTGTGACCTCTACAGGGTTCACAAGCTAAAAACGCGATTTTTCGTACAACCAGGGGACATAATCCATGAAGTTACGGTCCGATACACACCAATATCGAAATGAACCGAGATCTTAGGGAGATAAACCTATATTTCAAGTTTCGTTGAAATCGGATAAAATTGAGAACGGACGGACGTCTGGACGGACAGGGGCGACGAAAATATACGTCCACGTGAAAATGTGGGCGTATAAAAATGATCATTTTGATGATGACAATTTTTCATTTAATGACAGAATATTTTATTATAAAAATAGATTTTGCTGCAAAAATGGGTTTGCTGCAAAAATGGATTTGGCTGCAAAAATGGATTTTGTTTGCAGTATCGATAATTTTACCTGACTGATTTTGGCACACAACATTATAGTGGTCATTTCCACATCTGCCGATCTCCCAAAACCCATCAGTCACATAAACACAGTTCTTGTCTTGGTCTCTATCAGTATCTAGAGCGGTAGGAAATCGTAAGTAGTATGGTATCTCTCCCTGAAGTGTTATCCAGTCATTTTTATAGATGGTTAAACCCAACGATATATCTTTATCCTTATCTGTAGCGGCAGCTATCCTAGAATTAAGAAGAAGACCAAATCATACTTTGAGGAGAGATAGTCCGAAAAGTCGTCAGACTGAGTCCGAACGGTCGTTTATGTGGATTCCGAAAGGTCGCAGGGCCGCAATGTCGTGCTATCCCCTGTATGACCACCAAATTTAAAGTGAGGATACTATTTTGTAATGCGATTTCAGTCCGTTTTACATCTATCATACATACAAAAACTAAATAAACGTTTATTTTCAAATTTACTTTTTACAAAACATCGGGTCAACTATTTGTATCTATGGGCAATATTTTATAAGTAAGTAAGTAAAAAAAAATATTAAAGTAGACAAAACTACATATTGTATCTGAATAACTTACAATATAGTTGAACTGCGAATAAGATTAAGTTCTTGTAGATCAGATATTGGTGCCAAGTAACCTTCATTTTCAAAGCAGAACAACTGACATTCTTCAACTTCGCCAAATATGGTAGTCGATATCCAAAAACATTTACTGTTGATCTCAACTCCTCCAACACCCGTACAATTCTTCTCCACATCTTAAATAAATATAGTTAAAGATGAGATCTACTTCACCAACACTGTATATACCAAATACACGTCGTGTTACAGTAGTGACAGGTGTAGTACACGATGCAGTATACACACCCGATACCATGGAAACAAGGGGCTACAGTGGCCAGGTGGGTAAGATGCCGACTCGCTACCCTGGAGGTCGCGTGTTCGACCCCTGCATTGGGCGAGAAAGTTCCGGTGAGGCGACCCTTTTTCCTTAGGCCAGACTAACCTCACATAAAGGACTGGCTGATTAGGTCAGTTTCCCTGGACACAGTTGTCTGCGACACTTGGGGGAAGCGAACGTTAAACCCTCCAAAAAAACAAACAACCAGTTAATTACTGTCAAGGGCAGATCCTATTTCGTTTCGTTTTTTATTGTTCAACATTTCGTTTTACTTGTCATTGCTACAATAGGATCTGGAAGAGGTGTTATATAACCCGCGTGAGGGATTAGCCAATTAAAGGGTCTGTTACGGCGAGTTTTTGGCGTGATCCAAATGTCTGACGTCATAGGATCAAACGCCACTCGTATGACCTCTGACGCGACTTTACACTACAATCTGTCAAATCTTCATGTAGTAGAGGCCGTCGAAAGTATACAAAAACGAAACGAAATATAGATCTATATTTCAATCAGATGGTTCTAAATGGGCATAAAGCACGGTATATATTAGTCACGCCTTACTATACTGAACTCGACGGGCTCATCAGGTAAGGTCCTTAGGAAACAGTTGTCTGCGATATCACACTTGGAGAAAGCGGACATTATCCTCTACATACAAACCCAACAACAAATAAATAACATACCCAGGGTAGGCCTAAAAGAGCATAAAGCACGGTATTTGAATGAAAGTCCACCACAGTTGACTCCCTTTATAACCTGAAATTTACTTATATCCCAGATGAAACATTCGTCTGTCGATTCTACTTGATCTATAAGTCCAGGTAAGCTCCTACCATACAAATCATATAAAGTTGTTCCCGTCTCTACTGGCGCTACAGGTGACGATCCAAGTCCTAATTTTAGACTAGCGTACTTGCTGAAGATGGAAAAGTATAATCAAATTCACCCACGATGATGACATGTCATGTTTAAAATTCATAATGAGGGTCGATTATTGGCATATTTAACTAATTTTCCCAATTGGGCCCCCAAGAAAGGGGCCCCGCAACTCACCAACTTAAAAAATTTCCAGGCTATGTGGATTACAGGTATTAATCGATTACTAATTGTGACGTAAAGTATAGTTGGCCTGAAATATGAATAAATATAGGCCTAGTTAAACTTATTCATATCCTGCAATGTATTCATATCCTGTAACTTCAGGCCCCCCACACTGGGCACCGCATTTTCTACAACCGGCCCTGTACATAAACCAGTGCTCAAATAGTTGGCTCACTAGTGAATGAGGTGGTTTTGATGATAAGTACATGCCGATACTAATTTTGTAGACCACAACGGCGTGAGCGGGTTGGCATGGCCAGATTAAGCTTGCATACGAACCCTGATTAAGCTTGCATACGAACCTTGATTGAAAACGCCACTGGGCCCCATCCTTGCCTCAGCAGTGCAAAAGGGCACACAGTCTGATCGTTGTACGTCACACTTACACAACTGCAATTTGTATGTCAATATTTCCCTTTGTTAAAGGTACATTATGTAAGACCTAAATCTGCCTATTGCAGGACTCTATTTTGACTGCAAAAGTTATAATATAAACTATTATTTAGACACTAATTCGCATAATCAACTCTCTAGGACATCTGATGGCGGAGATTTGAACGGATTAACATACGGTCGTCATGTTATGATTTAATTTAAAAATGGCGAAGCGAGGCTAAATCTAGAATAACAAGCACCGTTGTAACGATAATAAACAATCTATGCCACATCAATTTGAATGAAATTTTCAATATATTCATTTTTCAGTATTAAAAAGAAAGAGAGAGAGAAATGGTGTTTAACATCCAGTCATTTCGGGACTAATATATGATTCAAGTTTACTTCAATAATTCGCTTGCACGTTGGGGTCTTCAGCAGTGGGAGGAAGGCGGAGGACCCAGTGAAAACCCACGAGCTTGGACAGGCGACCCTACTCCTTGGTACGTACAACGGGCAATCTAAACCACGCCAACTGACTCAATGACGCCTTATGATACATCGCGCACGAGCTAACCATTCGGCCATCCCCACCCTGCAGTATTAAAGAAAGTACGTATAAAATTGTACCGTGATAGACACGAATTGACCTGGTATCTGTCACGTGGGCGTTTACACACAATTTCTCTCTCGTGTACACATTGGTGAGCACGTAAAAGAACCCTTGACGCTTGGAATTCGAGTGTAATCAAAATTACCTTATTTCGGCTGCCAATTTCCCTGTTACATAATTCCATGCTGTATTATCGCTAACGATACCAAGTTCACCGCCTGGACATTCGGGACTTGAGCTATTATTAGGTAGAGGTGTTGTCCAGTAACACACGTCATTATATTCGGCTCCGTTACATCTCGGTGGATGACTAACATCTTCATGGATTTGACCTGATTGTATTTTAATCAAAGTATTAAAATACTTTGAAATTGATAGAAACAGATATCTTTAAATAATTATCTGATCCAGTAGCCGCGGTGGCTCGGTGAGTGAAGGGCTGACTCGCTAGGCTGGAGGACCAGGATTTCTTCCCGTGTTGACCTAGAAATTTTCTCGGCATCGTCTTTCCCCTGGTCAGTGGGGCAAGTGTCCAGTCGTGGGGGGGGGGGGTGTGAAAAACAGAGATCCTATATACACAGTTGCAATACGGAGAAGATTAGGCGCAAAACGCACTGTCCAGGTAAAACACAACAACCGGACAAAGTAATCCAGAGGTAGATAAACATTTAAAAAACATTCAAATCGTATACAAGCAAATAAATCAAACTATAAGAAATATACTCTTCAAAAAAGAAACGCATAAGTGACATTTCGTCGTCCGTATACCCTCGCTTTACAATTGCCTCGTTGCAACAGGAACGGCGACTCGTCGCTGAACCAAACTGTTTTCCAGCGTAGCTGTGGCCATACCCTGTGTGTCTGAACCCATTGAAGTCGGATTTCACGGTGTCGGTCTATTTTAAAACAACAGCTCTAACCCTGGCTCGTAATACGGTTTCACGTAGGCGTCCATGGACTGTCTGGTCTGAGATCCTACGACGTCTAGGAATTGCTGCTACAGTAGAGGTCGCTGTTGTGAACCGTTTCCGCAAATACCGTAACCGGATGTGAGGATCGAGGCTAAGTGGGGTCATTCCTGTTTGGCTTGAGCTTGGGGTGGGGGTGGGGTCACGTGTTGATCTTAGTTGTCGATACCTATCCCAAAGGCGAGAAATGGTACTCTGGGAAACATTCAGCAGCCTGGCTACATCTGTCTGGTATTCACCTGCTTGTAACCAACCGATAGCGTTGTGGCGTTGGCGTTCGTTCAGCTGTGGCATCACTTAGCTCGTTGAGTGTTTACATGTGCAACTGATTTTGAAACCGAGAACCCCGAGATTTTAAAGGCCTTAGATTTGCGTTTCATGCGAAAAGCTTGCGAAAGTTGTTAAACTCATGTTTCTTGGTGCAATCAAGCGAAAACAAATTTCGGCAAAAAGTATGACCAGACACAATTAATGACTCTACATTAAAAATCAATAGTGTCACAGAAAAAAAACGCCCCATCAATTGGCCAATGGGAAAATCTTTTAGAGGCCTCGAAGTTTTCCGACAATCAAATTGGATAGGTACCAACCAAATCACGAATTTGCCTGGTTTCCAAAAATGTTACAAACATTTTTTTCAATGTAAGTACATCTATTATTTCATACATCATTCATAACTCTTATAAAACAGAAGAATTTCACATCATTTATTTGGCCCTAACTGTTAGAATCATAGATTTACCTGGTATCCAACACATATTTCAGAACGTTTTTATTGAGACCAGAAAAGATTAAATATATAACTATATTATACACGGCATAACAACTGCAACAATTAGTAGCTTACCATTATCAGAAGCATATCCATTATGCATTGTTGCTATCCAATATTGATGGTTCTATGACGTATTTTGTTAGGCAAGATAGCATAAATGCGGACAGTCGCTACAATAGAAATACCGACCACGGTTTATGGTCGGTCTAGAAGTATATTATCCCCCCCCCCCCCCAAAAAAAAAAAAGTCCCAGTCCGAAATCCGTGCCCAAATGGGTCAAATTGGCCAAAATCCAAAATGGCCGCTGTTTTTTTCTTGTAAATTCCAATTTCCACCCAATTATCATAATATGATCGAGTTTGGTATCAAACTATACGTTTTCGGGGTAACTGAATCCATTTCCATACATACTTTTTTGATAGGTGTTACCACTGAGTCAATACAGATATTCCGAAAATAACGGATATTGGAGGCTTTAATAAGGCGGCTTAGTTGAGAAATTATGGTCGTGATTTTAAGTTCGGTGGAAAATAACATGTGGAATGTCGCAACTTTCACTATTGCACAATGTTGTAACGCTATTGAAGTGGAGGAGCCTATATCAAGGTCTAGACGGTCCGTGGTACTAAAATACATTTTTGCGGATCGATGTCCCTTACACGGTCTGTTGGAAAGACTAGCAGACGGTCCATTTCAACAGATATAATCGGTGATCGCTGTTATAACACCTATTTGTTAGACAGGACAATTGACGACTGGACATTAATCTAGTTGTATTTTACAAATCAACATTGAGGCTGGTGTCCCTAAATAGATGACACTCATTAATTACTTGCACGTGTAACATAATTGAAATTGTTCTTCACTCTGTGTAGGGGGGTTGGATGGCCGAATGGTTAGCACGTGCGCGCTGTATCATAAAGCCTATCATTGAGTCAACTGGCGTGGTTTCGAATCCCTGGTTGTACGTGACAAGGAGTAGGGTCGCCTGTCCAACCTCTTGGGTTTTCTCCGGGTCCTCCGGTTTCCTCCCACTGCTAAAGAGCCCTGCGCGCAAGCGAATTATTGAAATAAAATTAAACCATATATTAGTCCCGAAATGACCTAGTTTGCGTCGAGTGGACGTTAAACCCCATTTCTCTCTCTCCCTCTCTCTCTCTCACTCTGTGTAACCTAAGCAAAAAAACATTTCCACGGATGACTTCCAAAATAGATTTCACAGCCGGATTTGCATTTCCATCATATTTAAAATCAATTAATTTGTCTAAGTTTTATTTATTTATCTAAATGAATTTAGGAAAATTGCAACACGGGTGACGGGGTCGTTTTTGTCGGTGAACATACTCGAGGCCAATACTGACATTTAATCGTCACCAGTAACGTCCTTAGCCTGGCTTAAAGTGTATCTTGATCGTCTTCTTGTTCTTTGGGTTGTCAGTCACTTTCAATTCTAACCCCTACCCCTCCCCTCATTAGAATCGAATGAAAGATGATGGGTACCCTCTGTAAGGATTACCAGTCCCTTTTCTTTACTCACAGGTCGTTTAGTTCTTGATAGCAGCTAACTATGTTCATGTTCAGACCTTTAGGACTTAATCATAATCATATTTCCTTAACCAAGTGTCAATGTATGGTATGTCATGGCTCACATAGATGTCAAAGTGATTCTACCATCCTGCCCCCTCCTCTCCTAAAGTGTTCTAACTTGGTCAGCCTACCCTCATTCGGAGGCCCTAGCACGCCCTTGACTCATTGTCGAACTTAGTCATGACTTTACACCAAGTTTCATTCTGTCTAAATTTTCTGCCATTGAAATTGTTATCTCCGCTCATTATTGAACTTACGCCGGGGATCTTAATGGGCTCATTATTGTCAGCATCCAATACCTGTTATCTTTCCGTCTCATCATTTGAAGATTCTAAATTGAATCGATGCTTGATGAATACCATAGTATTGAATCTGGGACAGACTCGACTACTCTTAATCCCCAAATCTCCCAATGGGATTTCCAAATATTTTGACCCAGGTGAACCAGTTAATTACCAGGATGATAAAATGTGTCGAAAATGGAATCAGCTGACCCCAAAACGTATATTTTGACACCAAATGTGGTCATATTGTAAAATTCGCTATTTGGAACTATTTCCTAATATTGACCCCTATTGGATCCTAATATTGGATAAAGATGGGCATTTTCCAGTCAAAAACTGACGGCCATTTTAGATTTTTGCCCATTTGACCCATTTGGACACGGATTTCGGACTGGGCCTTTTATTTGGTGATAATATACGTCTACACCAAACATAAACCGTGGTCGGCATTTCTATTGCAGCAACTGGTGCGAAATTGAGTTAAAATGCCCGTACTTAAGTCTACAGTCATGATAGATAGTTCCCCACTATCTCCCCCTTCACCACAAATGGCGCATTTTTCTCTGAATTGTCTGAAGTTGCCATTTCCGTTGTTTCTATTTCGAATTTTCCACGAAACTAAAGAACAAAACGCAGGTCGGATACCAGGTAAATCAGTGAGTTGGCTGGTACCCTTCCAATACCACCGTCGGAAAACCTCGAGGCCTCTAAAAAATTTTCCCTTGGGCCAATTGATAGGGCGTTTTTTTTTGTAACACTACTGGGTGTAATCTATTATTTAAAACCGAGAAAGCTTAGTTTGCACATTTCTGCCACATAGTATTCTGGCATACTAGTAAGATTTATGGAAACAACGATCCTGATCACAAAAAAAATGATAAAAAATGGGCTGTGCGTTTCTTTTTTTGAAGAGATATTAACTACCCAAGCTAATAAAAGCGGGCTTAGACATGTACAGACAATTCTAAACAGCGATACTGTTAAATTAAATGTTTGACTTACCTGAAGTTTGTGTAAAGAGCAACAATATAAACAATAAATATAATTCACCATAAATTCTTATTTCTATCATTCCGTTGTGTTCTATAGGTGATCGTGGAATTAAAACTTGAATTTGTTATGTTGGCTACATGTACCGACCGGTGTTGTCCACTCAGCAGGTTTGAGTTAGTTGTATTTTATGTCCGCTTCCACGGAGGTGATATCGCAGGGTATGCTTACACTTTATATATCACTTGATACCAACGAGACGAGTGAACTTGTAGTACATGCAGCAGGATATGCTTACTCTTTATAGAACACTTGATACCAACCTATGAGGACGAGTGAACTTGACTCCTGAAATGTGTAATATAACTGGTGCCGTACACGTATCAGGGTATGCTCAATTTTCTAGAATATCTGATACAAAAGAGACGTGTTATCCTGACTCCATAAATCTGTTTGAATTACCCACAAGTCCCGTTTTTATATATATTTATATATATGTTATACATATAGTGATTCGGGTTATTCTTCTTACATTCTGT
The DNA here is from genome assembly GCF_932274485.2 of Patella vulgata. Taxonomy (NCBI): domain Eukaryota; kingdom Metazoa; phylum Mollusca; class Gastropoda; family Patellidae; genus Patella; species Patella vulgata. Next base: position 71,435,995 of record NC_065883.2, on the reverse strand, counting down.
CACATTATTTGTTTTATAAACATAAAAAATCTATAACGTAGAGGGAAATCCGAAGAAGAGAGAACAAAAAATCGAAGTTTTAATAGTGCAGGAGACACCAAGACAATACTAGGAGTGAAATCAGATTGTATACATAAATAAAACTCAGAGGATGTCATACTGAAAGAATGCTTACGTCTCTTAAAGGTACTTTACCACGTACAAACTGTGTGATTTGATGATATATTTGGACTAAAAACATATTCAAACTAATTAATCTATCAAAAATTTTCTTCAAATTCCTCTCAAAACTTTGTTTTCGCGGGGAGATACCACAAGCTATAAATAAACTGTTGTTAGACGCCATGTCTGTCACCTCAATTCATCGTTGGAGGGTTCATTTTGCATAATGTATTTTTCATTAAGTACTGTCCATTTATCATACATATTGAGGCCAAAGTAAATTCTTAATTATCTTCTGTCAATTTCTTTTCCCACCATTTAATTACAGAGTCTTTTGTACGTCGGCACCCCTCAGTGTTCCCAAAACCGCCTAATCATTTCATCAAGAAATAGCAACCGCTCACTCAGTCAAGCTAGCACACAATAAGCTGCCAGACAAAGTCGGGTTGTCATTTAGTGATACCCTGACATTTTTGCTCAATGGGTGTTTTTCGGGTAATCAAGTATTTTACTAGTAAGACTGGGTGTCTAAACTTTCCATATATACCAAATTTGCCATATATTTATTGGAAATAACCACCCGATAAATACTTTCGGGACAATGTATCTTTAATCCCTTGAAGACTACAATAATATGGAAGTTGAGTCTCTAAGAAGAATATCAACCCAAAAATGACTCAATTCCTTTAAGTGTACAAGTGACTCAATTTAGTATACATATATAGTATAAATATATAGCAGTGAACGTGCTCAGTATAAACTACCCTTATTTCGATTCCTTCGAGGAGCCACGGTGGCTAGTTGGGTAGGGCGCTGGCTCGCTAGCCTGGAGGTCGGGTGTTCGATCCCTGCATTGGCCGAGAAAGTTCATCCCGATTTTCCGACGAGGTTTCCCCTTGTCAGTGATGCAGGACGGAGGGCCTGACAAGGACAGCTGTCTAGTCCTTCGAATGAGACGAAAAACCGAGGTCCCGTGTAAACATTGGAATGCACGTAAAAGATCCCTTGGCAGTTGGAATTCGATATAAGAGTAGGCGATAGTGCCGCTGCCCGGGCAAAATTTCCCTCATAGCACACTGTATGGCGTATGCCCGTCTTCATTAGCCCAGTATAGAAGCAGAACAGTAGGACGTTAAACCCCATTTCATTTCATTTCATTTCATTTCGATTCCTTCGAAAACTGATATAACTCGCAATCTGGATTCTAGGAATCTGTGATGTGTCCTAATTAACCCTGGACGTGTTGGTGTTTTTATACCCTAGAATCTAGATTTCCGGTTATATCAATTTTCCAAGGAATCGAATTAAGAGCCGCATTTTAAGAAATGAATTGTGTTGAACATGTTTGGTTTGATTGATGGATGTTACAATCTGACATTATTTATTTTATAAATACAGAAATCTACAAGACAGAGAAAATTGAATTTTACAATCTTTAATAGACAATACAGTCAAATGATTTATGAAACTTAGAAATAAAACCCTAGAAAATGAATAGAGCAGGGACAACGTAAATTTAAACAAAACATTAAACCAACTATAGAATCTATATATCACAGTAAATTCAGCTGTTAAATACAATGATCTTCCTTGAAGTGATTTTGAGTCCCTTGGAAACTACATTATTGTGAAATTGGAATGTCAATTTACAAAATCGGTAACCTCTGCAGATCATATGGACACACTACACATTTTATTCGCATCTCAAGCCCATAGTCAACTCTTTGGGTGGTCTGATGGCCCTGAAGTTGAGTGGACTAGACAATAGTTTCGTTAAACATCACGGAGAATACCGATTGAAGGACTGAAAATAGAAACTTTATAATCGTGACAAAGGTACTTGACAATCGGGAATATTTACGCTATTTCACAGATTATCGCTCAGATTAACGTAATTTGATGACAATTTTCAGTATATTTATTGTTTATTTTATTATAGCAAGAATGGTCAGATCTTTATCTAAATCTGTCATAAATGCATCTTTAATTTCGTTAATTCCCTAAAATAAAATTCTGGGGCCTGTTTCACGAAATTTTAACTAAGATAAAATCCAAATTATAGTAATTTGATTGGATAATATTAGACTGATTTTAGTGCTTAGCCAATCAAAATTGAAGTATCTACTTAAATTTTGATTTATCTTTAGTTAAGATTTCGAGAAACGGCCTAGATTCTAGTAAATACATTATCTCGATTATCTAGATGCTAGCCCGCTTTGTTTCGAAAGATTGATTAAAAACATTTTGCCGTTTTTTTATGATTTGGACTTTAAACCTTGTTAAAATGTCAATGGCCTACCAACGTCATCGATAAAAATAACATGAAATCTCGCTGAACACCGATTGAGTTTAACCCAAGACAAATATCTTTAATTCCTTTCGGCTATTTAAAGTAGCTAAGTCTCTAACTCAATATCACCCAAAGTCTTCCACATTGAAAACGTGAATTATTTGTCAATTTAAATCAACTCAACATTGATATTGTGACCTTACCGGAAAAAGATGGGCTTCTTTACCGACATTTCGCCTAATAGTTTGGATGCAGCTATGGCGGGTGTGGCGCAAGGCAAGGTAAGCTTACTCTTCCGGACACCTGTGACCACTGTTTGTCGTGTATTTTGTACACGGCGAGCAGTCCATTTGCTAATTACACTATTTTGCCTGATTACACTATTTTGCCTATACCGTTTGTTTTGGGAACACAACCGGTGTAGGCTGTCATTGATAGTCCATTGGCCAATCACGCTATTTTGCTTAGATTTCGTCTAATAGTTTGGATGCAGCTACGGCGGGTGTGGCGCCAGGCAGGGTAAGCTTACTCTTCCGGACACCTGTTACCACTGTTTGTCGTCTATTTTGTACACGAGGAGCAGTCCATTTGCTGATTACACTATTTTGCTTGAATACACTATTTTGCCTATAATGTTTTTTAGGACTTCGAATTCTGTCTTATGGTTTGGATTTTTCGTACTTGGTTTTATTTTATTAATCCAATATTTAAGACAAAATAGGCATTTACCATTGGTACACGAATCGTGTGCCATAAAGAACGAGGGTAGACATATTCCACAAGTAATGTCAAACGGTGACGTCATATTCTTATCTGGACAGCATGCGCAATAAATACTATCGGCGTAGACTGGAATAACCAGACGCTAGAGATTGCCATTCGATTGAGACTTCTGGCGTATTTCTCCGAACATAACTTAGAAATTAGAGTAAAAACGGAAGCGACTGAATGTAAATCAGTTTATATACATTCATATTACATTAGTATATGCGTTGCGACCCATTCGTGTCCATTTCTAGGTCCCTAATATCAGCGATTTATCTCCTTTATGATCATGCAACAGCGGTTAGTCCCGAAATGATATTGTTTGTGTCGAGTGGAGGTTAAACCCCATTTGTCCCTCTCTCTCTCCCTTCTTACGGTGTCAATGGTCTTAGAACAATATATTTTCTAACAGCGCCATCAATAAAAATAACATAAAATCTCTTGAACACCGACTGAGTTTGCCCCAAGACAAATATCTTTCATCCCTGTCGGCTATTTAGAATCATGCAACGGTGGTTTCCTGGCTGCTTAAATTCACGCTGTTTGGTCTCAATCGATTGTGTTCACGGCTACAACAATTAACATGGTTTCCGTTTGCGAACATCTATATTGTTGATGTATCACATCCGTTCAGGAACTGAATATGTGCAATAATATTTGATCAAAAGATATTTCCATAAATTAGATTGAGGCTAGACCCCTCGTTTATTTTCTTTACTCTTTTACAGATTTGTCGAAATAAGTCTTGAAGTAAAATATGAAACCATGTCCAAGGTTATGTCATCAGGTTAGTCTGATACCGTATAAGGAGACCCCCCACCCCCGTGAGTGTGAGCTCTTATCAGATGTAATTTGAAATGGAAAATCTATTGCCCGAAAATGTCAATTCCACATATCTTTGTAAATACTTAATGGCATTTAACCATTTTTCGACTAATAATCCTATTAGAGATTCGACTTTATAATACATTCCATAATTCTCTGGAACAAAATAACAAATAAATAAATTAAAGTACAACATTTTCTGTGGGCTGTTATTTCTCTTCCATTTTAAAAAGTCACAGGTTTGATTTCTAGAGTAGTCTAAGAAGGATCGTTTGATTTATATATTATATACCTGGACGTAATAAAAAGGAACCGGAAGTGTTGACTAGACATAATGACGTGATTGTAGACTGGACACTTACCCAGACAAGATAATCAACAACGACCCATGGAGTTCAAAACAAGTTTACTTTATAATGAAACGTAGACATAAAATCAAAAGTTAGTAACGGCGTTGAGTTTGTGACGAGCAGTGTCAGCACTGGACCAGTCACAGTAGCAGTTAATGGATAGCTACGAGAACGTAGCCAAAAACGTTCAAATATACTGATATGTTTGTTTTAGCTACGATTGGATGCCTTTGGTTTCATCTGGCAAACCAATAAATAAGTTAAGTTTATACTATTAGGACTAGTTTAAAGGAACTAAATCGCTAATTTGTGGGATCTAGAAATTGATACAAATGGGTCGCAAGGCATATAATAATGTAATATGAATGTATATAGACTGATTTACATTCAATCGTTTTCGATTTTACTCTTATTTCAAATCAGTTATGTTCGGCGATTTGAGCTTGTATGTGCCACAACCTCCGATTGGACGCTACTATTTACGTGTGTGCAGTAAATGGACTTAACGGGAATTGTAAAACAATATAAGAACGTCCAGATGTTGTAAACCCCACATTCGTTGCTTCAGGAACATGTAATATCATATAATAATGTATTAAACGTTAAATTTGTAATAAACAACAACAACAACATATATCTTATCATTTCCTTGATAAAGACGAGTATATCATCATCGAAACGTTTCATGTTAATAAACCAGTGATTGTTATTCCATAAACAGTGTTTAGTGTGTTAAAGTTAATCAAGCCCATTTTATTTTAACCGAATTGATATGGCCATTCATAATTACAGTGCATTAGTCATGCGCGACCCATTGTAATACAGTATCATTTGGGATCTAAATTTTATTATTGTATTTTGAATTCATATTTTAAATTATATTTTTCATTTGTAACTCAATTTTAGACATATATTAAGTGACAGATTAATTGTAAGATTTAATCTATATATCAGGTGTAGGTTGTTGAAATAGTATTATGTAAGATTTAATGGATTGTACAAACATGTATACTCGGAGTGTCTATATGATATAAGATTCAGGCTTAACACGTATTGACACCTTTTGTCTTGAGGTAAGATGTGTGAATCTTAATAATTACTTTTCATTGTCCTGATTACTAATGGCATTAACTATGGCGTGCCTTAACCGATATAAAAAGCCTAGTTTACAAGCAGGCAGGGGAAAGTACAAAGGAGGGACAAGAGAGACCCGTAGAGGCTGAGAGGTCTCCCGGACCTCGGGAGAGGGTCTGCCCTCGACACCGGGCAGAGGGGTCCTGTGAGGCCGAGGGGGAGCAGCTATAGCTAGACGTAACTTTACCCAACCAAATGATGTTGTTATGTACCTGTAAATATGTTATCCAGTATTAAAATATCTTTTAATAAATAAGAGTTATGTATTCTATCACATACTCTTAAGTGGTGCCGTGACTGACGAACCTGAGGTTATGATATATCACATGAGGTTATGACCAGACCAATTTTTTTGAAGTCCTGACCACTAGAAGATTGAAGCATTTTATTAAGAGGTAAGTCTTTTTTCTGATCCAAATTTTGGCCACGGGTAATGATTAGTGTTATGTTTAATAATTTAACTGGCGAAATAAGCGGTTTGTCTTCAACGCTTAAACATTATGTAGTAACTCAATTAGCTCAACCATTTTCTAGTATTAAGAAATGACCTTTCATCTGTTGTATCTTATTCAAAAAATAGAAATATTGCTAGTAGTGGAACAGTACTCAACTATTTGTATGAAAATTACTAAAACAAACATCTATTTTGTTTTACAATGAGTTATGTTGATTTTTTAAATAATATGTAAATTATAATTGTTTTGAACACATATTTTGGCTTAAAATTAGTAGTAACTATTAAATGCCTATAATTCGAAGTGAAATGTTTTATGATTGTTTAATTAACTGGAATCGAGTTATGAGTATCCTAATTGAGAGATATAACTCATTAATATTCACACGGTATAAACGATTTTATCTCTTATATTTTTTTTTTGTTGTTGTTTTGTCTATATATATATTTTGCCCCGGGTTTTACGGGAGAGATTTTAATTGTGTTAACCCCAATAATGCCCGATATGTTACGGGAAGAGTTTATGTACAATTCCTATAAGGTGGGATTGGTTTAACCCCGGGATTTACGGGATCTTACGATATGTTACGTGAGAGAGAAATTTTATTTGTGTTAACCCCAATAATATGCGATTGGGAAGCCCGAGATGTTACGGGAGAGTTTTTAAGTGAAATTCCTATACGGCGGAATTGGTTTCACCCCAGGCGGGTCTTGCTCGGAATTAAGAGCGAATGTGATGTATTGTTTTGTGTTTTTGTTTAAGAATTATAGAGATAAAACCACCGTTAATTTTGATAGGTTCTTTCCAAAATATCTTATTTAAGATTAGTTAAATGTGACCTCCTACTTTCAATTTGGTTTATGTCAATTCTAATGTAAATATTTTAAAATAGTCTGTTCCACTTACTAAATTGATTAAAAGTTAATTGAGTTCACTCCATGATATAATAAGCAGGTGATAACACTTGGGTACGCATGGCAGTTAAAATATTTCTCATGACGCATGTCATTAAGCACCGTTGGCCAGGCGGTATGGAAAGGAAAAAGACTAACCGACAAGAATAATAGCGGCCAATAAATAAACAAAGAAGGTGACGATACCGAGTATAGAGTGTTGAAGAAGATGGTGAAGGCTAAAAGCCACAAGCCGCAGTGAGCTTGAGAATGGAGAAATTATCCATTCACCATACCTCGACAAAGCAGAGCATACGAAATATATGCTGACATGATGAAGAATATATGCATACATGGTGATGCATACATGGTGGAAAATATAATTATGCCGACATGAAGAAGAATATGCATCCACGGTGATGCATACATGGTGGAAAATATAATTATGCCGACATGAAGAAGAATATGCATCCATGGTGATGCATACATGGTGGAAAATATAATTATGCTGACATAAAGGAGAATAGGTGCATACATGGTGATGCATACATGGTAGAAAATATATGTTTAAATGGTGTATTCCCTAATTTGGATCGCGTGTGAATGTGATTATGTTCGTGTATTTCATTTATCATTTATATGACATTCATTTGTGTGACGATTTTTCCGCGTACTGTGTTCCCACGTAGATGTGCCTTTATTCATAGAATATACTGATCTAGGACTTACACGTACTGTGACCAGTGACTCTTATACATTTATGAATTTTTTAGTTTGATGTTGTGTTACTTCTTGTGTATAACTTTTATGAAATATGTCCGCCACGACGCCATATTTACCCCGGCATTACTCCGTGGACTAATGAACATTTTTTTTTACCATATTTCCATCTGCTTTTGGATGTTTCAGTTATTGTATTATGCTTTTATTTTTTTTGTTTTAAAATCGTTTCATATATTATTTTATATATTCCACTATTTTAAAATTGTGGTTAAGGGAGGAATGTAATACAGTATCATTTGGGATCTAAATTTCAATATTGTATTCTTAATTCATATTTTATTTGTAACTCAATTTTAGACATATATTAAGTGACAGATTAATTGTAAGATTTAATCTATATATCAGGTGTAGGTTGTTGAAATAGTATTATGTAAGATTTAATGGATTGTACAAACATGTATACTCGGAGTGTCTATATGATATAAGATTCAGGCTTAACACGTATTGACACTTTTTGTCTTGAGGTAAGGTGTGTGAATCTTAATAATTACTTTTCATTGTCCTGATTACTAATGGTATTAACTATGGCGTGCCTTAACCGATATAAAAAGCCTAGTTTACAAGCAGGCAGGGGAAAGTACAAAGGAGGGACAAGAGAGACCCGTAGAGGCTGAGAGGTCTCCCGGACCTCGGGAGAGGGTCTGCCCTCGACACCGGGCAGAGGGGTCCTGTGAGGCCGAGGGGAAGCAGCTATAGCTAGACGTAACTTTACCCAACCAAATGATGTTGTTATGTACCTGTAAATATGTTATCCAGTATTAAAATATCTTTTAATAAATAAGAGTTATGTATTCTATCACACCATACATGTTCTCTACTTGTAATTTTAAATAGTCTAAGTCGTGTTTTTGATTGGCTATTGTACACGACATACATTTAGCCCTGCCTTCATGACGTTAAACCTATTCCGATTTAAAATGTCGGGTAAAAGCCAGCGTTTAACGCTTCGATTTAACAGAGATGATTAGTACTCGTGTCAAGTATGTTTATATACTTAATTGTAGTTAGATGTGGCAGAGATGTAATATATAACAATAATCAATAGCTGTTTTGAACAATTTTGATTGTTGACGTATTGATTCACATAGGATTCTTCCAGAAGGAACTATATAGTACCATCTCGAAACACGCAGGGTCGAGAGATGAGTGTTTCTATCTGTAGTATGGGGCACTGGCAGGTGCGATCCTCTTGATGTTTCGGATCATGACCCGATCTTGTCGAGGTGTTGTTACGGAGTGCTACACAGGCCCTGGCACTTGGCGGGTCTGTATTTCAATTTATCTGTTGGAAACGGTTGCCCAACCTCAGGATGATAGTGTAATTACACCCAAACTCTCATGTATGCTTTGGTGCTCATTATACCGTTGGAATTAACGCAATGGTGCGTTCTCGGTGTTCATAAGTCAACCTTGGTACACTTTGAGTCTTCTAGCAGTTGTATTTAAAAGCCATATACCACATGGCTGCACCGTATTTCCATTCTGTTGAATTCATGTTGTTTGGTGTGAGACAATCTTTAACAAATTAATGATAGAATGTTAAAATTCAAGAAAACGTTTATAGGCCTACCCAAAGTTACTCAAACACTATCCACATATTTTTGACGATGTAGATAATTTTAATGACATCAGAGATGACAAAGAACACGAGTATAGCCCCCAAAACACAAGTTGAAACCAGGCCAATAGATGTTGATGATGCTCTTTCATCCACTTTAGATATCTTTTTATTCAACAGAGCTGATATTTTATCTTTTGGTACAGTCAACTTCTTCTTTATTTCAGTCTTCATTTCCTCCACAACAGCTGCATCACTTATATTTAGGATATTTGATTGCTTTTTACAAGTTTTACACCTACATAGACACGGTATATTCCAAACACGACCAGTGGATGGATAAGTAACTTTGACTCCACATTTATTCAGAGGGGACAGGATTGGGTCTAGTGGCTGTGTGGCCTGTTTAAACTCCGATGACGTTGTTGGTAAACCGGTTGACTGCCCGGTTTGAGAAGATGCTACAGGTGCCGTTGTTCGCACAGATGTCAATGATGATGTCTTCGATTCTGCTGCCGATGCCGTTGTTGTTGGTGATTGCAATGATGTAGTTATTGGCTCTGTTGCCGTTGTTACAGGTTCCGCTGACGATGACATTGTCGATGTTGTTGTATCTGACGCTTTATACTGTGAACTGGATTCTGTCACTGCCATGTACGTATCTTTCGTATCTGTGGCTGTAGTCTGTGGGGTAGATTCTGTGGATGGTTTTTCCGTAGTTATCGTACCTTAATTAAATAGAAACCAGGAATAAAACATCTCAACATGTCAAAATATACACATTAATCCCATAAACATGCAACAGTTCTTTTTATTAAAGATGTATTATGAGAGAGCTATACCTTTCTGCTCCAAATAGTAGATACATTATTATTTAGACCTTTATTCACGTGGCATGTCCACGGTCAACTTTCTAGACCATCCGATGATTTAGATATTGAGTGGATCAGATAATGTTTATAATAGAGGGTCAATCAAAGGACCGATAATCAAGAAATCGTGTATTATCGTGACAAACCAGAATATGAACTGTGGATATGACTATTTCTTGACTAAACTTCAAACACTCGTAACTTCGCCCCAAATAAATGCTATATCTTTATAAAAGTCCAGTTTTCTTTGAAGGTTTGATTTTCTTAATACTCGGATGTCTTTTGAAATTACGTTGTAAGGGTATACGCATTACATCGATATAGTACATATCTTTGATTTTTGATATGTGAACTATATGGTAAAAAATATTAGCCTATAGAAATTGAATATATTGTGCTTTGTGGACTGGTTGTGTGATGTACATATCAGTAAAGGTGTAACACGATCGTCCTTTACAGCAGCAATCTATAACAAAACAGGCCTGACAAGGACAGCTATCTAGTCGTCCGGATGGGACGAAAAACCGAGGTCCTGTTTACATATTGGCGTGCACGTAAAGGATCCCTTGACAGTTGGAATTCGATATAAGAGTAGGCCATGGTGCCGCTGTCCGGGCAAAATTTCTCTCATAGCACACTTTATGGCGTATGCCCGTCTTCATTAGCCCAGTACAGAGCAGAGCAGTAGGACATTAAACCCCATTTCATTTCATTTCATTTATAACAAAAAATACCCTTCAAAAAAGGTAGGGGATATTCAGAAACAATACAAAATGCACTGCTGTTTTTATTAGAGGTAACCAGTGTATTTTAATAACAGGCCAACTGCCTACACGTGAACATAAACAGTTCATATGGGCGGCTTATCTGACGGCTCCATTTCACTCGCAAAGAGATATACCGTCAAAAGTGAAAATGGACGTTTTTGATTTTTGTCTTAATAATGAGTAATTGGTTCACCAATCCTTAGACATTCAGCAATTCGTCGTGGCATGCTCCTAATCAACCGTTCAATCTGACCCACCCATTTTGTAGTGCCGCGGCACGTCTCCCGATCAAATTAAACATAACACACTAAAGCAAAGATACGCTAAACAGTAAATATTATGCAATAACCGATAGGAAAGCAAACATGGATAGATAAACCAGCACGCGGCAGTTTTCATCAACCCCTCCTTGAAATGTCAAATTTGACAATGAACCCCTTCAACGTGTATGGCGCTATTGCGTGTCGCACATGCAGCTCAGTGGTTCTGTTGGGGCGATAAGTTCTTCACCGTGTCCATGACTATTTATCATATCACAACCTGCATAGTTATTTGCATTTCAATATCCCCTACTTTTTTTGAAGAGTATAGATGGCGGATTATCTTTTGAAAACTATATTTATACAGTGAGATTTAGTGGTATGTTACACAGTTACCTCCCCCTTTCCCCTCCTAATCGAACCTATTGATTAAAATATTAAAATCACTAGATTATCTTTGAACTCTTTTATTTCAGGAGAAATGTATACGATAATCCGACATTTGCGTATATAATTCATTTTGGTCATACCTGCTATATGGTGGCGATTTTGAACTGATGCAAAGCCCCCTTTCTGGCACTCAGGACTGGGGAAAATAAAGAATCCAGCTAGAAAGTTTGCACAGGGACGCCAGAAAGTTTTCAGCCCCCCCCCCCCAATCCCAGTCATCTGCCACTTATTCTGTATTAATTGTATATTCACGTCTGTCGGCTTGTTGCACTGGAGAAAAATGGAGAAAAAACAAAATCTTACTGTTCAGTGTTTTCATACAGAAATTTCCAGGCTGTAATGAGTCGTTAGCATTGACCACTGGACAACCAACTGACCATTGGAAATTGTTCTCAGCACTGAAGGTAACACAAGATTCGACAGTGAAAGGTGAGCTCCATCCTGATTTGTACCAGTTAAACCAAGTCTGTTCTCCAATACTTGAATACCACCGTTGCTTCAGTTTAGTTATTCCAATCCACACACTCCACCTAAAACCGAAAATATTAATGTTGCACTATGCAATATTTAGTTAAAGAGCTGACAGTTCTCGCTATAATAGTTAAAAAGTAGAAAATGAAAAGGGAATATCAAATTACTTTATACTTATCTACGTTAGGGCTGTTTGTCATTGTCATTGCTACCGGGGGATCGCATGGCTAAGTGGGTAAGACGCTGGCTCGCATCAAGAGCATCCGGTGGCATAGATAGTTGATTATGGTTTGGGCAATTTGATAAATTTAGAATTAAAAATTTATACAAGATCTAAGGCCTTAACAAAGACTTGCAATAAGCCGATTTAGCTCTTGCATAATGCATCTGTAATATGATCTATGTGTATACACATATTTGTTGACATGGGTAATTAGCATAAATAAAACACGGGAGAATCTAAACTAGGCTGGAATGGTAACCGCACTATTGTCACATAAGACAATGGATCGAAACCACGCCACTTGATTCAATGACAGACCTAAATCGCACCATCTAGACAGCACGACCTGCCCCCCCCCCGCCCCCCGCCCCAACTTCCGTAATCTATTAATCGTGTTCAATGCCAGTGCCAACAGTTCTTACCCTATATCTTTCTCATCAACTAAAGATCCCATAAAGTCATCTGTTAGTGAATTGGAGATAACAGCCAGAGTTCCACCGTTACTAAGACACTGTTCATCGGCTTGTGGTGCTGTCACATCCTTCGATGTAAACCAATAACAGGTGTTATTGTTATAAATGGCACCAATACAGTTATCATCTTTATAAAAAAATAAATGGATCCATGTAAAATTGGTTCTCGGCAATAATGAAAATGCAAAACTAATGAACTGAAATGGGGTTTAACGTCCTAGTGTTCTGCATCGAACGGACTAAAGAGGAAGGACACGGAATTTTGCACGGACTATGGCGTGTCCGCTTACTCTTCGCTAAATTCCAACTCCCAAAGATTCATTTACATTCATTTACATTGTATAATAACTACGGTTGAAAAATAATATAATGTGAAATCGTAAAAACTCTAGATTATTTTCCTTTCCATTGTTCTATGTACACCTTACCTCCCAAAACATCTTTCGAACACAACCCATAATCTTCTACACTAGAGCATTTTCTATCCCTCCAAGTGAAGGGAGACTGAAATTTCTCTATCATAACACAATCAACCAGCTCTTTATCCTCAACGTTATTCCAGTTGAACCATTGTACCAATTCACCAGTATAGGTATACCATGGATGACGTGTTATTCCTACCCAAAAACGATCTCCACTGGAAAACAAGATAGTGTTGGTATTTCAAAAACAAGATAGTGTTACCATAAAAAAAAAGATCTTTACTGGAAAACAAACTGGTATTCCCAAAAAAGAACAGTCTCCCAAAAAATATCTTTCCGGAAAACAAACTTGTCTTCCACAGAAGCCGCCAGTCTCAGAGTTAACTTGGGGTAAATGGCGAAGAAGCACTCATTTTGCAACATACTAGGCGCAACGGCCTACTGTTATTTCGAATTCCAACTGTATCGGGTTCTTTTAGGTGCATGCCAACGTGATCACGGGATATCGGCTTTTCGTGCCATCTAAATGACTTGACGCTGTCCCTTGCCAGAACCACTGCCTGCACCACTGACATCGAGAAACCACGCCAGCTAGAAAAACCCGGGGCCGATTCTCCGCCATCACAGGTAGATACCTGAGATCTTCAGGTTGGCAAGTCAATGCCTTACCCACTAATTCACCGCGGTTCCCATAGTAAATTCGTTAAAAAGACGAAAAATAAAAAAAAAAATACTTACTCAACAGCAGTCGATTGAATAGCCTCGTGTTCCTGTAAATTGTTCGGAACTGGCAACTTTCCGTCCTTCGAGGCACAGAGTGTATGAGCTTCATAGAAGGTGTATCTTTCAATTTCATACCAATAATCTAAGAGTATAAATTATCAATCGTAATTTTCCATCTCCTTTAAATGTTCCTTTCATCCCTTTTGGATTCTCTAAACACGAGACGTGTGACACATTATATCATATCGTCATTAAAGGCGATAAAAACTATTTTGTTATTTAGTATTTTTATGTATAGGATATTAACCTACCCGAGGCTGATATGATAAAGAACACGCGGGCGAAGCCCAAGTGTTTTCTATCATATCAATCCGAGGAAAAGGAGGTTTATATCCGACATATACAGCGTCATAGTTTTAATCACCCTTAAACTAAATGGACTCTTCCATTAAAAGTCAACTATGATTGGATAATTGTTCGATAGTTTCCGCCAAATAACGAAAATTACCGAACTAATCACGTGAATGCATTGTTTATACCCAAATACATTGTCGCCATTTTGGAGAAAATATAGGTTCAATTGAATTGAAAGCAAAAACAGACGAATAATCAATCCATTTTAGCCAACAGATTGACGGTAGAATAGATGTGAAGGCAAATTCCGACGAGGATCTACTAGTTGCTTGTCAAAGGCTGAAGAAAATTTTGATCAAAAGGCAATCTTTTCCGATAATTCTGACAGTGAATCGTAAAGGTTTTCAGTAAGTTCAGAGAAGGATTTGACCGACTGTGTCAAGTGGACTGTATCCAAAAATACTTTACAAAGGAACTCTTGAGCTAGAAATACTTTCAAGTCTTGGTGTGTGTGGAGAAATAATCGAAATTTGGACAAGAAAATTCTGAAAGATGTCTTAGACATGGATAACCGATCTAAATATGCTAATAAGTACGCTGTATATTTCGGTGCTGAATGTTAATTGTCAAAAGAATAAAATATTATTTCTATGTTCTTTGCATTATTTCGATCATCAGCGTCATCAGCGGTTGATAAAAACTGAATATATCGGTTGGTATGAGATATAACTTCTATGCACATCAAAGAAAAAACTATCGCCAGTGGTATAATGCGTAATTAAGCACACGCGTGACATGTGACATATTCATATCGTCATTAAAGGCGATAAAAATTATTTACTCATTTAGTGTTTTTATTGTGTAATCAAGCACACCTTGTAGTCTAAAACAAAACTTCACGAAAATTGAACTAATAGACAACAGAAATACATTTTACTTTTTTTTCCTATTGCTAGGTTCCCACCGTTGTGCGATGCGTTACGATAGTATTGTCCCTACTGAGTTCACGATCTGGTACGTTTCGATACGTTCGGATACGTTTCGATACGATCAATACGATTGCTACGACTGACCTCAATATATGATCGGACCTGATAGGATCACCACGAATACTCCACGATTAAAACACCGATTTCAATCGCAGCACGAATCGTGAGACACAACCTAGTATAAGACACAAATGGGTATACAAGCACGATGGATTGTGCGCATGTGTGTGTGTGTGTGTGTGTGGGGGGGGGGGGGGTGAAATGTGTGGTGTGGTGGGGGTGGAGGGGCGAAATAATTTCTGTTTAGAAGGCGGTTTGAAAATTAGACGGCCGCTAAAGTGTTTTCCTGTATTTCCGGCACCTAGAAAGTAGCTCAATATAGGGTGTTTGAGCCGAAATCTCACTGTGAATTCCCGTTTAGATTCCGCTTAGCCCCTCAAAAGAATCTATAATGCGCATAAAAAAAAGTAGAATCGCCTGCATAAACAGAACACTCTACCTGACCGCTGATTTGTTTGGCACACCACCCAATGCCTGTTTTCACAATGGTCGAATACCCACAACCCGTCCTTATCAACATAAACACAGTTGTCTTCGTCTTTTATATTATATAGAATGGTAGGAAATCGTAAGTACTGTGGGTTATCTCCCTGAAGAGTTATCCAGTCATTTTTATAGATGGTTAAACCCAATAATATATCTTTATCCTTATCTGTATCGGCAGCTATCCTGGAATTAAGTAGAAACCTAGAATGACCGTCATATTCAAAATTAGAATACTATTTTGTAATGCGGTTCCAGTCCGTTTTCCATCTTTCATACACACAACGACTAAATAAACATTTTACAATTTATTTTTTAAAAAGCAGTGGTTCTATTTTTTGTATCAGTGGGCAATATTATATAATGGAGATATTTTATAAAAAAAAAAAATAAATAAATAAAAGTAGACAAACAACTACATATTATATCTGAATAACTTAAAGGCTCAATACCACTCTTGTTGTAACTGAATAATATGTCCCAATCTTTATTCTGGTCAACAAATTGTACTATTTTACAATATTCCAATTAATTGATGATACAAATTTCATCTTAAACACACCTAATTTAAAAAATTGGAAAAATTCAACTAAATGATTTGAAAAGCCTGACGTAAAGCTTTTCAAATATGACTTGGATTTAAAAATATTTTCGAACCCTCTGGACAAGTAAAATAGCATGTAATGGATAATTTACACAACAGGTAGGACACTTAAACATCTAATACTTAGAATAAGGCTATTATTTATTTTCTGGAGCTGTAAAGCCAGCAAGAGTGTTATTGTCCCTTTAAAGACTAAATAAACATTTTCAAATTTACTTCTTACAAAAAACGGGGCCATTATAAAAAAAATAATAATAATAAAATAAAAAAATAAAATAAAAGTAGACAAACAACTACATATTATATGTGAATAACTTACATTATAGTTGAATTGAGAATAAGATTAAGTTCTTGTAGATCAGATATTGGTGCCAAGTAACCTTCATTTTCAAAGCAGAACAACTGACATTCTTCAACATCGCCAAATATGGTAGCCGATATCCAAAAACATTTACTGTTGATCTCAACTCCTCCTACACCCGTACAATTCTTCTCCCCATCTTAAATAAATATAATTAATGATGAGATCTACTTCACCAACACTGTGTGTATAGGATATTAACCTACCCGAGGTTGATATGGTAGAGAACGCGCGGGCGAAGCCCATGCGTTCTCTACCATATCAATCCGAGGGAGAGTAGGTTTATATCCGACATATACAACGCCATTTCACCCTTAAATTTAATGGGCTCTTCCATTAAAAGGCAATAATGATTGTAGTCTCGGTC
This sequence comes from Patella vulgata, assembly GCF_932274485.2. Taxonomy (NCBI): domain Eukaryota; kingdom Metazoa; phylum Mollusca; class Gastropoda; family Patellidae; genus Patella; species Patella vulgata. The sequence goes on along the minus strand of NC_065883.2, from coordinate 71,418,901 downwards.
ACCCAGAACCTCCTAGTCTTCAACATACGGAGGGTCTGGGAAAGTTGTCAATATTTGACGTAAAGTCCATTGCCCATGCGTAACCGGGAGTTTGGTTTTTAATGTGGTTGATTATCCAGTCTCTTTAGCCAAGTCAAGTAAGAGTTGCGCCCCTTCCCATAATAAATCCCATAATTCTTGCATTAATATAAACAAACATGAATCGTGACGACGAATTAGGATTAATTTTAAAAGCATAGATATGGCCCATGAAGAGAGAAATTTTACAATAAAAAATTAAGAGTGTTAGATATTGAACTCGCATGCAATCAAATGGATTTTTTGAAATGAAATTCTTAAATTAATTTCATGGGCGTAAACATCTTGTTTTAAGAGGAGTTACCTCCCTTAGACATTGTTAATGATAATTTGAAAGACCGGATTATCTAGCCAATTTTTCTCAAATGTTGACAACCTGTCCAGACTAATATTCGTAGAATATTTTTCTGGATGGTAGAGACTACAATGATTGGACAATTGCTCGATAGTTTCCGCCAAATAGCGAAAATTACCGAAGTAATCACGTGTAATTACGTGCATGTTTTTTTTATATATCGCCATTTTGGACTATTGAATTGAATACACAAAAACAAAATGGATAGTAATACGAAGTCAGACGAATAATCAATCCTTTTTAGCCAACATATTGACGATGGAATAGATGTGAATGCAAATATCGACGAGGATCTATCCAAAGCCTGCAGAAAATTTGAACCAAAAGGCATTCTTTTCCAAGAATTCTGACAGTAAACCATGATTGAAGGTTTTCGGTATGTTCAGAGAAGGATTTGACCGACTGTTTTAAGTGGACTGTACCCAAAAATACTTTACAAAGGAACTCTTGGGCGATAAATACTTTCAAGTCTTGTAGTGTGTGGAGAAATAATCGCAATGTGGACGAAAAGAAAATTCTGACATGTCTTAGACATGGATAACCGATCTAAATACATGTATATCGATAAGTACACCGTCTATTTCGGCCCGGAATGTTACAAACTGTACCATAACAATTTTTAATTGTCAAAAGAATAAAAATTTATTTCTGTGTTTTTTGTTTTATTTCGATCATCTATGTCATCAGCGGTTGATATGAGCCGAATATATCGACCTGAGATGACGTCATTAGCGGTTGATATGAAATATCAACCTGTCATGACGTCATCAGCGGGTGATATGAACGAATATATCAACCTATGATGGCGTCATGACAGGTTGTTATGAGATATAACTGCTATGGACATCAAAGTCGTCTTCAATTAGCCCAGGTTAGGTGCAGAAGAGTAGGACGTTAAATCCCATTTCATTTCATTTTGGACATCAAAGAAAAAACTACCGCCAGTTGTATATATACCAAATACACACCTGATTGATACGATTGATACCATGGAAACAAGGAGCCACGGTAGCCAGGTGGGTAAGACGCCGACTCGTCGTGTTATAGTAGTAAGTGTAAAATTAATTTTTTTTTGTAATTTGAAATTGTCGCTGTTAACTTCGCTCTACCTGCCATCTTCCCAGTGGTCCTTTATAACAAGCGAACTATTTCCAATACCCGTCCTCAGCAGTTTGCGCCCCTGGATTGAAATAATTCATTGCAATAGCCCATTAGGCTAAGCATGGGGGTGACCACTCCTTAAGCCGGACTAAACTCACAAACACGACTGGTTTACCCGGAAACAGTTTTGCTGCGATATCACACTTGGGGTAAGCGGAAGTGAACACCCACAAATAAACTAAACAACAAGTTAAGGACTTACCCAGGGTAGGTCTAAACGAGCATAAAGCGCGGTATTTGAATGAAAATCCACCACAGCTGACTCCGGTTATAACCAGTTCAATCCTATCCCAGATGAAGCATTTGTCTGTCGATTCTACTTGATCTATAAGTCCAGGTAAGCTCCTACCATACAAATCATAAATAGTTGTTACCGTCTCTACTGGTGCCACAGGTGACGATCCAAGTCCTAGCTTTAGACTCGCGTACTTGCTGAAGATGGAAAAGTAATCAAATTCACCCGCAATGATGATATTTCATGTTTTAAGTGTATAATTCAGTGCTCTGGCCAAATTAGGTGGTTCCGTTAGTGCATGAAATGAAATGGGGTTTAACATCCTACTGTTCTGCTCCAGATGGGCTAATGAATGCGGGCATACGCCATACAGTGAATGAAGTGGTTATGATGTTTTGTGCCTGATGATACTAAACTGGCCCTGGGAGTGGGGCGAGCAAGTGGCCTAAGGTGTGTGTTTCAGATCATAAGGTCTGTCATTGGTCCACGTATCGTGGGTTTTATCAGGTCATCCAGCATCCTCCCACAGCTAAAGACCCTGATGCGTTGGCGAGAGAGAGAGAGGGGGGGGGGAGGGAGTTGTCACGTACAACCAGGGAATCGAAATCACGCCAATTGACTCAATGTCAGATCTTATGATACAACGAGCATATAACCGTAAATATTCCAATGCTCTGAATATATATGTTTATGGTAGATCTAGATACATAAAAAAATAAAAATACGTCCAGTTACAAATCAACTACTGTTGTTTCTTCCTTATATACAGCAGATAATCGTATACGTTATCTCTCTCCCCGCCCCCCCCCTCTCTCTCTCCCTCTCTCTCTCTCTTCTTGCTTTCAGTCAGGCACCACAGTTGGGTGTGGCGAGTATAATCAAAATTACCTTATTTCGGCTGCCAATTTCCCTGTTACATAATTCCATGTTGCGTTATCACTAACGATGCCAAGTTCTCCACCTGGACATTCGGGACTTGAGCTAATATTAGGTAGAGGTGTTGTCCAATAACACACGTCATTATATTCGGCTCCGTCACATCTCGGTGGACTAGCATTATCTTCATCGCTGCCATCATCATGATCCTCGTCTGCTTCTTGTAATACATGTACTCGGAAAATGATAGAAACAGATATCGTTAAATAATTCTCTGATGCAGGAGCCGCGGTGGCTCGGTGAGTGAAGCTCTGGCTCGCCAGAATGGCGGTCCCGGGTTTTCTCCTAGCGCTGGACGATAAAATGTCCGCATTGTCAGTGGTTCAGTATGGATGGTCTGGCAAAGGACAGCATTTTGATGGGAATAAAAACCGCGGTCAGCACGTAAAACATCTGTTGGCAGTTGGATTTCGAAATAAGAGTAGGCCATAGTGCCGCTGCCCGGGCAAAATTGGTCTGGCAAAGGACCGCGGTCAGCACGTAAAACATCTATTGACAGTTGGAATTCGAAATAAGAGTAGTTCGCAACGTCAAAATAGTTTGAACTGATCAGCCATTAGGAGACCCGAACATGCGCAGACCGCATGTTTTTTTTAATCGCAAATTTCTACTAGAAAATAGTTTTGAATTTTTATAAATTTGTCATATTTGGCTAGAAATGATTCCTTTTGGAGAACAAAGACGAATCACGGTGAACAATAGTCGGTAAGGATTCCAAAATGGCCTTAAGAACAGAGGTGGGTAAGAGCGGTATTTTCCTACTGCAGCTATACAGGGACGGATAGAAAATGTCAGAGCGGACAACGTCGATCAGAGGCAGTTCCTAAAGGAACTAATCGCAGTGTCGCTATCGTCATTAGCCCGACTGGTATAGAACATTTTTTGTAATATATGAATGAAATAATGAATAAATACGAACAACTAACGGAACTAGTCGCAGCGTCGCTGTCCCGGCGTTTGCCCACTTTCATTAGCTCGATTGGTATAAAACATGTTTTGTAATAGGTCATTCAAATAATGAATAAATACGAACAACGAACGGAGTTACACAATAAGAAAATTGAACGGTTATATACAGGTGCATGTATGCCGAAAGTTATGTAAATATCTGCCATATTGTAAAACGAGCTTATTGTATATAAGTTGTGATATAGGAAACGCTGAATGAAACGTAGCTTTATGAGTATAGATTTGGCTCCGTGACCAGGAAATTTCTTGCCAGTCGTCCAGAAGGAATGACAAGAAGAGGCGTCCGGCAGTGTTGATTGTACTGAATGACTATGGAAGACCAAACAGCTCTTTATTCGGTGTTCTTAATTCGCAGTTCTTAATTCATAGTCCTTGATTCTAATTTCTTCATTTCTTGTCGTATTCCGACATTTGTACACTAAAATTAACATTTGTATCTTAAAATCAATATTTGTATCTTAAAATCAATATTTGTCTTACAAATCAGAAATTTGTCTTATCAGATTTGTAAATAGTATTTGTGTTTAATTCAATTTATATTTTAATTTAAAGATAAAATTATTTTAGAAAATCAGAAACTTGGCCTACATTTACATTTCATCAGAGACATACAACGCAAAACAAATCTCGAACAACAAATGTATTTTTGTTTGTGCGGGATGGGGGCTGACCAGCAGAGCCTAATATATAAATCTATTTATTTTCGATCCTAAAGAAACTATATCATATATAATGTTTATTTCGTTTCGCTTTTTTACACTTTTAATATAGCAGCCTATGTGGAGATTTTGTAATTTTGTAGTCATGATATTACACTCCAGAAAGCACCATTTACGGTCGGATTTTCAAAAGAAATCATCGCGCATGCAGGGGAACTTCAGTTGAGATCCTTAAACGGGGCCTGACCCAGGCCTCCCATGGGCTTCCCGGGAAGACTATTTAAATATATTTCCCTGCAGACATTGTTTCATATTGACCTGTTTTTACTTCAATCGGAAGTCGATATCTGACATATTTCTACAAACCTGTAAAGTTGGGAAGAAAATAAACGAGGCGGCTTGCTCTTAGATCAAGCCTCGATCTCACTTATGGAAACATCCTTTATACAAATATTATTACACATATTCAGTTCCTGAACGGAAGTTATACATCAACAATATAGATGTTCATAGACGGAAACCAAGTTAATTGTTGTAGCCGTGAACAAAATCGATTGAGGCGTTAACTTTTTTTACAAAGAGGTTCATGATTCAATAACGGCTTTGACAATAGACGACAACGAGCCAGATAAAAAAAAAACTACAAAACCAAACAGTGTGAATTTAAATAGCCAAGATAAATGACGATGCATGACATTAAATAGCCGTAAAGAATTAAAGATATTTGTCTTGTTCTAAAATCAATCGGTGTTTCTGAGATTTCGTGTTATTTTTATTGATGACGTTGGTATAGATATTCCCAGTTTCCAGACAAATGGCATTGTTACAAGGTTAGAACGAACGGCAGAATGTTTTTAATCAATCTTTCCTAACAAAAAGTTCTTGGGTTTAGAAAAGTTTAAAACTTGAAAAGCTATTGCCGTATATTTATGTACTTGTCTGTGGCTGCTACGTAAGAAGATAAAAGTGACGTAATAGAATAATAACACTGTATATATAATCATCGTTATTCCAGTTGACACTCACTTTATTTACGTAGCGTCTTGATGTTCGAGATAATGTGTTTACTAGTATCAGAATTTCATTTAAGGGGAACTGGAGAACCGTTGAAAAACGAGGAGCTTGGACAAGCGACCATATTTCTTGTTACGTACAGGCGGGGAATCGAAGCCACACGACTTGACTCAATGACAGATCTTCTGATCAAACGCGCTCACATTAACCATTCGGTCACCCAACACCCCATTCCATTTAGAATTCGAATTTCACAATAAAGTAGTTCTTAGGGAATTCAAAATCTCTCTATAATGACCTGCGTATTTAATATGGTGGCTGATAGTGGTCATGTTAAATCTAGCCCTTTTCATAATGCGACAACACGAGTAGTCTTATTTATATTTATCTAATCTGATACTTAGATAAGCCGACAAGTCGACATCTCGATGTTACGACAAAAATAACACGATGTTACGACAGAGTAAAGTGTCGTGTGATTGCGTCAATACTGTCGTGATGTCGTGTTGTTGCGTAATTATTATTATTATTATTATTATAAAAAAGCGAGATTTAACATGGCCACTATCAGTCCCCATATTTAACGATTGAATTTACTGTGATATATAGGATTCTATAGTTGGTTTTTAGTATATTTAATGTTTTGTTTCAATTTACATTGTTTCTGCTCTATTCATGTACTTGGGTTTTTTTTCTAAGTTTCATAAATTATTTGACTGTATTGTCTATTAAAGATTGTAAAATTCAATTTTCTCTGTCTTGTAGATTTCTGTATTTATAAAATAAATAATGTAAGATTGTAACATCAATGAAACCAAACATGTTCAACATTTTCTTACCCACAGTAATATATATAAACACAAACACGACCAAGGTTAATTAGAACACATCATAGATTTTAGGTATCAAGTTTTCCGGTTAAATCTGTTTTGCCAGGAATCGATATAAGACACATAAGCACGGCCGCGAATGCTTATTGGCTAAATAGCCACCTACCAAACCTGAACAGTATGATTGTTGACATTCTCGGTATCCCCAGTGGGTTAATCCATTGGGTGTGGGGGCGTATTCAAGTTATCTACCCTAGATGATTGTGCTATTTTATTGATCAACTCCATAAATCTTTAATTGCTAAGGGAAGTAACTGTCACCTACGCGGACACACCTACGCCATCACCCACGAATGAAGGTCGAAAGTTAAGTTTAGTCTTTCTCTCCCTTTCTCTTCCCCCCTCCCCCTTTGAATGACCATTTTTGTTGACTTTTTGGTGTAGAAACGAACAAAAGGGTTTGGAAATACATTTTCTGAAAGGTTTTGTTGATTATACATGATTTTAGGGCGGAAGGATACGAGAGTTGAGAGGTTGGTTAGGTTGAAATGTAGGGCGGGAAATTGCATGTTTATTGATCTTTACTTCCAGTTTGTGTATCTCAAGTTTTTCATGGTGAACCTCATACGTGCTTTTGAGCCAGAGGTTGTCAGATGTTGCTCCTTCTGTGGTAAAAGCGTTCTACCCAAAGAAAATTTGGGAAGATGTTAGAGCCGGTCTAAAGGACGAGAATTAACATTAAAGTCAATGCGGAAATCATTATTATAGTGATCTGTGGCCAGACACTAAACTGATTTTTAAGTGGTTCGCAGACTCAAGCTACGATCAAGGCCAGAGCAGAAAATTTGAAATCGTGAAAACCCTATGGATTAACCCAGGGTATAGTGGGGTAGAACGGAACGAGACCACTAGGGAAACCGATGATGGATAGTGGAGTAAGGGGAGGTTACGATCCATAAGACAGGCCTGGCACCCAAACACTAAATCCACAAAGATGACATCCAACCCAGAGAAGAGACGCATATATGCCCGCATAAATGCTGCCTCTATTAACGAACTACCAACGGCACATTTTTGGTGTTGACGTATATTGTCGTCGCCCTTGCCCGCCCACATTTTTTATCCGATTTTGACGAAACTTGAAATTAGGTTTATCACCCTACGACCTCGGTCCCGTTCGATATTGGCATGTATCGAATTGTAACTTCACGGATTATAGCCCATAATTGTACGAAAAATCACGTTTTTAGCTTGTGGACACTCTAATGGTCACAATGTTTATTCGATCTTGATGAAACTTGAAATGTATGTTTTGTAACCTAACGATCTTGGTTCCGTGCGATATTGGCGCATATCGGACCGTAACGTCCACGATAATGGCCCCGGTATGTACGAAAAATCGCGCGTTAGCTTGTGGTCCCTCTAGAAGTCATAAGTTTTATCCGATTAAAAAAATAAGCGTTACACCATAATGATGATTAAATTCGAATTTCGTGAAAATTGGATCGAAACTGCCACGCGTACGCAAATGGCGTTAAACTATGTAATATCAAGGTTGTGGACTCTCTAAAGGTCACAACTTAAAATACTTGTTTATATGCCAAATAACTTGGTTTCTCTCAATCTTCGCGCATATCAGACCGTAACTTGTGACCCCTCTAGAGATTGTGCACTCTTTAGAGGTCAAACTCTTTATCCGATTTTAAAAATCGTTTATATATGTCACCGTTACACCCTAATGATGGTTGAGTTCACATTTCGTGAAAATCAGACCGAAACTGCCCGACAAAATGGCGCTCCTTGTACGGAAACAGTGTAAAAGTATGTAATACTTTATCCGATTTTGATGAAACTTAAAATATATGTTTATATCTCACGGATCTCGTTACCTTTTGATATTCGCGCATATCGCACCGTAACGTCCTTGATTGTACGAAAAATCGCTTTTTGGGGCCCTCTAGAGGTCACATTTTTTATCCGATTTTAAAAACCGTATATATATGTCACCGTTGCACCTTAATGATGATTCAGTTCGAATTTCGTGAAAGTCGGACGAAAATTTCCTGACAAAATGGCCGCTCCTTGTACGCAAATAGTGACACCACTAAAAAGAGTTCAAACGATCCAAATTATATCTGTTTTAACAAGGTATGTAAATATGAATATCTTTTGAAAATATATCTTATATTTCGTGTTATGGCCCGTATTTTGACGTTAAATACCCCCTCTACCTCATTTAATACAGGTTATTCAGATTTGGAGATGTGTGAGAGAGAGAGAGAAATGGGGTTTAACGTCCACTCGACACAAACTAGGTCATTTCGGGACTAACATATGGTTTAATTTTATTTCAATAATTCGCTTGCGCGTAGGGGTCTTTAGCAGTGGGAGGAAACCGGAGGACCCGGAGAAAACCCGCGAGGTTGGACAGGCGACCCTACTCCTTGTCACGTACAACCGGGGATTTGAAACCACGCCAGTCGACTCAATGACAGACTTTATGATACAGCGCGCGCACGCTAACCATTCAGCCATCCAACCCCCCTTGGAGATATGTATATCTCTGATGAAATGTAAATACGGGTTTAATTTTTGAAATTCTAAAATAAACTTTATCTTTATATTAAAATACAAATAAATTAAACAAAAATACAATTTACAAATCTGATATGACAAATATCTGATTTGTAAAACAAATACATGTATTGATTTTAAGATACAAATTTTAATTTTAGTGTACAAATGTCGAAATACGACAACAAATGAAGAAATAAGAATTATGGGCTATGAATTAAGAACTAAGAATTAAGAACACTGAATAAAGAGTTGTTTGGTCTTCCATAAATGACATCCTAAAAGTTTACCGGAAAGTCTGAAATTTTGAGGGCAAATGTCAAGTTTTTAAAATTATTTTGCTATAAGAAACATCAGTGTCCCCATAGTACACTGTATGGCACTATATACCCGTCTCCATTACCTCCGTTGAAACTGAAGACTGGGACGTTAAACCCCATTCCGTACTTTATTTAACGCAATAACAGGTCGGGGAAAAAAACAACTTTGATTACCTCTAGTATGAACGTAGCATAACCCGAGCGGGCAAGAGAATCCAATGGACGAATTTGATACATATTTTAAAAACCGTACTATATCAAAAATATATAATGCAAGGAAATGGGATTGAACGCCTTACTTTTCAACTCCATCCACAGTGGGTCGAAATATTAAACAGTAATTAACCGTTGGCAATATTGTTAAATTAAAGTTTGACTTACCAGCAGTTTGTGTAATAAGCAACAAAACCAACAACAAATATAATTCACCATAAATTCTTATTTCTATCATTCCGTTGTGTTCTGTAGGTGATCGTGCAATTAAAATTAACAAGAGCGTGTTAACTTGACTTTGTTGTGTTGGCTACATGTAACGACCGTTGACTACTGAAATCTCTAATATGACAGGTGCGGTACATGTAGCAGGATATGCTTACTCTTTAAAGAACACCTGATACCATCCAGACGTGTTATCCGGACTCCTGAAATCTGTTATATAACTGGTGTGGTACACGCAGCAGGGTATGCTCACACCAACGAGACGTGTTATCCTGACTCTTGAAATATCTAATATGTTTTAATTAACAGAAGTGGCGTTGTTATATATTTCATACTTTATTTATTTTATAAACATAGAAAATCTATAATATGCAATAAAGTGATATCCTTGGAAGAGGGAACAAAAAACTTAATTTTATATTGTTGAAGAGACAAGTGGGTGGTTGGGGGATGGATGGCCGAATCGTTAGCACGTGTGCGCTGTATCATACAGTCTGCCATTTAGTCAACTGGCGGGGTTTCGATTCCCCGGTTGTACGTGACAAGGAGTAGGGTCGCCTGTCTAACCTCGTGGGTTTTGTACGGGTCCTCCTGTTTCCTCCCACTGTTAAAGACCCTCAAGTGAATAATTGAAATAAAATTGAACCATGTGTTAGTCCCAAAATGACCTAGTTTTTGTCGAGTGGACGTGAAATCAGATCTGTGCAAACTATTATAATGTATTGTGAAAGTTGAATCCCTGAAAGGAAATGAAATGAAATGGGGTTTAACGTCCTACTGTTCTGCTCCGTTTGGGCTGTGAAGAGGGCATACGCCATACATTGTGCTACTCTTATATCGAATTCCAACTGTCAAGGGATCTTTAACGTGTACACCAATGTGTACACGGGTCCTCGGTTTTTCGTCCTTTTTTGTGCAATCCGGGGCCATAATCAAGACAAGCAATTTACGGTCTGATATACGCGACAATCGACAGAAACAGAGAACTTTGAAATATAAACATATATTTTAAGTTTTATCAAAATTGGATCAAAATTGTGAATTCTAGAGATTCCACAACCTAGATATTCCATACTTTTAGATTATTTGCGTACAAGGAGCGGTCAATTTGGGGGGAATTGTTGATCTAATTTTCACGAAATTCGAACTATGAACATGGGAGGTTCCACAAACTTGATATTACAATTTTTTACATTATTTGCGTACAAGGAGCGGCCATTTTGTCGGGGAGTTTCGGTCTGATTTTCACGAAAAGTGAACTCAACCATCATTAGGGTGTAACGGTGACATATAAATGACTTTTAAAATCGGATAAACAGTTTGACCTCTAGAGGGTGCACAATCTCTAGAGGGCCCACAAGTTACAATCCGATATGCGCAAACATCGAAAGGAACCGAGTTTTGTGGGATATAAACAAGCATTTTAAGTTTCATCAAATTGTGACCATTAGAGGGTCCACAACCTTGATATTTCATACTTTAACACCGTTTGCATACAGGGAGTGGCGGGTTCGGTCCGGTTTTTCACTAAATTCGAACTCAACCAATAGGATAAAAATAGGATAAAAAATTGTAACCTCTAGAGGGGACATTATCCAGCAAGTTACGGTTAGATATGCCCTAATATCCACAGGAACCAAGTTCATTAGGTTACAGACATGCATTTCAAGTTTCACCAAAATCGAATAAAAATTGTGACCTCTAGAGTGTCCACACGCTAAAAACGCGATTTTTCGTACAACCAGGGGTTATATAATCCAAGAAGTTACGGTCCAATATGTGCCAATATCGAATGGAACTGAGATCTTAGGGAGATATACCTATATTTCAAGTTTGGTAAAAATTGTGACCTGTAGACTGTCCACGAACAAAATGTGAACGGACATACATGAGTATGACGGCGTATAAAAACATATCGTTTGGTAGTTGATCTACAGAGGCAGCCTTTATGCGTTGGATGTCATCTTTGTGGATTTAGTGTTTGGGTGCCAGGCCCGTCTTATCGATCGTAACCCGACCCCCCCCCCCTTACTCCACTATCCATCCTCGGTTTATCCAGTGGTCTCATTCCGTTCTACCCCACTATACCCTGGGTTAATCCCCTTATGCACTATCGATTCGAACGAAATTAGATATACCCAGAAAACTTGATACCTGGAATCTACGATGTGCTCTAATTAACCTTGGTCGTAGACCATGTAAATTTGATCATATATCAGCTAAGTTACAGAAATTGCATTAGCTTCCAATTCGAGCGAGGGTTCAATTTAAAGCTCTTGTGAATGTGTTTAAATCAATTTATTCTGACACTGCAACCAGTTATTTAATTTCTATACTCTCCGGCGATCCAATCTTCATTCTTCAAGTGATCGTAGCATATTGAGGATTCCTAAATATAATAAACGTTCCGGTGAATATTCTTTCTCCGTCAGAGCAGCTAAAATGTGGAATGATCTTCTAAAAACTCATCGAGAGTCCTCTTGCATCCAGAGCTTTAAGACTAACTTAAAAACATATTTATTTCTAAAATGTTTTGTTGTGAATACGTTTAGAAACACTCATGTGTAATGAAGCGCTATATAAATCGAACAATAATAATAACCAGAACTGCGATACAGTAATGACGGGTTTCACCGGTGCCACGTTACCCTTGAAATTATGTCACTTACGGTGCCACGTTACACGTGAACTTATGTAACTTTCGGTACCAATGAAACCGTTAAACAGATTTCCACACAAGCACTGTACACGTGTTATAAAACAGAAGCAGAATCAACTAAATCCCGCAATATCAGTTACATTTATCCATTTGTTACCATGTGTTACATATGTCAAAATAGTGACTCTGACAAAATTGGTTACTAAATTACTGGTAAGTTAGCTGATGAGACTTTCTAATGGGAAATTATAATGCGAAAAAAAAATCTTTAAAAGTGACCCTGACAAAATTGGTTACTTCTCACTAATGGAAGAAGTTAGAAGCAATATTTTGGTATTTATAGCATCGTATTAAATCATTCTATATGTTGGATAAAATTAAATATCATAAATTTAAAGGAATATTGAATAGCACTCATTTGAAGAAGATATTAGTTTTGAAGGCTAAAAAATACAGTTTTTGTCGGAATGTTGTCACTTTCGGTAAAATAAATTGGTTTTATGAAATCACAATTGGAATTAGGCATCAAATGGTGGAACTTTTATAAAATCAAATAATAATTGACAATTTCGTGGACCAAAAACCATTAAAAGTGGCTTGCAGGAAATCGTCTATTTCTTAGCAACTGGTCAAGTTAGAAACCATTTTGTGATATCTATATGATCGTATGGGTGCATTCTATTTGTTGATTTGAATTAAATATCATACTTTTAAAAACATAACAAATAAGACTCATTTGAATAAAATATCTGTTTTGAAGGTTAAAAATACAGTTGTTGACAAAATGGCGTCACTTCCGGTGTCAATTTTAAATTCTATACAAATTGATATAATGCAAATTTGCTTTATGCATCAAGTGGTGTTACTTTTATGAAAATTGAAAAGTGACTCATGCAAAATTGCCCATTTCTAGGCAACTCCTCAGGTTACAAACTAATTTCGGCATAGATTGTCTTAGTATAAATAAACATACTATACTATAAACATTACATAGAAATATTTTAAAATATGAAAAGGCTGAATGGGTTGTAAATTGCTTAATTTTACATTCTTTTCACATTTAAATCGAAATAGCGCAAACACAAGACCAAAATATTTTTTTTAAAAAATGAGTTCAACATTTTTTGCGCCTGTCATAGGGGGCCTTCTTCTTCATCTATCAGATTTGTAAAAATTAATATCTGCTTGCGAAAAGAGTGACTGGTCAAAATTTCGTCACATCCGGTGCCGACAGAAAACTTTATCGGTAACAAAAAAGTTGAGAATTTGCACCATGAAACATATGAACTTTGTATTATACATATCGGACAATAACTAATTAACATAGAATCCATAAACTAAACTTAAAAAGGTAAAAAATCTTTAAAAAATGATCCTGACATAAATTGGTTATTTCTCGACAAGGGTAGATGCTAGGAGCATTGTTTTGACATTTATATGATCGTATTGTACCAATCTATATTTCCATTGGAATCAAATTTTCATAATGTTAAACGAATACTAATTATAACTTACTTCAAATTAATAGTAGTTTTGAAGGCTAAAAACACAGTTTTTGCAAAACTGACATTACTTCCGGTGAGAATGAAAATATGAAATTAGTTTTATGAAATCAATAATGGCATAAGTCATCACATGGTGAAAATTTTATGAAAATCAAATAATAATTGATACTTTTATAGACCAAAAACCTTGATAAGTGACATGCAGAAAATCGTTTATTTCCCTTCATCCGTACAAGTTATAAACCCTTTTGTGGTATCTGTATGATCGTATGGGTTCATTCTGTTTGTTGATTGGAATCAAATATCATAATTTTAAACAAATAATAAGTGCGACTCATTTGAATAAAATATTTGTTTTGAAGGCTAAAAATTAAGTTTTGCCCAAAGGACTCCATTTCCGGTGACAGTGAAAATGTTAACATGGTTTGATCTAGTCGAAAATTGAAAATCGAATAACAATTGATTCTTTTACAGGCAAAATAACGTGAAAAGTGACTCATGCTAAATTGCTTATTTATCGGCAACTACTCATATTACAAACATTGTCTTCGTATGGGTTATTGCTACGAGTTTATGAAAGTTACGAAGAAATATTTTAATATATGAAGACGCTGGGTGGGTTGTAAATAGCTTATTTTTATAGCTTTTTTTTATACCTTTTTTCACCTTGTAATCAAAATGGCCGGAAAACGAAATCGAAATTAAAAAAACTGAGCCCGATGTTTTGTGCGCCTTTACAGGGCACACCCTTTCAGTTATACCAAATTTGAACAAAATAATAATTGCTTTCAAAAAGTTTGACCGAACTGTCAAAATTGCAGTTATTGCTAAATGTATGTCACTTCCGGTGCCGAAAAAAAACTTCGCCGGTAACAAACAAAAAATGATATTTTGGACCACGGAGCATATGAACTTTGTTTTATACAAATCGAACAATAAATAATTAATCTAGAACCCATAAACTGAATTAGCCAATAGCGGCCAAGGAAAACTATCGAGACAAAAATTGTTCATATTTTTGATCAAATCGCATGACCCTTTAATTATTGGTAAAATGCCATAAAAATATTTATAAATAAAAACGTTTTTAGTTAAAATTATTTAAATTTTCAAATTTTGGCGCCTAATATCTCCGACGGTTCGTCGAAAATAAAAATCTAAAGAACCGTAGCTATTTGCCTTGTCTCGGGCTATGTTAAAATGTATCAAATGTTAAAATCCAATGAGCATTGTTAATATTACGGCAATATTTAAAAAAAACGACAACTTTGGTGATTTCAGACATTTCACATTGTCGCAGAAAATTCGAAATAGCTTTAAACGCTAAGTTACACCCACTTTAACATATCAGTCATACCAGATTTGAAAAAAATAATATTTGCTTTCAAAAAGTTTTTGCTAAATTTACGTCACTTCCGTTGCTGAAAGGTAACTTTACCGGTAACAAAAAAAATGACATTTTAGACCACGGAGCATACGAACTTTGTTTTATACAAATCGAACAATAAATAATTAATCCCGACTGAAAAACTGAATTAGCCAATGGCGGCCAAGGAAAATTACGGTGACAAAATATGTTGCCAGTTTTGATCAAATCGGATGACTCTTTAACCCTGGGTGAAATACCACATAAAAATATTCATACATAAAAAAGTTTTTAATAAAAATTTAAATTTTCAAAACTTGGCGCCTAATATCTCGGATGATTCGTCAAAAATCAAAAATCTAAAGAACCGACGATTATTGTTAATATTACGGCAATATTAAAAAAAAAACGACTTCGACGATTTCGGACATTTCGCATTGTCGCAAAACGTTCGAAATAGCTTTAATCTCTAAGTCACATCCACTTTTCCGGTAAAACCGAAGACATCGAATCAATCAGACAAGTAGTTTCTTACATATGCTCAAGTGGGAAAAAAATTTTAAAAAATTAAAAAAAATAATAAGAAGAATTTTAACAAAAACAATAGTTTCACACAAGCTACGCAGTGTGAAACCCTAATAATAATCCGAACAAAAACAATAGTGTATGACACAAGCTACGCAGTGTGAAACCCTAATAATAATATATCATACTGTGTTTTAGGGAATGATTTGTTTGGTTACATTCTGACATTATTTATTTTATAAATACAGAAATCTACAAGACAGAGAAAATTGAATTTTACAATCTTTAATAGACAATACAGTCAAACGATTTGGGAAGTATCCTCTTCAAAAACAGTAGGGGATATTCAGAAACAATACAAAACTGCGGAAATGCACTGCTGTTTTTATTAGAGGTAACCAGTGTATGTTAATAACAGGCCAATTGCCTACACATGAACATAAACAGTTCATATGGGCGGCTTATCTGACGGCCCCATTTCACTCGCAAAGATATACACTGTCAAAAGTGAAAATGGACGTTTTTGATTTTTGTCTTAATAATGAGTAATTGCTCCACCAATGCTCAGACATTCAGCAGTTCGTCGTGGGATGCTCCTAATCAACCGTCCAATCACGATTTGGGGCAATCTGACCCACTCCTCTCGCAGTGCCACGGCCAATTCTTGCTGTGGTGTCGGTTGACGTCGACGAACACGTCTCCCGATCAGATTAAACGTAACACACTACAGCAAAGATACGCTAAATCGTAAATCTTATGCAAGAACCGATAGGAAAGCAAACATCGATAGCATAAACCAGCACACAGCAGTTTTCATCAACCCTTCCTTGAAATGTCAAATTTGACAATGAACCCCTCTCACGTGTATGGCGATATTGCGTGTCGCATATGCAGCTCAGTGGTTCTGTTGGGGCGATAAGTTCTTCATCTGTGAACATACCTTCAAAGCATGTCAAGTGTCCATGACTATTTATCATATCACAACCTGCATAGGTATTTGCATTTCAATATCCCCTACTGTTTTTTTAAGAGTATGTATGAATAGAACAGAGACAATATAAATTTAAACAAAACATTGAATATACTAAAGACCAACTATAGAATCCTATATATCACAGTAAATTCAGCTGTTAAATACGTTGGTCATTATACGGAGATTTTGAATTCCCTAAGAACTACATTATTGTGAAATTCGAATTTCTAAAATGAATGGGGTGTTGGGTGACCGAATGGTTAATGTGAGCGCGTTTGATCAGAAGGTCTGTCATTGAATTGTTTCGATTCCTCGCATGCACGTGATAAGGAACATGGTCGCTTGTCCAACCTCGTCGGTTTCCCTACCACTGCTAAAGACCCCTACGCGCAAACTAATTGTTGAAATAAAATTGAACTATATGTTCGTGCCGAAATGACCTAGTTTGTGTCGAGTGGGCATTAAACCCCATCTCTCTCTCTCTCTCTCTCTCTCTCTCTCGCTCCTCGGTAGACAATATTAAACATGCATTATGCAAGAGCAAAATCTGCTTATTACAAGTCTTTCTTTAGGCCTGAAATGTTATCTAAATTATCAATTAGACATTAATTAACTTATCCAGACCATAATAAACTCTCGATGTCATGGCTTACCTTCGATGTTGGCTGGATTAGATTCCTATATGACGCTAACGGCCGTTGATAATTAAATCAGAAAAAGTGGATAATCGAGACTATGCTGTTTATATTAATGATTTTAGTAATGATGACCGAGCCTATGCAAAAATTTCACCCGCTTCTTTCTCGGCTCATAGTGGATCAATTTGACTGAAATTTTCAGCAAATTACCTTTACACTATCTAGTTTTTAACTATTATAGCGAGAACTGCCACTTTATCTTATCTCCCATAATGTATCTTTAACAAACAAGAGCCACTTTTTTTTCTGGCTTCAAATATTTTATGAATCATTATATAGACAATAATTATTCACCAATCTGGTTAAAACACAGATCCTATTTCGTTTCGTTTTTATAGTTCAAAATTTCGTTTTACTTGTCTTTACTACACTTGGATCTGGAAGAGTTGTTATTTAACTCGTGTTCTGAATGGTGTCAGGGATAAGCCAATGAAACGGTCTGTTACGGCGAGCTTTAGTCGTGTTTTTCACGGAACTGTGGGTAATCCACAATGCTGATTGGTTAATCAAATGTCTGACGTCAGAGGTCATAAGTCGGTCTTTTGACCCCTGACGTGACCTATCGCTATAACTTGTCAGATTTTCATGTAGTGTAGGCCATCGAAAGTATAAAAAAACGAAACGAAATATAGATCTGTATTTTAATCAGATTGATTATTCACACGACAGAGTAGGATCGCCTGTCCAACCTCGTGGGTTTTCTCCGGGTCCTCCGGTTTCCTCCCACTGCTAAAGACCCCTACGCGCAAGCGAATTATGTAAATAAAATTAAACCATATGTTAGTTCCACGACCTTTTTTTTCTATTAACGTTTAGAGAAAAAATATAACTAACTTATTTCTATGAGATCCACACTGCCCGAAAAGTATTTTCTCGTCTTTTTCTTGTCCACTGCATGCCCGAAGCTCTCTTATGATATGTATGCCCGAAAAAACGGTATTGATTTCGGGCAATTTTCTCTTATGCCCCCTGAATTACTTTGAGCTCCTACGCCTATGTAATCAACACTCTAAGTCGTCGGTTGGCTATGCTGTTGAGAGGATGAGATTTTTATCTCCATTCTGATAATAGAAGTAAATACATTATCTCGATTATCAAGACGCTACGTAAATAAAATGAGTGTCAACTGGAATAACGATGATCATACATACACAGTTATTATTCTCGATTATCAAGACGCTACGTAAATAAAGTGAGTGTCAACTGGAATAACGATGAACATACATACAGCGTTATTATTCTATTACGTCACTTTTATCTTCTTACGTAGCAGCCACAGACAATTACATAAATATACGGCAATAGCTTTTCAAGTTTTAAACTTTTCTAACCCCAAGAACTTTGTGTTTGTAAAGATTAATTAAAAACATTCTGTCGTTCGTTCTAACCTTGTAACAATGCCATTTGTCTGGAAACTGGCAACATTTCTACCAACGTCATCAATAAAAATAACATGAAATCTCGGAAACACCGATTGATTTTAAAACAAGACAAATATCTATTTCAGTTCATGCAACAGCGGTTTCCTGGCTGCTTAAATTCACGTTGTTTGGTCTTGTAGTTTCGAATTCATGAACGTCTTTGTAAAATCTTTTGACGGGTCAATCGATTTTGTTCACGGCTACAACAATTAACTTGGTTTCCGTCTATGAACATCTATATTGTTGATGAATAACTTCCGTTCAGGAACTGAATATGTGCAATAATATTTGTATAAGTGAGATCGAGGCTTGACACAATATGTTTAATATCGACTTCCGATTGCAGTAAAAACTGGTCTATATGAAACAATGTCTGCAGGGTAAAATATTGAAATAGTCTTTGCGGGAAGCCCATGGGCAGCTTGGGCCAAACCCCGTATAAGGGTCCCAACTGAAGTCACACCCTACCTCCCCCCATGCGCGATAATTTCTTTTGAAATTCTGACCGTAAATGGTGCTTTGTAGAGTATGTTATACTGACTACAAAATTACAAGATCTGTATTGTAGTATTAAAAGTTTTAAAAAACGCGAAACGAAATAAATATTATATAGGATATAGTTATCTTTAGGATCGAAATTAAATAGATTTATATTTTAGGCTCTGCTGGTTAGTCTCCATCCCCACAAAAAGAAGAGTTGTTACATAATATTTAAAATTTAAAATCTGTTTCGGGAAAATTCTGACTAACATTTAGCAATGCCGTCGTTCTTTCATAAACAGAGTTTGTATATCTTGTTTTATTGGGAGCCGCGGCGGTGCCCGTAAAAGCTCATCCCCATTTTGATTTATTTTCTTGTTTTATTATGCATTAATTAATGGGAGATAACTTTTGCATCATCGTGACATGGAAATTGCTTAGACACGAAAGTATGTGTTGTCTTCTCTGTTTTATTGGGCGTTGGACGACATGGTCTGTGTGCGTGGGGGTGGGGGGGTCGCTGGCTGAATGGTTAGCGCGTGCGCATTGAGTTAACTGGCGTGGTTTCGATTCTCCGTTTGTACGTGACATATGCCGCCGCCATATTTTTCGGACAATAATGATACACCCACTCCAAGGAAAATCGGCCCGTACACGGCTGTCCGTCCAAAATTTTCCCCACAACACACTGCATGTCGTACGCCAGCCTTCATCATCCCAGTCTTAGCAGAACAGTAGGACGTTAAACACTATTTCATTTTACACTATCTATGGTAGAATTTTTTCAGCGTAAAGAAAGTGTGACTAGAATTAATGTTAAGTCAAAGGATAACCTTTGGGGTTAGTGCAAAATGATAAGGCCAGCTTAGATTTTCGTCATAGGTCACGAGATGTAAACAGGGCTAGCCCCAATGCTTACCCTAACCCTAACCTATAATCTCGCCAACAATCACGTGCCCTAACCTTATTTATATCTCAGCGACCTTGACAAAAATTGAGCTGGCCTTAACAAATAGATTTCGCCACTCTTTGGTGATGCGCCAGGAGCCCTTGGCTGACTTCGAAAGTTATCTCCCGTATATTAGCGGTTAACGTTGATTTCTACCATCTTGTCGACTATTTACGAGTAGTTGCAATCGAACCCAACCTGTGAGACT
Organism: Patella vulgata; assembly: GCF_932274485.2. Taxonomy (NCBI): domain Eukaryota; kingdom Metazoa; phylum Mollusca; class Gastropoda; family Patellidae; genus Patella; species Patella vulgata. The sequence continues at coordinate 71,398,548 of NC_065883.2, read as the reverse complement.
CGCGGCGGAATATCGGTAGTTTCCGATAACACTGTGATATACTATTCAAAAAAAGTAGGGGATATTTGATTTTTAAGTGTTATTAAAGTCACCTAATGAAACTGACGAAGAAACAAATGACAAAATGAAATGAAGTTCACATTCATCGATTTATTCCAAATGATCGTTAGACTAAGTAAGGCACAGACTGACCATTATAAGGGTAAAATGATACAGCAAAGTTACCACAGCATCACAACCAAGTCAGTAACGGGTAAATCCACCTCTGTTTGCCAAACAAGCATTGATCCGACGTGACATACTCCTAATGAGACGTCTAGGGTCATTTTGGTCCAGATTGTCCCATTCCTGTTGCAACGCAGCAGCAAGTTCTTGGACATTGGCAGGACGTTGTTGACGTTGACTTAACCTCTGTCCAAGCATGTCCCAGACATGCTCGATGGGGGAGAGGTCGGGACTCAGTGCTGGCCAAGGTAAAGTGGTGATGTTCTGTTGTTGGAGGTAACCTGTAACGATCCTGGCCCTGTGACATCTTGCGTTGTCATCCTGGAAGATGAAACGGCGGCCATGACGTCGTGCGAACGGCACAACATGGACTGCCAAGATGTTGTCCCGGTAGTACTGGCCTGTAACACGCCCTGCAACAACATGTAAAGCCGTTCTTCCAGCAACAGTGATGCCTCCCCACACCATAACAGAACCACCCCCAAATCGATCATGTCTGATGACGTTAACGTCTTGGAAGCGCTCGTTTCGACGACGCCACACCCTCCTACGTCTGTCCAAAAAATCAACAGTGAACCTTGACTCATCTGAAAACATCACATTGCTCCAGCGTCGATTATCCCAGTGTTGACGATCCCTACACCAACGACGTCTTGCCTGAATGTGATGATCTCTCAAACAAGGGATCACGCGAGGACGTCGGGCGCGAAGGTGACCCCTATGCAGTCGATTCCGAATCGTCTGGCCACTCACTCTCACACCAGTGTCTGTTTGAAGACGAGCGCTGATCTGATTTGCTGTGATGACACGATTTCCCAAGGCCAAGGTACGGATAAATCGATCCTGGGCTTGTGTTGTCGCCCTTGGTCGACCTGAGCGTGGTCTGTCCTGTACAGATTGTGTATCACGGTATCTGGACCATAGCCTGCTTATGACAGACTGAGAAACATTCATCGTCCGCGCCACAACCGCCTGTGTTGTGCCGATCTGTAGCATGCCAAGGGCACGTAACCTTTCATTTTGGATAAGCCGACGCATATCAAAATTTGTTTTCTGGTCACTAAAACAATTAAACTGATGTTTCCACCCTGGAATTCAATGCCACAATGACTGTAACATTCAAAGTCAGAGTCGTGCAAATCTTGGGTTGGACCCCCATGATGATCCCAAGCATCACCTGCATTCCATGCGGTAGCTATTGGTGCGTTTGGGCGTCACATGTAACTGGAAATGTTTCTTCTGTTAGGTTCTATAGTGACTTTTTTCGTAGTCATTTGCATATTTTAGTATTATGCCCCCAAAATCAAATATCCCCTACTTTTTTTGAATAGTATATAATACCAACGGTGAAACATTTACATTTTCATAATGAAACTGTGAGACACACGGTGAAACATTTTTATTTTGATAATAAAACTGTGACATTTCTATTTTGATAATAAAACTGTGACATGTTTATTTTTTATGCTGGAACTGTGAAATACTGCAAAACTGGGTCATCTCGATTCCCGATTTAGACATTATAGAACAGATAAGGAAACGGGGAGTAATTTGTGTTATTTTTATTTTTATTCAGAATGGTCACATCAAAGACCATGTCGGTCAGTTTACAAAACAATTTAGCATTTTATTTGAAATATACAACAGTGCCCACCTGTCCAGGTGCAAAAACAAAATTGAACAAAATATTATATCAGTAGGTATAACCAATCGAAATACATGTATAGAAACATCGAAAAATATTAAAACAGCACTTTAATGGCATTAGCACCAAATATACACTAGTAGGGGCTACTCGATTGAACGTTCCGGAATTGAATTCTCTCAATCCCAAAAATAGTGACAATCGAGTGAAAAGGGGTATTTCGGGCTACAACGCATGCGTCGACTGAATAAGTAAATATATCAACCAACCGTGCAGCCGAAACATATGCGTTATGTTTAATTACGTCACGATTCTACTCACACCACCTGCGTAGTTGGTACTGACAGAACCGTGACAGGACTGAATTCCGTGTTTCTCGATTGCAATTCTGTCAATTCGGGACGTTCTGGAATGTGAATCGCGCACCCCCGTAATCAAACTTAACATTCGGGTAGTTATCTTTCCAGCCTTTTTTGCCCGTCTGCAGAACAGTAGGACATTAAACCCATTTCATTTGATTTACAACTATAAGTCCTACCTGCCTTCATTAGCCCAATCGGAGCAGTAACAGTGGTACGTTACAACCCTATTTCATTTTGTTTCCAACGCTATGGTCTTACCATAAATGTATTTCGAATCTTAATGAGAGTGGTTTGATAGTTCAAAATTTCGTTTTACTCCATCGAAAGTATAAAAGAACGAAACGAAATACAGATCTGTATTTTAACAATGTTGCTAAAGAGCCATTTATGGTGTGGTTTAATTAATTAGGTAAGATAAGATAAAGAGCCGACCGTTCTCGCACCGTTCTCGCTATAATAGTAAAAATATAGATAATGAAAAGAGAATATGCTGTAAATGTCAGTCAAATTGCTACACTCTGAACCTAGATATTAGCGATACAATTTTAGGCTAGCCTCGATCGCCATTACTATTGTTGGTACGATAATAAACAACGTCTCAATTATTCATTTCATCCACACCAAAACGTATTCAAATTCACTAAATATCGCAGGCTAACGATTGCATCAAGAGTTTATTATGGTCTTGATAAGTTAATTAATGTCTAATTAATAATTTAGATAACATGTAAGGCCTGAAGAAAGACCTGCAATAGGCAGATTTAGCTCTTGCATAATGTCTGTTTAAGTAACAATTCCAAGATGGCCGAGGTCATCCTTGGTTCCTGGCCCATAGTGCATGTCTAAATAGAGAATTAAATACAACTGATATAAAACACATATCACCCAATATCATTCATAAACAAAACCACATGCGCACGTGACCTCACGTGTTTAGGGTGAGGGGTTGGGGTGGGTACGAGGGCTGTTATATTATTGTCCATATTTATCGATGAATATTGACCGATAATAATAATTTTATCAGAAAAATAGTTTTTGTCCATCTTTTTATAAAACATAATATTATTTACCCAATTTGAACAATAGACCCGGCCTGTCTGCAGAGAAGTGAAACAAGCAAGCTAGTTTTTGAACGTTAATTACGTACGATATTTGCCGTTAACCAAATTAATGAGGCTGTTTTGAATCCAAGCCGGGACATTGTCTAGCGTTGGTAATTTGATTTTGTTTTCTTATTTTAATGTTAAAACATTAGCGTTGATTTAAAAGTGATAAATTTTCGTTACAGTAATAAAAAAAAAGATTTTATATACATTCTGACTAGCTGGCTTGTTGCCTCGATAAGTTGAAATGATATCTCCTTCATAGTAGATATCGCTTAATACTAAACATGCGTTATCTACCATGCATCATCATTCGGGAATAATACAAAATAAAACACTTTGCACATTTTAACAATCCTTCATGGTCGATATGACAGAACACTAGAAAGTTCTTTGGATTTTAATGCAAATATGGCCCACGTTCAATCGAAGATAACTTGGGCAACTCTAAGATGGCCGGTCGGAGACAGACCAACATTATATTCCACAGTCCTGGTGCCATTTTTGTTGCCTTTTATTAAAAATTAATTTGGTAAAGATATTGATGGTTTGGAGGCGGAAGGGTGACAGAGGTTGGTTACGGTTAACCATAAAATTAAGACAATAGGGAAATTAATAGTGGTCCGCTTCCCGTTTATGCTAATTGGAGTTATATCCCCTTACACACTTTAAAAGGTATAAAACCATCAACGGTATCCAAGACGGAACACGTGAACTATAAATGACAACAAAAATAAACACCAACAAATGGCGTGTAAGTAAGAAAATTGCAAAACTGCACGAGGAAATGGGGATAATTATGTTACAATATTGTCACAAAGTTCCGCTTTCCAGAAATAGGCTGGAACTCACAGTAGGCCTGCACACAAAGTAGCACGGGGCACAGTTCTTCCAGTGGTCCTTTCAAATGCATCTCTGAGGCTTTATTGTTTAATAAATAAACGATGACATCTGCCATTCTCGACCAACCCAATATCAACAGACACTTCAAAGAGGCTGTCTATCGTCATAAGTACGACGACATCACACAGGTCAAACATGGCTGTGCATAGAAACATAAATCAAGCATCGAGTTGAAAATTATATTAATTTTGTCTTGTAGGCTTATGACTTTTTAAGAGCGTGGAATGAAAAACAAAATGGGTGAATCTTGGGTTCTGGAGTCATGACCATATCGGCAAACCCTCTGTCTGTGACGTCATTTTGATTTGTTGCGTAAGCGCCTTTGTCTTGTAAATACAAAATGGTTTCCGTATGGTTTCGTTTTACTGCATAAAAGATTGGTTCGTGGCCCTGTGAGTCCTGAGCGTGAATATTTGCACCATGGGATAACAAATAGTCAATTATTTTAATATCTCCTCTGTACGCCGCTAAGTGTAAACAAGTAGAGTTGCCAGGTAACCCATCAGGGAATCCCATTTCAAAGTTTATATCCACACCGCATGACAGTAATGTTTTTAAAATAGTCTTTGTGCCACGTAATGCACACGCATGGATAAGGGTCCATCCCTCAACGTCAACGCAGAATACATCACGCGCTATCTTTGGATGTTCCTTGACCAATCGTTTTGCTTTTTTCAGAAGTTTCTTTGGGTTGTGTCGTAATAATGACATGGCCGCCATGGCAATATCTCTGACATTTTGATTCCCAGAATTTGCTGACTTTACTGTTCCATTGTTTGTCATTTTGAGTTTCGAGGAATCTGAAACAGAAAAGAAGAAATAATTTGAATATGGGTTTAAATAGATATTATGAATCCCATAAAGAAAATCTAATTACTTTTATGTGTTATCCTACTCAAAATAACATTTTAACTAGGTATTGACTGAACTCCCGGAAAACCACAATATGACCCAGGCATCGACTGAACTCGTTGAAAACCACAATAAGATCCAGACATCGACTTTACTCCCGGACAACCACAATATGCTCAAAATAACCGTGGATTCCCCTACAGAGAAACCAATACTGATTGATAAACTTTAGAACAGTTGAATAAAACTCCTTGAAATTAACTAAAATATTAAAACGATCCTTATATTGATAGGTAAGCTTGTAGTTTAGACGAATATGTCTCAACTATGGCTGACTTCATTAGCCCAGTATGGGAGCAGAACAGTAGGACGTTAAACCCCATTTCATTTCATTTCATTTCTCAACTATGGCTTGGTAATATTGTATCTAATTTGAATAAGCCAGATGTAACAGTATAGACGCTTGCTTAAATTACCACAGCAGTAACCTGGGTGTATTTAAAAAATAAAACAGTATCTAGAAGCACGATAACTCATCGAACAAAGTTTTCCTTAAATAAAATCTCTGTAGATATTGAAGACACCGCCCCCAACCCCATCACAAATATTCAAAACAAACACCCCACACTCCCACGAGACAAACACAAATCAAAACACACCTGAAGCAACATTTCTATGCTGTATTTATAGAGTTACACAATTATTTTTGCATCTTTTAATATCATCGAGAAAGCACTTAGTGTAATGACATGAACTGAGGTGTAAAATCCTACTTTAAATGGTTATATTTCCACTAATTAATAAATGTTAATGGCCGGGAAATAATTAACACTAGTCAATCCTTGTCTGGATTTTGATCAAATAACATAACACACTATTTATGGATAACAATTACTATGGTTTATTTCACTGCGACGTTTCAACAAGATTTCACAAGTCGTTTTATTTGTGTTATATGTTTGATAGCGTCCTGTGAAATCTTGTTGAAACCATAGTAATTGTTATCCATAAATAGTGTGTTATTCGACTATGTTCCAATTACTAAATGCCATTCAAAGAATATATGTGTGGAAAAAAATATTGTTTATAAAAAGAAATAGGTGAAACAGATATTTCGTGTAACATTATAGAAATCGTTTCGGATGTTGATATATTTTGATTAGTACCACACTCCCCTCTAGTGGTTATTACTTTCATTGATAGTACACAGGGCACGTTCTGTGTTAAGAAAGTCTGTGGAAATATTATGATGTATGGCTCCTGGCCAGTAATAATATAAAACATATGTTCCACTTGTTGTATATAAATAAACAAAGAGAAAACGTGGTTTATCCTATGAATGAAGGAAACGATAGTCACGATCCAAGTCCAAGAAATGTATACACGTGATAGACCTTTTCTATTCAGTGTTCTATATGGTACACCCGAGTCCCAAGGGGACATTTAAGCTACCCCCGAAACAATGACTACTTCTATAATATCAGGAATTGAATTATATATGTACACCCGCGTCCCAAGGGGCAGTAAAAATATAGGCTACTTATGTATAATGTCAGGAATTGAAAGACTTCGTGGTACATTGGTATGTACTGTTTCGTGGCCAGATCTATTTGTTAAGGCCAGCTCAATTTTCGTCAAGGTCGCTGAGATGTAAACAAGGTTAGGGCACGTGATTGTTGGCGAGATTGTAGTTTGGGGTTAGGGTAAGTATTGGCTCTAGGTCCAGGGTTAGGGTTAGGATTTGGGATTAGCCCTAGCCCTGGTTACATCTCGTCACCTGTTACCAAACTTGAAGTTGGCCTTATCAATTAGATCTAACCCTGTTTCGTGAAAACTGTCTGTTGGTATTTTTATGGTGGCCCTTCCTAAGCCGCTATCAAAGAAATACAGGAAACAGATTTAAGGTTTGTATTACAGGAAATAAGAGGAAATACAGACGTTCTATATGTAGACTATAAATACATTGCGTGATATTTGAATTATATTATTTATTTATATTGGCCTACAGTGATTCCACCCACGACAAGCTTCGCTTTTACCTTGTGGAGTGTGTTCAACGAAAATTGGTAATCCCATTCTTAGATAACGAAAGTATAATGAAATTTGTGTGAGCATGGAATAAAACATATAATACACAGAGTTCAAAACTACAAGCATTATTAATATAATTTAATCAGGGCCGTATGTAGGATTTTAAAAGTGGAGGTGCAGCAGAGTGGTGGGGCGCCATAGCCTCCACGTATGTGATATAAGAAAGTTTGGATCAGGTCAAAGGAACCCATTGGCGTGTGGGCGCCCTTAAAACCGATCGACTGATCAGTGCCTTAAAAGCACCACTGTGTGATCATAATCAAGTGTATTATTTTATAATTGAAAGATTGTCAAATAATTTTTTTTTTTTTTGATGGGTGGGGGCGCAATTTCTCGGGCCGCCTTATTTTTCTGGGGGTGCAATGTACCCCCTGCACCCCCGCTAGATACGGCCCTGAATTTAATATACTTTTAGAAACCTCTGTAAACCTTATTTTATGTTCTTTGATGTTTATTATTGTATTGTATGCTTTACCATACTCGTGTATACCATGCAGTTATGTAATAAAGAATTATTATTATTATTATTATTATTAAAACTACTACTACAATCGACCACGATAAAATTATTTATAATCAATTTACAGTCGACACATGTTCATGATTTTATTTCCCTAGACAGGAAACTTATCTTGAATTAAGACCAGCACGGTTAGATCTATTTGATAAGGCCAACTTCAAGTTTGGTCAATCTGTTTACTGTATTTCTTTTATAGCGGCTTAGAAAGGGCCACTATAAAAATACCAACAGACAGTTTTCACGAAACAGGGTATTAACTTTGGTCAAAGGTCACGAGACGTAAACAGGGCTAGCGCTAATCCCAAACCTAACTCTAACCATGGACCTCGCCCTAATGCTGATCCTAACCCTAACCTACAATATCGCCAACAATCACGTGCCCTAACCTTATTTACATCTCAGCAACCTTGACGAAAACTTGAGTTAGCCTTAAGAAATAGATCTAGCTATTCTTAGATAACGAAAGTATGAAATTTGTGTGATTACGGAATAAAACTAATTATAGATAGATTTCAAAACTACATTCGACCACTATAAAATTATTTATAATCAATTTACAGCCAACGCGTGTTCATGATTTTGTTTCCAAGGATAAGAGATATCTTGAATTAAGGCCAACTTGGCTTTCTAAAGTCTCAGAGAAAAGAAATATCTCTTGAATCAAGATCATCATACGCTGTCTAACGACTCACAGATAAGAATTATCTTGAATTAAGACCAGCATATGCTGTCTAAAGTCTCGCAGACGAGAAACATATTTTGAATTAAGACATGATGCATAGGCTGTCTAAAAAACCTATCTTGAATTAAGACCAGCGTAGGCTGTCTAAAGTCTCGGAGATAAGAAACATATCTTGAATTAAGATCAACATATTCTGTCTAAAGACTCACCAATAAAAAACATATCTTGAATTAAGATCAACATATTCTGTCTAAAGACTCACAAATAAGAAACATATCTTGAATTAAGGCCAACATAGGCTGTCTAAAGACTCACAAACAAGAAACATATCTTGAATTAAGGCCAACATAGGCTGTCTAAAGACTCACAAACAAGAAACATATCTTGAATTAAGACCAGCGCAGACTGTCTAAATACAATTAACCATTAGGAATAATGATAGAATGGCTAGACTGCATTGATTGTGTTCAGAATTAAAATGGTCGATATTATTGGATTGATTTGTTATCTGAGATGACAAACTTTCTTTGCTGAGAATTTTACATCTAAAATCAGCCAATGTTCAGATACAACCGATTTGCTATTCCACAGTCAATAGTAAGCCAAACAGAACTAAAATTAGAAAACAAGTAGTATAATATTTCGAAACAAAATTTAAAGTGAGCCAAAATAAGATAATGAAAAATGAATATATTAAAAATTTCATTCAATTTACTATATACTGGGCGAAGTTATGACCGCTTGAAGATGTAGGGTAGATCGTTCATTATCGTAGCAATAGTCAGATTTAGCTCTTACACAATGCATCTTTAATTTAATAATATACAGCTAGAAATAACATATCAGATCAAATAAATTCATATTACTATAATAATTTATTATTTATACCAAGAGAGAGAGAGAGAGATAGTGAGAGATGGAGGGAGGGAGAGAGAGAGAGAGAGGGAGAGAGGGAGGGAGAGAGAGAGAGAGGGAGAGAGGGAGGGAGGGAGAGAGAGAGAGAGAGATATGACCTAGTTTGTGTTGAGTGGACGTTAAACCCCATCTCTCTCTCTCTCTCTCCCTTTCTCTCTCTCTCTCCCCCTCTTCTTCGGTAGTTCATTTATAAAATCAATATATTTAAATATGTATGTCTACGGCGTATATGAGTTTCTGATGCGTGTAAATGTCCTCTCTCATAAATACAAATACGAAATACACTCAGTTAAATTCACATTGTTATTCTTCGGTACGTGCGTTTTCTCCGGGTCGTCCGTCCCCCCCCCCCCACTGCGAAAGACCCCTACGTGCAAGCGAATTATTGAATAAAAATTGAACCATATGTTAGTCCCGAAATGAGCTAGTTTGTGTCCAGTGGACGTTACCCCCTCCCCCTCCCTATTTCTCTCTCTCTCCCTCTCTCTCTCTCTCTCTCTTCGATAGTTCAATATATTTAAATATATATGTCTACGGCGTATATGAGTTACCGGTGCGTGTAAATGTCTAGTTATTGATGTCTAGACTAAAGATAGATTTTATGTATCTGTCTTATTTCCTCATAATTAGACTTCAATACGACCTGACCAGTCTCTGAATAACGAAACCTCTCCCTTTCATTAAAGGCGAGAAATCAACTAAAGTATAAGTGTTAATTATCGAACGTGGGTGGCTATTAATGAACTACCAATGCTCTTAATATCTACTCCAGTAATGTTAAATTAAACACCTATGTAGAGTATATCTTATACTGCTGAGACCAAGGTTTTGTTAATGTAAAATCGATACACTGTACTGTCCGTAATAGCAAGGATTATTCCATATATAGACTATTAGCTATATAAAGGTTCGAGTCAACAAGATTGACCCGAGTTATTCGGATAACATCTTAGAATATTGTTAACTAACTTCCACAGTCTTTGTATACAAATGAAATGAAATACTGGGCTAATGAAGATGGGTATACGCCATACAGTGTGCTATAAGGGAAATTGTACCCTGACAACGCACTGTGGCCTACTCTTATATCGAATTCCAACTGCCAAGGGATCTTTAACGTGTACACGGGACCTCGGTTTTTCGTCCCATCCGAACGACTATACGTTGTCCTGCACCACTGACAAGGGGGAACCACGCCGGAAAATTCTGATGATCTTTTTCGGCCAACGCAGGGGTCGAACACGGGACCTCACGGTTAGCGAGCCAACATCTTACTCGCTGAGCCACCGTAGCTCCCTGAGTATAGAAACACAAACGAGGTTTAAACTCATATTTTTCTGCCCCAACCGGGATAATCGGTCAATGTCATACAATCATATCGACCAAATTGAAGCGTTTATTCGTTCGTTCGTTCGCTGGTGGGCGTTAGTTAAGGTCCGCTTCCATTGAGGGAAGCGACAGTTGTTTATCATATACATAATAATTTGAATAACTAAACTTTTCACCGAATTACCACAGCTACTTTCACTTTTGTGGTTGACTTTGAGCCAGACATTAATATTTTCAAACGGAAATTAAATAATTTAGATTTTGTTCCATAACTAATCAATTTTTATTTTGCTTGAAAAGTATACAGGAGTAGACCATGACGAAATCGATGTCCAACATCGTTGTCCAGATTTCAAAAACTAAAGTCTCGAGTAGGATTTTGGTTCGATACCGTGGAGGTACCTTGTTCGATCCCTGCGTTGGCCGAGAAAGTTTTTCGGGATTTTCCGGCATGGTTTCCCCTGTCAGTGATGCAGGGCAATGGGCCTGGCAAGGGACAGCTGTGTAGTCGTTCGGATGGGAAAAAGCGAGGTATCATGTACGTCATAAGAGTAGGACATAATACCGCTGTCCGGGCACAATTTCCCTCATAGCACACTGTATGGTGTATGCCTGTCTTGATTAGCCCAGTCGGAGCAGAATAGCAGGACGTTAACACTCATTTCATTTAACACCTGACACAATTATATGGATCTATTTCAGTGACGTTCCGACGAGGGTTCTCCCGTCTTTATCATTTCATTTCATTTTTATTTTATATAATAACGGTCTTTATAGTAAAAGAGCGTGAAATATTTTTGTCCCTGACCTTTGGAAATATAAATAAATGATATGGCATGTTTTTGTCCCGTTCTACTTTTTGACACAAGTATACATAATACGTGTCATTGATCTGTTAGTGCTAAATAATAAGGCCAGCTTAATTTTTCGTCATAATTCACGAGACGTAAACAGAGCTAGCGCTAATCCCAACCCTAACCCTAAAACTTGGACCTAGCCCCAATGCTTACCCTAACCCTAACCCATACAATCTCGCCAACAATCACGTTCCCTAAACCTTATTTACATCTCAACAACCTTGACAAAAATTGAGCTGGACTTAACAAATAAATTTAGCCATCATTGATCCCTTTCGCACTAAATCATTGGTTGCTTAGGACTTACATTCTTTGGTATCTATCAAAATATCGTCTCTTCACCACGAGATCTTATATCCTGACAATGGCACGAAAATAGAACAATAATAATATCATATATTGAATAATTTGCAAAGAGCATCCGTTACAGACTTAGCAGCAGTTGCCTAAGGCTGATTTATAAACTCGCGTTTTTTTATGTTGTAATGAAATATAAACCTAATATATATAACGGTAATTTTTTGCTTTGATCTTGGGGGTCAATTCGGTATACGGACTAAACCGAATAATTATGGGATGGGACTGTACTCTTCTACACGAGTTATAACGCACAGTTTAAAGGAGCTAAGTCCCCAACTCAATATTTTCCATAATATTCGAAATTAAAAACACAAATTCGAATTCAATATTGGTCCATTTCAATCCATATTGACGTTGTTGTTTCCGTGAAAATGTGGGATCCTAATATCCAATATTTAAGACACGGTGAACGTTTTAACTCGTGCACCATATCGCCACAAGCGCAAAACCAATGAACAAAGAAATACATATCCTAAATTACATTGCGGCAGTAAATAGTAATGGCTGATTCACAAATGATAAAACAATAAGCTTAGCTTTAGTGGAATATGTTTATCACTGAACTCGGTGAAGACATTCGACTAATGGACATCTACTCCAGGTTTAAACATTAAACATTGTTATGTTCCAAAAAGTGTGACAGACGGACAGACCATTTTTTTTAATAGTTCCCTGCTTTCTTGTGCTAGGCCTTCCGTTTTGTGAACCTGGATTAGGATTGGGGATTCCATCACCCGATTTCAAAATAACTTGGCGATGAAGAAGGCTTTTTAAATTCGAGATTATCAGAAGATCCACTGGGCATGTATATATAATAAAATAATTCTGATATTTTACGGTCTGGTATTAAGGGCGTCTAATACTTCGGATGGGACGAAAAAACTGAGGTCCCGTGTACACATTGGCGTGCTCATAAAAGACACCCTGACAGTTTGAATTCGATATAAGAGTAGGCCGTAGAGCAGCTCTCCGGGCAAAATTGCCTTCAAAACACACTGTATGGCGAATGTCCGCCTTCATTAACCCAGTCGGAGCAGAACAAATGGGCGTTAAATCCCAATTCATTTCTCCTATCGACGACCCAAACTGGTTGCATTACATATTGGTTTATAACCAGTCTGACTAGCCAACTTTAAACATACATTATGCAAGAGCTAAATCTGCCTATTGCAGGTCTTTCTTTAGGCCTGAAATGTTATCTAAATTATTAATTAGACATCAACTTATCAAGACCAAAATCAACTCTCGATGGCATCGCTAGCCTACGATATTTATTGGATTATGATCCGATTTGCTGCTCAACTTTCATTCATGATTTAATCATGAACTGGATAATCAAGACTATGTTTTTTATCGTACCGACTTTAGTAATGATGATCGAGGCTAGGCCGAAATTTAAATCGCCTAATTCTCGGTTCAAAGTGGATTAATTTGACTGAAATTTCAGCAAATTGCCTTTACATTATCTAGTTTTTAATTATTATAGTAAGAACTGCCAGCCCTTTATATAATCTCCCATAATATACCTTTAATATGTAGTTTATGGCTTTTATTTATTAGTCGAGTGGGTAAAAGCAGAAAACAATTCTCCGGATACTGGTGGTTAAATTAGGAATTGTTTTATAACAAGTCTGGCTTTCAATATCATCTCGTATTTTCATGAACATTACCCGACGTTCAATATAAAGATTGCTATATCTACATTATCTCCATAGTAACACACTATAACGTGACAAGCACGTGACACTCTTCTCCTATTGTAAATCATATTTGTCAACGAAATTGAGATAAAACGTGTTTGCTTACATGCAATTAAACACCAAGCTGATAAGAAACAGCAACCGATAAAAACCCGAGCCATATATTTCACAAGAGAATAAAAATACACTCTGATTAAAATACAGATCTATATTTCGTTTCGTTTTTTTTTTTTATATTTTCGATGGCCTACACCACACTACTGTAGGGCTAAATCTATCGGCAGCCATGTTTACATCTCGTGACATTTGACCAAACTTGAAGTTGGCTTTATCAAATAGACCTAACCACTACTGAAGTGAAGTCAAATAAAACGAAATTGTTAACTATAAAAAAACGAAACGAAATAAGATCTGTATTTTATTCAGATTGATCAAAACATAAATGTATTCTTTGACGAAAGAACAGCTGAACATTCCCCATCTATCACGCAGTCAAATATATCGTCGATGTGTCTAGCCTATCCTTTTAATTGTCGCCCCCAGGAAATAAAGTATTAAATTACGTTTTAACATGCAGCTGAATATCGATTTGTTTAAATGTCAGTCGTCATCAATATTATATATACCATTTTAAACTTAGCGGGAGCTTAATAAAACAAGTAAGTGCAGCAGGACCGCACCACAGATAAACGAATCCCGAAATGACCTAGTTTGTGTTAAATCCCAGTTCTCCCCCACCCCCCTCATAACACAAACCTGCAGACAAGACAAAAACTACCCAGACATTGCAAGAAATAAACAACAGATATCAAATTAAGTAAATGTATCAGGTGGCCAGAGGTAGGCGACCACTACGCTGTACAGTCCCGGGTCTGTTATGCTACAGGCTTCGCTCAAATTGAAATTAAACTCACAGTAAACACGCAACAGAAATGATGCGAAAGGTGGCGGAAATTGACGCCCGTGTAACACAATTACGTCAGCAGGTTCGTTGTGTCATAATTTCGCTAGAGAATACACTGTAACAAATAAATTCCGGAAACAAAAATTACCAGGAAAATTTTATCCGTATTTGTTTTTCCGGTAATTTCCTTCAATTAACAGAAATTCCATTTTCAAATACAGAAAAAAAAATCCTGGTAATTTTTGTTTCCTGAGCTCTGGGAGCAATCAATCCGGCTTAACGGACGCAGTTGTTTTTGTGCGCAATACGTGCCGGATTCTATTTGAACCCTTTCTCTAAAAATGACTAAAGTATACCAGTACGTATTCGGGGGGGGGGGGGGGTTGGATGGTTAGCGTGCGCGCGCTGTATCATAAAGTCTGTCATTGAGTCGACTGGCGTGGTTTCGAATCCCCGGTTGTACGTGGCAAGGAGTAGGGTCGCCTGTCCAACCGCGTGAGTTTTCTCCCACTGCTAAAGACCCATACGCGCAAGCGAATTATGTAAATAAAATTAAACCGCATGTTAGTCCCGAAATGACCTAGTTTGTGTCGAGTGGACGTTAAACCCCATCTCTCTCTCTCTCAGTACGTATTCACGCACGTATTTACAGATACGGATACGGATGTAGTATGAACGGACCTTTGATGTCTTAAATTTCTTCACCAGTCGGACTAATGAAGACGTGCTATGAGGGAATTATTGCCGCTATGGCTTTCTTACATTTTGGTTTCCAACTGCCAAGGAATCTTTAACGTGATCCCAATAGGATGTACGGAACCTTAGTGTTCCATCCCACAGGAAGGACTAGACAGCTTTCCCCGCCAAGTCCGTCACCCGAGGAACTTGGTCGGGACTTCCTGGTAAGCGAGCCAACGTGATTCCTGAGCAGAAGGAAAACAGGTTATATAAGCGCGTGGTGTAGAAAGGCGACTTGATGGCTGTGTTCGAATCATATCGTGTTTACGATAATTACTGGATTCTGAATGACTTGAAAATAATTAGTTATAGTCGTGTCGTAATGCAATACATAATGTTTACCAATATAGCCATTGTGGGACGTAAATATCCGAGTATAAATTATTAATTTTACCCTTTTTTTACACACTGTCTATTACGGTTTTGATTAGAGGCTACTTATTACGTCACCCAAGATTTGACGTCATTTTTACACATTTTATCATAGAAATATATAAATTATAGTCTATTTATATAGGGTGGGTCTCTTTGTTCAAATTCACGTATTACGTAACCAACGATTTGACGTCATTAAACTTTATTTGATATTATGATAATAACATAGCATAAGTTCATTTGATAAAATGAAATGAAATGAAATTTAACGTCCTACTGTTCTGCTCCTATACTGGGCTAATGAAGACGGGCATACGCCATACAGTGTGCTATGAGGGAAATTTTGCCCGGGAAGCGGCACTATCGCCTACTCTTATATCGAATTCCAACTGCCAGGGGATCTTTTACGTGCATTCCAATATATACACGGGACCTCGGTTTTTCGTCTCATCCGAAGGACTAGACAGCTGTCCTTGTCAGGTCCTCCGTTCTGCACCGCTGACAAGGGGAAACCACGCCGGAAAATCCTGATGAACTTTCTCGGCCAATGCAGGGATCGAACACCCGACCTCCAGGCTAGCGAGCCAGCGTCTTAACCAACTAGCCACCGTGGCTCCCCTTCATTTGATAAAAGTAGCAATTTGTTATGATACACGTAATATACATTAAACATACATTATGCAAGAGGTAAATCTGCCTATTGCAGGTCTTTCTTTAGGCCTGAAATGTTATCTAAAATATTAATTAGACATTAACTAACTTATCCAGACCATAATCAACTCTCGGTGTTATCGCTAGCCTGTGATGTTTATTGGATTAGGTTCCGATTTGAAATGGTTTGAAGAGGGATCTTTGCCCGAACAGGACCTATTTCTGTGCTTATCAAGGTACTTTTACGTAGTGTATTAATTCGACCCCCCCCCACCCAATTACTCTCCGGTAAATCGATATTAAAATATAGCAACATGCCATGCTTAAACTAGCATAAAAGTTGAACGAGTGAACGCTTCAACCCCGGACCGGGCACCCTTCATTAATATTTCTTCAGCATTTCTTTTTTTTATTTAGAGGAACGACACATTTTATTCAGCGGTCCCAGCCAACCGGACATTGCCTACGTGTGCGAATGGGTAGTGGTCGGCTCCGCCAATGAGTGAAAGTTATCCGTTTAGTCTATTGCGATTTTAGCTTACGTATACAAATATTATGTCAAGTAGCTTAACAGAAATTAAACCGGATCGTGCTTTAGATAGATATGGTTAGATCCACTCTTGACAAAATGATTAAATGTGACCCAATTGGAGTTCCGTAAGCTTGAACTAAATTAAGCTTGGTTTTAAATGAAATAAAAATGAAATAGACATTCGTCATGCAATGTGATGTGTGCTATGAGGAAAATATCGAATTGGTAAGTCCCAACAAACCTGTTTTGAAATACACTGTTGGTTTTAGTAGGACATTAGATAAGGCTATAACAGAGACGATGTAATACGAGCGGGGAGAATTTTACCTAGAAGGCAATGTGTCCGATCTGATTACAACACAGATCCTATTTCGTTTCGTTTTTTATAGTTTAAAATTTCGTTTTACTTATCTTTACTACACTAGGATCTGAAAGAGATGTTATATTACCGGCGTTCTGGGTGGAGATAAGCCAATGAAACGGTATGTTACGGAACTGTGGGCAAACCACTAGAAACGTCAACGCTGATTGCTTAATCAATGTCTGGCGTCATAGGGTCAAAAGCCGCTCGTACGACCCTTACACGACCTACCAGTACAACTTTTCAGATCTTCACGTAGTTAGACCATCGCAAGTATAAAAAAAACGAAATGAAATATAGATCTGTATTTTAATCAGATTGGCAACGTATCTATCTATTCTTCTTCGAATTATGACTCTTGAATGAAACCCATTCGATACGACCGACCGGGACAGTAAAAGTAAATCGCAATGGTTATTCTTTGGTGAGTCCAGCCCCTTACCACACGAATACAGCTATGAGGACACCCATCCCTCCACCGCACACGATGAGACGATCTTTGGACCAGAAACCGGGCACCAACCGCTACTCATTAGGTTGATCTTGTTGTTTTTGGGAGCAAATGAAATGAGGTTTAACGTCCTACTGTTCTGCTCCGACTGGGCTAATGAAGACGGGCATACGCTATACAGTGTGCTGTGAGGGATAGTTTGCCCGGGCTACTCTTATCGAATTACAAGTGTCAAGGGATCTTTAGCATTCACGCCAATCCCATCGGAACGACTAAACAACTGTCCTTGTCGGGGCCTGCATCCTGCACCACTGACACAAGGGGAAACCATGCTAGAAAATCTCAATGAACTTTCTCGGCCAACACCGGGAGCGAACCCGCAACCTCCAAGATCCACCAATTACACGAAACTGAGCATGCGTAATCCTTACACTTTGTGCTTCGACTGACAGATTGCGATTATTATTATATGAAGTAACAATTCCAAGATGTACTTGTTTTTGTCCGACATCCAATAAATATAATGCAGTTTTTATTATCAATTGATAACTCTCTCCCTCTCCCCCCCTCTCTTTCTCTCTCTCTCTCTCTCTCTTTAAATACAATACAGATTTTATGATTCATAACGCGTTTTATCGCGTTACAAAAGTAAAACGCATCAATTTAATTATCATATTAATTCTATTTGTACACACTTGCCAGGGGCACGGGATGACACAGTACGCCTCCTCCATTCCTCTAGACGATAACAGATTTAGCACTTTGAATACACAACAACACGACCCAAACGTTCGCATGTTAAAGCCAATAATTGAATTCCTTTTACATTGTTGTTCAAATATAGTTTGTTATAAGATTAATATTCAAATCAGTTTAGTATCATACTTCAATAAGTTCATTTTGTTTAAAATTATCTCCATGACAATTGGTAGTTCGTGATTTTTAAGTATTATATTAAAGGCAATGTAATCAAATAACAAATTCAGATTAATGGACCAGCAGGCCCAGATATATTTTAGCGAATAACGCCAGTTCAACATGCATTATGCAAGAGCTAAATCTGCCTATTGCAGGTCTTTCTTTAGGCCTGAAATCTTATCTTCTATACTAATATTTGTGACTGTCGTTTGTCTGTCTGTTTGTCTGTCTGTTCGGGGTTGGCGGCTACACTAGGTCTGCCCCGAGTCTGAAATTTGGGGTAGAGGGGTAGATCGGACCGGGGAGTAACATAGGCCAGGTGGTGTTAGTCTACCACTTCCGGTTTCGGGGTTATGACCCCCGAGCGAAGCCGGGCATTCTTCTAGTCTAAAATATTAATTAGACATTAACTAACTCATCCAGACCATAATCAACTCCCGATGTCATCGTTAGCCTGCGATGTTTATTGGATTAGGTTCTGACTTGGTGTTCGATTCCATTCAAGATTTAATCAGGAAATGGATAATCGAGACTATGTTTTTTTATCGTACCGACTTTAGTAATGGTGATCGAGGCTAGGCCGAAAATTCAATAGCTAAAATCTCGGTTCAGAGTGGGTCAATTTGGCTGAAATTTTCAGCAAATTCCCTTTACATTATCTAGTTTTTAACTCTTATAGTGAGAACTCTTTATTTAATCTCCCATAATGAATCTTTAAATAAAATCCTTTTATAAACCGTAATCCTAGTCCTGTTTAACTCACACTGTCTGGAGTTTTGAGAAAATTACGAACGGACAGTTTATTTTATGTGTGACAGGCGACAACTTACTTCACTCATGGCTACAGAGATAACAACTGAACGGAAACGCATAATTCTCAATACTTAAAGATTCGTTGGTTCGCCAGAAACGCGAGGATATGTTGAAAAATCAGTAAAATTACTGCATTCGAAGCGGAGTTATTGTCGATAGCAAAACAGTGAACACGAAAGAAAAATAGAAATAGTCCGTACATTCCCGTGTTTATATTCATTCTATACCTATTAAAAACATGGTAATGCACGGATTTTTTCTGTTTTTCTTTCGTGTTCACTTATCTAGTGGCAGTCAATTCTTTTTATGAATTGTCAGATATCCTCTCACAATCTCACACAACTTTTGGTCTTCGAAGGAATTATTAGTGAGCAGAACTTCGCCCGTATTTCCGTGATCACTCGTCACATCAGTCAGTTATATAGAGAGATGACTCGTGTTTTCCTTTGGCGTTCGTCACTTCCGATTCAGGAAACCTGCATTACTCAACTATCGTAGCAATGATCTCTGTGTTAAAATTATATTTGGAACGTGTTTAACCAGCTCTATCACATATGTGATAATGACTGGCACCAATATTGTCCTTTAAGACCTAAAGAAAGGCTTGCGATAGTTAGATTTAGCTCTTGAATAAAGCCCCTTTACGGAAACCAGCTATAGTAGCTGCACAGAACAATATACTATAAGACATACTTGTGGAAAACTGCTAATAATATATATATGGGCGGCGTTTCCAAGAGAATTCTTTTAACATTATCAAGCTAGGTTTCAATCTCGAATAACACACTATTTATGGATAACAATTACTGTGGTTTATTTCACCGCGACGTTTCAACAAGATTTCACAAGTCGTTTTATTTGTGTTATATGCTTGATAGCGTCTTGTGAAATCTTGTTAAAACGTCGCAGTGAAATAAACAATAGTTACTTTGATATTATATTTAATAGTTCGGCTGGATAACCTTGACTGTGATATTATATTTAACAGTTCGACTGGGTAACCTTGACTGTGATGTTATATTTAACAGTTCGACTGTGTAACTGTTACTGTGATATTATATTTAACAGTTCGACTGGATAACCGTTAATTTGATATTATATTTAGTAGTTCGACTGGGTTACCTTGACTGTGATATTATATTTAATAGTTCGGCTGGATAACCTTGACTGTGATATTATATTTAATAGTTCGGCTGGATAACCTTGACTGTAATATTATATTTAACAGTTCGACTGGGTTACCGTTACTGTGATTTTACAGTCAATAGTTCGACTAGACAGCCTTGACTGCCATATTACAGTCAACCTTTGCCTGTGTACATATTGGGGTGCACTGAAAGATTCCCTGGCAGTTGGAATTCGCTATACGAGTAGGCCGTAACGTCGCTTTCCGGTCAAAATTTCTATCATTGCACACTGTATGGCTTTTGTCCGTCTTCATTAGTCCATTCTGCGCAGATTTCAGTTCATTTCATTTAATTATTCAACTGGATATGATACTATTTGACAGTTAGTTATACCATAGTTAAACATACATTATGCAAGAGCTAAATCTGTCTATTGCAGGTCTTTCTTTAGGCCTGAAATGTTATCTAAATTATTAAGTAGACATTAATTAACTTATCCAGACCATAATCAACTCTAGATGGCATCGCTAGCCTGCGATCTTAAGTGGATTGTGAGCCGAATTACTGCATAACTTTCCTTCTCGATTAAACGATTAAATGGATAATCGAGACTATGCTGTTTATCGTACTGACTTTAGTAATGATGACCGAGGCTAGGCTGAAATTTCATTCGCCTAGTTCTCGGTTCATAGTGGATCAATTTGAATGAAATTTTCAGCAAATTGCCTTTACGTTTTCTGGTTTTTAATTATTATAGTGAGAAATGCCAACTCGTTATCGAATCTCCCATAATGTATCTTGAACATTTCATGTGGACAGCCTTGACATTAATACTATATTTAACAGTTCGACTTAATCGCGTTTATAGTAAATATATACATGTAGTCGGGCATGATCAAAGAAACGCACGAGTTAAACATCGATTATTTGAACTGTAAATAGAAGGCCATGTCTAAATATGGCGAACACAAACAGACAAACATGACGTATATGGTTGCAGATGATATTTTAAAACCAATTAGCGCTTATAGATCTGTCCAGATATACATAGACATTAAAATCTAATCTAGAAGAAAATCACTGAAAAAATCCATTTAGATAATTATCAAGTGACATGTATTTGATTGTCTCATTTGGTATAATTGAATAGCCACTCTTCCCTTTTGTTCAGATCAGATTTGGATAAAATTTCAATAATATTTGGTTCTAATGACGATCCCAGGAATTATCAGTAGGGGATGGGCGGAACTCTCACAGACAATTTTTATCCCACAAACAACAGACAATTCTAAAAATTCCCGGAGGAATGCGAAATTTGGAGCATGTTCTAGATTTAACAGCATCAAGTGGACTAGAGTGTCGCGCTTCGACCTCTAACTGCACTAAGATAATGAAAATAATAAAAAAGACAACTTGTCTGCGATATCACCTTTGGTGGAAGCGGACGTTAAACACAACAACAACAATAGCATTTTAGGAGCGATCAGAAAGAGCCTAACTTTGCTACGCCAACCATACCTAAACAAAGACATCCAATGTAACACGTAACACCGTGTCATGGACAAGAAGCTGTTGATTTTATCTCAGCCATCGTGGAATTGTTAAGTTATATCAAAATTCCAAATCCGTCCGTCGATTCGCAATTGTCCATAAAGCAGGCATGCCACGTTCGTTTTTATGTCGATCGCATAGAAACTGGCGGAACCTTAGGCTATTTTTTCAAAGTGTTCGAACCCAATAACAACCAACAGAACTAGAAGAACGTCGCCACAAGAATAACCAACAGAACTCAAGAGCTCGCCTCAAGGACAACCAGAACTACAAGAATGTTGCCACAAGAACAACAACCAGAACTACAAGAATGTCGCCACAAGAACAACTAGAACTACAAGAGCGTCACCACAAGAACTACAACCAGAACTACAAGAATGTCGCAAAAAGAACAACTAGAACTACAAGAATGTCGCCACAAGAACAACCAGAATTACAAGAGCGTCGCCACAAGAACTACAACCAAAACTACAAGAGCGTCGCCACAAGAACTACAAGAACAAAATGAGTAGCCCTTGGGATCCAAGTGTCTGGTCCGAAAATATGATTCCTTCAAAACGTCTAGCGCCTTTTCACATAGCTACGGTTAATATTTTATTCACAATAAAAATTCACTTTAGCCTCGACATTTTTGCAAGTAAATATACTAGTAGAAAACGGGGAGAATAGGAAATAAATAATATTTTGTACCGATAATAAACGCTTGAGGGAAAGACAGAGCGAGCGAGAGAGAGAGAGAGAGTTCTCAGCCTTAGCAGGAAGCCGCGGTGGCCCCAGTGAGGGTTCCTCGGTTTTCCGGTGTGGTTTCGGCTTCACACAAACAAGGTCATTTCGGTAAACATTATTTCAATACCGAGGGTGTGTTTTGTTTATCACACCCAACTCACGGGAGACAAAAACCCATCAACATATTATACAAGTCAATTTTCAATTAACGTAATTGGCGGGTTTGATTTCTTTATTCAGAGCTAAAATAAAAAACAAAAAAAAACGCATTTTGTTTGTTTATCACGTACATGCTTTGTCGTCAGTATTCAGACTGATACAATAAAAATCGTGATGTTAACAGAGAATAAATTTATACTGTATTTTTTTTATCTTTGTTAGGAGAGATAAAATGCGGTTTAACGTCAACAATCTAGGTCATTTCGGTACATGTTTATAATTTCAATACTACGCTTGTGTGTAGGGGTCTTTAGCTGTGGAAAGAAACCGGAGGACGCGGGTTGGACATGAGACCCTACTCCTTGATACGTACAAGCAAGGAATTGAAACCACACCAGACTTAGGCCTACTCTCATTGCGAATTCCAACTGCCAAGGGTTCTTTTACGTGCACGCCAATGTGTACAATGTGTATGCGTTGTCTCTTGCCAGTCCCTCCGTCCTACATCACTGGCAAGGGGATCGAACCACGCCGGAAAATCCCCGTGAACTTTCTCGGCGGCTACCTGGTGATTTCCAAGGAGTTGTAACAACGTTCGTGACAAATAACTTACTCTAAATTATTCAGTGAGTCATCAGATATTTAAGAGAATATATGATATAAAAAAATAAGTTTCTTTGTAAATATATATTAATAAAAAGCTTTAACAATATAAAGTATTTTTGCGCTATACAAATTCAGAATTTTTATTAAATGATGCATTTAATGCATAGTATATAAATGTCCCATGTAAATATAATACATTTGACAATAACTATCAGCGTTATATAGTATATTTTTTTATCTAGTTCGGATGTATTTTTGGACAGGTTAATATTTCAGTCTACAATAATAATATAAAGTATTTTTGCGCTATAAAAATTGAGAATTATTATTAAATGATGCATTTAATGCATAGTATATAAATTCCCCATGTGTAAATATAATACATTTGACAATAACTGTCAGTGATATATAGTATTCTTATCTAGTCCAGATGTATTTTTGGACAGGTTAATATTTCAGTCTACAATAAAAAAAAGAAAAAACGTGACATGGCCCTCGCATATCCCCGTTATATTTATTATCTTGGCCATTTATCATTTGTAATCCTTTTGTTATACTTTTCTAAACTTTGTCATTTTATCTGACAAAACACAAGGTGATAGTGACCTTAACTGTCGGGTCACTGATTAATCACCGTCTATCTTGACCCAATAAATGAAATTAAATGAAATGGGGTTGATGAAGACGGGCATACACCATACAGTGTGCTATGGGGGAAATTGTCCTGGACAGCGGCGCTACGACCTATACTCTTATATCGACCAATAAATGAAATTAAATTAAACGAAATGAGGTTTAGCGTTCTACTTTTGTGCACCAATCGAGTTCATAAAGATGAGCATAGGCCATGGAAGTTGGCCTCGACAACACTGGACCTCGTTTTTTTTAGTACTATCCGAACGACTAGACGGTGTTCCTTGAGTCGACAAACTCTCCACCCTGCACTATTAGACAGGGGGAATCAAGCTGGTAAATCCCTAGGAACGTTCGAACCAGAGACCCCCTGGTTAGTGACTGTTCCCCATGCTCCCCGAGCCACCGTCGCGCCTTTCTCCGAACAAAACAAACCTAATTGAATTTCGCAATATACTACTAACTGTCCATGCGAAACTGCAAAAAGAACAACAAAATTTGAACAATGAGAATCCAAACTTATTGTTAAAATCCCCGTCTCGACATGTAGCGCTGCCATACCAAAATTCTCCCATTTGTAATTCAAATAAATTTGTTAGATAAAACAATGCATATTAAAATTTCATGTGTACTCACCAATATTACGCAATACAAGTGTACTATGTGGTGACAGGTAAAATAAAATGCAGTTCCGGTTTTGAGTCGATGTGATGTTAAATCGGTTGATTTAAAGTCCAGATTCTATTTATATGCAGGTACAGTGTATAGTTTATATATAGTATACAGTAGTAAGACTTGAAGTCATGTGTTAACAGGCTGTTTCTGATCAACAAACGGCTCGACGAGCTTTTATAAACATTGGCGGTGACGTAGCAAACCACGTGATATTCATTCAGCTCTCGAGCTATAAATAATAAAGATCCTGGTGTCTCGATTATTGCGATCTCGCTAATAGTTAATGGAAAAATACGAACTGAAATTTGGCATTTTTTCGGTGAAAGCACCAAATGGCTTGGGGTTTGGTCTGATAGGATTGTCATAACTTGACAAAAACTATATTTCATGTGCCGAAGACTGAGTAGGGAAACCAACGGATTTTTTATTCGGAAGAGAGGGATGGGGTGGGACAAGTCTCTCTCTCTCTCTCTCTCTCTCTCTCTCTCTCAATAATATTGTTTCGGGTTTGACCGGGTTGCGTTTTCTGCGACCTCCGGTCTACTACTACCCGTGCAACACCATATCCTCACAGTGCTTTCGAGAATAAGATGTCATTGAGCCAAGTGGCTATAAGGCCCCTCCGCGCAAGCAAATTATTGAAATAAAATTGAACCTTACGTTAGTCCCGAAATGACCTAGTTTGTGTCGAGTGGACGTTACCCCCCCCCTCTCCTCTCTCTCTCTCTCTCTCTCTCTGAAACTATCGTTGCAGGTGAATAATTTATCAATTTATCATTGCTTGCTCAATGAATGAAATAAGTCTACCCGCCACCCCCGTCCCTTACTTCCATGGATCGAAGATAGTTATTGATGATTGGCCGTATACATCATCAAATATTCTATACAATATGGTTACTGTGGTATGATTTATTATTTATTGATTAGTGTTGATCATCACGTAACAACTTATAAAAACTCAGGTACAATCGATACAAGTTTAATGGACGAATTCAGCAAAATCGAAGGTAGGCGTGATACAAGTTGAATCATATCCCAGTCAATGGAATTTTACAATTAATGAAAGAAATATACGATTGTTATCCTGTTCTATTTCCACATTCAAACATTGTGTAGCCTATGCAGAACTTATCCTAGTCAATGCAATTTTTAAATCCACATTGGATATGTTGTGTAATATTATATTGCAAAATAAGAGTTATATCCACACCTAGGCCGGTTGGGTGACCGCTTGGTTAGCATGTGCGCGCTGTATCAGAAGGTCTGTCATTGAGTCAACTGGCGTGGTTTCGATTCCCTGGGGTTGTACGTGACAAAGAGTAGTGTCACCTGTCCAGCAGCGAAATATTGAAATAAAATTGAACCATGTGTTAGTCCCGAAATGACTTGGTTTGTGTCGAGTAGACGTTAAACCCCATTTCTCTCTCTCTCTCTATATATATATATGTATATCCACACTGGATTGACCAAGCCTTATAGCAAAGAACAACCAGGATTGTTTGTGTGAGATTGAGTAATATATTCATGGTACTCTTACGCGCACGCCAACATGTTCGCGGGACCTCAGTGTTTAGCCCAATCCGCTTGACAAGGCGCTGTCAGTGCCAAACCCTCCTTCCTGCACCACAAACAAGGGGTAACCACGCTGGAAAATCCCGTGGAAATTTTATTCCCTGTCAACACAAACTAAATTATTTCGGGACTAACATATAGTAGAATTTTATTTGAATAATTCACTTCCGCACTGTGGATGGAAACCGGTAGACTCAGAGACAAGCCTGGAAATAAGGCACCTGTCACTGACAATGTCAGGCACAGATTCAGGCTTTGTCAGGTTGTCAGGCACTGATTCGTCTTTTTTAATGATACATGTATTATTAATACATGTCTGGCACTAAGATGAAAATGTCCGGTATTATTTCATTAGTACTTGACATTTTGTCAGGTACATCTAAAACCGTTATTTCCAGGCCTGCTCAGAGAACAACAAAGTTTAAGATCAAATGCCTGCCCCTTTACCAAGTTTAAGATCGAAAGCCCGCTCATTTACCACCCAAACGCCCCCACCTTAATGTTAATATTGATCAGTCAATCAATAATATTGATTATTGATTAAGTGATAAAAGCTGATACAAGACATTATATAAATATATACAAACAGGATGGAGATTGATTATAGTTAAAGGGACAGTCCCGGATTTCATAAAACGACGTAAATAAATATGAGTTTAAATAAAGATGCATTATGAAAGAGCTAAATCGTTTTTTTTTTTATAAACAATATTTTTATTCAGAATGTCTGAGTGGGATTGGGGAACAGGCTTAGCCTATGTAAAAACCCCTCTCCATAGATAATATAAAAACAAAGAAACAAAATGGGTGAATCTGCATGTTACCGGTCTTTCTTTAGGCCTTAAATCTTATGTAATTTATTAATTAGAAATTTATTAAATTGCAAAGACTCTATCCCAAACGGATGCTCTTGATTTTCAACGGATTTAGACATGATTGATGGTTAATGATTTAATTTAAAAATGGGTAACTGAGACTTTGTTAGCTATGACAATCGAGGCTCTGCTATTCGCCAAATATTAATGAAGTAATTTGACTGAAAATTTCAGGATATTCCCTTTTCAGTATCTCGTTTTTAACTTTTATAGCGATTACTGTCAGCTCTTCATTTAAATCTTACATAACGCATCTTTATGAATAAAGTGAGCAAATTAAACCCTAAAATGTACGTTTATGTCGAATGGATATCAAATATTGAACGTCTCGTAGAGGGGGGGGGGGGGGTTACGTCCACTCGACACAAACTAGGTGATTTCGGGACTAACATATGGTTCAATTTTATTTCTATAAATCGCTTGAGCGTAGGGGTCTTTTGCAGTGGGAGGAAACCGGACGACCAGGACAAAGCCCACGAGGTTGGACAGGCGACCCTACTCCTTGTCACGTACAACCGGGGATTCGAAACCACGCCAGTTGACTCAATGACAGACCTTATGATACAGCACGCACGTGCTAACCATTCAACCCCCCCCCCCCCCCGGCGACGAAACCGGCTCTTAGACATTTTACGGGATTAAAAGGGCATTATGAAAGATTAGATAAAGAGCTGACAGTTCTCTCTATAATAGTTAAAACTAGATAATGTAAAGGGAATATGATGAAAATTTCAGTCAAATTACTCCATTCTTAACCGAGATATTAGAATTGGAATTATAGGCCTAGTCTCAATCATCATTACTTATGTCGGCACGACAATAAAACATAGTCTCGATTATCCATTTTTGGACTAAATCATCAATGAGCGTTGCGCAGCAAATCGGATTCAAATCCAGTTAAAATCCGACACATAAGATGGCATCTTCTCATGTTAATAAGCGCCTGATTAATAGTTTATATAACATTTCAGGCCTAAAGAGTGAGAGAGAGAGAGAGAGAGAGAGAGAGAGAGAGAGAGAGAGAGAGAGAGATGGGGTTTAACGTTCACTCGACACAAACTAGTTCATTTCGGGACTAACATCTGGTTTAATCTTATTTCAATAATGGACGTCGAACAGGAAATCGGATCCTAATCTAGTAAATATCGCAGGCTAGCGATGACATCGAGAGTTGATTATGGTGTGGATATGTTAATTAATGCCTAATTAATAGTTTATATAACATTTCAGGTCTAGAGAAAAACCTGCAGTAGGCAGATTTACCTCTTGTATAATGTATGTTTAAAGCGAGAACTTCAAATTTTCTAAGAAAGTCAAAACATAATTATTTCTATGTCTTTTTCTCAATAGGTTATCAAATCACTATTATACGATCATGGGCATTATTTCCCACCCTTAAACATCTATGACACAGGAAATAACAACACAATTACCTCCCCTGTTTTGCTATTGACCACATGGGGAAGCCATTTTCCAACGTTGGAATTTGAAGTTAAAAATGATATTTTTGCCAATTTCTCAGCTGGCAATAGCGAATTATAGGAATAATAGGATTATTCTTTACCAAATCAAACGGCGTATGTAGACAGGAATAACTAGACGCTAGAAATTTGCACTCGCCGAACATAACTGATTTGAAATTGGAGTAAAAACGGAAACCATTGAATGTAAATCAGTTTATATACATTCATACTACAGTATTATATGCGTTGCGACCCACTTTTGTCAATTTCTAGGTCCCAAATGTTAGCGATTTAGCTCCTTTAAATACATTTTAAAAATATAACTTGAAAATTTGCAATTGCAACTTTAACTAACGCATTGACTAAATGAGGTTTTACGCCGTACTTTTCTGCACCGTCTGGGCTAATTAAGACGGGTATACGTTATGCGTAGAATTTCGCCCGTGCAGCCGCGCTACTTCTAGTCCTATTTCAAATTACAACTGTCAAGGGTTCTTTTACGTTCACACCATCAATAGCATGAGACTTGCCAGGCACTCCGCCATGCACGACAGACATATGAAAACCATACCGGAAACTTGCGAGGAACACTTCCGGCCAACACAGAGATCGAATCCGTGACTTTTACTTAGCAGTCAAACTTCTGCAAGCAGATACATTCCCTCATATGGCTATCCAGTCTAGACACTCATGTAATGTAAAATTTGGAATATTGACAACTCCACATAGTAACTGATTTTTTTATATTTTTTCTTGGTAAAGGTATCTTATACAGGACTAGGATCAAAGTAATCATTTCATTTCGTTTTTTTTATACTTTCGATGGTCTCTACTACATGAAGATCTGAAGAGTTGTAGTGGAAGGTCGCGTCAGGAGTCATACGAGCGGTTTTTGACCCTATGACGTCAGACTTTTGATTTACTAACATTTTAATGTTGATATCGTTGACTGACGCAACAAATAACTGTTATAAATGAAAATATACGACACTAATAGATCAAAGTCGTCAGTTTATATACGTAATGTGTATTAGTTAATTAAATTGGTATTAATCTGGCAGTCTTCATTAAGTAGGTGTTTTGTCACTAAGATGTTAAAACTGTGATTATTGAATGATATACACCACTATTGTCCAGGTTAATGTATTTAATAGTAATGGGTGTTATAAATAGTCATGCTTTTACACCAGTAGTGACATCTTTTACAGCTAGTTACACACTTGCTAATTAATGACAACTGTATAATTTCTAACCACTTTCTATACATACTAAACATAAGTTTAGAATACTGATCACTTATATGATTTAATGACTAGAACTAAAAGGCCTAGCTTCATTAGTCAATGGGGGGGGGGGGTGTGGCCGAATGGTTAGCACGCGCGCGCTGTACCATACGATCTGTCATTGAGTCAGCTGGTGGGGTTTCGATTCCCCGGTTGTACGTGACAAGGAGTACGGTCGCCTGTCCAACCTCGTGGGTTTTTCCCGGGTCCTCAGGTTTCCTCCCACTGATAAAGACCTCTACCCGCATGCGAATGATTGAAATAAAATTGAACCATTTGTTAGTCCCGAACAGTGCCGGACTGGTGGGCCCCACCTGTCAGGTCATTAACCAAGGCATGAACGTCCGGGGGGGGGGGGGCTCCCCCTAGGAAAATTTTGGAAATTGACAACCGCAAATCCACTTTCCAAGCTTTTCAGACCAAAGCAGATGAAGGTAAATTTTTGATTTCCTGATACAATTAGATAACAGAATGACCTAAGAGCACTATCATTAGATGAATTTGAGAACTCTCTTGAGTGTCAAAAAAACCCCAAAACCTTTTATTCTCCGTGATGAAAATAATGCAAATTATAATATACATACAGTACACGTATTTGACAGTTCTGTTGACTTGACTCACATCACAGAATATAGCTAGAATCTTCGCACTCACAGAAGTAAACGAATATCATCATAAGCTCCTGAACCTCACGAGCTTATGATGAAATTTGTTTACTTCTGTGATGATAACTGATAATTAATTGTTCTCTAAGAAGTAACAAATTATTTCTTTAGCTTCAAGGATAGCCAAAGTAATCTTCAGGTCTTTTTCTTTCTCTTTTTTCTTTTTTCTTTATAGGCTTAGGCCCACTTTTTTTTAATGAGCTTAGGTCCAGGTGTACAGGTGGGCCCAGTCCGGCACTGGTCCCGAAATGACCTAGTTTGTGTCGAGTGGACGTTAAACCCCACGCCCCCCCCCCTCTCTCTCTCTCTCTCTCTCTCTCTCTCATTATTCAATGGTATCAGCGTTGATATTTCTACTGGGATTCCCAGCTCAATGCAACGCACGACAAAAACTCACCGTAACAGTCCCTTCCATAGGTTAATCCCACACATCAACCAGATCCTAGTGTAGTAAAGACAAGTATAACGACATTTTGAATTATAAAAAAACGAAACGAAATAGGATCTATGTTTTAATCAGATTGATATTTGATATGATGCCACAATTCCAAGATGGCGGCGATGACGTCATGCTCGGTGACTAGTCCATATAGTACGCTCGTACCTGTATTCTATTATACAATGGCGATCAATAATAATTAACCATTTTACGAGATAAAACTACACGCTTTGGTCATAAACGTCACAGAGTCTCGTCTATAAACTAGATTAAAAGACATAAATTGTCACGTTAATGCCAACCGGCCTATATATCGGCAATAATATACGAGATAACAAAAATTATGATAGGTTGCCAGAGGACAAGACAAAGGCGCATCAGAGAGTATTAAGTCGTCTGGGGCTATATAAGAGGGACTGTTAACATGCTAGGGTTTTTTTTTTTTGGGGGGGGGGGGGGCTAGTGGTCTAGAGTGACGCGCTTCGACCTCTAGCTGGCCGGTCACCTCGGGCTTGCGGCTGTGGTTTCGATCCCTGGTGTGAGCGTATGTGGCTTGGAGATAGAGCCGCCTTCTCAAGCTCGTGGGTTTACTCCAGGTACCCTGGTTTCTTCCCATAGGAAAGACCCCCGCGCGTGCGCTAAGATAATGAAAATGAAAAAATAAGACTTGTCTGCGATATCACCTTCGGTGGAAGCGGACGTTAAACACTGAGAAAAACATGCTAGTTTATTAAATAGGATGTTAAACTCTTTAGATAAGAATTTGTCCATAATTGCAACAAGAAGATTGTAAATAAAATGACAAGTTAAATACTCGATATCTATTGAAGAAAAGCGACGACCACGTGCATCTATTGTTTTCATAGTCCTATACTCATGTCGAATGTATGTATGGGAATATGTGAAATGAAATGAAATGGGGTTTAACGTGCTACTGTTATGCGCCGACTTGGCTAACGAAGACGGGCATACGCTTCGAATTCCAACCGCCAAGGGATCTTTTACGTGCACGCCAATGGGTACACAGGATCTCGGATTTTCGTCCCACCGAACGACTAAACAGCTGTCCTTGACAGGCCCTCCGTCATGCAACACTGACGAGGGGGAAACCAGCGAACGTCCAGGCTACCGAGTCAGCGTCTTACTCACTTAGTCACAGTGCTTAAAGGGGCTTGGTTAGCACGTGCGCGCTGTATCATAAGGTCTGCCATTTGAGTCAACTGGCGTGGTTTCGATCCCCCTGTTGTACGTGACAAGGAGTAGGGTCGCTTGTCGAACCTCTTGGGTTTTCTCCGGGTCCTCCGGTTTCTTCCCAAAGACACCTACGCGAATTATTGAAATAAAATTAAAATCATATGTAAGTCCCGAAATGACTTTCTCTCTTTCTCTCTCTCTCTCTCTCTCTCTCTTAAAGGAGCTAAATCTTCATTCTTTGGCACCTCGACACAAATGGACCGCAACGCATATAATAATGTAATATGAATGTATATAAACTGGTTTACATTCATTCGTTTCTGTTTTCAATGTAATTTCTAACCAGTTATATTCGGCGAAATGCGCGAAGGGTCCAAATTGATGGTAGTCTTTAGCATCTGGTTATTCTCATGTGGGGTAAGTTTTTAATTTTCATTTTGTCTTAACTATTGGATATCAGAAGCCCATCTTTCCACGGTAACTTTTTTAGGAAAGTAACAAATTTCTCACGGTTTAATCCCGGATTATACTCACTCGAATTAATTATTTAAGATAATCCCTCGGCTTGGATTCCATCAGATGAAAAACAGACTTGAAATAAATTAGCTTTCGAAAACACGTTAAGTTAATGGGGGGCGTGTTATAATATCATGACGTCATCTGACAATAAACAGACTTATAAATTAGCGATCTAGCTACCGTAGATTCCAAAATGACGGAAAGTTCAACTTCAAAGAAAAGTAGACCTGTTTTTCATCCGATTCTTTCAAGAAAGAAAAAGCGAGAGGGGAGAAAAAAATAAAGAAAATGTAAAGTGTACCATTTACACAGGGGGCAGCATGGGTCGATGGAATTTTGCTATATGTTATCCAGGCGCGTGTCCAGTGCGAGGAGGGCGGGGTCCAGGGGAGAGCCTATACATTTAAAACAGTAAATTGCCTTTAGAAAAGCCCCCAGATGCAAGGAAATTGACTTCAAACTATCAAAATTTTCTGCGAGGGGAATCCCATATCTTCGTTTTCTGCGTGGATTGAGATATCCGGATAGAGCAGAAACCTGAACAGCGACCGCGAGATATGCCTTATCAGTCGTTTACAGCTTCTGGTTCCGTCATGAGCACCAACTGGGCCTGTTTCACGAAAATTTAACTATGATAAAATCCAAATTTTAGGTCATTTCGGGAATAACATATGGTACAATTAATTTTATTTCAATAATTCGCTTGCGCGTAGCAGTGGGAGGAAACCGGCGAACTCGGAAGAAACCCACGAGGTTGGACAGGCGACCCTACTCTTGTCACGTACAACCGGGGAATCAAAACCACGCCAGTTGACTCAATGACAGACCTTATGATACAGCGCGCGCGTGCTAACCATTCGGCCACCCCACCCCCACCCCACCCGCACACACCCAGCGCCCAACCACCCCTTCATAAACATGTACATATAAAGTAAGTGCATATTTTCTGTTGTTATTTTGGAAGGGGGAAGGAACTCTAGGGACCCATCTCACGCTGCAGCAAACTGTTCATTATATACCTTATACATATGAAGCTCTAAACGACCGTCTGTTTCTTGTCTTGTATATACATTGTCATTAAAGATGGGTTCCCGCGTACAAACTGGGTGATTTAATGGTATATATGGACTCAAAACATATTCAAACTAATTAATTTCTCATAATTATGCTTCAAATCCTTCTCAAACATTGTAATTGCGAAGGAATGCCCTGCTATTAAAATTCGATCAAACCAGGTCATGTTTACGTCCCGTCTTGGGAGTCAGAGGAGAATTCATTGCATACATAAGACGATGTTGTCTTTAATCGCTTACTATTTATTACAAATATCGAATCCTAATTAAATTCTCGGATTATCCACTACCCGCGTCTTTTCCCGTCATTTTTATCCCAGAAAGTGTTGTACGCCTAACTCTTCATAAAGTTTATCAACTTGTACATCAAGCGCTCAATGTTCGCGTGTGACCTTTGACATCACGCGTGCAGAAATTCTTAATCGTCGGGCTGTTGATTAAGGGAACTCTTACATTTTTGTCCTGTATACGCTCCATGAGTGTTTTTCGGGGAATCCATAATTTTATTAGTAAGATTGGATATCTCTACTTTCCATATATACCAAAATTGCCATACTTTTATTGGAAATAACCACACGATAAATACTTTTCTGGGAACCCATCTTTAAATGTAATTTCTTCAGGGATGACTTTAATGAATGATCGATAACTTAATTGTACTTGCTGATTAAAATACGGAGGATAGCCAGACACTAGATGACTATTTCTAGAAGATGTATCTTGATTATTATTCCTAATCTCTTGTCTCTTGTTTACAGGAATTAGTTTGATTCCGGTGTAGCAAATGAAATGAGGTTTAAAGTCCTATTGTTCTGCTCCGACTGGACTAATGAAGACGAACCGGTATAGCAACATTTATAGTATTAAGTTCATTTGTCCCGTCCCCATCTCGACATCTCTGTACTTATTCTTTGCTAAACAAATAAATAAATTTTTTTATTTATTAACAATGCCAACGTCTGTTCAGTGCGGTTAGGGGGTTGGATGGTCGAATGGTTAGCACGTGCGCGCTGTATCATAAGGTCTGTCACTGAGTCAACTGGCGTGGTTTCGATTCCCCGGCTGTACGCGACAAGAGGTTGGATCGCCTCTCCAACCTCGTGGGTTTCCTCCGGGTCCTCCGATTTCCTCCCATTGCTAAAGACCCCTTCGCGCAAGCGAATTATTGAAATAAAATTGAACCATACGTTAGTCCCGAAATGACCTAGTTTGTGTCGAGTGTACGTTAACACTACCCTCTCTCCCCCCCTCTCTCTCTCTCTCTCTCCAGTGCGGTTAGATTGGGTATGGTGGGGTGAGTCTGTTGTCAAAGATTAAACTAAGGGACAGTCACAGATGTACCCACTAAACCTGCCGATCTGCGTCGACGGAGTAAGAAAGCGTTGACATTTTTCAGTATTTGTTTCAATATTTAATTTATCATTTTCTATCAGGAGTCCAACTCACTCACCTAGTTCCGTGATTTATTTGTTTGGACGCAAGTGTTCAGATTTTGCGATGCCCCCTTATAGTCCAGAACAGTAGGATGTTAAACCCCATTTCATTTTATAGCAAAGTCCAGAACAGTAGGGCGTTAAACCCCATTTCTTTTCATTTCATTTTATAGCAAACTCTTCAGTGCTAAATATAAAGTCATTGTCTGTCAACAAATATCCCATTGAGCAATATTAAAAAAAAAAAAATCCATGAACTCTATCACACACTTTTAGAATAAAAGTGACCCGTGTTTAAACTTTACAATTTTAATTTTTTTATATTCAATCATTTTATGATTAAATGGACAATCGCAATTAAATTTTGAAAATCCACTGAGAACGTTTCTTCTGTATTGTGTTCACGAACATAAGAGTTAACGGGGCAAAATTTAACTCATCTATTACAAGGACCGATTTGTATGTATCTAAATTCTCGGATCTTCGATGTAAACGTTGCGACCATATTAGGAAAACAATATATTGCATAACTTTACTTTTAGCGCCAACGACAGTATATGAATTGTGACGCAAAAAAAAACAACCCCATGTCTTGACAGTTAATTGTGTCTCCATTTTTACATCGGAGACATGGGTACACATCTACGGGATACGCAACCATGGACGGGATTGTCACATTAAAAATGGACCCTTTTTTGTTAATAGATAGTCTTTAGATGTGCACAGCACCTATAATTAAATTTCTTCGTTTTATAAAATTAAAGTCGATGACATAACAAAGAGAAAAAGGTAATGGAAAATCATTTTATTTAAAAATACTTTCATCGACTTAATAGTCAATATCTCCCACTCACTGTTCCTAAATTATACCCATTACGTGTAGGATAAAGCACGAGACTGAGGTTATGCTGGGGAAAGAAAGACTGAAGAAAAAAACCCGAGAAAAAGAAACCCCGAGGCCGGCAGGCCGAGACTTTATCTTGCTTATAAACCGTCTATGTTTACATGTACGCAAGATGAGAATATCCCAGAATTCCCGTAAGAAAAACCTTATATCATGTTTTCTTGTGAAAAAAAACCTACCCTGGAAGAATAACCCGTTACAGGTTTAAAGAAAAACTTTCAGAAGAATAACCCCAAATTTCCGTGTATATCCAAAGCCGCCCCGACTTTCAGACCGCAAGTTATTGCGGGCATAGAATAACCCCAAAGATCAAAGAGATTTACCGTTACAGGTTTATAAAACATATTAACACACGTATGTACAGGTTCTTTGGTAGTTACCTATATACTATGTAACCATAGACAATTGAAACTATAGACAATTAAAACCACAGCGTTACTATATATGTAAATATGTATAAATTGTTATTTTTTGTACATCTCTATACAATGACATTGAAACTTAGTAAACCAGTGTTGAAGTGTCGGCATACCTTTTGTCTTGTTATCGTGTACCGTGCAACGATGTATTGCAGCTTTACGGTTGTGCTAATTCTTTTGGATATAGTAGATAAAGTACAAGTACGTCTATTAGTAAGTGCAGTGGGACTTCACCACACATAATTTACACAAAACGAATCTACGGACAAGCCACAATACGCAGAAATCACAAAGGTACATATCAAATCAAGTGAATGGAACCGGGGGCTAGATAAATACATAAATAAAGAAAAAATACGTCCAGTCAAAAAACTCAACCACTTTACTGCATTCTGGTATACATCAAATCATATTAAGCGAGATGTCTGCTCTTTCTCGAGCGTCATGTTAAGCTAGCTGTCGGCTGACAGCAGTTTTTAAATTGATTTATGCACATAGACGACTTCTACCGCGATGCCTTTAGCGTTGTATCTGTTTTATTTATGTATATAAACACAGTGATGTTGTGGATTCACTGACCACGAGAAATTGTAGGAGGAAATACTAAATAACCAAGTAATCTGTTTTTGTTTTCATAGACAAAGTACACGCTAAGTTGTTTCCCTTGCACTTTTACGATCAATCACGAGCAAAGATGTATGGATGGTCGAACAATAGCCCCCTTTGTAGCCCATTTAGCGCAACAGCAGATAGTGCATTGCATATTCTAAAAATAAAAAACTGAACATCTTAGTGCACAGTAAATTAGACCAGTCCTCACCCTAATGTCGGGTTTGTTTATTTAATATAATAGTGTGTACTTCTTATACCACTTTATGTTAAACTCGTTGATATTTCTTATCAATGCTTGGATATTAATCGCTGCATAGAAATAGGGCGTCAATCTCAGTTGGGGTGGTAGTTGGGGTGGTAGTGGTGGTGGTGGGAGGGGGGGGGGGGGGAATGCTGAGGCTATATGCCCAAAAATTTTCTTTGTCACCCGAATTTTCAGAATGAATCAATCATAAACTAAAAGGAATTTTCCACAAAACGGTGCTGGCTGTTTGCACAATTAAACATCAATATTAATCAAAAAACAACTTACCCAGCGGGCACAGAACGTTGTGACAACGTTTTTCAGAGGTTGTATCACAACGTCTGAAATAAGTCAGCTGTAGGTTGTTTTGCAACAAACTCTTACGTTGTGACAACGTTGTACGGACGTCAAAGCAACATTGTCACAACGTTGTGTGGTGGTTGACGAAAAGTTGTGTGGTGGTTGACGAAAAGTTGTGACAACGTTGTACGGACGTCAAAGCAACATTGTCACAACGTTGTGTGGTGGTTGACGAAAAGTTGTGACAACGTTGTACGGACGTCAAAGCAACATTGTCACAACGTTGTGTGGTGGTTGACGAAAAGTTGTGACAACGTTGTACGGACGTTCAAGCAGCATTGTCACAACATTGTGTGGTGGTTGACGAAAAGTTGTCACGACGTCAGAATTTTGTTGTTTTGCAACGTTGTGTGGTGGTTGGCGAAAAGTTGTCACGACGTCAGAATTTGTTGTTTTGAGGTTGTATAAAACCCAGTATAAGCCCCATCCGAACTCCCTACAGTTCTGCCCCTACTGGACTAACGAAGACGGGAATAGGCGGCCGGGCAGGATGGAAGTTAAATTAGGTGTGTGTGCGGGGAAGGGG
This sequence comes from Patella vulgata, assembly GCF_932274485.2. NCBI lineage: Eukaryota > Metazoa > Mollusca > Gastropoda > Patellidae > Patella > Patella vulgata. The sequence goes on along the minus strand of NC_065883.2, from coordinate 71,360,203 downwards.
GGGGGGCTTAAATGCCCGACAGATTTGGGCCACGGTTTTGACATAGTGAAACGATACGCGAAGTTTCAACACTCTCACTCAATTAGAATCAAAGTTATTGTGTCCCATCACAACCAATCTAATTGCTTCTTTCTGAATAAAATCAGTATCAATTAATAGGACAATACGTAGTTTCAAAACATTCAATTCAAACGATTATATTACAGACAATATTAATGCTAGAGTCATATAACTTTGCAGTAATGGGTAAAGGTAATAGAATCTGATCATTAAATTTTAAGTAATGGTCATGTAATGAGTAATGGAAGATTTCAAAAGTAATGAGTAATGGAAATGTAATTAATTACATTCCGAAAATCATGTAATGGTCAATTACATTTCAATTACATTTAATGGCGCATTTTTGAATGGCATTTAGTAATTGGAACATAATCAAAAAACACACTTTTATGGAATAACAATTACTATGGTTTATTTCACTGCAACGTTTCAACAAGATTTCACAAGTCATTTTCAAGCATATATATACAAATAAATAAAATGAGAAAGATATGAATATATATATAAACATCAGTGGGAACTATCCAATGGTATGCAAGGAAGGTGAACATGAGTAGCTATCACAAGCTATTGATGAAACAACGGTAAATAATCGTATATACTAGGATTAACTCATTATACAATTAAAAGATCAAACAGAGGATTGTTGAGATGTACTGAAACCATACACATTATACTATATAATTGAAACCAGTTTAAAAGAAAATAAGGCATAGATCTATACATGATTAACTAAATATACATTCATAAAAGATCAAACAGAGGATTTACAGAAATATATTAAAACCATACTCTTATGCATTCAGTGATAACTAGAGTTTTAAAAGAATATAACAAGGAAACATATTTAATGTTATTACATTTTATTACTATTTAAAGATTAGTGCTAATTTAGCATTTAATCAATCAGATTTAAAGACATGGTAAAACTATTGTCTTTAAATCTGATTGATTAAATGCTAAATTAGCTCTAATCTTTAAATAGTAATAAAATGTAATTATTTACTTTCAATGTAATGGGTAATGGTAATGAATGATATTGCTAAAAATGAGAAAGTAATTGTAATGCAATTGGTACCGTAATAATAATAAAAATTTATTTATTTATAAAGCGCCTGTTACCAATATAAAACACTGCTCAAAATGGCTTATAAAGATTATAATAAAATATGACATGTAATAAACAAATTAAAACTGTACATGTACTTAATTGGTCCCTCTTCTGTCGGGTGCATATTTTAGATGAGCCGAAACTGCTGTTATTATCTCGGCTTCCTTGCAGCTCGGCTGACTGATCATTACACTATCTGAAGAATACAAAAAAACTGTATATTTACTCTGTCAAATTTTGTAAATTATATAATTGAGTCCGATCAAAAAGGTCGTCTTAAAGCTGTAACAGATAATTCTGCATCCCATGAATTATGGAGCAAAGGTGGCTAATTGGGTAAAACGCTGGCTCGCTTGTCTGGAGGTCGCATTTTCGATCCCTACATTTGCCGAGAAAGTTCAGTAGGCCTGACAAGGACAATTCGTTTGGATGGTATGAAAAACCGAGGCCACGTGTACACATTGACGTGCAAGTAAAAGATCTCTTTGGCAGTTGGAATTCGATATAAGAGTAGGCCATAGTGCCGCTGCCCGGGCAAAATTTCCATCATAGCACGCGGTATGGCTCATGCCCGTCTTCATTAGCCTAGTCGGAGCAGAACAGTAGGACGTTAAACCCCATATGAATTATATTATATATGACCCAATAACACATTCTATATGAGACATCGCTTGTGTTATAACTTTCATATTCTCCATGAATTTGTACGTGTAAGAAAGGCTTGGGTGTAAATTACAAAAAAAAAAGATCAATACTCATCGATGAAGTAATAAAAACTCCTGTATGCCCATACCATGTTTGATTATCCGATATTTAAGGATATGTTCGTAAATTGAGTATGATAAAAACAAACCTTGGACAACTTTGTAAATTTCTAAGTCCATTATGGACCGCCTCCCTTTATTTCCCTTTAAATTAAATTGGGCCATTAGGGAATTAGACATCAACCTGTTAAAATAAAAAGACATACTGTTTATGCGTTTGACAATACCACGAATTTTGACTTTCCATTCCTTGACACCTAGAAATGGACATAAATGGGTTGCAACGCATATAATAATGTAATATGAATGTATATTAACTGATTTACATTCAATCGTTTCTGTTTTTACTGTAATGTCTAATCAGTTATGTTCGGCGAAATACGCGAAGAGAGAGAGAAATGGGGTTTAACGTCCACTTGACACAAACTAGGTCATTTCGGGACTAACATATGGTTCAATTTTATTTCAATAATTCGCTAGCGCGTAGGGGGTCTTTTTAGCAGTGGGACGAAACCTGAGGACCCGGAGAAAACCCACCAGGTTGGACAGGCGACCCAACTCCTTGTCACGTACAACCGGGGAAAAAAACGGTTAAAAAAAATTACAAACCGATATTCGTTTTCATATCATATTTGACATTCAAAACCAGGAATGGTAGCCAAAAATGTTTTCATTCACTAAAGACTATATAAATAGTTCATACAGCACGAGTGCATATATCACTTGTCATTTGTAATATATCACAAGTTTTGTATACGTTACATTACTATTAACACTCCCTGCAAAGCTTCATGAAATTGGTAACCCTATACATTTAAAGATAATAGATACTGGGAAAGTCCATTATACAATACTATAAATATTGTAATGGCCCCTTCCAATTCCAGACATAGATTGAAATAGCTCTTTCTAAATCCAGACATAGCAATTAACCAAAAACTAAATGATTAAAATGCAATACAATTATAAAATAAAAACACTAAAGTTTCAAAACTAAAATAAATCATTTAAGAGGTAATAAAACATATTTAAAATACTCAATTTACTTTGCAAGGAGGGTTCAATAATGAAATGACAATAGAAGTTCGGCTACCAGTAGAAAATAATCTACAATTACCGAAACAATTAATTCTTTTATATCATAATTATTTCTAAATGGACACAAAATGTTAATTAATCGTAACATACCTAATTTTCAACTTTTACGCCTTCTAGCAACTTATAAAACTCAATAGTTTATCACAGCTCTAATAAAGCAGCCATGTTTGGCTAGGATTCCTTTTTGGCGGAAAGATGTTTAAATTTGATTGGACCAACTGTCAACCTTGGGTGTGTTTTAAAATAAAATATGTATAAGATAATTAATCTTGACCTTTATTGGGTTTTTTTTATATACCGGTACATTAAATATAGATATTTTGCAATTAAGTTATGAACGTAATTAAGTTTTAAAGGTGTATTAAACCTTTAATAAATGTTTTTAAAATTTTTTTTTTACCTATTCATTGCGGGTTCTTTATAAACGTTTCATAAACGTTAAAAAAAAAAATCATATTTACGGTACTACGTTTTAATGGAAAATTTTGAAAGAAAACATCAATTATGAACGTTATCTAAACATATTATATTAAACATTTTTATCAATATTTATCGAAAACTTCTGAAAAACATACACTTAAAACATTTAAAAAACGTTTGATAAATATTTTTTTTTTACATAACCTTTTAGAAACAAAAAAAAAATAACAAAAACAAAAACAAAAAACGTTTTTAAAATATTTTGTGCTTGCTGGGATTCACTTAGACCTGTAATTAATTAAATAATGGCCAGGTTTCACACTTATATATACTGAGCGCCATGGAAAACGCATCACTTAGTTTTTCGTATAACAAAATGATCCTGTAAACATATCTTATTTATTTTGCTTCTTATTGTGAACAATATTCAAATGGGAACACATCAATAACAACACATTTGTACACTCATGGATGTTTAATCTGTAATCAACGGTACAAAGTCAGATGTGTGTCCTCCGCGGGCTCTTACGCACGCTGTGCAGCGACGTCGCATGGAATTAACCAATGTTTGAAAGAAGGCCTGGGGCAAATTGTTCCATTCTTGGACAAGAGCAGCTTCTAAAGCAGCAATGGTGTGCATCTGTGGTCTCCGATACAGACGGCGTCCAATCGCATCCCAGACATGTTCTATCGGTGCCATGTCCGTAGACATGGCTGGCCAGTCCAAGACATTGATGTTGTTAGCAGCCAGGAAGTCCATACTAAAACGGGCGGTATGCGGACGTGCATCATCCTATTGGAAGCGCTGAAGTTGTGGGTGCGCTCGAAACATCGGAACAACAATTGGTTGCAAGACATCATCACGGTAGGCTACAGCATTAACGCGACCCCTGCAAATGTGTAGGGCGGTCCGGTGATGAAATGTGAAGCCTCCCCACACTATTACACTTCCCCCCCACCCCATCGATTCGTTTCGAAGATGCAGCAGTCTGCAAGACGTTCCTCAAGACGTCTACACACATGTTGACGGCCATCAGCGTGATAAGGATGAAAGCGACTCTTATCACTGAAGAGCACACTTTGCCAGTCTACTCTTCTCAATGTCTGGTGTGTCCTTGAGCCCATATCAAACGCCGCTCACGGTGAGGATAGCTCCAACATAAGGTCGTCGTGCACGGAGTCCTACTTCTCTTAGACGACGTCTTACGGTGTTGGCACTTACTGGTCCTTGTCTTCCGACGACTGCTGCACCTGTTCGAGTCGCTGGGCGGAATCTGTCACGCAGATGAGTGACCAGGACGTTGACGGTCACGTGTTGATCCAGTAATTCGAACACGTTCCACCAACCTTACAATAGTGGACTGATGACAATTGAAGTGTCTGGCAATAATAGCACGTGTAGACATGCCAGCCCTGGACATTCCCATGGCTTCATTCCGTTGATTTTCAGTAAGTCTCGGCATCTCTAGCTCGATTCCTTCACACGTCCAACAACAAATTACGACAGATTGATGTTTCACAGTTCATGTACAACACATTAATTTGAAAACATGCTTTTAAAGGGCTCACACACAATGCTGCACGTGAATATTGGGTTTTTCATGTGCATCTTATGCAATTTTTTTGGTGCACACGGGCCGAAATTTTTTGCGTTTGGGAGCATTGTGTGAAACAATAGTTCATAGTATTGCATAATATTATACATACAAAACCACCTAGTAATAAAATATTTGGGAAAAAAAGTGATGCGTTTTCCATGGCGCTCAGTAATATAACGGTATCTACTTAAAATGATCATTTAAATACTTAACTTCATTATTCTTTTATTATCATTTCTTTTTTTTATACCGGAATAGTATTATTAAATTTACATTAGCACTATTAGATGTCGATCTACGGCTGTTTTTATTAATAATTTGTTTAGTGAAGCCGAATGATAAAATCGCGTTAAGTCTACCAACTACCAAGCGTCGATCGAGATTTTGCCGTGGGTAACAAATCTCCGTAAAATCAAATAGCCCAGTGACGTGTAGTATAGATCAAATGGCTTGCTATGTGTTGAAAATTATTCGTTTAACGGCAATGTATATGAGTAATATGAAAAAACTAATGATGAGAGATTTCATTTAGATTAGATCTACTTGCGCAACACATCAACGCAAATGTCTAGCCTAGACTAGTGCAGATCACGTCAGTCAGTTCTAAATTCTACGTCGCTTGGCCTAGACTCGTGTATTCTGAGCGGACTGACACAATCATGCAGCTGGTCCAGCTAGTTTTAATAGTTAAAGCGAGAATTTCATATTTTCTAAGAAAGTCAAAACATAATTATTTCTATATCTTTTGCTCAATAGGCTGTCAACTCACTATTATAGGATCATAGGTATCATTATGACGCTTATAAAATCATTCACACCGGAAATAATAACACAATTACCACCTTTGTTTTTCTCCCCCCCCCCCCATGGAAAAACTATCTTCAAACGTTTGAATTTGAAGTTGAAAATGATATTTTGGCCAATTTCTCAACTGGCAGTAGTGAATTATAGGAATAATAGGATTATTCTGTAACTTAAAAATATAACTTAAAAATATGAAATTCACTCGGCACAGCTGCAGTCTGAGTCTGTGTTTTGAAATGAACGTCGCCACTTACACCGCGGTCGTCAACGAAGTCCATGCCTACCTTACCGGTAATCAAATTCGAGGGGCTTTCATATTCAACTTAATAATAATAGTCCCTGTTACTACATGATGTATGTATAGATGCGCGTGTTTTACATACATGTAAATATAGTTGGTGTTTTTGTTGTTTTATAGCCAATGATAATGCTGTAGCGTAGGTAGCCTAATGTTTTGTTTGTATACTGTCTCTAATAGCCTAATGGGGTGTTAAGATACAATATAATTTTATCTGATCTTATATTAGCCTTAGAAGAAGCAATTGACGATTTTTATATCCCTTCCACATACCCAGTTGAGAGTTAAAATAATAGAACTTACCTTCGGCACGAACCAAAAAACCAATATGGCGTCCCAGAAGCATCTTTCGCGGCAACATTAGAGTCACGTTATCAGTATCCGCGGGAAAAAAACCCGCTAGTGTTACCAGATAATTTACTGAAGAATTAACCGGAATATTTGTCAGCTTCTAGTTGTTTTACAATAAGCCTTAATTAAAATGTATTATAGCTTGTATTGTGTTATTCAATTTCGATCTACGTCGTTAACCAATACAACTGTACCCAAGATCATACGTCAATTTCTATAGATAAGCGCATTGCAATTCCTGTTTTAGGCCCGTATTATGCACTGAATTTGTGTAGCAAACGCTGCACACTACACAATATGCATTAATCACCATTTTCTGTGCTTTGTGTTATTATTTCAATTGCAAAACACCGAATGTAAAAACAGCGACATTTAGGTGCGGGAGAGGCATCTCGTTTACAGTTCATAATACATTTTGTATAATACATGACGGACGTAAACGCCTTTTCTTGCTTTCCCAACCCGTGTGCTCAGCAACATGAAAGCAGGCCAGTATTGCCTATTTATTACACCAATAACTTTAATGCATTAAAGGAAATTATGATTTCCGAAAAATTATAAAGCAAATAAATGATCGATGTCGCACACCGCCGAGTGGGACCCGACGAAATGTTTTAATCCGCAATCAATGCAGTACAAATTCGCCGTGTTCAATGACAAGAAAGTGAAAATGTTATATTATACTTAAAAGTCATCGAATTTGGGGCCCTTTATTTTACTGACAAGAAAGCAAAATATTTTCTTCCAAATAACATTCTGAAAGTTCCGCTTTCACTTTCTCTCGGGATTTTGAATGTGACTTTTTACCTAAATTGCTGCCGGGAACAGGGAATGTCAGGCAATGTCATGACCTTGACTCAGGTTACAACCCCAAAAATGACCTTGCGGGTGCGGGTCACGACTTTGACCTTGACATTTATTAGCGAAAGTCTGGGTGGTACATGAAGTTTTGGGACTTTTTCGATCCCAAGGTCAAGGGTCAGGTCAAAGGTCAAGGCCCCATTCGAAAGGTCAATGAGTTGCCTATCCATGGTCATGACCTTTGATTTGCCGCGCAGACCCGGGGCCTCACCATGTGCCCGGGAGCATCCGACTCAGTAGATATTTTGGTGACCTTGACCCTTTCAGATGACCTTGACCTACCGTGGTCATGTGGACCAAGATGACATTTTGGAAGGTCAAGGTCCAGTGGTCCTGACTTTATTAGATGGGCCTCTAGGGTTCAAAAACCAAAATACTTCCGGGGCCCCTAGCGGGTCAAGGTCACGACTTTTGGTTGCCGATTTTAAAAAATGAAGAACAAATGTTGGGTCAGTCTATCGGGTCACCAAATCCCGGGGCGATTGGAAGACATTTTTTGGGCAAATTTCCCTAGAAAGTGAAATAGCTGAGTATTACAGCGGTGTGGTCTAAGGGCAGATAACTCGCCCATCACAAATCGGATCCGACGACCTTGAGGTCGTGGCTATTTAAACTAAATTGACCCCTGGGAGTCTCGTGGTGACCTTGGTTTGACAATCAGAGGTCAAGGTTCGAACTTCTATATATGACGTTTCGATAACGTTATGACAACGTTGTGACAACGTTTTAACAACGTTGTCACAACAATCTGTATATGACGTTTTGATAACGTTGTGACAACGTTGTGACAACAACCTATGACGTTTTGATAACGTTTTGAAGACGTTGTGACAACGTTGTAACAACGCCGTGACAACAACCTGTATATGACGTTTTGATAACGTTGTGACAACGTTGTGACAACAACCTGTATATGACGTTTGAATAACGTTTTGATGACGTTGTGACAACGTTGTGACAACAACCTGTATATGACGTTTTGATAACGTTTTGAAGACGTTGTTACAACGTTGTGACAACGTTGTAACAACGTTGTAATAACGCCGTGACAACAACCTGTATATGACGTTTTGATAACGTTGTCACAACAATCTGTATATGACGTTTTGATAACGTTGTGACAACGTTGTGACAACAACCTATGACGTTTTGATAACGTTTTGAAGACGTTGTGACAACGTTGTAACAACGCCGTGACAACAACCTGTATATGACGTTTTGATAACGTTGTGACAACGTTGTGACAACAACCTGTATATGACGTTTGAATAACGTTTTGATGACGTTGTGACAACGTTGTGACAACAACCTGTATATGACGTTTTGATAACGTTTTGAAGACGTTGTTACAACGTTGTGACAACGTTGTAACAACGTTGTAATAACGCCGTGACAACAACCTGTATATGACGTTTTGATAACGTTGTGACAACAACCTGTATATGACGTTAGAATAACGTTTTAATGACGTTGTGGCAACGTTGTGACAACGATGTGACAACAACCTGTATATGACGTTTTGATAACGTTTTGATGACGTTGTGACAACGTTGTGTCAACAACCTGTATATGACGTAAATACAACGTCGAATATTGGTCGAAAACACGTTGTACAACGTCACGACCAATATTGACGTTGTCACAATGTTGTAACAACGTTGCGTGCCCGCTGGGTAATGTTCCACATTCTCTAATGTTTGTGCCCGAAAAACGGACGGTTCACCGAATATACCCCCCCCCCCCACACACACACCCTGTGGCTCCTACGCCTATAAATCGACCCATGTAAAAGATTTGGTTAAAGACATATTGCATTGCACTATTTAAAATAACGTGCTATTTCACCATAGAGAAAAAAATTAGCCGCCTTGTCGTAGACCTTAACCATCAGTGTTTATTCTGGAGAGGTCAAGGCCACATGTAATGACACCACTGCTATCAGTATGCATTTTAAAATATACAAGTTATGGTATACAGGGCGGTGTATAATCGTAAGTAGACCCCATTTTTACGTTCATAGTTAAAATATGAAAACGGACTTTAAATAATTAAAGTTGACGTAAAACTTCTACTCCGATTGAAATGTTAAAACAAACATTTCATTCGGAGTTGAAGTTTTACGTTGCTTTGATGTGATATACGAACAGAAATATATAGGCTACTAGTTGAAAAACTACTATGTCTCCAACTGCCTTCGCAGACCATGTGACGTGCCTATTAAAAGTCTGCTAGACTTCGATCCCTGCATTGGCCGAGAAAGTTCAGCGGGATTTGCCGACGTGGTTTCCCCTTGTCAGTGGTGCAGAACGGAAGGCTTGACAAGAACAGATGAGACGAAAACCCGAGACCCCGTGTATACATTGGAATGCACGTAAAAGATCCCTAGGCAGTTGGAATTCGATATAAGAGTAGGCGATAGTGCCGCTGCCCGGGCAAAATTTCCCTCATCGCACACTGTATGGCGTATGCCCGTCTTGATTAGCCCTGTATAGGAGCAGAACAGTAGGACGTTAAACAACCCCATTTCATTTCATTTCATTTAAGTCTGGTAGACACTTCGGGGGGTTGGATGGCCGAATGGTTAGCACGTGCGTGCTGTATCATACGGCCTGCCATTGAGTCAACTGGCGTGGTTTCGAATCCCCGGTTGTACGTGACAAGGAATAGGGTCGCCTGTCCAATCTCGTGGGTTTTCTCCGGTCCTCCGGTTTCCTCCCACTGCTAAAGACCCCTACACGCAAGCGAATTATTGAAATAAAATTAAACCACGTTAGTCCCGAAATGACCTAGTTTGTGTCGAGTGGACGTTAAACCCCATCTCTCTCTCTCTCTCTCTCTCTCTCTCTCTCGCTAGACACCTCATAGAAGTCTGGAAATAATTTAAATTAATCTCGGGTTGATACTTTGAATTCTAACATAAAGAACTTGAAGTCTGTTCTTAAATCAATTAATTTAACATTAAAGGAGCTAAATCGCTAACATGTGGGACCTAGAAATTGACAAAAGTGGGTCGCAACGCATATAATACTGTAATATGAATGTATATAAACTGATTTACATTCAATGGTTCCGTTTTTACTCCAATTTCAAATCAGTTATGTTCGGCGAAATAAGCCAGCAGTCTCAAGCGAGTGCAAATTTCTAGCGTCTGGTTATTCCAGTCTACATACGCCGTTTGATTTGGTGCAATGTGTCTAGCCTCGTCCCTCGAGTCTCTTGATACAACTGGGGCTGAAGCGCATTATGGTACACGATTCGTGTACCAATGGTAAAATGTTTATTTTGTCTTAAATATTGGATATCAGAAGCCCATCTTTTCCTGGTAAGATCACATCAATGTTGATTTAAATTGACAAATAATTCGTGTTTTCAATGTTGAAGATTTTGGATGATATTGAGTTAGAGACTTAGCTACTTTAAACACTACAGCTATCAAGATGTTAGGTATTTGTTTTCTTCAGACAAAGATTTTCAAAATAGTCTTAATTTTGACGAAATATTAGACATCAAAAGTACAACATTAGAGAAATGGAGACTAAGAAATCTTACATTGAGTGGGAAAATTTTATTAAATAAAATATTTGACTTGTCAAAAATATCCTATCAAGCCAGAGAAAACCCGCGAGGTTGGACAGGCGATCCTACTCCCTGTCACGTTCAAGCATAATCTAAACCACGCTACTTGACTCAATGACAGAAATGAAATGAAATATGGTTTACCGTCCAACTGGGCTAATGAAGACGGACATACCCCATATCATGTACTGTGGGCGAAATTTTGGACGGATAACGGCGCTACGGTCTACTCTGATATAGAATTACAATTGCAAAGGGATCTTTTACGCGACTGGACAACAGTACTGTTATTGTCAAGTCCACCGTCCTGCGCAACTGACAAGGGGAAACCACGCCAGAAAATCCCTATGAACTGCCTCGGCCAACACGGGGATCGAACCCGCACCCTCCAGACTAGCGAACCAGCTCCCTACTCATGTAGCTACCGTGGCTTCGACTCAATGACAAAGCTTATGATGCAATGGAGAAATATGATATGGACCAATAATAAATTTTAATTCGTGTTGTTAATGTCGAAGATTATGGATAATACTGAACTTGAGAATTTTAAGATTTTTTTCCAGGGCGGTCTATGTAGTCATGGAAACAGAAGGAATCCCCTTGCGCGGCCTTGAGAATCGCCAACAACGAGAAGACGGACAAGCCACTACGTCACAAATCGATGCCAAAAAACCGGAACAAGATGTGGAAGTTCTTTCTACAACGTTTCCTATTGGTCTCAAATGGTTTATAGTGTTTCATTCCGTCTCCGTGGTAACGGTCAATGCTATATTAGCATACACTGTTTCACAAATAACTGCCATTGAACGCCATTTTGGTTTTACAAGTTCTCAATCTGGTGAGTGATCTCCCCTTAATGTGTTAGCCTATATAAAGTTATCCTCGTTGGTATGTGTGATGCTCCTGCATTTAATAATTTTTCGTAGCTATTGAAGACACAAGCCTCATTTATTGGGGCAAAGCTGGCTATTTACACGCTCTGTTATTCCATACAATGACGTTTTCTAGTGTTCATTCACGTGGAGCAACAGTATCACGTCAAGGGGTGGGTGACACGGTAGCTAAGAAGGTAAGGCGCTGGCTCACCAACCAGGAGATCCGGCGTTCGATTCCGTTGTTAATCGAATTTTCAAGCGTTGTTTTCCCTTGCCAAATGACCAGGAAAACGGCCCTTTCATCGAAGAGCGCCATGGTCGTTCGCATTGCTCACCCCCCCCCCCCCACCAAAAAAACAAAAATAACGAGGCCTCTTGTTTTAAGCATGGTATTTTATTAATATATTTTCAATTTGTTTAGAATCTAGATAACTTATTCGAGAGAGAAGAAATAAGATATCTGTATGTATATATTCTATATTTCAGGTATTGTTGTAGCCAGCATAGATATAGGTTTCATATCCACGTCACTGTTTGTCGGCTATTTTGCTACAAGAGTTCACATTCCACGTGCTCTGGCCACATCAACATTCGTATTTGGTGCGACAGCTTTACTGTGTTCTCTTCCTAACTTCATTTTCAGTCGCCATCAGCATACGTACACTAATACGTCAACAGAAGGCCCCAATCTCATTGGCCCGCTTTGTCTTGAAGTCAACCAATCAACAACCGAAAAATGCTCATCAAATTTTGAAGATGACAATACGGCAAGTTTCAGTGACAGCGACCATTTACCTCCATTTTGTATTTTAGTTATTTCGGGTATTTTACAGGGAATTTTTCTGGCCTCACGATATCCATTTCTCGTGTCTTATCTTGAATCCAATACTGATAAATCTAAAACCGGTTTTAATTTAGGTAAGTTGGTTAATGAATTCGGCTAAAACGTTTTAATGTAAGAAGTATGTGGACACAATGACAAGCTTTGTGTCATGGTTTTCAATGCGGTTTTCAACATTATAATTATAATCATAATGCTTAACTAGTGTCAAACATATACCGTGGGTCAGATATTCTAGAAATCGACTCCAGCATGTTCCACACGGCCCAATATTACCAATCAGCTAGCCTGGAGGTCGGATGTTCGATCCCTGCATTGGCCGAGAAAGTTCATCCAGATTTTTCCATGTGGTTTCCCCTTGTCAGTGATGAAGGGCGGAGGGCCTGACAAGGACAGCTGTCTAGTCGTTCGGATGGGACGAAAAACCGAGGTCCCGTGTACACATTGACGTGCACGTAAAAGATCCCTTGGCAGTTGGAATTCGATATAAGAGTAGGCCGTAGTGCCGCTACCCGGGTAAAATTTCCCTCATAGCACACTGTATGGCGTATGCCCGTCTTCATTAGCCCAGTTTAGGAGCAGAACAGTAAGACATTAAACCCCATTTCATTTCATTTCATTACCCGTCAGCACTGGGAGGACTGGTTGTAGAAAATTTATGTGGCACCATCTTCATTGCTCCATTCGGTGCGGAACAGTAGGAAGTTGAAGGTCCATTAGCTAAGATTAGATAAAGAGCTGACAATTCTCGCTATAAAAGTTAAAAAAAATACATAATGAAAACAGATTATGCTGAAAGTTTCAGTCAAATTGCTTCACTCTGAAGCGAGATATTAGCGATTCAATTTTAGGCTAGCCTCGATCGTCATTAATACCGTTAAATTATTCATTACAAAACGTATGCAGATCCATTAAATATCGCAGGCTAGCCATGGTATCAAGAGTTGATTATGGTCTTGATAAGTTAATTATAATGTCTTATTAATAATTGAGATAGCATTTAAGGCCCAACGAAAGACCGAAAATATGCTGATTTGGCTCTTGCATAATACAGGTTTAAATACCATTTCATCACAAAATCCACGTATTCATTCTTCCAGTCGGTGCAGAACAGTAGGAAATTAAATCTCATTTCATTTATGTGACAGCAAACAAATCAAATCGCATCAGCTAAAAACACACTTTATCATATTAAAACCTCGACCATTTTATTGTAGGTATTATTGGATTTTTCACAATATTAGGACCAGCTGTCGGATTTGGTTTAGGAGGAGTTTTTGGTACATACCATATCACACTACACGGTAGGTATTAAGAATATTCTTTATACTAGTTTCCGTTAGGTTTTTGTGCGAAGATATAACACTAAGGGGGGTTCGATGTCCGAATGGTTAGCACGTGCGCGCTGTATCATAAGGTCTGTCACTGAGTCAACCTCGTCGGTTTTCTTAGGGCTCTTCGGTTTCCTTCCACTGTTATAGGGTGGACGTTAAACATCATCTCTCTCTCTCTCTCTCTCTCTCTCTCTCTCTAACACAATCTAAGATAATATGAATCAAGCGGTTGATTTAATCCGTGACCATTAAACGCGTACAACCCTCTTTCCATTCAGTTAAAGCGGAAATTTCAAATTTTTAAGTTTTATTCTTAAAATTTATTAAAATAAAGCCTTAAAATAGATGGTATCCATAAACAGTCCTACCTTGTTAAAAAATAATCCTATTAATCCTATAATTCACTATTGCCAGCTGCAAAATTGGCAAAAATATCATTTTCAACTTCAAATTCCAACGTTGAGGAAATTGCTGACCATTGTTTTCAATAGGAAAACAAGGGAGGTAATTGTGTTGTTATTTCCTGTGTAAATGAGTTTTAAGTGTGAGAATGACCTATGATCGTATAATAGTGAGTTGATAACCTATTGAGCAAAAGACATAGAAATAATTATGTTTTGACTTTCTTAGAAAATATGAAATTCTCGCTTTATGTTATTTCCGACGTGGTTTCCCCATGTCAATGGTGCAACACGGAGGGCGTGACAAGGAGGACAGCTGTCTAGTCGTTCTGATGGTACGTAAAACCGAGGTCCCGAGTATACATTGGCGTGCACGTAAAAGATCCCTTGGTATTCGATATAAGAGTAGGCCATAGTGCCGCTGCCAGGGGAAAAATTCCCTCATAGCACACAGTATGGCGTATGCCCGTCTTCATTAACCCAGTTTAGGAGCCGAACAGTAGGACGTTAAACCCCATTTCATTTCGTTTATTGTATTGTAGACGTGGATATCACGCCTCGTCACTCCGCGTGGATTGGGGCGTGGTGGCTGGGATATGTGGTGTTTGGTGTTTTGTCACTGATAGCAGGAGTTCCCATGCTGTTCTCTAAACGCAGTTATAAAAACCAACAGATGTTAAAGGACCAATCATATGAACAGCAAAGAAAATTGTCACTTTTAAAACATTTTAAAGGTTTGGAAATATCAATTATTTGAATTTATCAAGATAACCCGATCACTTGTCAGTTGGGCGGCAAACGCGCCTAGGCTGTCGGGTGGGACTAACAAAAAATTTAGTTGAAATTCCACGAAGAGTAGGGGGAAACGCCACGGCCCTTGGCACAATAGAGACTTTTGGCAATCGTGAATTCCTGGTCCATATCGCGTATCCGTATGGATTTTGTGTGTGACGCCATCAATGTGTGTATATTTCTCATACGTGATACGGCACACGGATACGGCAGCACATTTAGGACAGCTTTCATACGGGAAAGGTCCGTAGAACATTGTTGTCTTTTTGCCCTCCTTTTTTGCTACTCTTAGACGCTAAAATGTTGTATCATAGCGTTTTTATGAATCTATGTGGATTCTAGAACACAAAAGTGTACATTTGATGTGATTTTAACCATGAAACAGACTGGAATTTTATCATTATTTTTGATTTTTTTTACGTGCTAAATTTAGAGAGGTGAGACCTTGCAATTCTGTAAATGATTTTATTCTATGGTAATAGGGTATAAACTTTCTGAAATGATACATTAGTGAATCCAAAAATTGCTGTCAAGTCGAAGTCAAAATTTTTTAACAGCTTAGCGACGGTCGAGCGACTTTGCTCCTCGTGGAAATTGTAGGCTAGACACTCGCCATCATGCTGTAATAGAACTAAGCTCAGCTCAGCGACGCATAGGTACGCGACGCGAAAATCTGCCCAAACTCTAAAACAACAATGACGCAACGGATCACGTATACGATACGGATACGTGATACGGATGGGGAAAATTCCACTTGCCAAAAGTCTCTAAAATCCATCACGCCACGCGTCATTGGTGCCTTCATTGGTGCAGAAAAGAAAGCCGTTTGATTTGATTTGATTTGATTTCATGTGATTTCATACATTGAAAACATTGTTGTTACATCTGATATAAAACACATCATAATAAATGACACATGAATTATATTTGTTTGTTATTCTTTTCTGTTTGTAGCTTTAATATCTGTTATATGGCAACTGTTGAAAAACCCGGTTTTTACTCTCGTTGAGGTCGGCACCTGCACATTTCTGTTCGTCATGGCAGGCACAGGAGCTTTCTATCCAAAATATCTGGAAACTCAATTTCTATTACCAGCATGGCAAGTCAATATCATTATAGGTAAGATATAAGATAATACTGTTCTAGTAAATATGAACGAATAAATAAAATATTGTTTAATGGTACGTCAGCTCCAACCGGGAAATATTGCGCCAAATGAAACAGGCTACATTATAAAAGTGTGTGTGTGTGTGTGAGAGAGAGAGAGAGAGAGAGAGAGAGAGAGAGAAAAAAGGAAATGAAATGGGGTTTAACGTCCTACTGTTTTTCTTCGACTGGGCTAATGAAGATGGATGGTAAAAAAAGAAGATTGGGTGGTCGAGTGGAGTTACGCATGTGCGTCAGATCATGAGGCCTGTCATTAAGTCGCGCGGCTTGGTTTCAATCAAAAGCTTGCGCGAGTAGGGCCGTCTGCCCAACCGCTTTGATTTTCTCTTTCCTCTTTCCACATCCCCTACTTTTAGAGACCCCTACTCGTAGGTGAATTATTGAAATAAAAAAAATTGAACCATATGTTAGTCCCCAAATGACGTAAAGTGGACCTTACCACCCCACCCCTTCCTCTCCCCCACCCTCTCTCTCTCTCTCTCTCTCTCTCTCTCTCGTTTTTGCTTGTTAAATTAACTGTGATTACGGTTGTAGGTGGTACAACCATGGCAACGTCAGCTATAGGCACTATGACTGGTGGATGGATAACAAGTTTTAAGTCAATGACACCATTGCGGAATTTAATATACGTCACTGTTACAACATTTTTGTCTGGTTGTTTGGAGAGCTGCGGATTTCTGTTTAGTTGTCAATGGGCAGATCAGATTAATACGCAAGTGTGAAGTATATTTATATTATTATTATATTTATAGGCCGGCTATTACATGTATATTTATATTATTATTATATTTATAGGCCTGCTATTACATGTATATTTATATTATTATAATATTTATAGGCCTGCTATTACATGTATATTTATATTATTATAATATTTATAGGCCTGCTATTACATGTATATTTATATTATTATTATATTTATAGGCCTGCTATTACATGTATATTTATATTATTATTATATTTATAGGCCTGCTATTACATGTATATTTATATTATTATAATATTTATAGGCCTGCTATTACATGTATATTTATATTATTATTATATTTATAGGCCTGCTATTACATATATATTTATATTATTATAATATTTATAGGCCGGCTATTACATGTATATTTATATTATTATAATATTTATAGGCCGGCTATTACATGTATACTAGTTAAAGATAAATTATATAAGATTTAGATAAAAAGCTGACATTTCTCGCTATAATAGTTTAAAATAGATAATGAAAAAGGAGAGAGAGAGAGAGAGAGAGAGAGAGAGAGAGAGATGGGGTTTAACGTCCATTTAATTTTATTTCAATAATTCGCTTGCGCGTAGGGGTCTTGAGCAGTGGGAGGAAACCGGAGGATCCAGAGAAAACCCACGAGGTTGGACGGGCGACCCTACTCCTTGTCACGTACAACCGGGGATTCCAAACCACGCCACTCGACTCAATGACAGACTTTATGATACAGCGCGCGCACGCTAACCATTCAGCCATCCAACCCCCCAATGAAAAAGGAATACGTCTGAGTCCTCAAAATGTTATATAAATCATATATTAGATATTTATTCACATCACAGACCATAATCAACTCTCTAGAACATCGGATGGTCGCGATTTACATTTATACTATCGTAACAATGTTACTTGACAATCGAGACAATATTGTGACCACTTCAAAGATTGATAACGTCAATCCGGAACTAGTAAATGGACTGAAATTTCAATACATTTATTTTACATTATCTGGTTTTTTTTTAAAACTATTATAGCAAGAACGTCTCGCTATTTATTTAAAAGTTACATAATGCATATTTAAGCTAGTAGGCCTAATCACTGGACTGTGACTATTTAAAGCCATTAAATTGCGAGAAAATACGCGAAATAGCGACAGTTAATTTCTACTTGGAATCACCATGATTTGGTATACCGCTCGAATATTGCACGAATGTCACACGTTTTCCCGTCGAAACTTTGGCAAAACTTTGCCCGGAGTTGGCATAAATGCCACCAGACACTTGCGCGACAAATTTGCGAATTTGACTCTGGCGATTGCCGCGCGACGAAATCTGGCCCATATAATTTTTTTGTCGCAATTTATTCTCAATTTTGTTGCGCTCACAGGGGCCCCAAGACAGTTCGCACCTGTCTCGCGACACGCTGTTAGATTCTCGTAGTTTTCTCCAATAAGATACCCTTCTTCATTAGCCCAGTCGGAGCAGAATAGTAGGACGCTAAAGGCTATTTCATTTCATTTCCAATCATTTACAATTTAGTGTCATAGTTCCCCAACCCCTTACAAAAACTGTCCCACATTTCACGCACTTTCTTTTTCATGGCAACTTATTCGAGACAACCGCAGTGACTCTGTGAGTATTTTGAGAAACTTTTTGTCGCTCAAATGTTTTGAACGTGTTCAAAATTCGAGCGCTGTCATCATTATCCCAATATCGGAGCAGAATTTTACGTTAAGAAAAATTCCATTTCATTTCAAAATTTCAGCGACACGAGAGCGATGCCCTGCAACTCGTGCCAGAAAATAGAGATCCCTCGCGAACGATCGCAAACCAGTATACTACCTTTAAGCTTAAATAAAGGCCCCGTTTTTCGTTCCACCCGAACAACTAGAGGTCCGTCCGAAACTATTCACAAGTTGAAACCAGGTTGGAAAATCTCGAGGAACGTTCTAGTCGAACACCGGGATCGACTTCCGCAACAACTATATTTAGTGAGCCAGCGCGATATTCAACCTTGTTGCCTTAAGAAGTTCATCGAGATTTTCCAGCGTGCCCCCTCCCCCCTCCCCACTGTCAGTGGCGCAGGACAGGGCCCTGGCAATTGACAACTTATAGTTGTTCGGATGGTACAAAAACCGAGGTCCCGTATACACATTGGCGTGCACGTTAAAGAACCTTTGACAGTTGTAATTTCCCTTATAGTTATAGCACACACCCGTCTTCATTATCCCAGTCGGTGCAGAATAGTGGGACGTTAAAGGGACAATAACACTCTTGCTGGCTTCATAGTTCCAGAAAATAAAAAAAAGCCTTATCCTAAGTACTAGATGTGTTAGTGTCCTACCTGTTTTGTGAATTATCCATTAAATCCTATTTTACTTGTCCAGAAGGTTAAAAAATATTTTTAAATCCAAGTAACATTTGAAAAGCTTTACGTCAGGCTTTTCAAATCATTTAGTTGAATTTTTCCAATTTTTTAAATTAGGTGTGTTAAGATGGAATTTGTATCATCAATTAATTGGAATATTGTAAAATAGTACAATTTGTTGACCAGAATAAAGATAGGGACATATTATTCAGTTACAACAAGAGTGGTATTGAGCCTTTAAACCTCATTCGATTTCATTTTATTCCATGTCATTTCATTTCATTTCGTTTCGTTTTAACAGAGTTGGAAAAGGGGTATCCGATGGTTGCTATGATACCTGTGGTTGTGATGCCAGTTATTATTCTCCTGTATGTGGTGATGATATCAACTACTTGTCACCTTGCTACGCTGGTTGTACTTCAAATAATGACACGGTAACATTGCGTGAAAGTTCATTGAGATTTTCTGGCGTGGATTCCCCATGTCAGTGGTGCAGGGCAGAGGGCCTGACAAGGACAGCTGTCTAGTCGTTCGGATGGGACGAAAAACCGATGTCCCGTGTATATAATAACGTGCACGTTAAAGATCCCTTGGCAGCTGGAATTCGATATGAGAGTAGGCTGTAGCGCCGCTGCCCGGGCAAAATATCCTTCATAGCACACTGTATGACGCATGCCCGCTTTCATTAGCCCAATCGGAACAGAACAGTAAGACCTAAAACCCCATTTCATTTCATTTCATTTCATTTCATTACATTCTTACAGGCCTGCTATTTGTGCAGACCCTGGACTGTACAACACAGTGAGTGATTATGGACAGCCCCCGGATCCATTCATGACTTGATCTGATATGTGCATTATGGACAGCCCCCGGATCCATTCATGACTTGATCTGATATGTGCATGTGTTGTTTGTTGTGTCTATACTGTGTGTCTTGTCCGTAGCTTTTTGATTGGGCTGACAAAATTTGAAATTTATTGCCGAAAAACCTTTGATTAGAAATAGTCCCCCACCCCTTAACTCCTCTTCCACCTAAAATTCAGCGTGGGCGTTGTATGCCGTCTCCCCTGTCCGTCAATCGTTCGGTTTATCGGTCCATAAACATTTTCAATTTTGGTCAAGAGAGGATGAATCATATCGTCATTCAGCGTTTCGCGACTTCCTGTCCTGGGGTACCCCCCACTCCCCCGCGCGTCTTCAGAGACCTTACGACGCGATAAGGACTACAATCTGTGACTGGTATTTGTTCTCCAAACTTGTTGTGAAGCATTTGAATCATGAGAGGATGAACTCTATCTAGATTCAGCGATCTGTGACCTTCCGTTCAAGAGTTATCCACCCTTGTTAGCGCGATAGAGGCTATACTTAATTTTGGACAGAGCTTTTTCACATTTAGTGTAAAGCATACATTTTCAGCGTTCTGTCACCCTCATTTAACATAAGTTTCTGTCTATGGCTATATTTTTTTGGGGAGACATATAGCTTAGTGTGGCTATCTTGATTTTCGAGACATATCTTTGCGTGACTATCTTTGTTTTTTGAGACAGCTTTGCGTGGCTGTCGTTTTTTTTTCAGTCATAAGTTTGCGTGGCTATATTTCTATGATTTCATTTCAATAATTGATAATGCCTCTTTTAAAACTGTTTTTTTCCGGTCTGTCAGAGTTATTTGAACTGTGGATGTATAGAGTCTGGAAGTGCCACCACTGGATTATGTGAAGCTGACTGTTCCCAGATATATCTTTACGTCGTTACCAAGGCACTGGCTGCATTACTCGGCTCTTCCGGAATGATACCATATGTTATGGTCATTATCAGGTTGGTGGCTTATATATATATATTTTCCGACGTAGTTTCCACTTGTCAGTGATGCATGACGGAGAGTCTGACAAGGACAGGTGTCTAGTCGTTCGGATGGGACGAAAAACCGAGGCTCCGTGTATACATTGGCGTGCACGTATAAAAACCCTCGACAGTTGGAATTCGATATAAGAGTAGATCATTGTGCCGCTGCCCGGACAAAATTTCCCTCATATGCTCGCCTTCATTAGTCCAGTATAGGAGCAGAACAGTAGGACGCTAAACCCTATTTCATTTCATTTCTTTTTAAATATATATGACATTGTTTCCCCTCACCTCACTTGGTAAAATGAAAGCGATCTCAGTTTGCTATATCCACTTGCCTTTTCCAGATGCGTTACAGAGGAGCAGAAACCAATGGCGATGGGAGTGGCAGCATTCATTAATGCTTTGGCAGGTATAAAGCCGTCTTTGTTAAAATATAACCGTTATTACCGCAAAATGGTTTGGATCATGTTTTAAAACGTGAGTTCCACTCTTCGAGACAAGGAATGGTTCTATGTTTCCTCCATGGCTATTTTAAATAATATCACGTAGCATCTGGTGGTATATACTAGGATTAGGTTTATTTGCTCGTATTGAGTTAATCTTGGCTGGTAGTGTGTAGTATTGGGAGGCAGTGAGTAGTATTGGGTAATATTGGGTAGCATTGGGTGGTAGTGGATAGTATTGGGTGCTAGTGTGTAATATTGTGTAGTATTTGCTGCTAGTGTGTAGTATTGGGACTGGGTGGTAGTGTGTCGTATTGGATGGAAGTGTGTCGTATTGTGTAGTATTTGGTGCTAGTGTGTAGTATTGGGACTGGGTGCTAGTGTGTCGTATTGTGTAGTATTGGGTGGTAGTGGGACTGGGAGAAAGTGAGTAGTGTTGGAAGGAAGTGCGTAGTATTGGGTGGTAGTGGGTAGTATTGGGTGGTAGTGGGAGGTAGTGGGTAGTATTGGGTAAATCGTCCTGTCCAGTTTAATGTATAAAAGATATTATGACGGACTAAAAAATCAAATTCTTATCATTGATAATATACTTATTTTTAATTGCATGTAGGTTGGTTGTTAGGACCAATTGTCTACGGTAAATTGGTCGATCACCTATGCCTGGTATGGAATTCGTGTCAAGTTGGCGGAGCCTCATGTGCATTGTATGATCAGGACAAGTTCCGATATCTTATAAATGGCAGTATGGCCGCCGGCAATTTTACATTCACTTTATTTTCAACCATAGCCATATTTTGCTTAATTAGAAGAGATAGGATCGAAGAAAAGGGCGAACTTTAAAGATACTTTTCCACGTACAAACTGTGTGATTTGATGATATATTTGGACTAAAAAAATAATCAAACTAATTAATCTATCAAAAAGCTATAAATAAACTGTTGTTAGACGACATGTTTGTCACCCAACTACATTGAGGGAGGGTCATTTTTTCAGAATGGATTTTTCATTACTTACTGTCCATTTATCATACATATTGAGGCCAAAGTAAGGTCTTAATTATTTTCTGTCAACTTTGTCCCCCCCCCCCCGTTTAATGACAGAGTCGTTTGTACATTCACACCCCTCAATGTTCCCCAAACGTGTAACCACTATGTACTATAGCATGACATAGTACGCTATAAGCCTTTCTTACACAGACTGTAGTATTACTTAAAGTTGCAATTTCATATTTTTAAGTTATATTTTTAAAATTTATTAAAATAAAGCCTTAAAATAGATGGTATCTATAAACAGTCCTATAATTCACTATTTCCAACTGAGAAATTGGCAAAAATATCATTTTCTTCTTCAAATTCAAACGTTTGAAGATAGCTACTCCATGGTGGAGAATAGAAAACAAGGGGGGTAATTGGGAGGTAATTGTGTTATTTCCGGTGTAAATGATTTTTAAGTGTAGGGGTCTTTAGCAGTGGGAGGAAACCCGAGAACCCGGAGAAAACCCACGTGGATGGACAGGCGACCCTACTCCTTGTCAGTACAACTGGGGATTCGAAACCACGCCAGTTGACTCAATGACAGGCCTTATGATACAGCACGCACGTGCTAACCATTCGACCATTCAACCCCCATTCAAAAATATAAAATCATGACATAGTACGGCTCGACCTGTATGTATGAACACCTCCCGGCTCGACTCACTAGCGGACCTGCACTCAAGTCTACACTGACTAACTGGAGACCAGCACAAGATTGGATCCCCCCCCTCCTTACCTAAGCAACCAATGCTCGAACACATATCAATTGTTAAAATCAGTTGAAGCGAGAAGGATAGTCTGACAATCTCATTGCTGGTGTACGAAAAACAGTTTTAAAGATAGTCAGAAAAAAGCAAGGGCAGCGGGGCAAATGCCCCATGCTTTTGGGGGAAGGGGGGGGCATTTGCACAAAAACATTTTAAAAGATAGTCAGAAAAAAGCAAGGGCAGCGGGGCAAATGCCCCATGCTTTTGGGGGAAGGGGGGGGGGGCATTTGCACAAGACATCGCTTCAAATTTTAGGGTTATTTATAGCTTGGGGTTTCATACGGACCTATCTTTTACTCAACTGAGCAGCCTATTACACTCTGATTAAAACACAGACCCTATTTCGTTTCGTTTTGTATAGTTCAAAATTTCCTTTTACTTGTCTTTACTACACTAGGATCTACAAGAGTTGTTATATAACCCGCGTTCTGGTCGATGTAAGGAATCAGTCAATGAATCGGTCGGTTATGGCAAGTATACCACTAGAAACATCCAGGCTGATTTGTTGATCAAATGTCTGACATCATAGGGTCAAAATTCGCTTGTATGACCCCTAACACAACGTGCCATTACAAACCAGTCAGATCTTCATGTAGTGTAGGCCATTCAAAGTATAAAAATAGGACACAAAATTTAGATCTGTATTTTAATCCAATTGCCTATCACACTGAAGGTCCAGTAACAAATACGACTCATATATTGCTAAGTATAAGCCTATAAAGATGAGCATATACCATGCAGTGTGTTCTATGAGGGTAAAAGGGGTCATGGTGGCTAAATGGGTAAGGCGCTGGCTCGTTAGCCTGGAGGTCGGGTGTTCCACGTGGTTTCCCCCTTGTCAGTGGTACAGAATGGAGGGCCTGACAAGGACAGCTGTCTAGTCCTTCGGATGAGACGAAAAACCGAGGTCCTGTGTATACATTGGAATGCACGTAAAAGATCCCTTGGCAGTTGGAATTCGATATAAGAGTAGGCGATAGTGCCGCTGCCCGGGCAAAATTTCCCTCATAGCACACTGTATGGCGTATGCCCGTCTTCATTAGCCCATTATAGGAGCAGAACAGTAGGACGTTAAACCCCATTTCATTTCATTTCTATGAGGGTAAATTTGATCTACTCCTATTTTAAATTCCACGGATATAACTACAAAGGGGGAAACAAATCCCCTAGGAACTTTCATGGACAACATTGGGAGTGACCTGAAATCTCTTGCTTTATTACTCCCGCACCTTAATCACTGAGCCACCCAAACTCCCAAAACTAGAAAGAACAAGAATAACGGACATTTAACATTAAATAAAAATATTTTATTTACTTCTTCTTTTTCTTTTGTTTTTTTCTATTTTCAATATTACCAATATTTAATTTTGGTATAACAGCAACAACACATATAAATATAACTATAAATTTGAGACTTGCTGATAAATAAAAATAAATAACTGGAACCTTTGGCAACTGTACCCAATCAGAACCAAGGGTTAAGGCAAGGGAGACAACTATCTGTATAGGGGTAAATATTGGCGAAAATTTAACACCTGTAGTACTTGTCAATGATAGTCCAAGACCAAGACCTGGAATGGTAAAAAATAAACATATGGTATATTTCTGTTGATTTGTTATAAGATACTAAATCCACGCTTGTTTCTCTGGTAGTTATGCTTAAAACAGAAGATCATCATTTAAATATACTATTCAAAAAAAGTAGGGGATATTTGATTTTTAAGTGTTATTAAAGTCACCTAATGAAACTGACGAAGAAACAAATGACAAAATGAAATGAAGTTCACATTCATCGATTTATTCCAAATGATCGTTAGACTAAGTAAGGCACAGACTGACCATCATAAGGGTAAAATGATACCCGGGGTCAAACAGCAAAGTTACCACAGCATCACAACCAAGTCAGTAACGGGTAAATCCTCCTCTGTTTGCCAAACAAGCATTGACCCGACGTGGCATACTCCTAATGAGACGTCTAAGGTCATTTAGGTCCAGATTGTCCCATTCCTGTTGCAACGCAGCAGCAAGTTCTTGGACATTGGCAGGACGTTGTTGACGTTGACGTAACCTCTGTCCAATCATGTCCCAGACATGCTCGATGGGGGAGAGGTCGGGACTCAGTGCTGGCCAAGGTAATGTGGTGATGTTCTGTTGTTGGAGGTAACCTGTAACGATCCTGGCCCTGTGACATCTTGCGTTGTCATCCTGGAAGATGAAACGGCGGCCATGACGTCGTGCGAACGGCACAACATGGACTGCCAAGATGTTGTCCCGGTAGTTCTGGCCTGTAACACCCCCTGCAACAACATGTAAAGCCGTTCTTCCAGCAACAGTGATGCCTCCCCACACCATAACAGAACCATCCCCAAATCGATCATGTCTGATGACGTTAACGTCTTGGAAGTGCTCGTTTCGACGACGCCACACCCTCCTACGTCTGTCCAAAAAATCAACAGTGAACCTTGACTCATCTGAAAACATCACATTGCTCCAGCGTCGATTATCCCAGTGTTGACGATCCCTACACCAACAACGTCTTGCCTGAATGTGATGATCTCTCAAACAAGGGATCACGCGAGGACGTCGGGCGCGAAGGTGATCCCTATGCAGTCGATTCCGAATCGTCTGGCCACTCACTCTCACACCAGTGTCTGTTTGAAGACGAGCGCTGATCTGATTTGCTGTGATGACACGATTTCTCAAGGCCAAGGTACGGATAAATCGATCCTGGGCTTGAGTTGTCGCCCTTGGTCGACCTGAGCGTGGTCTGTCCTGTACAGATTGTGTATCACGGTATCTGGACCATAGCCTGCTTATGACAGACTGAGAAACATTCATCGTCCGCGCCACAACCGCCTGTGTTGTGCCGATCTGTAGCATGCCAAGGGCACGTAACCTTTCATTTTGGGTAAGCCGACGCATATCAAAATTTGTTTTCTGGTCACTAAAACAATTAAACTGATGTTTCCACCCTGGAATTCAATGCCACAATGAGTGTAACATTCAAAGTCAGAGTCGTGCAAATCTTGGGTTGGATCCCCATGATGATCCCAAGCATCACCTGCATTCCATGCGGTAGCTATTGGTGCGTTTGGGCGTCACATGTAACTGGAAATGTTTCTTCTGTTAGGTACTATAGTGACTTTTTTCGTAGTCATTTGCATATTTTAGTATTATGCCCCCAAAATCAAATATCCCCTACTTTTTTTTGAATAGTATATACATCATGCAAGAGCTAAATCTGCCTATTGCAGGTCTTTCTTTAGGCCTGAAATGTTATCTAAATTATTAATTAGACATTAATTAACTTATCCAGACCTTAATCAACCCTCGTTGCCATTGCTAGCCTGCCATATTTACTGGATTAGGATCCGATTTGCTGCTCAACTTTCCTTCATGATTTATTCATGAAATGGATAATCGAGACTATGTTTTTTTATTGTACCGGCTTGGCTTTAGTAATGATGATCGATGTTAGGTCAAAAATTCAATCACTAAATTCTCGATTAAGATTGGATCAATTTGACTGAAATTTTCAGCAACTTCCCTTTACATTATCTAGTTTTTAACTATTATAGTGAGAACTGCCAGCTCTTTTTCTAATCTCCCATAATGTATCTTTAAGGAATTCATATATAATTGTGAAAATTTGTCTAAATTTGGACTAAAAATATCACAACATTTGGCATCCCACCTATAAATGTTGGGTAAAAAAATTCAGTTTTATGGTTTTTATTGTAGCAAGTTTAATCTATATGAAAAGTAAAACATGCCTCCTCGGCTATACCCTTCATTTATGTTTATTAGTAAGAAAATGAAATATACATTAAAGATACATTATATGAGATAAGATAAAGAGCTGGCAGTTCTCACTATAATAGTTAAAGATAGGTTGCCAGGCAACGAAACATACGCCCACAACAGCTATATCGTCCGGGCAGTCAACAAGAGTTGTCGCATATTTTTACTTTTTTTGGTAATGAAACATTTATAATACATTAAAATCTGATTAAGTAATTATCAGAAAACCATTAGAATTTGTTCGGTTTTTATAAAGTTCTGCCCCATGCTAACGTTTAGTATACGAAACTTTTAACATCATGGATTTAGCTGTTCAAGTCATAAAGATTCATTGAAAATCAAGACCTTTAACACTGTGTATAAATTTAAAATCAATGGGATATTAACTTTAGCCTCTAGAGCGTCCACAAGATTTTTCAAAGTGATCAAGGGCCATAACTCTGGCACAACTTTATCGGAAATCACTGAAAATCAATAGGATTCTTCGTCTCATAACCTTAAACACTGTGTATAAATTTTAAGTCAATCGGATATTAACTTTACCCTCTAGAGCGTCCACAATATTTTTTGAAGTGGAGGGCCATAACTCTAGCTGTAATTATCGGAAATTGCTGAAAATCAATAGGCTTCTTCGTCTTATGACCTTAAACACTGTGTATAAATTTAAAGTCAATTGGATATTAACTTTGACCTCTAGAGCGTCCACAAGATTTTTTGAAGTGGAGGGCCATAACTCTGGTAGTTATTATCGGAAATCGCTGAAAATCAATAGGCTTCTTCGTTTCATGGCCTTAAACACTGTGTATAAATCTAAAGTCAATCGGATATTAACTTAGGCCTCTACAACGTCCACAAGATTTTTTGAAGTGATCAAGGGCCATAACTCTGGCAGTAATTATCGGAAATCGCTGAAAATCAATAGGCTTCTTCGTCTCACGGCTTTAAACACTGTATATAATTTAAAGTCAATCAGATATTAACTTTAGCCTCTAGAGCGTCCACAAGCAATTGTGGACGCTGGACCGACGGACGGGGGCGACGACAATATACAACCACATTTCAATGTGGGCGTATAAAAACTAGATAATGTAAAAGCAATTTGCTGAAAATTTCAGTCAAATATGATCTACTATGAACTGAGAATTAAGCGATTGAAATTTCGACCTAGCCTCGATCATCATTACTAAAGCCTGTACGATAAAAAACATAGTCTTGATCATCTATTTCATGATTAAATTATGAATGGAAGTCGAGCAGCAAATGGGATCATAATCCAGTAAATAAAGCTGGCTAGTTGATTATGGTCTGGATAAGTTAATTAATGTCTAATTAATAATTTAGATAACATTTTAGGCCTAAAGAAAGACCTGCAATTGGCAGATTTAGCTCTTGCATAATGTATGTTTTAAGTCTTTTTAAAACTTACCAATAAGCGAAGAGAAATCACGCACAATAGAAAAGAAGAGACTGGAATCCAGATGAATCCATTCTGGGTTGGCACATCTCCTTTCTGCTTTACTGATGGACCAGAATGGATCCAGATCCATGGATTGAATAATATAAAATGTTCCAACACCTCCTGATAACAAGGCTAAAGACGTCAACATATAATGTGGTAAAGATAAATTAGTCGTAGAAATTTTATTCATCACCATTCCTATTAGCACACCTGAAAAAAAACAACAAAAAAGAAAAAAGAAAAACAGTAAAAAATAGTATTATAAGGACCAAACCAAGAACCGAGCATTACATCATTGCCGCCATATTGAAATTGTGATCAGTGTCCGATATGGGGGCCCAGCAGTGAAATTAGTGGGCCTCCTTATTTAAACCAAATAAATAAACATGTTACAATAACTAACAGGAATATAACTAGAGAGAGGGAGAGAGAGAAATGGGGTTTAACGTCCACTCGACACAAACTAGGTCATTTCGGGACTAACATGAATATAACTAGACTTTTAACCATAAATAAATGTACAGATAAATATATGTACGATCAAAATAAATTAATTGTCCAAATTGTACTTGAATTGATAGGGCCTTAGGATTTTTTCAAAGAGACCCACTCCTTGATATTATTCCACCAAGACTCAAGACTAGAGCCTAGCACTGAGAATTGCGAGATAGAAAAAACAGACAAATATATTTGTTATTCAAATGAAATAGAAATAAGCCACGTTAAAAGAGAGAGAGAGAGAAATGGGGTTTAATGTCCACTTGACACAAACTAGGTCATTTCGGGACTAACATATGGTTTAATTTTATTTCAATAATTCGCTGGCGCGTAGGGGTCTTTAGCAGTGGGAGGACCCGGAGAAAACCCACGAGGCTGGACAGGCGACCCTACTCCTTGTCACATATAACCGGGGATTTGAAACCACGCCAGTTGACTCAATGACAGGTCTTACGATACAGCACACACATGCTAACCATTCGGCAATCCACACACACACCCACCCCCCAGCCACATTAAAACACATTTTATTTTCTAATTTTAAAGATACATTATGTAAGATTTAGATAAAGAGCTAGCCATTCTTGCTATAATAGTTCGAAAATAGATAATGTAAAATGAATAATTTGAAAATTTCATTCAAATTACTCTATTGCGAATGAAGATATTAGCCTTAGAAGGTTTGACAAGACGTTTGCAATAATTTCAACCACTGTACTGGTTGCTTGAAGCTAAGTCTCGCTCCTCCATTTTTAGCTTAAAGATACATTATGGGAGATTCGGTAACGAGTTGGCAGTTCTCACTATAATAGTTAAAAACTAGATAATGTAAAGGCAATTTGGTGAAAATTTAATTCAAATTGATCCACTATGAACTGAGAACTAAGCGACTGAAATTCCCATAAGCCTCGGTCATCATTACTTAAGTCAGTACGATAAACAGCATAGTCTTGATTATCCATTTAATCGTTTAATAGAGAAGGAAAGTTATGCAGTAAATCGGCTTACGATCCACTAAAGATCGCAGGCTAGCGCTGCCATCTAGAGTTGATTATGGCCTGGATAGGTTAATTAATGTCTAATTAATAAATTAGATAACATTTCAGGCCTTAAGAAAGACCTGAAATAGGCAGATTTAGCTCTTGCATAATGCATGTTTAAATGAAAATATGGCTGAACTGTTCCAATCTATTTAATATCGGAGACATCCGATGCCATCGAGAGTTGATTAAGGCCTGAATAAGTTAATTAAGTAGATTTAGCGCTTGCATAATGTATGTTTAACTCTTTGATTGGATGTTGCCCTCGAATGCTTTAAGATTTTTAAGGGCTATTTATTTGATAAATAATAAAATGAAACTAACCTACTAAAGTTCCTGCTATAACTTGATGTGGAAAATGAGCTGCTATAAAACATCTTGATATACAAACTAACATCAACAATATAACATATCCTGACCAACATAACAACTTGATACCAACACTGTAAAAAACAATAAAACAATATAAACAATATAATATATCCTGATCAACACAACCACACTGATCAGCAGAGAATATTTGCTAGGCCGCTACAATCACTGATAAGGATGACATCAATGCGACTTAATGAGTCTTAAATATTAACTTTTTTCCACCGACAAATTAAATTCTAAAACATTTTTTTGATGTATTAGAAAAATAAGTAAAGATGTTTGACGTATTTGTAGGTAAAAATTATTTCCTATTTAGTGTAACGTCTTATGTAAACAATGCACGCGCCATTCGGCCAATGATTGACGCTGCGTGCTGTGATGGCATGTGTTGAAGGCAGTCATCTTTTACAGAGATATTAGAAGACTTTCGTAATTCTCTATGAAACAGATTGCAACACAACAACTTGATAGCAACACTATAAAAAGCTAAAAGCAATAAGCAATAAAACAGCATCAACAATATATAACATATCCCATCCAACACAACAACTTGATAGCAACACTAAACATAAGTTGTTACCACACCACACACACATTTTGCAAGAGATTGACAGAAAACTAGCTAGAAAAATAGTTTGATTTTTTGTACAATCAGGGGCCATAATTCGGGAAGTTATGGTCTGATACCCGCAAATATCGATAGGAACCGAGATCTTTGGGTTACATTTTAAGTTTAAATAAAATCAGAAAAAAATTGTGACCTTTAGAGAGTCCATTTTGTCAGGCAGTTTGGGTCAAATTTTCACGGAATTCGAACTCCTTATCAAGGTGTAACGGTGACATATTAAAACGGTTTTTCAAAATTGAATAAATCTGTGACCTCTAGAGGGTCCACAAGCTAAAATCTCGATTTTTTGTACAACCAGGAGTCATAATCCAGGAAGTTGCAGCTTGGATATGCACAAATATCGAAAGGATCCAAGATCTTTGTGATATAAACTTAAATTTTCATCAAAATCAGATTAAAATTTTGACCTCTAGAGAGTCCACACCCTTGATATACCATACTTTTACACTATTGGCGTATGAGGAGCGGCCATTTTGTTGGGCAATTGCAGTCTGATTTTCAAGAAATTCGAACTCAACTGTCATTATGGTGTAACAGTGATCTATTTGAACGTTTTTATAAATCAGATAAAAATTGTGACCTTTCGGGGGAGCACAAGCTAAAAACGTGATTTTCCGTACAATCTGGGGCCATAATCCAGGAATTTGCGGTCTGATATACGTGATAAACATACATTTTAAAAGTGTCATCTAAATCGGATAACAATTGGGACCTCTAGAATGTCCATAGGCTAAAAAGGTTATTTTTTGTACAATCAGGGGCCATAATCCATGAAGTTTCGATCTGATACATGTCAATACCGAAAGGAACCGAGATCGTTTGGATATAAACCTATACTTCAAGTTTCGACAAAATCGGATAAGAATTGTAACCTGTACCATATAGTGTCCACAAACAAATTGTGGACGAATGGACCGGGCGACGACAATGTGGGCGTATAACAAACATTATTAGACATAAACTTAATATGCAGCTGTTGAGAAGACATTGAAACATTTTAATCAAAAATTCTGATTAATCATTTGAGGGCCTAGGATATCCATCAACTAAATTTTACAAGCGACCATATTCCTTGTCAAGTACAAACTGGAAATTGAAACCATGCCACTTGACTTAATGGCGTGGTTTTGATACCAAGCTTGGTAGCAAGAAGTGAGGTTGCCTGCCTTACATCATGGGGTTCCTCTAAGACCCATAAGCGCAAATGAATAATTAAAATAAAATTGTACCATATGTTAGTGCCCAATGACCTAGTTAGCATGAAATGGATGTAAAACACTCTATCTGTCTGTTTGTTCTACGAAATTGAAAGATTACCTTTTAATATTTGTATAAAATAGAAAGTCGGATACTATGATGTAAATAACTGCTGACGTAACCATACAATGGCCAGATGGACTACCTGAAAATATACACATACCATTCATATCTAATCTTTCCGACATGGTTGCCCCTCGTCAGTGGTGTAGGACGGAGAGTCCTGGCAAGAAACAACGTATAGGCGTTCGGAAGGGATGTAAAAACCGATAAAAGAACACTTGACAGTTGGAATTTGAAATAAGAGTAGGCCATAGTGCCACTGTCCAGGAAATATTTCTCTCACAGCATACTGCATGGGGTATTGGAGCCTAACCGTCTTCATTAGCCATGTCAGAGCTGAGGAAATGGACTTTAAACCCAAATGAATTGATATCTTTATCAGTTGTTTAGACGTAAATCGGTTATTTCAATTTAAATATCTAGACTATTTAGATTTAATATTTTGTCAAGCATTCAGGAGTTATCTCCCCTTTTCAGATTTATTTGAAATTTGATGTGAAGCATTTAATGTGATTACACGATTTCAGTCGTGCTCAACTACTTTTTTCTAAAATTGTATAGTTCCTTACACAAAACATTTATATGGAAAAAGTTTGTCCAAATATCACTAGAATTTTTTTTAATAAAAGACTCATATCACAAGCGAATTATGGAAACAAAATTGTACCATACATCAATTCGGAAATGACTAGGTTGTATTGAACTGATCATTCTCTCTCCCCTCCCTCCCCCCCGTCTCTCCCCCCCCCCCCCTACTCTCTCTCCGCTCTCTGAACCCAATGACTAACAACATACCTGGACCTGTTTCACATGTTATATCAAACTGTTCTAAATGTGGTGGTGTTTTATACAAATTACTTTCACTAACCCACCAATATGGCCGTTCTCCACGCAATATCCTGAAAATATAAAATACTGGTATGAATTCGAGTGAGGAAACGGGAATTCCACACGGCCAATGTCGAACCCACAACCCCCGGCATGGAATTCTTACAAACCCAGTCATATAATTCTTACACCTCTATGGAGTGAGCAAACGACAATTCACCACGGCCACCGTTTGAACAAAAGGGAATTCCCCATGACCCCAGGTATGGAATTCTGACATCTCTATTGTGTGAACCAAAGGGAATTCCCCATAACCAAGACAGCAGGAAGTATATTTAAACATTTAGACACCATAGGACAGAACAATATAGGTTTCCGCTGATATACAAATTATCACAATCACACAATCACATCCCTGCTACAAATATATTGAAGATAGGCATAGACTATGCAATGTGTTATCAGGGAAATTTTGCTTGAACAGCGGCAATATGGTACACTTTTTTTTCAATTGTCAAGGTTTGTTTTATATGCATAGCTCGGATGTTTGCGCCATCTGAACAACTAGATGCTGTACCTAGCCAGACTGTCTATCCTACATTACTGACATTGTGAGACCATCCCTGCAAATCTCAAGGAACATTCTCACGCAACACAGGGGAGCTCTGATTTTATATCTACAGAAGAACATGATATCTCATAAGGATCACCATACATAGTGTGGCTCAATATAGCCTAGTTGGTTCTATTAACAAGTCAAATACGTGATCACTTATAAACTAATAAACATTATCTATATAAAATGATATCTTTGATCTGCTAATGTCATATATATTCATTTATAAAAGTTATTTTTCTCTTAGTCAACGATATCTACTTCACAGTGTTTGAATCAAATTTTCAGGGACCTTCTGTTAGAATAAGGAGATTAAACCGCTATTTCAATTTCAAGTGAAAAAGATTGTTTCCTATTTGATTGTCTCACCATTTAAAAACTGCATTCAACCATTCAGAAATGGCTGCTACCCATAGAACTCGTTTTCCAACAGATCGATGCAGACAGAAAACCAGAGGAAAATAAAATAAAAATGCATTCTTGGGATCACTTAGGTGTGAAATTAAAATCATGAAACTTGATTCATCCTGTAATGAATTAGATGTATTAGTAATTATTCCAATCTGATTAAAACACAGATTCTATTTCGTTTCGTTTTTTTATAGTTCAAAATTTCGTTTTACTTGTCTTTACTACACTAGGATCTGGAAGAGAACATCCGCGTTCTGTTACGGCGAGTTTTTGGCGTGACGTGCACGGAACTTTTGGTAAACCACTAGAAACTACAACACTACAACTAGTCAGATCTTCATGTAGTGTAGGTCGTCGAAAGCATAAAAAACGAAACGAAATCTAGATCAGTATTTTAATTAGATTGTAATTAGTATGAATGAATAAATAATGACAAATGTAAACAAAGAGAATGGGGAATCGTTGAGTCATCCATTGCGAAAGTTCTTAAAAGGGTGAATCCATTTTTTGATTCAAATACTTTACAAATGACATATTTTTCTCACTGTCCGGATCAGTCATGAAAAGCTCAATTATTAGTATCGTAACATTTCTACTTGGTGTCTTTCGAGATCAAGATGTATTTTACACGATTTCAGTCTGTTATGTTCTTTAATTTGCTTTGAAAATAAAGCATGTTTTCTTTCTTTCTCTCTCCGGTGTTGTATTAAACATAGGAAGCAAGTTAGTAGGTAGGCTTTATTTCTACCCTGATAATTTGAAACATTGCGGCAAGAGATTTCTTGTCAGTTGTACAAGCCTGGAAATAAGGCACCTGTCACTGACAATGTCAGGCACAGTTTCAGGCTTTGTTAGGCACTAAACCTCTGGTGCCTGTCATTTTGTCCGGCACTGATTTGTCTTTTGTATTGATATTAATACATGTCCGACACTAAGTTGAAAATGTCAGGTACTATTTCATTAGTGCCTGACATTTTGTCAGGTACACGTAAAACCATTATTTCCAGGCCTGCAGTTGCATCAGTAGAGAAATAGATATTTTAGTCAAATTTGCTGCAGATATTAGTCTCATTTGACCCAATGTTGGAATAAATACGGGACAGACACTCCACTCATTTGTGGGTCCCACTCCCAGCTTAGGGTTATCAGTTTCGCTCTTGTGAGCGAATCTTGTTAGATAGGAGTTCTCTCTAAATGATGTGATTGACTTTTTATCAATGAATAGTATTTTTGTGGGACCATTTAGTGCCACTCATCTTGTTACCTGGGGGGCGACGCTCTTTGCAAAAAAACCTAAGGTGCTATCAATTGATAGATTAGATGCCCCCCCCCCCTTGAAATGTAGGTCTATGGTCTTCACCCTCTCAGCTTCATCCTTGAACACAACTCAGGCCCAGTGAATTCTAATTACCTGAAAGTATTTCTGAATAGTCTGAATAAAAACAACGCCTTTGATATGAAGTTCATCCATTATTCTTCATTCATTCGCAGACGAGCCAAATAGCCTGAAATTAAAAAATATATATACATTTTACAGTAAATAATAGATTAATCTTCCTAATTGATTAACTATAATTCATTGACCTTTTAAGAAAGCTTAGGTCATGTTTTGGTGATAATATAGGATACCGCAGCTGTAGGATGCAGCTATAGCATAGGATACTGGTAGTAACTTATTTGAAGCCGAAGTTTAATAGTGCCGAGTGTCTCCAATAAATGAAATGTTACCTGGAGTTATTATACCCCCCTTAAAATCGTTGAAATATTCAGCAATACACTCTTTGACATGTGCTGTTTTCATTTAAATAATTCAAAGACTTTGTTCACAAAAGGTAAAGAAGTGGGGTTTAACTTCTTATTGAGAGAGAGAGAGAGAGAGAGAGAGAGAGAGAGAGATCGGGGTTTAACGTCCACTCAACACAAACTACAACCATAAAGAAATGACACAGATATAAACTTTATAAAGAAATTTGATACGCATGCACATGATATTGGATATGATAATGTCATGATTGATGGCTTGATTGAAAACAGTTCCTTGAAATGTGGTGCGATTTGTGTAAATCAAAGGGTTAAATTACGCTAATATAAAAAATAAGTCTTACCAATAATGGCTGTAGATTGGGGTTTTACAAAGATAAAGATAACTGTAAAGCGGCCTACACTAATATACTTATTGTATAAAATCTTAAGAGTGATGTTGACTTGAAGTCACTTTCTTCACGTCACCTGTCACAAGAACTCTCTTGTGTGAAGACCATAAAGGGTCATTAACAGAAGATAGATGGATATTCGTTTGTCGATATTCGTCTATTAAATAAATAGTAATCGTAGGAACGAGTAATATACATTCACAAATCCTTTTGTGTTTTCTGTATTAATGCATATTACATTGTATATTGTTTTAATTAAAAATATTTTTTAAAAAACAAATAAAATACTTGTGATGTTGTAACCCATCGAACGGAAATCCTTCTTCGAATAATCAAAAAAGCTACCTCGCTGAATCTATCACCTGTATTCCGTCATTGATGTTCTCGTCCCTGTTATTCTGTTCTTGTTCGTTTGCCCATACATGGACATGTAAATGCTAAAAAAAAGTTACGTATACGAAAAGGAAAAAGCGCCAATATATATTATTACGGGTAGACTATTCGCCGGAATTCACTTTGATAAAAAAATAAATAAATAAAATAAGACTTAATTGTCTTCGCCCTCGACAATTGTATTTACTTATATTTTGCATTAATATTAATAATAAAATGTATGGTATTGCAAGAAAATAATACACATTTTAAAAAAAATAAATAACTTATTATTGTACAACTGCCATTTTTAGATGTTCAGACAGAGGCACATTATATAGTTCGAAGATAGCCTACAGACTAAAATAAAAAATATTAATTAAAATAATTAATAGAATAATAATGGTGATCATTTTAATTTCCCAAATAGCAGTTGTTTTTTTTCTGCCTTTTATTCATATCTAGGTTGGGCATGCGATCCTACACCAGTCCTTCTCACATACACGCGGGAAATAGAAACCACGCCATTTGACTCAATGACAGACCTCCTTTTGACCTAACGCGAAATGAAATGGGGTTTAACGTCCTACTGTTTTGCTCCGAACTGGGCTAATGAAGTCGGGCAAACGCCATACAGTGTGCTATGAGGGAAATTTTGCCCGGACAGCGGCACTACGGCCTACTCTTATATCGAATTCCAACTGCCAAGGGATCTTTTACGTGCACGCCAATGTGTACACGGGACCTCGGTTTTTCGTCTCATCCGAATGACTAGACAGCTGTCCTTGTCAGGCCCTCCGTCCTGCATCACTCACAAGGGGGAATCACGCCGGAAAATCGGGATGAACTTTCTTGACCTAACGCACACGCGTTAAACCATTAGAACGGAGTGAAACCACACCAATGTCTTACATAGCAGAAAATTAGCTAAAACTACACATGGAAGTACATTTCAAGATACAAATGCACAAAAGTATTTATCGGGTATTTATTTCTTAAAAAAAAAAAAAAAGCAATTCAATTTTGGTATAGGGAAAGTAGAGACATCCAATCTTACTTAAAAAAAAAATACTGGATTCCAGGAAAACCACTCACGGAGTGCACACAAGACAGGCATGCGATACATCCCTAAAGGCAGACTGTCTTCTCCGGTCTCATATACCAAAACGGTGGTCCACGGTAAAACAAGTTTACATATTATTAACGCAGATAACTCGAACAGCATGATAATACAGGATAAACCGTGCAACGATTTTAATATAGACCGTGCGGCGTCTGTCGTTATTATCAGGGAGCCACGGTGGCTAGTTGGTTAAGACGCTGGCTCGCTAGCCTGGAGGTCGGGTGTTCGATCCCTGCATTGGCCGAGAAAGTTCATCTGGATTTTCCGACGTGGTTTCCTCTTGTCAGTGGTGCAGGACGGAGGGCCTGACAAGGACAGCTGTCTAGTCCTTCGGATGAGACGAAAAACCGAGGTCCCGTGTATACATTGGAATGCACGTAAAAGATCCCTTGGCAGTTGGAATTCGATATAAGAGTAGGCGATAGTGCCGCTGCCCGGGCTAAATTTCCCTCATAGCACACTGTATGGCGTATGACCGTCTTCATTAGCCCAGTATAGGAGCAGAACAGTAGGAAGTTAAACCCCATTTCATTTCGTTATTATCACAGGGGTATCGATGGGATGGAATTGATGACGATGATGCGATCGGAAGATGAGGGAACCTCCTCCTTAAGTGACTACTATGCGTAAACAATTAAAACCGATCAATAGAATGATTTAGACTCAAGAAATTATTTTAACTTTGTTAAACTTCTGGGACTCGAACTTGAAGAAAGCGATTTTAAAATTAACAGTCCTCTGTCTGGTAAAACAATACTGGAGTAACCGCAATCTATTTCCTTTGGATGGTAACGCACTTCTTCGTGTTAAACGACCTAATAATTTGTCAAATACGAAGCTGGTTGTGCCGGAAGAAATTATAAATTGAATCCATTGTCCGGTTATCAGGGCATTCAAAGATCAAGAACTAGTATTAAACAACAGTTTTAATGGTATAGCATGCGCGTGCCTGGATATATGGATACTCATGTCATGTTGATATACTGATGTATTTGTCTTTAGCTACCATCGGATGCCTTTAGTTTCACCTGGAAAACCTCGTTTCTGTATTTCGGTCTAAAAAAATACTTTTATACTATTAGGACTGATTAAATATACCCGGCCCAATATAATAACTTTCGTACTTGCAGATATGGTCACAGTGTTAAGCTAGCGATGTTTTAACCGACTTTCAACCGTGCTTCATAATTACGAAGCATTACTCATGTGCGAACCCTGCTCTCTATTTGCGGTTTTCCCTTTGTCTAAGGTTTGACTGAGATAAATTGAAGTTGGATTAGATAAGGTACCTTTGGCATACTTAAATTAGGATAATCTCCAAATTTGACCACTCAGAAGGATTATATTACCCAAGAGGGTCCCAAAGAATAGTGTGTGTTAGTACTGCATGTATGTACTGAGATATTTAATGTGGATTGGACACGTGGCCGAGCAATGGTGGCCTTTGACCTATTCGGATGTGGGTTAATTTCCCTGTTCTCTACTTGCGATTTTCACTTTGTCTACGGTATGTACTGAGATTTGAATTTGAGGGGGATTGGGCGTTGTCGACTGATGGTGAACACTGACCTTATACAGAAGTGG
The DNA here is from genome assembly GCF_932274485.2 of Patella vulgata. Taxonomy (NCBI): domain Eukaryota; kingdom Metazoa; phylum Mollusca; class Gastropoda; family Patellidae; genus Patella; species Patella vulgata. The sequence goes on along the minus strand of NC_065883.2, from coordinate 71,320,456 downwards.
GCTAATCCCAAAATTTGACCACGCAGAAGGATTCATATTGCAGAAGGGGTTCCCAAGGAACAAGGTGTGTTTGTACTGGTTGTTTATACGAGGATATGTATTTAAGTCGGAATGGGCGTGGCCGACCAATGGTGACCTTTGGCCTACTCAGGGGTGGGCTAAGAAGGATTCATATTCCCCTAAGGGGGTGGTGCATAGTTACCCATTTTCTGCTGGTATTGAGATTAATTATTTATTGTCTTGGACATAGCCAACCAATGGTGACCTTTGACTTACTCAGCAGTGGGTTATAATCCCCAACATTGACTACTCAGAATCATTAACATTGTCATTGGGGATACTAAGGACCATTTTAACACAGATTTTATGGATGTACTCGAGGTGTGTTACAATACCAATTTGGCGGTAATGTGAAGTGAACAGCGCCCCATGGTAGCGACCCAATAGCATTACTTAAAAGTTGTGTTTTTGGGGGTCCCCATCTTCTAATTCCAGGCCTTGAACATTTTGTACCTGAGATGTTAAATAAATCTTTGCTAGCTCCTAGACTATATGACATCACTGAATATGTACGAGCTTATGTCACGTCTAGCGGTACTTGTAACATTCATAAAACACACAAGCAAAAACCAGTTATAAACTGAATACATATCATGCAGGGTCGCCATTTACGAGAGAGTACACATATTGACTTCAGTATCTTTAAAAGTAAATTGAACAATTTTGACAGAGAAGAACCGCAATCATACTTTAGTTCCGGAAAAAGAAAAAAAAAATAATCAGATTTTACATTGTCGACTTCGCCTTTCCTGTAGTGACTTAAACACACAATCTGATTAAAATACAGATCTACATTTCGTTTCGTTTTTTTTATACTTTCGATGGCCTACACTACATTAAGATCAGACCGGTTGTAGTGGTAGGTCGCGTCAGGGGTCTTACAACCGGCTTTTGACCCTATGCCATTGATTAATCAGACATTAATTAATCAATCAGCGTTGATGTTTCTGGTGGTTTACCCACAGTTCCGTGCACCGCACTCCAAGAACTCGCCGTAACAGAGCGTTTCATTGGCTAATCCCTCACATTAACCAGAACGCGACTTATAGAACAGATCTTCTAGATCCTGGTGTAGTAAAGACAAGTAAAACGAAATTTTGAACTATAAAATACAAAACGAAATAGGATCTGTGTTTTAATAATCAGATTGAAGAAACACACAGTACTGTAACTGAAAAAAATCTCTGGTTGCATGACTGGGGAGACCACAGAGTCTACTCAAACGGTAAAAGCAACTCAGCAGGCACAGCTATCTTATTTCGAGATATATGTGATGTAAATATTGTTAGTTAAATCTAATAATAATAATAATAACTAATTTTTCATATAACGATTTACATTAGAAAATCTCAAACCGCTGTACGAAAAAAAGCTTCTTATGCATGTATTGTAATAAATAAAACAAATTATATTCTTATAAATACGCACAGCCCGAATACTTATTCTGAACAATATTTTACTCGTTTATTTGAATTAATATTAAAACTAGAAAATGATTTAAAGGAGCTAAATCGCTTATATTTGGTTCCTAGAAACTGACACAAATCGGTCGCAAAGCATATAATAATGTAATGTGAATGTATATAAACTGATTTACATTCAATCGTTTCCGTTTTTACTGTAATTTCAAATCAATTATGTTCGGTGAAATACGTAGAAAATCCTTAGAACCGGAAATTTTTAAAACTAATGAGAAATTTTCCATAAATGGAATATTTTACCAAATATCCAAACAAAATAGGCTGACTAGATGTATATTTATCATTAACTTGAAACGTGACCTGTATGTGTTACGAAACGTTGTAGAGAAGTGGTTATATCGATATATACCTTGTGCTGTGTTTTGTTATGAAAACAGAAATAACCAAATTATTGTTATTAAATTGTATGAAGTAAACGCTAGCTATAAGTACTTAAGTCCTTTCAACTTTCGAATATTCATTTCGTGGAAAGGACCAGTACTTAAATCTACCGCATTACAGCTTAAACGCATTCGCGTACTATGTATTCAATAATTTGCTAATCATGTCAAAACTCCGCCCTGCTTAAGGGGAGATAACACATTTTAGGGAAAAGCCAAGCTAAATATAATTAGGCGTAACAATAAAATAGTATCTTAAAATAGTACCCTTTTAAAATAACAGGAGTGACGTATCCTCTGCAAACAATATTAAAAATATAACATGTACTGACAATAATAAATGAATATTAAATAAATAATAAATGATTTGAAATTGTATGATATAATTATTGTATGTTTAGATGTATGTATATACCGTATTATGTTAGTATATAATTGAATAACCCCCCCCCCCCCCCAAAAAAAAACCCCAAAAAACCAACGGCCTTCATGTCCATTGGCACAAATATACCGCGTCGCGTACCCACGCAACTTTTGAAAATGGAATGGCAATGATAGGCTTAACCACCCTACATTGTTGTTAGCAACGTTGCTTTGCCGGTATATTATTGAATTAATATATTTACTGCTTCCCTCGTCCAATTTTACAGTCTAATAATAAGTTTTATCTTTTATGATTTTCTGTTTATTGAATTAATATATCTTATTTTTTTATTTATTATTATATTTTCTTTACACCTGCATCAGCGATCACTCTTGTTCACTCATACTCCCATACATACACACTTCTCTTTATATTAATGTTTATCTATACCTCAGTTTAATTGGTTTTCCATTAATACATTGATGTTAATACATTGATCTTTATAAATAATCGGATTCCCCTCCTTTTAATCCCTGTAAGAGTTTTCGTTGTGAAGGTTTTAGTTGTAAATGCCCCCCTAATCAAAGGTGTTAAGATTTAATTGTATTTGATTCTTATCGTTGTTGCATATTCTGTATCATTTGCTTGATAGAGACGAGAGTATCCTCGTCGAAACGTCGCTTAGTATTAAACTCAGTAATTGTGTATCCATAAAATTGTACCTTGTGTTAATATGTTCAGTTACTAAATGCCAATCAAAGAAGACAAAATAATAATTTAAAAACGTGTAGAATGCACTAAGCAGGCGTAAACGACTGCCGTTATAGTTGAACTGTTCACGTATTCCGTCGAACATAATTGATTAGACGTTACAATATTTGTTTCAAAAATTGAATATAAATCACTTTACATACATTCATATAATTATGTGCTTTTAGAACGCCCCGCCCCCATCCCCATCCCCCATTTATCCGGATTTCTGCGCTTGCAATGTTGTAACAGACACAGTTTTATAATGATATCTTAACAGTTTATGAAATATGCGCCGGAATAAAAATCGTATTGCATAAAAACACAGAAATGAATAAATCTAGAAATTTCTAATTAGCTAAAGGCACAGCTCCTATAATGAATGGCCTTATATGTATACAAAATGTTGAAAAAATATCTTGAAAGGATTATGAGATATCAAAAGTGTAAACAACAACTTGTCTCTAAGGCAACATACATCATTAAATTACATTAGGGTTTTGCTTGAAACGACATGTTTCTAAATCATTTATCGCCATTGCAGGCAAGCTTCTAAAATTGTATTCATAAACATATCCTACATAAAATAAATGGGGCGGTTACTTGGTCTCTGAAATGCCCTGGACTTTGGGGAGAGATTTTGCAGAATTCTGATGGTCAGAAAACAATTACAACATGAGTAAAATACGTTTCAATTTCTCCTGGGATCGAATATGCAACAAATAAAAATTCTTAAGTGCAATAGATCGCCTTAAAATTTCATAAATTAAAGATTTTTTTCGTATTTCTGAAACAAGCTATTCTTCCGATAACTTCTTACCAACTGTTCGACTAATATCAAAATCTTCGTAACAAGCTCTTTCAATTTCTTAGACCAACATACCCAAGCTGACTAGTTTATCATATACTATACCGTTGCAATTTAGGTGTTCGGATTCACACAAAATTATTCCTTTCTATTTTGGCATTGTTTGTTTACCTCATTAATTAAGTCTGAGACCGACTGCGGTGAGCACTTTTTTTGAGACCGACTTATTTTTTACCATGGGAAAAACATTTCTTAGAACAACAAACTCACAACAGAATAAGAGTGCAAAACATTTTTTCAAACATGACAAGCAGACATGGTTATTTTATACTATACTCAGCCAAATTAAATACTTGACACTGATGAATTTCAACAAAAAATTTTTTCTGGTAAGTCAGATAAATTTTAATGTGTTTCTAACGATAGTAAGTAGTAAGAAGCCATTACCCACATAACAATATGATGTTAATTTTACATTACATTTACGTAAAAATGGTCAGTCAGTTTACCATCATTTTGCTCATCTTTTTAACGATAATTTTACGTCAGGAAATGACGTTAATCTAACGTAAACTTTACGTCATTTTTACGTTATATTTACGTCATTTTCTGACGTAAATCTAACGTAAACTTTACGTCATTTTCTGACGTAAATCTAACGTAAAATTTGCGTAAAGTTTACGTCATTTTCGTTAGATTTACGTCAGAAAATGACGTAAACTTTACGTTAGATTTACGTCAGAAAATGATGTAAATATAACATAAAAATGACGTAAACTTTACGCTAGATTAACGTCATTTCCTGACGTTAAATTGTCGTTAAAAGGATGAGCAAAATGATGGATATCTAACCGACCATTATAACGTAAATCTAACATTAAATTAACATCATTTACGGATGCAATTCTAATGTCAAATTTTGATGAGCATTAAAACCTTCAAAATTATTCATTATTCGCCGCAGTAAATGGGAAGTACATTCAACCAATAATCAAATTTTCCTGACCCGTGGGTGAGGCTAAAAGTTGAGTGGTCCAACGTGTGCGCTTTAGATCATAAGGTCTGTCATTGAGTCAAGTGGTTTCTTTCCACACCCAACTTGAACATGGGTTTTCTCTGGGTCCTCCTACTACTAAAGATTCCTGGTGCGGATGAATTATTCAACTTGAATTGAATCACTTAGTCCCAAAGGACAGTTTATGTCTATTGGATGTTTTACCCCACTGCTCTCTATCTACCCATAACCAGTCAGAATTCTAAATGTATTGCACAGAAAAGTTAAAAATCTAGCAGAATTATATGACAAAATATACTACAAGTATGTATACATATACTTTATTTAAAAGACAAAAATATAATGTTATAAAATACAAAATACACATTTAAATATTAACAGTTTTTATCCACAGCTGTTTGAGAAATGAAGACGGGCATATGCCACACAGTGTGCAGAGCTATGGCGTACTCTTATATAAAATTCCAACTGCGAAGGGATCTTTCACACACACACACTTGAGTATACACTGTACCTTGGTTTTTTTGTCCCTTCCGTATGACTAGTCAGCCATCCATGTCAGGTCCTCTGTCCGGCATCACTGACAAGGGAAAATGTTCAAGAAAAAGGTCTACATTAGCGCTATGAAAGTGTTGATATGCATATAAGAAAGAAAAAACTGGGATATTGACCAAATTGGGCCAAAACCTATAGCCTCTATCTTATTTGCTCAAGGTATTGATGGAATAGGAGTTAACTTTGGAATGAGTGAAATGAAATGGGGTTTAATGTCCTATTCCGACAGGGCTAATGACATGGAAATATGCTATACAGTGTCCTATTATGGAATTTTATCCAGACAGCGGCGCTAAAGCCTACTCTTATATCGAATTCAAACTGCCAAGGGATCTTTCACGTGCGAACCAATGTGTGCACAGGACCTCGGTCATTCGTACCTTCCAAACGACTAGACAGCTGTCCCTCCTTGTCAGGCCCTCTGTCCTGCACCTCTGACAAGGGGAGGAAACCAAGTCTGGAAATCACGAAGAATTTTCTCGGCCGACACTGGAATGGAATGTTGTGGAATACTGAATATTGATAGGTTTCGTCCTCTCATGATTCCAGTGTGTAACACAAATTTGAAAAAGATCAATTAAGAATAAAGACAGCATCTATTGCATTTGAAAAAAGGAGAATTAACCAAGGAAGGCAAAGTCCTGAAAAGCTGTATATTGATAATGCTTGTCCTCTCACAATCGAAATGATTCACATTTCACACCCAGTGTACGGACAAACAGGGCCAAAATTGATATGTGGGTGTATAAACAAAGATATATACTACACCAATATTACATGTGTTGCAGAATTGGTTTAACACATTTCAAATATAATTGTAACACGGATATTTGCAATGGTTGATCCATGACAAAAGATTTGAAATATTTTGAAGAGACGCAAAAGGTTACGCCATACAGTGTGCTATGAGGGAAATTTTGCCCAGGCAGCAGTGCTATGGCCTACTCTTGTATCGAATTCCAACTGCCAATGTGTACACTGGACCTTGTTTTTTTTTTCCCATCCAAACGACTAGACAGCTGTCCTCGTCAGGCCCTCCGTCCTGCATCACTGACAATGAGAAACCACACCGGAAAATCAGGATGAACTTTCTCGGCCAATGCAGGGATCGAACACCCGACCTCAAGGCTAGCGAGTCAGCGTCTTACCCACTTAGCCACATGATCCCCCCTTGGCCTATGTATATGTAGAGATGAATTTTGAGCTACCTTTATATATATCTTTCTATTTTTAAAACCTGCGACAAGTATATTTATATCAAGGATGTAACCCTCTATCAGTTAACCCGTCACAGATTGGTTGCATTGGTTCAAAATATTCGTTTCATATCATACCTGACCTTCAAATCCAGGAATTGTAGCCACAACGGGGATCACGTTGGTTAAGTCCGTAAGACACTGGCTATCTAGTCTGGAGGTCGGGTGTTCGATCCTTGCATTGGCCGAGAAAGTTACTCCAGATTTTCCAGCGTGGTTCTCCCTTGTCAGTGATGCAGGACAGAGGGCTAGACAAGACAGCTATCTAGTCATTAAAATGGGACAAAAAAATGAGGTCCCATGTACACATTGGCGTGCACGTACAAGAGCCCTTGAAATTAGAATTCGATATAAGAGAAGGCCGTAGTGCCACTGTCCGGGCAAAATTTCCCACATAGCACACTGTATGGCGTATGCCCATCTTCATTAGCCCAGTTCAGAGCAAAACAGTAGGACGTTAAACTTTCATTTCACTAGCCACAGCTCTGTTTTCTTTCACCAAAGGGGGGGGGGGGTGGATGGCTGAATGGTTAGCGTGCGCGCGCTGTATCATAAAGTCTGTCATTGAGTTGACTGGCGCGGTTTCGAATCCCCGGTTGTACGTGGCAAGGAGTAGGGTCGCCTGTCCAACCTCGTGGGTTTTCTCCGGGTCGTCCGGTTTCCTCCCCCTGCTAAAGACCCCTACGCGCAAGCGAATTATGTAAATGAAAAATTAAACCATGTTAGTCCCGAAATGACCTAGTTTGTGTCCAGTGGACAGTAAACCCCATTTCTCTCTCTCTCTCTTTCACCAAAGGGGGGGATCAAGTGGCTAAGTGGGTAAGACGCTGGCTCGCTAGCCTGGAGGTCGGGTGTTTGATCCCTGTATTGGCCGAGAAAGTTCATCCTGATTTTCCGGCGTGGTTTCCCTTGTCAGTGATGCAGGACAGAGGGACTGACAAGGACAGCTGTCTAGTCGTTATGGGACAAAAAAACGGGGTCCCGTGTAGACATTGGCGTGCACGTAAAAGATCCCTTGGCAGTTGGAATTCGATATAAGAGTAGGCCGTAGCCCCGCTGCCCAGGCAAAATTTCCCTCATAGCACACTGTATGGCATATGCTCGTCTTCATTAGCCCAGGTTAGGAGCAGAACAGTAGGACGTTAAACCCCATTTCATTTCATTTCTTTCACCAAAGACCACATAAATACTTCATTTAGCACTTGTCATTTGAAACAGTTATAGCATAAGTCGATGTTGAGTATAAGTCAAATTGCCAAATTTTACATTTTTCCGACCTACATCCATAATTAAGTAGAGGCGGTATATAAGACTAATGTTTATCCTAGTCTAATACCGTGCCGGTGTACCCCGAAGAAAAGTTGGGCCATATAAATAATGAGGGTCTGGGACAGTTGTCAATAACACTTGCATTTATAAACAAACATGAATAGTGATGACGAATTAGGATTCAATAAAAAAAACAACATAGATATGGCCCATGAAGAGAGAAATTTTACAATAAAAAAAATTAAGAGTGTTGGATATTGAACTGACAATGCAATCAAATGGATTTTCGGAAATGGCATTCTTATATAAATTTCATGGGCGTCAACATCTTGTTTTAGGACTAGTTACCTCCCTTAGACTTTGTTTATGATAATGTAAAAGACCGGATAATCTAGCCTATGACCGATTATTCTCAAATGTTGACAACGCAACCACACTAATATTCGTAGAATATAGAATATTTTTTTCTAGATGATAGAGACTAATAATATGCCAATATTGAAATGTGTGCATAAATATGGTATATACTTAACTACACCAATATTATACCTATGTCATAGAATTTGTTACACACATTACAAATATAATCTTAATAGAGATCTTTGCTATGGTTGATCTATCAGTAAAAATTGGAAGATTTGTAAGGAAAGCAAAAGGTTATTGTTTACTGGCTGCAGCAGGGAGCAATAACAGGAACACAGATGATTTTCAACTCACTGATACAACTCAGTTTAAATTTTAAGCCAAAGAGCTGTTATATAATACTGTGACAGGATATCTGCTCTAAACTAACTAGTCATCAAAGAATTGACTGTCAAAAGTTCAGACAGAAAGTATTTTAGGCCTACAATGCTTGTAAAGCTTTGGCCTACATTCTGATGATATTTGTGCTACCATAGATACATATATATTTATATCATTACATTATGTGACAAGTAGTAGTGTTTGGCAAGTAGTAGTGTTGTCTAACTTTCATTATAAAGCCCATATAAATCTTTTTAGAACTTCTTTGTCATTACTGCCACCACGGGTGCTCAAATATACATGTAGGATCTGTAAAAAAAATAAAAATAAATAAAAAGCAACTTTATACTCCCCAAAAAAACGATATTGGGTTAAACGGCCTACTGTTCAGCTCCAACTGGGCTGACAGCCAACCTACTGTGGATCTGTAATGAAATGGGGTTCAACATCATACTGTGCTGCTCAAACTGGGCTAAAGAAGTTGGACAAATGCTTGAAAGTGTGCTATGATGAAAATTTTGACTGGAACGTGTGTACAAAAGAGCTTGGTTTTTTGTCCTATCCGAACAACTGTACATTAGCCCTTACCAGCCCCTCTGTCTTGCACCAGTTAAAAGAGGAACCATGCCAGAAAATCCTGATGAACTTTCTTGGCCACCACAAGAATAAATAAGCAGGGGAGTAGGACTGAAACCTTTATGTACAAGTATGTACGGGCAAACTTGTTATTTAATGTTATATCATATAAATAGGCCTATGTATATAAGCTTAAAGTCTTGATTATCCATTTTTCAATTAAATTAAATCATTAACATTAACCGCCAGTGTTTGAATCTGTGAACATCTCGAGCACCCGATGGCATTGAGACTTGATTATAGACTTAGCAAGTTAATACATTAAAATGTCTTATAAAAAAATTTAACATTTACAGTCTCAAGAAATACCTACTTAACCTACGTACAATATATAGATTTAGCTCTTGCATTATGCATTATTAAATTTGCAAAAATATCAGTACAATAACAACAAAAAAACCCAACCTGAAACACCCATAAAAATGTTTAGAAAATACTACATGTACTTATATTATAATTAGCACAGCCTGAATTTTAACAGTCTACATCATTAATAAATTCGTTATGTGTTTGATAATTTTTGGATCCAGATTTTTTAAAAACAATTTTGGAACCAGTATTACTTTCGATAACTTAAAGCAATGTTGATTTTGTTTATGAATAGTATGGTTTACGGACAATGTAACTGCATCGTGTTAAAAACAAATACTGACTGTCTGATATACAAAGTTGCGTGCAAACTTTTTCCACGGCCAGATTATTTTTTTATCAACATTAGATCTATCGGTATACTGTCAACGGAAGTTCGCATAAAAAGTGCACTTACCTTCAACTTTACTTTGCTGAATCCAAAATCGTGTGTGTATGTGTGGAATAGCTTTATTTAACTTTAAATCACGGCATCATTTCTTCTTTGGGAAAAATAATAAGCTATGCCGCCATTTTAAATCCCAGAATTCCGTACGTTCCGGTCAAACGAACAAACAAAAAATATTTAATAAATAATTGAAGCAATTTTGATAAATAACAACAATAACCGTAACCTATAAAAAAAATATTGTAATGTGAATAGAAATAATATGATATAAACCGATTTAAACACAATCATCAACCGTTGTAATGTGAATGTGAATAGAAATAATATGATATAAACCGATTTAAACACAATCATCAACCGTGAACAGATCGTGACCTTGACCTTGCCCGAGACGATAAAAATATATTTGTACATCTACATGTATTTAGGTCTAAAAATGGCGACTGTTCGTTTGAAAGGCCTGTAATATTTCTGATAATGAATCTATTCATATTATTTGTTTGTATACGCTCTACCATATTTTATATGAGGTTACATGATTACGTTATATTAAAAGAATAATCAAATCGGGTAATTTTAATTTATATTTACTGGTGAAAGGATCATTAATTTTATATTTACTGATGCAAGGTACTATATTTAATAAATTTAATTATAAAAACACTTCATGCATAGTCGGCCTAGGTGTGGACTACTCCTAACATTTGGACAGTGATAACCTTTTAGTAGAGAACAACTTTGCTTTATGAAACAGTTTCCGACAATCAATCATTATTTGTTTTGTCAAATTTTTGGGTATCAAAATTGAGAGAGAGAGAAATGGGGTTTAACGTTCACTTGACTCGATGATACAACAAAAAACACAATTACTATTTTAATTAAAGCGACATTTCGTTGAGGGTTCTCTCAACGTTTTCAAGTAAATGATGCTCAATAGTCAATGGGTGCACTCGTCCGCTTGCCAGCCTATCTTTTATAGTCCCATTGGTGCAGAAAAGTAGGAAAATTAAATAAAATTAAATGAGATTAAACATCCTACTGTTTTGCTCTGAGTGAGCTAATGAAGACAGGCATACACTATATACAGTGTACTATGACGGAAACTTTGCACGGATAGCGGCACTATGGCCTACTCTGATATTGAATTACAACTGTCGGAGTGTCTTTTACGTGTATGCCAATATGTACACGAGGACTTGATTTTTCGTATGACCCGAACAACTATACCTTATCCCTTGCCAGATCCTCCGCCCTGCCACAGTCCATAGAAAATTTCCGTCATAGCACTCTGCATTGCGTATGACTATCTTCAATAGTCCGATTGGTTCAGAAAAGTATAAAAATGAATTTTAAATGGGGTTTGAACATCCTACTATTTTGTTCCAAGTGGGCTAATGAAGAAGGGCATATGCTATAATGGTTAAAATGTTGTGATTTCGGGTTAAAATGCCGTGATGTTGGGTTATCGCCTTACGAAGGGTGATATCAGTCACCATATCTACTGGGTTTCTTTAATACTCATATACTATTCAAAAAAAGTAGGGGATATTTGATTTTTAAGTGTTATTAAAGTCACCTAATGAAACTGACGAAGAAACAAATGACAAAATGAAATGAAGTTCACATTCATCGATTTATTCCAAATGATCGTTAGACTAAGTAAGGCACAGACTGACCATTATAAGGGTAAAATGATACCCGGGGTCAAACAGCAAAGTTACCACAGCATCACAACCAAGTCAGTAACGGGTAAATCCTCCTCTGTTTGTCAAACAAGCATTGATCCGACGTGGCATACTCCTAATGAGACGTCTAAGGTCATTTTGGTCCAGATTGTCCCATTCCTGTTGCAACTCAGCAGCAAGTTCTTGGACATTGGCAGGACGTTGTTGACGTTGACGTAACCTCTGTCCAAGCATGTCCCAGACATGCTCGATGGGGGAGAGGTCGGGACTCAGTGCTGGCCAAGGTAATGTGGTGATGTTCTGTTGTTGGAGGTAACCTGTAACGATCCTGGCCCTGTGACATCTTGCGTTGTCATCCTGGAAGATGAAACGGCGGCCATGACGTCGTGCGAACGGCACAACATGGACTGACAAGATGTTGTCTCGGTAGTACTGGCATGTAACACGCCCTGCAACAACATGTAAAGCCGTTCTTCCAGCAACAGTGATGCCTCCCCACACCATAACAGAACCACCCCCAAATCGATCATGTCTGATGACGTTAACGTCTTGGAAGCGCCCGTTTCGACGACGCCACACCCTCCTACGTCTGTCCAAAAAATCAACAGTGAACCTTGACTCATCTGAAAACATCACATTGTTCCAGCGTCGATTATCCCAGTGTTGACGATCCCTACACCAACGACGTCTTGCCTGAATGTGATGATCTCTCAAACAAGGGATCACGCGAGGACGTCGGGCGCGAAGGTGACCCCTATGCAGTCGATTCCGAATCGTCTGGCCACTCACTCTCACACCAGTGTCTGTTTGAAGACGAGCGCTGATCTGATTTGCTGTGATGACACGATTTCTCAAGGCCAAGGTACGGATAAATCGATCCTGGGCTTGAGTTGTCGCCCTTGGTCGACCTGAGCGTGGTCTGTCCTGTACAGATTGTGTATCACGGTATCTGGACCATAGCCTGCTTATGACAGACTGAAAAACATTCATCGTCCGCGCCACAACCGCCTGTGTTGTGCCGATCTGTAGCATGCCAAGGGCACGTAACCTTTCATTTTGGGTAAGCCGACGCATATCAAAATTTGTTTTCTGGTCACTAAAACAATTAAACTGATGTTTCCACCCTGGAATTCAATGCCACAATGACTGTAACATTCAAAGTCAGAGTCGTGCAAATCTTGGGTTGGACCCCCATGATGATCCCAAGCATCCCCTGCATTCCATGCGGTAGCTATTGGTGCGTTTGGGCGTCACATGTAACTGGAAATGTTTCTTCTGTTAGGTTCTATAGTGACTTTTTTCGTAGTCATTTGCATATTTTAGTATTATGCCCCCAAAATCAAATATCCCCTACTTTTTTTGAATAGTATATTTATAGTATTTTATAGAGTCAGACTAGTGGACTAGTGAATGCACGGATTAGTGCACCCACAGACTAGTGAACCCGCAGACTAGTAATTGGTAATGATGGAAAAGTGTGTAAAGACATGTTTTACAGGTTGGCGCGCACTTAGAACTATTGGTAATGACTATATGTGGAAATGCTGCTCTCCAGGCAAAATGTCTTTCCTAGCACTTCTTCATTAGTAAGTGCGGTAATGCTGCTGTCCAGGCAAAATTTCTGTCATAGCACATCTTCATTACTAATTTTGATAAAGCCATGGTGGCTAAGTGCGTAAGATGCTGGCTCGGTAATCCGGAGGGCACGTGTTCGATCCCTGCATTGGTGGAGAAAGTTCATCATGATTTTCCGACATGGTTTCCCCTTTTCAGAGGTGCAGGAACAAGGACAGTAGTCTAGTCACTCAGATGGGACAAAAAACCGAGGTACCATGTATACATTGGCTTGCACGAAAAGATCCCTTGGCAGTTGGATTCGATATTAGTAGGCAAAATTTCCCTCATAGCACATTGTATGGTATGTACCTGTCTTCATTAGCCCAGTCGGAGCAGAACAGTAGGACAATAAACCGATTTCATCAGGACAAACCTACATGAGGAAAAACCTACATTTCACAAACTTAGTAATTAGTAACGGGGGGTTGGATGGCTGAATGGTTAGCGTGCGGGCGCTGTATCATAAAGTCTGTCATTGAGTTGACTGGCGTGGTTTCGAATCCCCGGTTGTACGTGACAAGGAGTAGGGTCGCCTGTCCAACCTCCGGTTTTCTCCCACTGCTAAAGACCCCTACGCGCAAGCGAATTATGTAAATAAAAATTAAACCATATGTTAGTCCCGAAATGACCTAGTTTGTGTCGAGTAGACGTTAAACCCCATTTCTCTCTCTCTCTCTCTCTCTAGTAATTAGTAACACACTGGCTAGCAAATGAGGGGTTCTGCTCCTAAACTGAGCTAATGAAGATGAGCATACGCCATACAGTATGCTATGAAGGAAATTTTGCCCAGGCAGCGGCGCTATGGCCTACTCTTATATCAAGTTCCAACTACCAAGGGATCTTTGAAATGAGAGTAGATCATTCATTCATTCGTTTTCTCTTTGTGTGTCACCTAGAGACCGCAACTATTAAAGGAGCTAGATCTCTATTCTTGGGCACTTAGAAATGGATACAAAATGTAATGAAATGAAATGGGGTTTAACGTCCAACTGTTCTGCTCCGAACTGGGCTAATGAAGATGGCCATACACCATACAGTGTGTTATGAGGGAAATTTTGCCCCGACAGTGGCACTACGGCCTACTCTTATATTGAATTCCAACTGTCAAGGGATCTTTTACATGCATGCCAATGTGTACACAGGACCTCGTTTTTTTTTTTATCCCATCTGAACAACTAGACAGCTGTCCTTGTCAGGCTCTCCGTCCTGCATCACTGACAAGGGGAAACCACGCTGGAAATCTGGATGAACTTTCTCGGCCAATGCAGGGATCGAACACCCGACCTCCAGGCTAGCGAGCCAGGGTCTTACCCATTTTAATGACTAGACAGCTGTCTTGTCAGGCCCTTAATTGTTAGTATCATGACATTAAACTGACATTTGTTTTACGTTTTACAACTAATATCAGGTTTATGTTAGAAAACTAACGTTAGATTTATGTTAGAAAACTAAAGTTAGATTTATGTTATAAAATTAACATTAGATTTACGTTAGAAAACTAACGTTAAATTAACGGTTAAAATTATGACATAAAACTAACATTACATTAACGTTAGAAAACTAACGTTAGATTTACGTCAGAAAACTAACGTTAGATTTACGTCAGAAAACTAACGTTAGATTTACGTCAGAAAACTAACGTTAGATTTACGTCAGAAAACTAACGTTAGATTTACGTCAGAAAACTAACCATAAACTAACGGTTAGGAACCTGATGTAAAATTTACGTTAGATTAACGTTAGAATTATAACCAATAATACATATATAATTATTATGTCTGAATTCCGACTATATATCAATTGTTAGAATGTGCACACACTTGTAATGTTATTTAATCAAGAAGTATTCAAAGGGAAAAAAATTGGTTAGTAATCCGTCATAAAGTTTACGTTACATTTACGTCATTTTCTGACGTAAAAGTAACCATAACCATTATGACGTAAAAGTAACGTAAATTTAACCAAAGAATTTTACCATTATTGGACGCTAACCAAAATCTAACCATAATGACGTAAACTTTACGTAAATCTAACCATCAATGTTAACTGGGTAATTTCATAAAATTGTTAAATCACGTGGATCACGTGACTTTTGAGCATGTAAAGATGAAAAAACTGAAAAACACGTGCAAACACAAACTCGTGAGGTCAATCGATGAAAGTTTGCTTAAACTGAACACGCACACGTAACTTGAACTGGAAAAACAAATTAAAATTGTTATTTTCATCTTTGTTAGAAAATGCCGCGCCTTTCAAATGTAGAACGTGTACGTGCTATAGGTAGGCTCTATGCTGGTCAGTCTGTGGTCACTGTTGCAAGGGCCTTTAATTGTTCACGCCAGACAATAATTAATCTTAGAATGAGAGTGCTTCAAACTGGAACTATTGCCGACCGCCCAAGGGCGGGAGCGCCACGTGTGACGTCACTCCAGGAAGATCAAGCAATACGATTACGTCATCTTAGAAACAGATTTGTCACTGCAACCTCCACAAGTAGAGAGATGTTTGGTGGAAGGGTAACTGCACAAACTATTCGAAATCGCTTGCAGGCTGCTGGTCTTCGAGCTCGGAGGCCCTATAATGGACCAATATTGACACCTCTTCATCGCCGTAACCGACTTGTGTGGGCCACAAGACACATAAGATTTACTCAAAGACAGTGGAATTCGGTTGTCTTTAGTGACGGATCTCGATTCACTTAGAGATTTGCCGATGGCAGGGCCCGAGTGTACCGCAGACGAGGTGAACGTTACGCTCAAGTATGCGTCAGAGAAGTTGACCGATTTGGTGGCGGCAGCGTCATGGTTTGGGGTTCTTTTTGTGCACATGGACGTTCTCCTCTTGTTGTTGTCCAAGGGAACTTAAAGGCTGTCCAGTAGGCTACAGGGATCAGATTTTGTGACCAATTCAGATTAATTTTAATTCCTTTGAAGTCTTGTCTTGTGTGATAAGTTGAGGAAAAAAGTTGCCACGTTTTATTTGTATCTACCGTCCCCCACCTTCGAAAAACCATGATGTCACATACACTTTTTATTTCGGAATTTAGGCATCTCTGTGATTTACTCGATGAGACGAAAGAAAGCACCATTCTACTTGGAGATTTTAATATCCATTATGATTTGAAAGAGAACTATCTTCCCAAGAAGATCTTAGATGTACATGACTTTGTACAACATGTCCCATGTGCAACCCATCAAAGCGGCCATACACTTTATTGGATATTAGCTAGGGATGAGGGTCTCATTCTAATCACTTCTACATATCTTTTCATGTTGATTTTGATAGACCATCTGTTCCTTCGATCAAGATAATATTCCATGATTTAAAAATAAAATATCGATACCAATGACTTCGTCCAGAAATTAGACCAGTCAACAAACCCGAAACCCCCATTTACACCTGATCCCTATCATTTGTTAGATACGTTACACTCTGTACTCATAAATCTCCTTGACAAACATGATCCATAGAAGACAAAGAATATTCGCAAATAAAATTGTAAGTATTATGGAAGCTACAAGTAAACTGATGTTTGAAAAGAAGCCCATTTTTTAAAAAAGGAGTGAATTATAAGTTTGGATATGGCACCAACTTCATTTCTCATAGACTACCAAGAACATTAAAATTTGTCGCTCTGCGAATCGGAATGAAATAATTAATTTTGTTTTTTAAAGGAAATAATAAATTTGAAATATGGATTTGAATGTTTATATATATGTATTATGTAAGGTATTTACATTTGCAATATAATAGAAAGACATTATACATTACTATGCTGATCTAGATTTGTTTATACTTAATAGTTCAAAATGTTTTTTTTGCACTTAAAAATTTGCATTCACATTGAATTTGGTAAAATATATGATAAACGATTAGAGTGAAAAGGGCCATAAAGCTGCATACATGTACGAACATGTAAGTATACAGTTAAAGATAAAAGAATTAAAGGAGAATTCCAGATTTACAGGATACCCAGTGATAGACAAATTAAATGCCAAAATGGGAAGAAATTGTCCATATTGCTTGTCGGAAAGTTTCAGCGCAATACATTTTGTCACTGGAAGGTTTATGTAACCTATTTATAACTGACTAATAATTCCTTCGAAGACCAAAAGTTGTTGTGTGAGATGATATCTGACAATTCATAAAAAGAATTGACTGCCTCTAGATAAGAGAACACAAAGAAAAACAGAAAAAGTCCGCGCATTACCATGTTTATATAAGGTACAGAATGAATATAAACAAGGGAATGTACGGACTATTTCTATTTTTCCCGTGTTCTCTTATCTAATGAGTCCAACCTCGTGGGTTTTCTCCGGGTATTCCGGTTTCCTCCCACTGCTAAAGACCCCTATGCGCAAGCGAATTATTGAAATAAAATTAAAACCATATGTTAGTCCCGAAATGACCTAGTTTGTGTCGAGTGGACGTTAAACCCCATTTCTCTCTCTCTCTCTTATCTAATGACATTCAATAACTTTATTGAATTGTCAGGTATCCTCTTACAGTCCCATATAGCAACTTTTGGTCTTGGAAGGAATTATCAGTCAGTAATATAGAGGGATTACTCGTGTTTTCCTTTGGCGTTCGTCACTTCCGATTCAGGAAACCTGCATTACTCCGCTATCGTAGCAATGATCTGTGTTAAAATTATATTTGGAATCTGTTTAACCAGCTCTATCACATATGTGATAATGACTGGCACCAATATTGTCCTTTAATGTTCACTACTGATTCAAAGGCGATGGATGAATCGAACATAATGCAAGCCAATAGAATCTGATCTTATAATGTAACTTGCAATGTACTCTCACAAAAGTAAGAAAAATAAACATGACTAGAATATATACGAATAGAATATATTAGAATATTCAAATATATTTAGTGATATATAAAGACATGTTATATCAGGAAAAGTCCTGTCAGATAATCTCTCTTGAATTAAAGCTACTTTCCCACAGAAGTATTTATCAATAAAAGTATAACAATTTTGGTATATTATATAGAAAGTAGAAACATCCAATCTTATTAGAAAATGTAAGGGTTTCCCTTACCGGCAACGGTTGAGCGCTTGATGTAGATGAATCGGATAATCTGATAATTTAATAGGCTTCGATATTTATGATAAATGTACAGCGATTAAAGACAGCATCGTCTTGTATATGCAATGAATTCTCCTCTGGCTTCGCACCCGTTGTTAGGTACCACGTCAGCTAAGTCTGGTGACACAAACACGAACTCTTTTAATACAAATTTTTATAGCAGGGGTATTCCCTCGTGATTACAATGTTATGAGGAGGATTTGAGGCAAAATTTGGTAGTTTAATTAGTTTGAATATGTTTCCAGTCCAAATATATCATCAAATCATTTAGTTTGTACGTGTGAAGGTATCTTTAAGAACATAATTCATAATTGCGATTTCATAGATAATCCCTATCCTATGTATATACCTGCACATAGTACATTCTCCCAATATTCAGTTAGATAGAAATGATTCACAATAATCCAATGATTTCAATCAATATATTTATTGAAATCACTTCAAAACAAAGAAATGAAATGAAATGTTGTTGAATGGCAAGTCAGCTCCAACCGGGCTATATTGCGCCAAACATATGGTGATTAGTTTGAGACAGGCTAAATTATATCACAGAAAAAATTATATGCATAAATGAAAACAATATCACAGTAAGTAAAATTAAAAATAAAATCAATCTTTTATGCATACAAATATTTAAAAACTAAAATTAAATAATATATATATATATATATATATATATATATATATAATTTAAAATTTATAATAAAATCCTGTCTCTTTTAAAAAAATCTATATAAACCCGGTTGGGCAAACATGTGATTTAATGACTGACAACGGTAAAATTGCGATCTTACATCTTTGGGATGCTTGCACTCAATCAAAATGTGCTTAACTGTCAACGGAACATGACAGTGTTCACATTCTGGATGAGGCTCTCGCTTTAATATGAAAATGTGAGTTAAAAAGGTATGACCAATACGAGAGCGACACAAAACAACCTCATCCCTCCTGTTGGTTCTATAGGAGTTTGGCCAATTTCCTAAGCGGGGCTTAATGTGATGAAGCTTATTTGTGCCTGCAAGATCCCAAGAACGTTGCCAGCGGTCATAAATAAAAAAAGTTAATGGAAGATTTAAAATCTGTGCAAGGTAAAACAAATTGTGATATGGGAAGATCTAAAGCAGACTTGGCAGCTAAGTCTGCTAGATCGTTGCCTTTAATATCAACATGACTGGGGAGCCAACAAAGGACAATATCCTTGCTGTTAAGCTCGTGTGATAGTAGCAGACGATAAACGTCTGCTTATTGTTTATTGCCTGTAAAGAGGACAAATAATCAGTAAATATAATGTGTTTTAAGGATGAAGAGGATTTGATATACTCCAAAGTCTGAAAGGTGGCCTGGAATTCAGCAGTAAATATGGAAGCAGCAGGCGGAAGACGAACAGAAATGGTGTCAGATGGCGTGACAGTAGCCGAAGCTACCCGATCACCATCTTTGGAACCATCTGTATAAATGGGAGCATAATCACCATATTTAGACCTGAGTCCTCGAAAGAGAGTCTGAAACACCGTGGAACTAGTATCTTTCTTTTTGTTTTTTGTAAGATCTAAATCGATCTTTGGAGGCGATATAGTCCAGGGTGGAGTACTAAACAAAGGGGTATTCGCAATACTGCCATGACTGATGTCAGCCTCTGACAAAAGGGGTTGGATGCGAATACCGAATGATGGAATAACGTTAGTTTTCCGTAAATACAGGTGTTCATGATATTGTCTAAATATGGTGTTATATGAAATATGATGAGGCAGAGATGCAATTTTTGTAGCATACTGTAGTGCCAGTTTATCATGTCTGTCGTGAAACGAGGGCTCGTGAGCCTCGACGTATAAACTGTGCACTGGAGATGTACGAAATGCTCCTAAACTGATTCTAAGTCCTTGGTTGTGTACGGTGTCGAGCTCTTGGAGATCAGACTCGTGGGCTGACCCATACACAATACACCCATAATCGAGTTTAGATCTTATTAAAGCTCGATATAATCGGAGCAAGACCTTACGGTCTGCTCCCCAGTCAGTGTTTGATAAGACTCTCAATATGTTGAGGGCTTACAGACATTTCTTCGTCAGGGTTTTAATATGAGGGAAAAATGATAATTTCTTATCAAATATCAAACCCAAGAATTTCGTTTTATCTTCAAAACAAAGAAATGTGTAACTATAGAAGTGGTTAATGTATAGTTGAGAGCTACGTGTATTCCAATTCTTCAAAAGAAATGTGTATTTCAAAATCATTCAGGCATTCACATAACAAGCCTGCTTTTCATTCAACGCAAACAACTGTTAAGTACTATAAGGATAGCAATTATTTATTTTGGTGCATTTTCCGACCCACGTGTGGTAGCACACCCACATTTTTGCTAATCTTTTGTTTGTAAATACTCTACAGGTTGCAATTATTAACAAATTTGGTTCAAATTCAGAATATTAAACATTTCAATAACAAGGTTGTACCTGATTATTGTGTTACATATCCAACCCCCAGGGACAGAGCCACTCTTAATTTTTATGTTTATTGTCTACAGGCTTAAATTCTGAATGGATCATCTTGTAACTTTGCATATTTATCCCTTATACCACAAAAAACGACAACTTTTTATTTTGGTGCATGCCCCGACCCACTGGGGTGGTGTCACAGCCACTTTTTGTCAATATTTACTCTGTAAATTTGGCAAAATAAACCCAACGCCTAGCCTTCTTAGCCTCTTGTCATATTATAGTCATTGCAGCCATTTCATATTTCATGCTCTTCATTTTAAAATGTACCATATCAAGCAAAGCTGGAAAGTGGACGTATATTGCAGCGGTAGCGATGCTCTAGATTGTACTGATATCCATTTTAGATATTCTATTAGTTTATTAGGGACACAGGGTTATGATGCCTGCATCTCTCTTATTCAAATGAAAAGGTGAAGCCTTCCTCTTTTCCATTGTCAACACTTTCACATCGTCGTGAATGTTTTTAATTTCAGACT
Source organism: Patella vulgata (assembly GCF_932274485.2). Taxonomy (NCBI): domain Eukaryota; kingdom Metazoa; phylum Mollusca; class Gastropoda; family Patellidae; genus Patella; species Patella vulgata. Next base: position 71,299,003 of record NC_065883.2, on the reverse strand, counting down.
CCAAGTACGATAATTCATCACCACCAATCGAATTTGAGAATATGGTAAAGAGAAAAATCAGTATCGATGTGTCTGATTCTTCGTAAGAGAAAACCAAAATGATATTGCCAAACCACAAAAACTTCAAAAACTGGAGAGCGACCCGACATTTAAAAACGGAGTACTTAATGGAAATTTGGCCCACATGTTAATGAAGAGGAAGAAATAAAGAGATCTAAACTAGACACGGCCGAGGTGATGCTCTCAGAGCCCAAGGAAAGAGACCTCATCAGAGACTACACCATTAAAAGGCATATATATATATATATATATATAGTAAAGGACAAATTAAAGAGACCAAGGTAATTCAGTGGACAAAGTAAGAAAACGCGTATATATGACAGTACACATGCCTGCTATTGTTATGGTAAAATCGCGTTGCATATTAACGAACATTTAAACACGCATAGAACGAGGGAAGAGGTTACGATAGTATTAAACTCTTGACAAACCAGGCTTCAGAGCTCTTAGAAAGCTTGGAGATGACAAACGCAACAGAGAATGTTTAGAAAAATGAGAAAGCATTTTGGCTAGACATCCATCCGACAGACCTATTTGATGTTTGGGTCATTCTATGTCAATTTGGTCAATTTTCAGAAAGTTAAGATTTTGAAAACTGAAGTGTATTCATCTGTTTCTTATATAGTACTACCGGCAATCTCTAGATAGGCCAAAATTTGGGTCTCTATCTATTACTTTATAGGTCCCGTGTATACATTGGCATGCCCATCTTCATTAGCACTGATTGGGAAGACAAGTAAGACGTTTATAAATTCAATTTCATTTCTCTAGCGGAGGGGGGTGGGGGGTATGGGTAGCACGTGTTTGTTGAATCATACGGTCTGTCATTGAGTCCACTGGCGTGGTGTTGATTCCTCAGCTGTACGTGACAATGAGAAGGGTCGCCTGTTCAACCTCGTGAATTTTCTTTTTGTACATTATTAAACCCAAGTTATTCTGAATTGTTATTGGCCCCCGCCTTTCGAAGAAAACCGGGATAATCATCTAAGTATTAAAAACACATTTTTAATATGAACTATGCCAACAACAACAACAACAACAACAACAAAAATTAACCTGGGAAATTTTACGGTAACAGAATAATTACATTTAAAGCTGTTTGATACTGAATAACAGCTAACAGATTTTTACTTTTGGCTTCTGTGTTGTCAAATCTGTAATAGCGTGAGAGTTAACAGGCATATAATATATCATCTCTAAAAAATTACCACTGACTTACTGTATGAATGTATAAAGTGTCTGTGTAGGTAAAACAACCCCTTTATTTATTTGGTTTTGGTGATTTTAGAAACTCTCTGATTTATTCAGACAAGCCCCCATTTCTTAAAGTAATATTCTGTGGAATATTTAAACTCATCCATTTTGCAACTTGTTCAATAATTTTGTAAGAAGTGACTTTCTCACGTTACGGAATTACATGTCATGGTAACGGAATTACGTTTCTAAATAAAACCATTATATAACAAGATTTATAACCTATTTAATTAACTAATTTTGAGAATATGTCATGGTTGTGGCTATAGTTTAGTATGAATTGAGTAAATCTAAAGGTATAGCTGTAAGATACACTAAATCCATTGAGCTGTTTTTCAGCTAATTGCCCTAATCGTAATTCTATTACCTTTGACTAGTTAATAAAGCATGAATATGACACTACCTTATCAGTTTAATCAAATTATTAACAAAAGTAAGTTTCAAAGATAATAAACTAAAAAGATTCAATTATCTTAAAATATATATTAGTGTTTCCGGAAAAACTCCGTTTGGTCAAGTACTTTCAGATTCTGACAGCATAAAAGAAACTGAGCCTCAGCAGTTTTGCACCACAGTTGCAAACATACAAACTTGATATGAATAAAGGTATTAATAAATATGATATATTAAAGGACAATATTGGTGTCAGTCATTATTACATATGTGATAGAACTGGTTAAATACATTCCAAATATAATTTTAACACAGAGATCAATGCTACGGGAGACTTGTAACAAGCACGTGAAGAAACGGGAAGTGACGCCAAACATGACAAACACGAGTTGTCCTTCTATATAACAGACTGAAATAACGAGCGGTAACAGACAAACGATCGAATTTCATTTCACTGATAATTCTGTTGAAGTTGAAAAGTTATTATATGGGACGGTGAGAGGGTATCTCACAATTCCAAATAGAATTGGCTGTCACTAGATAAGGGGCACGACAAAAAGTTGAAAAATCCCGTGCATTCCCCCGTTTTTATTCATTCTGTTCTTAATAAAAACAGGGTAATGCACGGACTTTTTCTAATTTGTTCGTTATCTTTTATCTACTGACAGCCAATTCTTTTTTGAATTGTGAGATACCCTCTCATCGTCTCATATAACAACTTTTCATCTTCAACGGAATTATCAGTGAAATGAAATATCTTGTGAAACACGAGTTACGTCGCCTGGATACAATTTCCAAATTTGAAGGGCATTATTGACACATAAATGCTACGATGGTAAATTAAAAATTGAAATAATAGTGGAATTGGTTACAACTTCTAAAATTACCTGCGATTTTTCTTGGAATCAGGGTGCATATTCCAGTAAGTTGTGGTCTGAAATGTGTGAATATCGGCATAGACTGCCGAGAGAGGAGCATTTAAGTAAGACAACTTCTTGTATTAAAAATTATGGTAGAAGTGTGTCGATTAATCTTGTATTTGTAATTAAAATATTCATTTTGACAATTGTTTGATGGGATGTTTAGCACAGCCTTTCAGTCGTTTACTATTGTATTTTTAATTCAATATTTATTTCAATGTTTTTAAGGGATGTTTACCAAAGCCTTTCAGACGAGGGCTTCCTGTGACAAATGCCCTTCCACTACAATTTACAAATCCTGTTGAAAACATCAATAGAGGATCGATCGAGTAGAGGAAAGGGCAGATCTAAAAACTTAACACTACTGAAACTATTCAATTGTTTTTCAGATAACAAGTATCTTTATGTATAATAATCGCTTTGAAAATAAATCGGAGAGATTTCGATTTGACAGTTTTTACATATTTTTGAAACAGGTTCCGAAGCGTTTTGGTTCTGTTATGCAAGATCATTTTCGACGTTACAAAGTAGAAGTTCGGTGCTAAGACCACCTAAAGATAAATTTTAAATGGTCCTATTATTAATTAGAACAGGTTTCGCTATAGTTTTTATATTTTACGCTGTCATTTATTACTTTAAATCTTCCTAGTGCTAAAACGGAAAATGTGACCTTTTGACCTCTATTGAAAGTGTTATTACTTTCGATCATTTTCAGCTTATATTCATGATACAAGAAAGACTGCGCATTCACTTTCAGTGCAAATGAACCCATTTGACCCCGAATATCTCGAAAACGCCCCTACGGCGGACTGATTACCACTCGGCATCGTATTCTACGTAAAATTTTACTCTAGAAAAGTTGGGTCTGGTTTTGTGCCCGTTCAGATGGGAGGAAAACCCTAGGTGCACGTTAAATAAGCCTTTAAATTGCCGCCATATTTTGTCTTTGTTGTCCCCCTGCCTGAGGCAGGGGACTAATAAAATGGGTCTGTGTGTCCGTCCATCACACTTTTTGGGACACAATAACTCTTCAAGTATAGATAATCAATACTTGTCAAAAAGATAAATGTACAACTAATTAATATGTGTCATCTACTTTTTGTTTTGGGATTGTGGTTGGTGCGTCAGCCTCACTCTTGGCTTGTTATAAAACCTTAAAGGGGCATTATTTAAATGAGCTAAATCGTCGCTAATATTTGGGACCTAGAAATTGACACAAATGGGTCGCAACGTATATTAATGTAATATGAATGTAATATGAATGTAATAGGAATGTAAATAAACTTATTTGCATTAAATAGTTTCTGTTTCCCTGAAATGTCTTATCAGTTATGTACCAAGTACTAATAAATCTCTTCCACCCCTCAAAATGAATAATAATTGTCTAGACAAGATTATATCAACACCTAGAGAAATTAAAGACGTAATTAATAGCCCAGATACAACTAAAGCCTCCGGACCGGACGGAGTAAGCTCGCAAATTTTACAATTTATTGTAAATGAAATTAGTAATCCCCTGTGCCAACTCTTTCGATTTTCACTAGAAACACACACTGTTCCAAATTTATGGAAATTCGCAAATGTCATGGCTATTTTCAAAAAAGGGCACCCAAATGAATGCAGCAATTACAGACCCATTTCTCTCCTTAGCTTTATTATAAAAATATTTTATAAAGTAATATGTAAACACGTCTTTAACTTCTTCAAGGACAATTTAATACTAACAACACTGCAAAGTGGTTTCCTACCAGGTGATTCTACTGTTTTCCAATTAATAAATCTAAATCACTTTTTTATCTCAAGCCATTGACCATAACAAATATACAAGGATCGTTTTTTGTGACATAAGCTGAATGCTGTTGGAGTGTGGGGAGGGTTATTATTGTGGTTCAAGAACTATCATACAATCAAAATCAGTTGGTAGATGACACTTCTCTGTACTTAAAAATAGATGACCCAGAGGCATGCGCAGTAACCCTAAACAAAGATCTCCAAACAATCAATATATGGGCGGAAACATGGCTAGTGACATTTAACCAACTCGAGACAGACACTTTAACACTCACGACTAAACGCAACATTGTGAAACGACCCCTATTAATGAAATCAATTAAAATAAAGGAAGTTACTTTTCAAGCCAACTGTAAATGGAACAGCCACATTGATAGTATCAAAATTAGTAAGCTGCCTACGCTCCTTGAAATATAGTTTAAACAGAATATCGCTAAATACCTTATATTCTTCATTCATTCTGCCGCACTTTGACTATGCCGATGTTATCCGGGACGGATGCACAGACATACTTGTCTAATAATCTCGAATCCCTTCAGCTTGATGCACTACGCACTATTTGTGGGGCAGTTAAGGGTACTAGCCACGCTTCCCTCTACGCGGAAACTGGGTTGATTCCACTCAAAGAACGACGAAATCGACACAAAGTAAAATTACTATACAAAATTATAAATAACCTTACTCCTCCCTATCTTAAGAATCTCATTGATCTGGAACCAACAAGTACATATTCATTTCGAAATGCAGATACAAAAAAAGAAATTTGTCGTACTGAAATTTTTTCTAAATCATTTATCCCAGCTAGTATAAGAGAGTGAAATAAACTCAGCCCTCATGTAAAAAACTCAAGAACTCTTAAAATATTATCCGATCATCTCTCCAAATCAGATATAAAAATTCCATCTTTTTACTATAACGGTCAGCGGAAACTCCAGATAATCCATAGTAAACTTAAGACTCTGATATTCTGACCTGCAGGAACACAAATACCTCAGAGATGTTGCTGACAGACCGCATGCCTCTGTGGTCACATTTTTGAAGATCCTGATCACCACCTCTTGCAATGCTCTTTATATTCAAATGCACGAAAGGAAACCATAGACAAACTACAAGTTTATTGATACGTCAAACAGATTTTAATCTTGCTTACTAGTTGTTTAATTTACAATATTAATTTTAAATTTAAGTAACAATGTAACATATAGTATGTATTGTACATTCCCATCCATCTCATTATATATGTATTTACACTTATATATTTATGTGTCTGTCATTTTAAGTGTATATATACACCCACTTTGTTCCTATACTATGTATGTATATTATCTAGGGAGAGGGGTTTTACATAGGCTGAGCCTGTTCCCCAATCCCATTCAGACATCCTGAATAAAAATATTGTTTATAAAAAAAAAATATAGGCTAAATATTATTAATTTCTAATACGGGCTTCCAGTCTACGTGACATTTAGGAACTGCAACCTGATACAACTCGTTTTAATTTCATCTCAGCCCAGAGTATGGTACACGACATTCTAAAACGAGCCCGATGCACGCTAAGTCCGGAGGCCTCCTGTGGTCACAGAGTAGCGCTTACGATTTGAGTCTCGACCGTTTGTTTTGTGTACTTGTCGTTTTCATCATTAAAGCCGGTTGTACCGCTTGTTATCCCAATATTAAATTGTTACTGAGGGCACTTTATGGGGCTGAAACTAAAACATGTAGTATCGATCACCTCAAATACTTATTTACACCGATTCACCGAATGGCAGGGCTTCACCGGACGAATGACACGGGTTCATCATACCAATGACAAAGTGAATGCCAGAGGTTCACCAGACGAACGAAAAAGTGAACGACCGAGTTGACTAGGCAAATGACAAAGAGAATGTGGAAATTTCACCAAACGAATGACCAAGATAATGTTCATCAGACGAATGACAAATATTGACATGTTCACCAGACGAATGACACCGGATGTACGAATCACAAAGTGGGTGACACTGAGAATGACACAGGTTTCACAAGACGATTGACAAAGTGAATGAGAGAATTCACAGGACGGACGAATGAAAAATTATGTGACACAAATTGTGAATGACAGAAATCACCAGACGAGTGACAACGTGAATCTTTGTGGCGTTCGTCCGGTGAACACGTGTAATTCTCTATGTCATTTGTCAGGTTTACCTCTGTAATTCTTCTTTGTCATTCCATAAACACTGCCAGGAACTTTTCTAAAGTAACTGTGATCTTTGACCGACATTTGTCACCCTAGAGGATCGTGGAAATCCCTACCCACCACCTACCTGAACGTCCTCAAAGCCTTCGGAGGATCCTGAGAAAATCCACGAAACTGGACGGACGGACCTGCTCCTTGTCAGGGGTGGGAATTGACAGATTTCATTTTTTTTCAATAGTTGTAACACATTAGATACACTCACTACTTTCGTGTTTGGTTTACGTGAGCTTTAAAGAGGTATTTCTTGGCATTGGTTGTCAAACTCATTTCTATTTCAAAATATAAATTTATCACACATAAGAAAATATTTAAAATCCTATCACAGATCACTATACAAATATCACAGTAAATTAAATATAATTAAATAACACATGATTAAAATCTAATTATACACTTAACATTTTAACTATTTTCATATAAAGCCGACTGGGCAAATAGATCGCGCATTGACTGGCAACGGTAGTATTTTTGTCTTATCTCATGGAGATCCTTGCACTCATCAAAGGGTGCTTAACTGCCAACTTGCCAGGAACATTATATACAACATTATACGAATGATTCCCGGCCTACAAACCCCATGGGGCACATTAAAATACTTTAAGACAATAAATACAGGTAAACCAATTAAATTTGTAATTGCGTGTATCTAAAATATCAATTCTAATCATAAGTTCATATACTATATATATAAAGTCATTCATAACATTCCTAAAATTTCCCAAACTATTATGTAATAAATTAAAACTATTAATTGTGTAAGCTTATTGTGTACATAAAATTATTAGTCTCATAATAAGATTACATCCTAAAAACACTTCACAAAGACACAATTCTATGGAATACAATTACTGTTGAGTGATAAAATATAATGGATAAACATCAGTCGGAATGTTGCAACTTAGTAAAAAACAGTAATTTGTATTTCATATACTTGTGTTCTGCATGTGTATAGGTCTAACTTGAATATGTTGATAATGTAAAAGAATTTACATTTATTTGATTGTTGTAAGTGATATAATCTCATTTTATTCAATATTAAATTTCCATATCAGGGAGATATAAAAGGTGTCTTGCCCACGTGATCTAGTTTCTAACCACCCACATTGTATAGCAACGTTGGATTAACATTACCAGTTCTAACGTTTATGGATCATTTGAATTCTTCAACAAAGTGTGTTCTATATTAAGTCTACATGATATTCTAATACATTGTATAAACTACAGTAAGTGTTTCACAGCTTCTGTAGTTCGATTAGTCTATTTGAGAAATGAAATATGAGTACGTCTCCGTTTAATGCAGAAAAGTAGGACGTAAAAGTCTACAGTCTTATTTAAAGACCGAAAAAACAGAATGACTTATAATTTAAAACAAAATATAGGACATGATTTTTATCTCCTTTGTTTGTAATGTTGGCCCATTATTTTACAGAAATGGATTGATAGCATGATTAATATTTTTAAGTATTAAGGTGACCAAGGGAGATAACTGGAATAGAGAGACATTGACAATCACATTTGTCCTACATTTGTTTTCCACGAATTAACTCCTTTGTTTTCATATAATTTAACTATTATGTTAGTTTTTCTCAATAATGAGACCGTATGTGGTATTATTTAATTAGTATTTGGTGGTGTTCGGTAGTATTGAGTAAATCGTCCTGCACGGAAAATGGGGCACAGTCCAAGAATCGAAATATAGGATATGCAGTCAGTCATACTGGGAAAAGGTACACATAGCCATATAGAGTTCTGATTGATACTATATAGAAACGCAACCCTTGACACAAAATATATGATACTAACTGATACTATATGGAACCATAACCCTTGGCAGGCACAAAATACTGGATGTACATCCAGGCACATTTGATAATAGAGAAACACAACCTTAACAAATATATAAAAGTGTATACAAGGGGTATAACATTGTGCATAATAATTATTTATTTACAAAAATAAATGGAGCTTCATGTGTCTTGGAAGACATTGTGTCTTGGGAAGCCACATATTTTCCTGATAGATTGGTTATATACACTGTACAAGATCAAACATTCCATTAGATTATAATTTAGACTTGGGCGTTCATTTGCTCCACAATTCGGGACCTCATTGTAACTCATGACTGTTGCATTCGATGGAGCCCCTTGTACACCCAAAGAATTCAAATGAGCCATTTTATTGTTGGCTTACACTCCACTGGTAGACGCCTATATGTTAATTGTGCCGTAAGTTCGTCAGGGAATTAATGTTAAATCATTTCATACTTTAGTTATAATACTGATGAGCCGGGGGTCGTAAAAAAGGCTTATTTTTGCTGTATCACTGATGACTCGACATCAACAATAACCAACTAATATTATTTTCGAACTATACTGTATTATGTCATACAAAACTGGAAAGTGTTCACGGTTTGATTACATGACACATATTTGATTTGGTCACATCACATATATTTGATCAAGTACAAAGTCAAAATTCAACAGATTCACCATATTAATTTAATCAGAATACATATGTAGTTCACATTTCAAAATAATACTAAAGGAAAGTTGAGTGTCAACATCAAATTTATGGTGAAAAACGATATAACCCCAAAGCACACATACTTGTTAAATGATTTTGATCCATAACATTCGGGAATGTTTGTTTTCAACAGAGCTGGCTGGCACACCAACCTTGATTGAAGTTTGAAACTTATGTTCTAATACACGTATACAAAACGTATACGTACCAAATCGAATATATTTTTCACAATTTTCTGGGGCTTCACGCCGCACTGGCCCCAACACTTGTTTGTTAAATTCAGCCCCACCGTCGCACGAGGTTAATGCGGTCCTAAAAGCAAGTAGTTGTTGCAATATATATATTAGGGGGGTGAATAGGGTTTGACAATAACATCAATTTAATACATTCACAACTGTAGTGTTCGTTAGATTCTCATTGTTACAGATACAAACGATATATTCCGAATCCTTGAATTTTCTAATTCCGTACGGCGACTAACAGAAAACTCGCGGATCCTAACAGAAAATGATCGAACTTGAGTCGAGTTAATTACCATCTGAGAGTTGTTTACTGTGGGCATCTCGCTCTCCTGGCAACCTTCACCAATTGCCATATCTTCTGTAAATATAAAACGAAACTTTGTAACCGTGAGATGACATTGCCTTTAGTTTTAAACGGTACAAAATCCCCGCATTATAGGTGTGGTGCCCCAAGGAATTCGTCCGGACGGCAGTTTCTTCATCGAGCTGCACTCCCTTGCTTTCCCGTCTGGTATAGCCTCTCTCGGCAGGTTGAGCTCTGCCTCGACGGGGGTGCATCCGAACATCCTGCCCGAGAATTGCTGTCGGCCGAAAAAACGGGGGACAGTCTCGGAGAAGGAATTTCTAGGGGCAGCTGTCTCGTCACCTCGGTCGGAGAGGCACACTGACGGATCCCGGGTCCCTGGCCAGAATGGACTCGACTAGATGAATTTTTTGGAAGTATAGAAATCAATACCAAACCTACTTTTACACGATGGTATACCCATCAGACAATTGCGAAACACTGTTAGGGAACATGGGTGAGAGCGACAAAACCTGATCCGGTGCATGTATATATATATATATATATATATATATATATATATATATATATATATATATATACTGTACATTAGAACAACATATTGAAACATGTAGAAGCAAATCGGTGTTATTTTTATATTTTATACTATGATATATGATACTGTACATTAGAACAACAACTCACTACAGCTATATATATATATATATATATATATATATATATATATATATCCATTATATTAGAAGGCTTGATCCCGCCTGCGCGGCGCCGCCTTCTCAGTGTGTGGTCGAGGAGAGATCACGATTCGGTGCGCGTGTTTCAGCTTGTCTCTTGCGTGTCGCCCATCTCCTGGGATTACGCAGCGAAAGAGGCCGGGAGTGTTCGCTCTTGGCTTACTGTTCTCCCACACGTTTACTGGCGAACCCGTGAAGCTGTCTCAATGCTGAAGCAATGTAAATCTAAGTTCCGGACTGTTCCTTTCGGGTTGTTTTAATAGTTGTCGTCATTCTAGAGCTAATTACATGCAACGCTCTGTGGACCCCTTTCCGCTTCTTGACAAGAGGGTAAACGGCATTTATTCTTATACCAGATCACCACAACCTGCCAAAGGTAGCGACGGGGCGAAGTGACCATTGTTAAAATCCTATCGCGGGGTCTTTCTGTGGCCCCGTCGACTTTGGCATTAACTGTGTGTCCCATCTATTGGCGATGGTCGTCGATCTGCTTTCCACGGTGTTGACGGGTAACCATTGTTCGATTCCGGAGAGGAAGCCTGCGAAACAGCTACCACACCCAATGAAGAGAGCAGGCGCGCAAGTTACTCAATACTGACACGGGCGCATTTTAATACAGTATGCGAAGCTTGGTACACGCCGTCGCGTTAATTACAGCCCCAATAGCCAGGGCGACCTTCGAATGTGAACTGTGGTCGCGACTACATTCTGAACCAGCACCCTAGCGCAAATGACCCGGACCATTGGCTATTCAATATGGCGGCGCCCATGTCAGATGTTTTGCCTGCTATATTTTCTGCTAATTACTCATTTTTAAAACTATATTTTGGGGATGGGGATGAAGAAATCCTTTTAAAACATTTTGTTACAACGCTGACTCCATCCAGGTAAACTGGATAACATGGATCATTTCACAAAGTTTTTATACGCCCACATGTAAATTATCGTCGCCCCTGTCCGCAATTGTTTGTGAACAGTCTACAGGTCACAATTTTTATCCGATTTCAATGAAACTTGAAATATAGGTTTATCACCCTAAGATCTCGGTTCCTGTCGATATTGGCATGTATCGGACCGTAACTTCATGGATTATGGCCCCTGATTGCACGAAAAATCACGCTTTTAGCTTGTGAACACTGTAGAGGTCACAATTTTTATCCGATTTGGTTTAAACTTAAAATGTATGCTTATAACCCAAGGATCTCGGTTCCTTTCGATATTCGTGCATATCGGAACCTAACTTCCTGAATTATGGCCCCTGATTGTACGAAAAATCGCGTTTTTAGCTTGTGGACCCTATAGAGGTCATAATTTTTATCCGATTTAAAAAAAACTGAGTTTGAATTTCGTGAAAATCGGCCCAAAACTGACAGACAAAATGGCCGCCGTTCGTTCTCAAATAGCGTAAAAATATGGTATATCAAGGTTGTGGACCCTATAGAGGTCACAATTTTTATCCGATTTTGTTGAAACTTGAAATGTAAGTTTATAACCCAAAGATCTTGGTTTCTTTCGATATTCGCGCATATCGGACCGTAGCTTCATGAATTATGGCCCTTGATGTTACGAAAAATCGTGTTTTTAGCTTGTGGACCCTATAGAGGTCATAATTTTTATCCGATTTAAAAAAACATATTACTATATCGCCGTTAAACCCTAAGGACGGCTGAGTTCGAATTTCGTGAAAATTGGCCCAAAACTGACAGACAAAATGGCCGCCGTTCGTTCTCAAATAGTGTAAAAATAGGGTATATCAAGGTTGTGGACCCTATAGAGGTCACAATTTTTATCCGATTTTCTTGAAACTTGAAATGTAAGTTTATAACCCAAAGATCTCGGTTCATTTCGATATTCGCGCATATTGGAACGTAACTTCCTGAATTATGGCCCCTGATTGTACGAAAAATCGCGTTTTTAGCTTGTGGACCCTATAGAGGTTATAATTTTTATCCGATTTAAAAAACGTATTATTATATCACCGTTACACCCTAAGGACGACTGAGTTCGAATTTCGTAAAAATCGACCCAAAACTGACAGACAAATTGGCCGCTCCTCGTTCTCAAATAGCGTACAAATATGGTATATCAAGGTTGTGGACCCTATAGAGGTCACAATTTTTATCCGATTTTGTTGAAACTTGACATGTAAGTTTATAACCCAAAGATCTCGGTCCTTTCGATATTTGTGCATATCGAATTGTAATTTCCTGAATTATGGCCCTTGATTGTAGGAAAAATCACTTTCGTTTTAGCTTGTTCTCTATCCATCTCTCGAAAATGTGGGCGTATCCTGCCTGGCAGCCGCTGGCTTGTCGTGGACCAATATATATTCGCATAAGAATATCTTAATCTGGCAAATTCATCAAGAAAAAAACTCGAATAATAACCAAAGTTGTTAATATCTATACCCCAACGCTTATTCTCAATCTTCTGAAATACTGTCTATTGTGTAAATAACGCATTGGCAATCGGCAATTTTATGATATTTTTCAGACAAATATACACACGTACCAGTCTATTCAGCCATCTGGGGGGGGGGGGGGTTGCTTAATGGTTAGCACGTGCGCACTGTACCATAAAGTCTGTCATTGAGTCAACTGGCGTGGTTTCGAATCCCCGGTTGTACGTGGCAAGGAGTAGGGTCGCCTGTCCAACCTCGTGGGTTTTCTCCGGGTCCTCCGGTTTCCTCCCACTGCTAAAGACCACTACGCGCAAGCGAATTATTGAAATAAAATTAAACCATGTGTTAGTCCCGAAATGACCTAGTTTGTGTCGAGTGGACGTTAAACCCCTTTTCTCTCTCTCTTTCAGCCATCGACTAGAGTACGAAAATCTGTGCAACCGAAGGTCGCCCTATATTGGAGTAAACAGCTTCCCGTATCGATCCAAGTCTGACCGTTAATTTTTCGATTGTCTTAACGAATCTGCCTCATCTCCTTCACTGGAGAGAACCCGTCGCATTTTCTGTCTACCTTGAAAGTAATAGTGCTACAGCTTCAGGGCAGTTTACAGTACATTTTCAGAAAGCTATGATACACTTTTGTATCTGTTTGTAATACATTTCTAGCCTCTACGATGCATAGTTTATGAGATATTCGACATACAATTAGCTAATTATCTTTAAACGCACAAACCTGTCGATGATCTAGTGGACAGAAAAATAGACTATTCATAAGATACTGTCAAGAAAATTCCTATTCCGACAAAACAATGTCCGCAGGTGGATCGGCCGGACTATAATTTTGCGTAAACGACATGGACTGACCGAATATTTCTTGCCTAATACCTCCAATATAACTTCAGTAAATGAGTCATTTTGTACCCCTATACCAGTGTGCAAAAACCCGTTTTTTTCTGTGATAACTAATATTAAATGCCCGGTTAAATTTATTCTTTACAGCTGACAGTATGTCCATTCTCGTTTGAAGATGACTTTATGCTAAAAAAAAATAAACAAAATAAAAAAGGGGGTTTGAAGTCCTATTATTCTGCCCCGACTGGGTTAATGAAGACGATCTTATGCCCTACAGTGTGCTATGTGGAAAATTGTGATCGGACAATGGCGCTACGGCCTACTATTCTATCGAATTCCAACTGCCAATGTATTGTTTACTTACACGGCAGTGCACGCTAATGTGTACACGGGACCTCGGGTTTTTGTCCCATCTGAACGACTCTACGCTGTGAAAAAATAAAACCTCGCGACGAAATTTCCCCTTAAAACAAACGCCTCGGCAACAAACAATTAGGTTCATCACCAGGAATTTACATTTGTCCAACATTACAAACACTGAGCAATAAAACAATACTAAAGCTATACTTACTACAGTAAAGTACTTTACGCATTGAAAAATATTAACTTTTTAATTCATGTCAAAAAACAACCCAGCCACTGATCGTCATTTGCATTATTCATATTATGTATAGCTGAAAAATGGCTATACTGTGCCGATAGTGCGTGAAATCTTCTATATATTGTTTTGCACTCGTTATACTTTGCCTATCTCTAACACAGGAATCGTTCAGATGGGACAAAAATAGGGTGACCCGTGCACTTTACAGAAAATTGGTCTCGACACGGCTAAATGTGCACGCTTCAGTTGCGTGTCTCGAACTGATTTCTGACTACCCCGCACTCGCTTTGAGTCGATAAATAGCCATGGCACGTGCAATTCTCTACAAATATATCAACTATTACAGCCGTAAAAAATCTATTGTTGACGATTTTGAATAGCAGTAAAATTTAGCTTCTTGGTTATTACAGCAGCTTTAGTAATTACGTTTGTTTTATTTTTTAAATTGCTTTATCATTAACTGTACCGTTAAGAGCGGCATCTTTTGGTTTAGTACAAATACTATCTCTGAATCACTTTCTTTAGCAGGAACATGATACTAGCAGTAGTTTCATTTTACTTTTACAAGTTTCTTAAAACAATTGTTGAGTTGTCTAAAGTGCTTATTTCTAAATTCAATTTCTTGTTCTAGCTTTCTGTTATGTTTCGTAAAAAAGTAGTCTTGATTATCCCGACCTGTCAATCAGACGTAGAATGGTCGATAGACTGGTTAAGCGAGACTAATTTCAAAACAAGGGCACGTAACCTATCTTTTACTCAAAAGGAGGCAGACCACCATTAATTTCCCCATTGACTTCAATGTTAATTCTGGCCTCTTTGCCCACCTCCAACTTTTCCCCAAATTTTCGTTGGGCTGAATGCTTTTCACTACAGACAGAGGAACAAATGGTCATGTCTTTGCACTAAAATTTGTATGAGGTTGACCACCAAAATTTTGAGATACACAAACTTGAAGAAGCATACTAAAAACATGTAACTAGTTGCCGTACATATCGCCGTAGCTAACCTGATAACCCTCTTATCCTTCCGCCTCAAAATCATGAATATTTACCAAAACCTGGCAGAAAATGTTAATTCAAACCCTCTTCGTCCATTCTAGACCAAAAAATCAACACAAATGGGCATGCAAAAGGGGAGAAAAGAGAGAGAGAGAGAGAATTGCTATAAATAGACGAACTACAATTCGTGGGTACCGAGATGATGAAATTTAATGGTGGTCTGCCTCCTATATGGTTTTATAAGTTCATATATCATCAAAATTCTTTTCTTTATAGCTTCACATTTATTTTTGCAAAATTATTATAATACAGAATCAGAAAAAAATAATTACTGCAGAAATGGTGACCCTTTAAAGTTATGTAGTGTTTTGTATACCGGATTGCAGCTCAGGTCCATGGGCCTTTTGTTCTAGAATTGAAGATTCTTTCTTAATTTTGTCGAAATGTGAGTTCTGCGAAAATATTTAAAGAGTTTCAGACAAGTCACATCAAAAATATTCAAAATATTGGAATATTTTTCAAAAATTGACTTTCTTTTACCTTTTTCTACAAAATGGTCCATTTTTGACACTTTGTATGCCTCAAAATGCTAATATTTCCCTATTTCTGGGAAAGTCTGAGATGAAAAGCATTTATTTCTAGAAACCTTGGCCGGTATACAGGAAGACAAGCTGCAAATTTGTTGCCTTGAAGGTAACTGTAAGGAACTATTGTGAAACCTGTAAGCCCACCCTCTAAAAATGTTGGTGTGGTAACAAATCCCACTTGTGTCCACATAAGTAATACTGTTGATGGAATATGGCTAAAAGCCATGTTTTTCTATCCCTGGCTTATATACATACATACAAACACAGTTTGTTATACGAAGTATGAATTATTTATTAAAATATGGATTGATAAATGTAAAATAAATGCTGTATTTAGGTGACAACCAGCCACTCTAATAAAAGGGTCGCAAAGCACTATTTTTTTTAAAAAATGGGAATATTTCAGTTTTTAAAATACTTTAACAATCAGAGGTATCCTTGAAATTACATAGTGTAAATATTATGTGGAAGCAAGTTGTTTTAATCTTTACATCAATGTCCTGACAAAATGAGATGGAAAAAGGGAGTTCTGACATAATTCAAAGCATAAAAGGGGTATGGAAAGGCTATTAATTAATATTTTATTGCCCTGTAAGTGCCACATTTTCAAAGATCACCACAAATAATAGATTTACATTCAAAATGTAAAACATTAAGCTGCAAAAAACACATCTACAACATATCCATTTTGGGGTGTGGACTCATTTGGAAGAAATGTCATAGGATTACATGTTTGACCATAAACAAAAAGTCTTAGAAATCCTTGAAATCTTATATGTAACTATTTGTTTGTGTCAAATAAAATGCTCGGTTACAATTCAAGCACAAAATCAGATTACTGCTAATTTGGAGTCAACAAATGTTCAATTGAATATCCAAATATCATCTTCAAGAAAAGGGGTGGGGTGGGGAGGGTGAGCCAGTCTAAATGAAATGAAGACAGATAAATTTCCCTGCAAACACATAGATTTTACTTTCTCGAGAAGGGAAATGCAACAATTTCAGGTTTTGAAAGATTAAAATTGTGTTAAGCCGGAGGAAAACAGCAGCAAAATGCAGTTCACTCATGTTTTGAAAATTCTAACACACCTAAGCAGAACATAATTAGACTAAATTTCTTAATTTTTAAATTTTTGACAAACACATGAATATTTTTTCAATATCTGACAAACACATGGATCCTTGCCAAGTTATTTAACAATGAAAATAAAGACATGCAAGACATTTTGGTTCATTTTACAACAGATGAATAATTAAAATTTTGACAGCAATATTGGGGGTAATCTGAAGAATTTCAGACAATTTATCATGATTTTTAGGCAAAATTGAGTGAAATTATGATACTTTCTTCCCGTCTAACAATTATAATGCAGAAAAAGTAAAATTCATACATTAAAATATTTTCCACTAATTTTGAAAAGTAAATAAACACTGAAAATCACAAAATTTTGACTAAAATCAAAATTTCCCCTCCCAAATTTGTCAAATATTTTTGAAATTTTACCATTTCACATTTTTTACCATCAAAATGCCATATATCACATTTTCTGACAATTGGAGATCATATCATCAAATTTAGGCCTTTCATCCACTGTCAGGTTGTTTTCTATATGGTTTTATAAGTTCAAATATCATCAAAATTCTTTTCTTTATAGCTTCACATTTATTTTTGCAAAATTATTATAATACAGAATCAGAAAAAAATAATTACTGCAGAAATGGTGACCCTTTAAAGTTATGTAGTGTTTTGTATACCGGATTGCAGCTCAGGTCCATGGGCCTTTTGTTCTAGAATTGAAGATTCTTTCTTAATTTTGTCGAAATGTGAGTTCTGCGAAAATATTTAAAGAGTTTCAGACAAGTCACATCAAAAATATTCAAAATATTGGAATATTTTTCAAAAATTGACTTTCTTTTACCTTTTTCTACAAAATGGTCCATTTTTGACACTTTGTATGCCTCAAAATGCTAATATTTCCCTATTTCTGGGAAAGTCTGAGATGAAAAGCATTTATTTCTAGAAACCTTGGCCGGTATACAGGAAGACAAGCTGCAAATTTGTTGCCTTGAAGGTAACTGTAAGGAACTATTGTGAAACCTGTAAGCCCACCCTCTAAAAATGTTGGTGTGGTAACAAATCCCACTTGTGTCCACATAAGTAATACTGTTGATGGAATATGGCTAAAAGCCATGTTTTTCTATCCCTGGCTTATATACATACATACAAACACAGTTTGTTATACGAAGTATGAATTATTTATTAAAATATGGATTGATAAATGTAAAATAAATGCTGTATTTAGGTGACAACCAGCCACTCTAATAAAAGGGTCGCAAAGCACTATTTTTTTTTAAAAAATGGGAATATTTCAGTTTTTAAAATACTTTAACAATCAGAGGTATCCTTGAAATTACATAGTGTAAATATTATGTGGAAGCAAGTTGTTTTAATCTTTACATCAATGTCCTGACAAAATGAGATGGAAAAAGGGAGTTCTGACATAATTCAAAGCATAAAAGGGGTATGGAAAGGCTATTAATTAATATTTTATTGCCCTGTAAGTGCCACATTTTCAAAGATCACCACAAATAATAGATTTACATTCAAAATGTAAAACATTAAGCTGCAAAAAACACATCTACAACATATCCATTTTGGGGTGTGGACTCATTTGGAAGAAATGTCATAGGATTACATGTTTGACCATAAACAAAAAGTCTTAGAAATCCTTGAAATCTTATATGTAACTATTTGTTTGTGTCAAATAAAATGCTCGGTTACAATTCAAGCACAAAATCAGATTACTGCTAATTTGGAGTCAACAAATGTTCAATTGAATATCCAAATATCATCTTCAAGAAAAGGGGTGGGGTGGGGAGGGTGAGCCAGTCTAAATGAAATGAAGACAGATAAATTTCCCTGCAAACACATAGATTTTACTTTCTCGAGAAGGGAAATGCAACAATTTCAGGTTTTGAAAGATTAAAATTGTGTTAAGCCGGAGGAAAACAGCAGCAAAATGCAGTTCACTCATGTTTTGAAAATTCTAACACACCTAAGCAGAACATAATTAGACTAAATTTCTTAATTTTTAAATTTTTGACAAACACATGAATATTTTTTCAATATCTGACAAACACATGGATCCTTGCCAAGTTATTTAACAATGAAAATAAAGACATGCAAGACATTTTGGTTCATTTTACAACAGATGAATAATTAAAATTTTGACAGCAATATTGGGGGTAATCTGAAGAATTTCAGACAATTTATCATGATTTTTAGGCAAAATTGAGTGAAATTATGATACTTTCTTCCCGTCTAACAATTATAATGCAGAAAAAGTAAAAATCATACATTAAAATATTTTCCACTAATTTTGAAAAGTAAATAAACACTGAAAATCACAAAATTTTGACTAAAATCAAAATTTCCCCTCCCAAATTTGTCAAATATTTTTGAAATTTTACCATTTCACATTTTTTACCATCAAAATGCCATATATCACATTTTCTGACAATTTGGAGATCATATCATCAAATTTAGGCCTTTCATCCACTGTCAGGTTGTTTTCATATAGGTTTTATAAGTTCATATATCATCAAAATTCTTTTCTTTATAGCTTCACATTTATTTTTGCAAAATTATTATAATACAGAATCAGAAAAAAATAATTACTGCAGAAATGGTGACCCTTTAAAGTTATGTAGTGTTTTGTATACCGGATTGCAGCTCAGGTCCATGGGCCTTTTGTTCTAGAATTGAAGATTCTTTCTTAATTTTGTCGAAATGTGAGTTCTGCGAAAATATTTAAAGAGTTTCAGACAAGTCACATCAAAAATATTCAAAATATTGGAATATTTTTCAAAAATTGACTTTCTTTTACCTTTTTCTACAAAATGGTCCATTTTTGACACTTTGTATGCCTCAAAATGCTAATATTTCCCTATTTCTGGGAAAGTCTGAGATGAAAAGCATTTATTTCTAGAAACCTTGGCCGGTATACAGGAAGACAAGCTGCAAATTTGTTGCCTTGAAGGTAACTGTAAGGAACTATTGTGAAACCTGTAAGCCCACCCTCTAAAAATGTTGGTGTGGTAACAAATCCCACTTGTGTCCACATAAGTAATACTGTTGATGGAATATGGCTAAAAGCCATGTTTTTCTATCCCTGGCTTATATACATACATACAAACACAGTTTGTTATACGAAGTATGAATTATTTATTAAAATATGGATTGATAAATGTAAAATAAATGCTGTATTTAGGTGACAACCAGCCACTCTAATAAAAGGGTCGCAAAGCACTATTTTTTTTTAAAAAATGGGAATATTTCAGTTTTTAAAATACTTTAACAATCAGAGGTATCCTTGAAATTACATAGTGTAAATATTATGTGGAAGCAAGTTGTTTTAATCTTTACATCAATGTCCTGACAAAATGAGATGGAAAAAGGGAGTTCTGACATAATTCAAAGCATAAAAGGGGTATGGAAAGGCTATTAATTAATATTTTATTGCCCTGTAAGTGCCACATTTTCAAAGATCACCACAAATAATAGATTTACATTCAAAATGTAAAACATTAAGCTGCAAAAAACACATCTACAACATATCCATTTTGGGGTGTGGACTCATTTGGAAGAAATGTCATAGGATTACATGTTTGACCATAAACAAAAAGTCTTAGAAATCCTTGAAATCTTATATGTAACTATTTGTTTGTGTCAAATAAAATGCTCGGTTACAATTCAAGCACAAAATCAGATTACTGCTAATTTGGAGTCAACAAATGTTCAATTGAATATCCAAATATCATCTTCAAGAAAAGGGGTGGGGTGGGGAGGGTGAGCCAGTCTAAATGAAATGAAGACAGATAAATTTCCCTGCAAACACATAGATTTTACTTTCTCGAGAAGGGAAATGCAACAATTTCAGGTTTTGAAAGATTAAAATTGTGTTAAGCCGGAGGAAAACAGCAGCAAAATGCAGTTCACTCATGTTTTGAAAATTCTAACACACCTAAGCAGAACATAATTAGACTAAATTTCTTAATTTTTAAATTTTTGACAAACACATGAATATTTTTTCAATATCTGACAAACACATGGATCCTTGCCAAGTTATTTAACAATGAAAATAAAGACATGCAAGACATTTTGGTTCATTTTACAACAGATGAATAATTAAAATTTTGACAGCAATATTGGGGGTAATCTGAAGAATTTCAGACAATTTATCATGATTTTTAGGCAAAATTGAGTGAAATTATGATACTTTCTTCCCGTCTAACAATTATAATGCAGAAAAAGTAAAAATCATACATTAAAATATTTTCCACTAATTTTGAAAAGTAAATAAACACTGAAAATCACAAAATTTTGACTAAAATCAAAATTTCCCCTCCCAAATTTGTCAAATATTTTTGAAATTTTACCATTTCACATTTTTTACCATCAAAATGCCATATATCACATTTTCTGACAATTTGGAGATCATATCATCAAATTTAGGCCTTTCATCCACTGTCAGGTTGTTTTCATATAGGTTTTATAAGTTCATATATCATCAAAATTCTTTTCTTTATAGCTTCACATTTATTTTTGCAAAATTATTATAATACAGAATCAGAAAAAAATAATTACTGCAGAAATGGTGACCCTTTAAAGTTATGTAGTGTTTTGTATACCGGATTGCAGCTCAGGTCCATGGGCCTTTTGTTCTAGAATTGAAGATTCTTTCTTAATTTTGTCGAAATGTGAGTTCTGCGAAAATATTTAAAGAGTTTCAGACAAGTCACATCAAAAATATTCAAAATATTGGAATATTTTTCAAAAATTGACTTTCTTTTACCTTTTTCTACAAAATGGTCCATTTTTGACACTTTGTATGCCTCAAAATGCTAATATTTCCCTATTTCTGGGAAAGTCTGAGATGAAAAGCATTTATTTCTAGAAACCTTGGCCGGTATACAGGAAGACAAGCTGCAAATTTGTTGCCTTGAAGGTAACTGTAAGGAACTATTGTGAAACCTGTAAGCCCACCCTCTAAAAATGTTGGTGTGGTAACAAATCCCACTTGTGTCCACATAAGTAATACTGTTGATGGAATATGGCTAAAAGCCATGTTTTTCTATCCCTGGCTTATATACATACATACAAACACAGTTTGTTATACGAAGTATGAATTATTTATTAAAATATGGATTGATAAATGTAAAATAAATGCTGTATTTAGGTGACAACCAGCCACTCTAATAAAAGGGTCGCAAAGCACTATTTTTTTTTAAAAAATGGGAATATTTCAGTTTTTAAAATACTTTAACAATCAGAGGTATCCTTGAAATTACATAGTGTAAATATTATGTGGAAGCAAGTTGTTTTAATCTTTACATCAATGTCCTGACAAAATGAGATGGAAAAAGGGAGTTCTGACATAATTCAAAGCATAAAAGGGGTATGGAAAGGCTATTAATTAATATTTTATTGCCCTGTAAGTGCCACATTTTCAAAGATCACCACAAATAATAGATTTACATTCAAAATGTAAAACATTAAGCTGCAAAAAACACATCTACAACATATCCATTTTGGGGTGTGGACTCATTTGGAAGAAATGTCATAGGATTACATGTTTGACCATAAACAAAAAGTCTTAGAAATCCTTGAAATCTTATATGTAACTATTTGTTTGTGTCAAATAAAATGCTCGGTTACAATTCAAGCACAAAATCAGATTACTGCTAATTTGGAGTCAACAAATGTTCAATTGAATATCCAAATATCATCTTCAAGAAAAGGGGTGGGGTGGGGAGGGTGAGCCAGTCTAAATGAAATGAAGACAGATAAATTTCCCTGCAAACACATAGATTTTACTTTCTCGAGAAGGGAAATGCAACAATTTCAGGTTTTGAAAGATTAAAATTGTGTTAAGCCGGAGGAAAACAGCAGCAAAATGCAGTTCACTCATGTTTTGAAAATTCTAACACACCTAAGCAGAACATAATTAGACTAAATTTCTTAATTTTTAAATTTTTGACAAACACATGAATATTTTTTCAATATCTGACAAACACATGGATCCTTGCCAAGTTATTTAACAATGAAAATAAAGACATGCAAGACATTTTGGTTCATTTTACAACAGGTGAATAATTAATAAGTAAAAATCATACATTAAAATATTTTCCACTAATTTTGAAAAGTAAATAAACACTGAAAATCACAAAATTTTGACTAAAATCAAAATTTCCCCTCCCAAATTTGTCAAATATTTTTGAAATTTTACCTTTTCAAATTTTTTACCATCAAAATGCCATATATCACATTTTCTGACAATTTGGAGATCATATCATCAAATTTAGGCCTTTCATCCACTGTCAGGTTGTTTTCATATAGGAGGCAGACCACCATTAATTTCCCCATTGACTTCAATGTTAATTCTGGCCTCTTTGCCCACCTCCAACTTTTCCCCAAATTTTCGTTGGGCTGAATGCTTTTCACTACAGACAGAGGAACAAATGGTCATGTCTTTGCACTAAAATTTGTATGAGGTTGACCACCAAAATTTTGAGATACACAAACTTGAAGAAGCATACTAAAAACATGTAACTAGTTGCCGTACATATCGCCGTAGCTAACCTGATAACCCTCTTATCCTTCCGCCTCAAAATCATGAATATTTACCAAAACCTGGCAGAAAATGTTAATTCAAACCCTCTTCGTCCATTCTAGACCAAAAAATCAACACAAATGGGCATGCAAAAGGGGAGAAAAGAGAGAGAGAGAGAATTGCTATATAGGACTAAGACTAGTAATTATTTCCATTTATTTCATGATGGACGAATGTAGTGCGAGTTATAAATAGACAATTTTTCCCTTAATTTTTTTCTCCCCTCTTCCTGCATTTTTGGGTTGACTTTTTGGTCTAGAATTGGAGAAAAGGGATCAAATTTGCAATTTCATAGCAGTTTTGGGTAATACTGATGATATTACAGCGGAGGGATAGGGGGTGTAAAGTGTCTTTCTGCAGAGCAATCATTGTGTCGGAAGTGAGATTTTCACCCCTGTCAACTTCAAATCCGTGTAGCAAAAAATCTAAACGGTCAACCCCCTACAAAATTATGATGAGGAGATTGCCAAATGTTGTCCCCATTGTGCCTATAAAGATTGGAACCAACGGAATGTTGAGCAAAAAGCTACAGCCTGTGATGTTACAGTCATTTAACATTGAAGTCAATGGGCAAATAATTGCTAGTCTGAGTCCTGATGATATAAAGAAGCATGGCCGACTCGGGATGTTGATATTTTTTCAAGGGCTTATTTCCTGAAGTTTTGAATGGAAAGTGTCAGAAATAGTAAGAATACTGCTTTTTTATTGCCCAGCAGTAAGTTTTTTGACTATTTGGTATCAAAATAGCCATGATTGGGGGTATCCGTTGGTTGAGTGTGAATTTTGGGTTGTAAATGTGTAACATTTTGTTCACAAGGATATCAAAACATGGTTAGGTCTAAATATTAAGGCCAACTCAACTCCAGATTTGGTCTAAAGTCACGAGATGTAAACAAGGCTGACCCTAACCCTAACCCAAGACCCAGTCCTTACCCTAACCCTAACCCACAATCTTGTCAAAAAGCATGTAGCCTAGGCCTAAGCCAAGACCTAGTTCTGACCCTAGCCCAAACCCACAATTGTGTAAAAAAATCATGTGCCCTAACCCTCTTTACATGTTGTGACCTTGAACCAAGTCTGCAGTTGGCCTTAACATTTAGACCTAACATGTTTTTGACATCATACAATGAAATGTTAACATGTACACTCCAAAATTCACACCTGTGTGACTTTTGACCAAACATGCAGTTGGCCTTAATATTTAGACCGAACCTCAAAACATGGCATCTACCTTTGAGATTGGCTTAGACTTATGTGACACTCAAGGTTTACTTTTTTACTGATTGTTAACTGGTTTCTTTTTGGAGGGCCAGTGACGGGCTGTTCGCGAGAAATAAAGAGGTTTATTTCTATTTCCAGTTGAAACCATATTTTTTTCTTATTTTCTCACTGTTTTTTATTGCATATTTATCCCCAGCCTCCTATCATTTCAGGTGCCAGGACAATGTTTCATAGAGTGGAATGATTGACCTCAACACAAGTATTAAAAAAAAAGAAGCAAAACAGGTGAGATAAATGTGCATTTCATACACTTTAAGAAGTACATCCAACCTCATCCCCACTTCTGCTCACTAATAGTAATGGGCTGGAAATTTGGTACTGCACAGGCCTGTCTTCTCCCCTTGACATTTAACTGAATGACAGAATTCCACATTTTGACCATTTTCTGGATGTCAATGACCATTTCCCTGGATAGTATTCGCCCCAGAATTCTCATTCTCATCCAAATTTAACATTTCAGGTCTACATCTCAAAACCTGATCTCTTCCTGGACTGGCTTTAGGAGAACGATGATGCATATCAATTTCATCCCTGATCTCTATGACACCTGTGGTGGAAGTGGAGGGCAAATCGTAATCAGTTTGGGTTCCAGCCCCGAGGACCTCTGTAAACTTTGCTTTTTGGTGATGACTTAATTTCCGAGCTTGAAAAGGACGCTTGTGTGTTTATCATGGCCTCTCATATTGGAAGATAACATTAATGGCTTGTGTGTTGATCGACGGTTGTGCATATCTCTTGGTCAGGACAGGTGTAGGCACCATCGCCATTGTAAATCATTTGACAGGCCTGAGTGAACGGGGCGACCTATGATTGGTCAGCAATGTATCAGATTCCATACCGGGGGGTGGGGATGAAAAAACTGTTGTAGTGTTACATAATCAGATTATTTCAACTTACTTATCCTGTGGAAATACAGCTATATAGGAGATATTTTGAAATTCATAGGCACTGCATGTTTCAACATTTTAGATTTGACCACAATTTGGCACTTGAAACTATGTTAACAGAGAAAAACTGTGTGGTTTTCGATGAAAGTGTTAAAAGTCTAATATTGCATCATGATTACTGTTTTAAAGTATTTTCGTGTTTGATTTATATTGAATTCATCTCATCTTTTTGAAGAATGCATTTATGTTCAAAAATAAAAATGTTCTGTGGAATTCAAAATTCATGTGCTTTTAAATTATCAGATTCCAAACTGGGGGGTAGGGATGAAAAAGCTGTTGTAGTGTTACATAATCAGATTATTTCAACTTACTTATCCTATGGAAATACAGCTATATAGGAGATATTTTAAAATTGATAGGCACTGCATGTTTCAACATTTTAGATTTGACCACAATTTGGCACTTGAAACTACGTTAACAGAGAAAAACTGTGTGGTTTTCGATGAAAGTGTTAAAAAGTCTAATATTGCATCATGATTACTGTTTTAAAGTATTTTCGTGTTTGATTTATATTGAATTTATCTCATCTTTTTACAGAATGCATTTATGTTCAAAAATAAAAATGTTCTGTTTAATTCAAAATTCATGTGCTTTTAAATTTCTGTCTGAAATTCCGCAGTTTTCTGATGCATTATAGTGTTTGCAGAATGCCGCACAGCTCATCTGAAAATGCATAGATTTTCATATTCTTTGGTCAGGGAATTGCATATATGTTTGTTTATTAGATAACAACAGATTTGTTTAAACTGCAGAAACATGTGAGGTATTGATGATATAAAGAAGCATGGCCGACTCGGGATGTTGATATTTTTTCAAGGGCTTATTTCCTGAAGTTTTGAATGGAAAGTGTCAGAAATAGTAAGAATACTGCTTTTTTATTGCCCAGCAGTAAGTTTTTTGACTATTTGGTATCAAAATAGCCATGATTGGGGGTATCCGTTGGTTGAGTGTGAATTTTGGGTTGTAAATGTGTAACATTTTGTTCACAAGGATATCAAAACATGGTTAGGTCTAAATATTAAGGCCAACTCAACTCCAGATTTGGTCTAAAGTCACGAGATGTAAACAAGGCTGACCCTAACCCTAACCCAAGACCCAGTCCTTACCCTAACCCTAACCCACAATCTTGTCAAAAAGCATGTAGCCTAGGCCTAAGCCAAGACCTAGTTCTGACCCTAGCCCAAACCCACAATTGTGTAAAAAAATCATGTGCCCTAACCCTCTTTACATGTTGTGACCTTGAACCAAGTCTGCAGTTGGCCTTAACATTTAGACCTAACATGTTTTTGACATCATACAATGAAATGTTAACATGTACACTCCAAAATTCACACCTGTGTGACTTTTGACCAAACATGCAGTTGGCCTTAATATTTAGACCGAACCTCAAAACATGGCATCTACCTTTGAGATTGGCTTAGACTTATGTGACACTCAAGGTTTACTTTTTTACTGATTGTTAACTGGTTTCTTTTTGGAGGGCCAGTGACGGGCTGTTCGCGAGAAATAAAGAGGTTTATTTCTATTTCCAGTTGAAACCATATTTTTTTCTTATTTTCTCACTGTTTTTTATTGCATATTTATCCCCAGCCTCCTATCATTTCAGGTGCCAGGACAATGTTTCATAGAGTGGAATGATTGACCTCAACACAAGTATTAAAAAAAAAGAAGCAAAACAGGTGAGATAAATGTGCATTTCATACACTTTAAGAAGTACATCCAACCTCATCCCCACTTCTGCTCACTAATAGTAATGGGCTGGAAATTTGGTACTGCACAGGCCTGTCTTCTCCCCTTGACATTTAACTGAATGACAGAATTCCACATTTTGACCATTTTCTGGATGTCAATGACCATTTCCCTGGATAGTATTCGCCCCAGAATTCTCATTCTCATCCAAATTTAACATTTCAGGTCTACATCTCAAAACCTGATCTCTTCCTGGACTGGCTTTAGGAGAACGATGATGCATATCAATTTCATCCCTGATCTCTATGACACCTGTGGTGGAAGTGGAGGGCAAATCGTAATCAGTTTGGGTTCCAGCCCCGAGGACCTCTGTAAACTTTGCTTTTTGGTGATGACTTAATTTCCGAGCTTGAAAAGGACGCTTGTGTGTTTATCATGGCCTCTCATATTGGAAGATAACATTAATGGCTTGTGTGTTGATCGACGGTTGTGCATATCTCTTGGTCAGGACAGGTGTAGGCACCATCGCCATTGTAAATCATTTGACAGGCCTGAGTGAACGGGGCGACCTATGATTGGTCAGCAATGTATCAGATTCCATACCGGGGGGTGGGGATGAAAAAACTGTTGTAGTGTTACATAATCAGATTATTTCAACTTACTTATCCTGTGGAAATACAGCTATATAGGAGATATTTTGAAATTCATAGGCACTGCATGTTTCAACATTTTAGATTTGACCACAATTTGGCACTTGAAACTATGTTAACAGAGAAAAACTGTGTGGTTTTCGATGAAAGTGTTAAAAGTCTAATATTGCATCATGATTACTGTTTTAAAGTATTTTCGTGTTTGATTTATATTGAATTCATCTCATCTTTTTGAAGAATGCATTTATGTTCAAAAATAAAAATGTTCTGTGGAATTCAAAATTCATGTGCTTTTAAATTATCAGATTCCAAACTGGGGGGTAGGGATGAAAAAGCTGTTGTAGTGTTACATAATCAGATTATTTCAACTTACTTATCCTATGGAAATACAGCTATATAGGAGATATTTTAAAATTGATAGGCACTGCATGTTTCAACATTTTAGATTTGACCACAATTTGGCACTTGAAACTACGTTAACAGAGAAAAACTGTGTGGTTTTCGATGAAAGTGTTAAAAAGTCTAATATTGCATCATGATTACTGTTTTAAAGTATTTTCGTGTTTGATTTATATTGAATTTATCTCATCTTTTTACAGAATGCATTTATGTTCAAAAATAAAAATGTTCTGTTTAATTCAAAATTCATGTGCTTTTAAATTTCTGTCTGAAATTCCGCAGTTTTCTGATGCATTATAGTGTTTGCAGAATGCCGCACAGCTCATCTGAAAATGCATAGATTTTCATATTCTTTGGTCAGGGAATTGCATATATGTTTGTTTATTAGATAACAACAGATTTGTTTAAACTGCAGAAACATGTGAGGTATGATGATATAAAGAAGCATGGCCGACTCGGGATGTTGATATTTTTTCAAGGGCTTATTTCCTGAAGTTTTGAATGGAAAGTGTCAGAAATAGTAAGAATACTGCTTTTTTATTGCCCAGCAGTAAGTTTTTTGACTATTTGGTATCAAAATAGCCATGATTGGGGGTATCCGTTGGTTGGGTGTGAATTTTGGGTTGTAAATGTGTAACATTTTGTTCACAAGGATATCAAA
This sequence comes from Patella vulgata, assembly GCF_932274485.2. Taxonomy (NCBI): domain Eukaryota; kingdom Metazoa; phylum Mollusca; class Gastropoda; family Patellidae; genus Patella; species Patella vulgata. Next base: position 71,269,804 of record NC_065883.2, on the reverse strand, counting down.
ACATGGTTAGGTCTAAATATTAAGGCCAACTCAACTCCAGATTTGGTCTAAAGTCACGAGATGTAAACAAGGCTGACCCTAACCCTAACCCAAGACCCAGTCCTTACCCTAACCCTAACCCACAATCTTGTCAAAAAGCATGTAGCCTAGGCCTAAGCCAAGACCTAGTTCTGACCCTAGCCCAAACCCACAATTGTGTAAAAAAATCATGTGCCCTAACCCTCTTTACATGTTGTGACCTTGAACCAAGTCTGCAGTTGGCCTTAACATTTAGACCTAACATGTTTTTGACATCATACAATGAAATGTTAACATGTACACTCCAAAATTCACACCTGTGTGACTTTTGACCAAACATGCAGTTGGCCTTAATATTTAGACCGAACCTCAAAACATGGCATCTACCTTTGAGATTGGCTTAGACTTATGTGACACTCAAGGTTTACTTTTTTACTGATTGTTAACTGGTTTCTTTTTGGAGGGCCAGTGACGGGCTGTTCGCGAGAAATAAAGAGGTTTATTTCTATTTCCAGTTGAAACCATATTTTTTTCTTATTTTCTCACTGTTTTTTATTGCATATTTATCCCCAGCCTCCTATCATTTCAGGTGCCAGGACAATGTTTCATAGAGTGGAATGATTGACCTCAACACAAGTATTAAAAAAAAAGAAGCAAAACAGGTGAGATAAATGTGCATTTCATACACTTTAAGAAGTACATCCAACCTCATCCCCACTTCTGCTCACTAATAGTAATGGGCTGGAAATTTGGTACTGCACAGGCCTGTCTTCTCCCCTTGACATTTAACTGAATGACAGAATTCCACATTTTGACCATTTTCTGGATGTCAATGACCATTTCCCTGGATAGTATTCGCCCCAGAATTCTCATTCTCATCCAAATTTAACATTTCAGGTCTACATCTCAAAACCTGATCTCTTCCTGGACTGGCTTTAGGAGAACGATGATGCATATCAATTTCATCCCTGATCTCTATGACACCTGTGGTGGAAGTGGAGGGCAAATCGTAATCAGTTTGGGTTCCAGCCCCGAGGACCTCTGTAAACTTTGCTTTTTGGTGATGACTTAATTTCCGAGCTTGAAAAGGACGCTTGTGTGTTTATCATGGCCTCTCATATTGGAAGATAACATTAATGGCTTGTGTGTTGATCGACGGTTGTGCATATCTCTTGGTCAGGACAGGTGTAGGCACCATCGCCATTGTAAATCATTTGACAGGCCTGAGTGAACAGGGCGACCTATGATTGGTCAGCAATGTATCAGATTCCATACCGGGGGGTGGGGATGAAAAAACTGTTGTAGTGTTACATAATCAGATTATTTCAACTTACTTATCCTGTGGAAATACAGCTATATAGGAGATATTTTGAAATTCATAGGCACTGCATGTTTCAACATTTTAGATTTGACCACAATTTGGCACTTGAAACTATGTTAACAGAGAAAAACTGTGTGGTTTTCGATGAAAGTGTTAAAAGTCTAATATTGCATCATGATTACTGTTTTAAAGTATTTTCGTGTTTGATTTATATTGAATTCATCTCATCTTTTTGAAGAATGCATTTATGTTCAAAAATAAAAATGTTCTGTGGAATTCAAAATTCATGTGCTTTTAAATTATCAGATTCCAAACTGGGGGGTAGGGATGAAAAAGCTGTTGTAGTGTTACATAATCAGATTATTTCAACTTACTTATCCTATGGAAATACAGCTATATAGGAGATATTTTAAAATTGATAGGCACTGCATGTTTCAACATTTTAGATTTGACCACAATTTGGCACTTGAAACTACGTTAACAGAGAAAAACTGTGTGGTTTTCGATGAAAGTGTTAAAAAGTCTAATATTGCATCATGATTACTGTTTTAAAGTATTTTCGTGTTTGATTTATATTGAATTTATCTCATCTTTTTACAGAATGCATTTATGTTCAAAAATAAAAATGTTCTGTTTAATTCAAAATTCATGTGCTTTTAAATTTCTGTCTGAAATTCCGCAGTTTTCTGATGCATTATAGTGTTTGCAGAATGCCGCACAGCTCATCTGAAAATGCATAGATTTTCATATTCTTTGGTCAGGGAATTGCATATATGTTTGTTTATTAGATAACAACAGATTTGTTTAAACTGCAGAAACATGTGAGGTATATAGGACTAAGACTAGTAATTATTTCCCCTTATTTCATGATGGACGAATGTAGTGCGAGTTATAAATAGACAATTTTTCCCTTAATTTTTTTCTCCCCTCTTCCTGCATTTTTGGGTTGACTTTTTGGTCTAGAATTGGAGAAAAGGGATCAAATTTGCAATTTCATAGCAGTTTTGGGTAATACTGATGATATTACAGCGGAGGGATAGGGGGTGTAAAGTGTCTTTCTGCAGAGCAATCATTGTGTCGGAAGTGAGATTTTCACCCCTGTCAACTTCAAATCCGTGTAGCAAAAAATCTAAACGGTCAACCCCCTACAAAATTATGATGAGGAGATTGCCAAATGTTGTCCCCATTGTGCCTATAAAGATTGGAACCAACGGAATGTTGAGCAAAAAGCTACAGCCTGTGATGTTACAGTCATTTAACATTGAAGTCAATGGGCAAATAATTGCTAGTCTGAGTCCTGATGATATAAAGAAGCATGGCCGACTCGGGATGTTGATATTTTTTCAAGGGCTTATTTCCTGAAGTTTTGAATGGAAAGTGTCAGAAATAGTAAGAATACTGCTTTTTTATTGCCCAGCAGTAAGTTTTTTGACTATTTGGTATCAAAATAGCCATGATTGGGGGTATCCGTTGGTTGAGTGTGAATTTTGGGTTGTAAATGTGTAACATTTTGTTCACAAGGATATCAAAACATGGTTAGGTCTAAATATTAAGGCCAACTCAACTCCAGATTTGGTCTAAAGTCACGAGATGTAAACAAGGCTGACCCTAACCCTAACCCAAGACCCAGTCCTTACCCTAACCCTAACCCACAATCTTGTCAAAAAGCATGTAGCCTAGGCCTAAGCCAAGACCTAGTTCTGACCCTAGCCCAAACCCACAATTGTGTAAAAAAATCATGTGCCCTAACCCTCTTTACATGTTGTGACCTTGAACCAAGTCTGCAGTTGGCCTTAACATTTAGACCTAACATGTTTTTGACATCATACAATGAAATGTTAACATGTACACTCCAAAATTCACACCTGTGTGACTTTTGACCAAACATGCAGTTGGCCTTAATATTTAGACCGAACCTCAAAACATGGCATCTACCTTTGAGATTGGCTTAGACTTATGTGACACTCAAGGTTTACTTTTTTACTGATTGTTAACTGGTTTCTTTTTGGAGGGCCAGTGACGGGCTGTTCGCGAGAAATAAAGAGGTTTATTTCTATTTCCAGTTGAAACCATATTTTTTTCTTATTTTCTCACTGTTTTTTATTGCATATTTATCCCCAGCCTCCTATCATTTCAGGTGCCAGGACAATGTTTCATAGAGTGGAATGATTGACCTCAACACAAGTATTAAAAAAAAAGAAGCAAAACAGGTGAGATAAATGTGCATTTCATACACTTTAAGAAGTACATCCAACCTCATCCCCACTTCTGCTCACTAATAGTAATGGGCTGGAAATTTGGTACTGCACAGGCCTGTCTTCTCCCCTTGACATTTAACTGAATGACAGAATTCCACATTTTGACCATTTTCTGGATGTCAATGACCATTTCCCTGGATAGTATTCGCCCCAGAATTCTCATTCTCATCCAAATTTAACATTTCAGGTCTACATCTCAAAACCTGATCTCTTCCTGGACTGGCTTTAGGAGAACGATGATGCATATCAATTTCATCCCTGATCTCTATGACACCTGTGGTGGAAGTGGAGGGCAAATCGTAATCAGTTTGGGTTCCAGCCCCGAGGACCTCTGTAAACTTTGCTTTTTGGTGATGACTTAATTTCCGAGCTTGAAAAGGACGCTTGTGTGTTTATCATGGCCTCTCATATTGGAAGATAACATTAATGGCTTGTGTGTTGATCGACGGTTGTGCATATCTCTTGGTCAGGACAGGTGTAGGCACCATCGCCATTGTAAATCATTTGACAGGCCTGAGTGAACGGGGCGACCTATGATTGGTCAGCAATGTATCAGATTCCATACCGGGGGGTGGGGATGAAAAAACTGTTGTAGTGTTACATAATCAGATTATTTCAACTTACTTATCCTGTGGAAATACAGCTATATAGGAGATATTTTGAAATTCATAGGCACTGCATGTTTCAACATTTTAGATTTGACCACAATTTGGCACTTGAAACTATGTTAACAGAGAAAAACTGTGTGGTTTTCGATGAAAGTGTTAAAAGTCTAATATTGCATCATGATTACTGTTTTAAAGTATTTTCGTGTTTGATTTATATTGAATTCATCTCATCTTTTTGAAGAATGCATTTATGTTCAAAAATAAAAATGTTCTGTGGAATTCAAAATTCATGTGCTTTTAAATTATCAGATTCCAAACTGGGGGGTAGGGATGAAAAAGCTGTTGTAGTGTTACATAATCAGATTATTTCAACTTACTTATCCTATGGAAATACAGCTATATAGGAGATATTTTAAAATTGATAGGCACTGCATGTTTCAACATTTTAGATTTGACCACAATTTGGCACTTGAAACTACGTTAACAGAGAAAAACTGTGTGGTTTTCGATGAAAGTGTTAAAAAGTCTAATATTGCATCATGATTACTGTTTTAAAGTATTTTCGTGTTTGATTTATATTGAATTTATCTCATCTTTTTACAGAATGCATTTATGTTCAAAAATAAAAATGTTCTGTTTAATTCAAAATTCATGTGCTTTTAAATTTCTGTCTGAAATTCCGCAGTTTTCTGATGCATTATAGTGTTTGCAGAATGCCGCACAGCTCATCTGAAAATGCATAGATTTTCATATTCCTTGGTCAGGGAATTGCATATATGTTTGTTTATTAGATAACAACAGATTTGTTTAAACTGCAGAAACATGTGAGGTATATGATATAAAGAAGCATGGCCGACTCGGGATGTTGATATTTTTTCAAGGGCTTATTTCCTGAAGTTTTGAATGGAAAGTGTCAGAAATAGTAAGAATACTGCTTTTTTATTGCCCAGCAGTAAGTTTTTTGACTATTTGGTATCAAAATAGCCATGATTGGGGGTATCCGTTGGTTGAGTGTGAATTTTGGGTTGTAAATGTGTAACATTTTGTTCACAAGGATATCAAAACATGGTTAGGTCTAAATATTAAGGCCAACTCAACTCCAGATTTGGTCTAAAGTCACGAGATGTAAACAAGGCTGACCCTAACCCTAACCCAAGACCCAGTCCTTACCCTAACCCTAACCCACAATCTTGTCAAAAAGCATGTAGCCTAGGCCTAAGCCAAGACCTAGTTCTGACCCTAGCCCAAACCCACAATTGTGTAAAAAAATCATGTGCCCTAACCCTCTTTACATGTTGTGACCTTGAACCAAGTCTGCAGTTGGCCTTAACATTTAGACCTAACATGTTTTTGACATCATACAATGAAATGTTAACATGTACACTCCAAAATTCACACCTGTGTGACTTTTGACCAAACATGCAGTTGGCCTTAATATTTAGACCGAACCTCAAAACATGGCATCTACCTTTGAGATTGGCTTAGACTTATGTGACACTCAAGGTTTACTTTTTTACTGATTGTTAACTGGTTTCTTTTTGGAGGGCCAGTGACGGGCTGTTCGCGAGAAATAAAGAGGTTTATTTCTATTTCCAGTTGAAACCATATTTTTTTCTTATTTTCTCACTGTTTTTTATTGCATATTTATCCCCAGCCTCCTATCATTTCAGGTGCCAGGACAATGTTTCATAGAGTGGAATGATTGACCTCAACACAAGTATTAAAAAAAAAGAAGCAAAACAGGTGAGATAAATGTGCATTTCATACACTTTAAGAAGTACATCCAACCTCATCCCCACTTCTGCTCACTAATAGTAATGGGCTGGAAATTTGGTACTGCACAGGCCTGTCTTCTCCCCTTGACATTTAACTGAATGACAGAATTCCACATTTTGACCATTTTCTGGATGTCAATGACCATTTCCCTGGATAGTATTCGCCCCAGAATTCTCATTCTCATCCAAATTTAACATTTCAGGTCTACATCTCAAAACCTGATCTCTTCCTGGACTGGCTTTAGGAGAACGATGATGCATATCAATTTCATCCCTGATCTCTATGACACCTGTGGTGGAAGTGGAGGGCAAATCGTAATCAGTTTGGGTTCCAGCCCCGAGGACCTCTGTAAACTTTGCTTTTTGGTGATGACTTAATTTCCGAGCTTGAAAAGGACGCTTGTGTGTTTATCATGGCCTCTCATATTGGAAGATAACATTAATGGCTTGTGTGTTGATCGACGGTTGTGCATATCTCTTGGTCAGGACAGGTGTAGGCACCATCGCCATTGTAAATCATTTGACAGGCCTGAGTGAACGGGGCGACCTATGATTGGTCAGCAATGTATCAGATTCCATACCGGGGGGTGGGGATGAAAAAACTGTTGTAGTGTTACATAATCAGATTATTTCAACTTACTTATCCTGTGGAAATACAGCTATATAGGAGATATTTTGAAATTCATAGGCACTGCATGTTTCAACATTTTAGATTTGACCACAATTTGGCACTTGAAACTATGTTAACAGAGAAAAACTGTGTGGTTTTCGATGAAAGTGTTAAAAGTCTAATATTGCATCATGATTACTGTTTTAAAGTATTTTCGTGTTTGATTTATATTGAATTCATCTCATCTTTTTGAAGAATGCATTTATGTTCAAAAATAAAAATGTTCTGTGGAATTCAAAATTCATGTGCTTTTAAATTATCAGATTCCAAACTGGGGGGTAGGGATGAAAAAGCTGTTGTAGTGTTACATAATCAGATTATTTCAACTTACTTATCCTATGGAAATACAGCTATATAGGAGATATTTTAAAATTGATAGGCACTGCATGTTTCAACATTTTAGATTTGACCACAATTTGGCACTTGAAACTACGTTAACAGAGAAAAACTGTGTGGTTTTCGATGAAAGTGTTAAAAAGTCTAATATTGCATCATGATTACTGTTTTAAAGTATTTTCGTGTTTGATTTATATTGAATTTATCTCATCTTTTTACAGAATGCATTTATGTTCAAAAATAAAAATGTTCTGTTTAATTCAAAATTCATGTGCTTTTAAATTTCTGTCTGAAATTCCGCAGTTTTCTGATGCATTATAGTGTTTGCAGAATGCCGCACAGCTCATCTGAAAATGCATAGATTTTCATATTCCTTGGTCAGGGAATTGCATATATGTTTGTTTATTAGATAACAACAGATTTGTTTAAACTGCAGAAACATGTGAGGTATATGATATAAAGAAGCATGGCCGACTCGGGATGTTGATATTTTTTCAAGGGCTTATTTCCTGAAGTTTTGAATGGAAAGTGTCAGAAATAGTAAGAATACTGCTTTTTTATTGCCCAGCAGTAAGTTTTTTGACTATTTGGTATCAAAATAGCCATGATTGGGGGTATCCGTTGGTTGAGTGTGAATTTTGGGTTGTAAATGTGTAACATTTTGTTCACAAGGATATCAAAACATGGTTAGGTCTAAATATTAAGGCCAACTCAACTCCAGATTTGGTCTAAAGTCACGAGATGTAAACAAGGCTGACCCTAACCCTAACCCAAGACCCAGTCCTTACCCTAACCCTAACCCACAATCTTGTCAAAAAGCATGTAGCCTAGGCCTAAGCCAAGACCTAGTTCTGACCCTAGCCCAAACCCACAATTGTGTAAAAAAATCATGTGCCCTAACCCTCTTTACATGTTGTGACCTTGAACCAAGTCTGCAGTTGGCCTTAACATTTAGACCTAACATGTTTTTGACATCATACAATGAAATGTTAACATGTACACTCCAAAATTCACACCTGTGTGACTTTTGACCAAACATGCAGTTGGCCTTAATATTTAGACCGAACCTCAAAACATGGCATCTACCTTTGAGATTGGCTTAGACTTATGTGACACTCAAGGTTTACTTTTTTACTGATTGTTAACTGGTTTCTTTTTGGAGGGCCAGTGACGGGCTGTTCGCGAGAAATAAAGAGGTTTATTTCTATTTCCAGTTGAAACCATATTTTTTTCTTATTTTCTCACTGTTTTTTATTGCATATTTATCCCCAGCCTCCTATCATTTCAGGTGCCAGGACAATGTTTCATAGAGTGGAATGATTGACCTCAACACAAGTATTAAAAAAAAAGAAGCAAAACAGGTGAGATAAATGTGCATTTCATACACTTTAAGAAGTACATCCAACCTCATCCCCACTTCTGCTCACTAATAGTAATGGGCTGGAAATTTGGTACTGCACAGGCCTGTCTTCTCCCCTTGACATTTAACTGAATGACAGAATTCCACATTTTGACCATTTTCTGGATGTCAATGACCATTTCCCTGGATAGTATTCGCCCCAGAATTCTCATTCTCATCCAAATTTAACATTTCAGGTCTACATCTCAAAACCTGATCTCTTCCTGGACTGGCTTTAGGAGAACGATGATGCATATCAATTTCATCCCTGATCTCTATGACACCTGTGGTGGAAGTGGAGGGCAAATCGTAATCAGTTTGGGTTCCAGCCCCGAGGACCTCTGTAAACTTTGCTTTTTGGTGATGACTTAATTTCCGAGCTTGAAAAGGACGCTTGTGTGTTTATCATGGCCTCTCATATTGGAAGATAACATTAATGGCTTGTGTGTTGATCGACGGTTGTGCATATCTCTTGGTCAGGACAGGTGTAGGCACCATCGCCATTGTAAATCATTTGACAGGCCTGAGTGAACGGGGCGACCTATGATTGGTCAGCAATGTATCAGATTCCATACCGGGGGGTGGGGATGAAAAAACTGTTGTAGTGTTACATAATCAGATTATTTCAACTTACTTATCCTGTGGAAATACAGCTATATAGGAGATATTTTGAAATTCATAGGCACTGCATGTTTCAACATTTTAGATTTGACCACAATTTGGCACTTGAAACTATGTTAACAGAGAAAAACTGTGTGGTTTTCGATGAAAGTGTTAAAAGTCTAATATTGCATCATGATTACTGTTTTAAAGTATTTTCGTGTTTGATTTATATTGAATTCATCTCATCTTTTTGAAGAATGCATTTATGTTCAAAAATAAAAATGTTCTGTGGAATTCAAAATTCATGTGCTTTTAAATTATCAGATTCCAAACTGGGGGGTAGGGATGAAAAAGCTGTTGTAGTGTTACATAATCAGATTATTTCAACTTACTTATCCTATGGAAATACAGCTATATAGGAGATATTTTAAAATTGATAGGCACTGCATGTTTCAACATTTTAGATTTGACCACAATTTGGCACTTGAAACTACGTTAACAGAGAAAAACTGTGTGGTTTTCGATGAAAGTGTTAAAAAGTCTAATATTGCATCATGATTACTGTTTTAAAGTATTTTCGTGTTTGATTTATATTGAATTTATCTCATCTTTTTACAGAATGCATTTATGTTCAAAAATAAAAATGTTCTGTTTAATTCAAAATTCATGTGCTTTTAAATTTCTGTCTGAAATTCCGCAGTTTTCTGATGCATTATAGTGTTTGCAGAAAGCCGCACAGCTCATCTGAAAATGCATAGATTTTCATATTCTTTGGTCAGGGAATTGCATATATGTTTGTTTATTAGATAACAACAGATTTGTTTAAACTGCAGAAACATGTGAGGTATATAGGACTAAGACTAGTAATTATTTCCCCTTATTTCATGATGGACGAATGTAGTGCGAGTTATAAATAGACAATTTTTCCCTTAATTTTTTTCTCCCCTCTTCCTGCATTTTTGGGTTGACTTTTTGGTCTAGAATTGGAGAAAAGGGATCAAATTTGCAATTTCATAGCAGTTTTGGGTAATACTGATGATATTACAGCGGAGGGATAGGGGGTGTAAAGTGTCTTTCTGCAGAGCAATCATTGTGTCGGAAGTGAGATTTTCACCCCTGTCAACTTCAAATCCGTGTAGCAAAAAATCTAAACGGTCAACCCCCTACAAAATTATGATGAGGAGATTGCCAAATGTTGTCCCCATTGTGCCTATAAAGATTGGAACCAACGGAATGTTGAGCAAAAAGCTACAGCCTGTGATGTTACAGTCATTTAACATTGAAGTCAATGGGCAAATAATTGCTAGTCTGAGTCCTGATGATATAAAGAAGCATGGCCGACTCGGGATGTTGATATTTTTTCAAGGGCTTATTTCCTGAAGTTTTGAATGGAAAGTGTCAGAAATAGTAAGAATACTGCTTTTTTATTGCCCAGCAGTAAGTTTTTTGACTATTTGGTATCAAAATAGCCATGATTGGGGGTATCCGTTGGTTGGGTGTGAATTTTGGGTTGTAAATGTGTAACATTTTGTTCACAAGGATATCAAAACATGGTTAGGTCTAAATATTAAGGCCAACTCAACTCCAGATTTGGTCTAAAGTCACGAGATGTAAACAAGGCTGACCCTAACCCTAACCCAAGACCCAGTCCTTACCCTAACCCTAACCCACAATCTTGTCAAAAAGCATGTAGCCTAGGCCTAAGCCAAGACCTAGTTCTGACCCTAGCCCAAACCCACAATTGTGTAAAAAAATCATGTGCCCTAACCCTCTTTACATGTTGTGACCTTGAACCAAGTCTGCAGTTGGCCTTAACATTTAGACCTAACATGTTTTTGACATCATACAATGAAATGTTAACATGTACACTCCAAAATTCACACCTGTGTGACTTTTGACCAAACATGCAGTTGGCCTTAATATTTAGACCGAACCTCAAAACATGGCATCTACCTTTGAGATTGGCTTAGACTTATGTGACACTCAAGGTTTACTTTTTTACTGATTGTTAACTGGTTTCTTTTTGGAGGGCCAGTGACGGGCTGTTCGCGAGAAATAAAGAGGTTTATTTCTATTTCCAGTTGAAACCATATTTTTTTCTTATTTTCTCACTGTTTTTTATTGCATATTTATCCCCAGCCTCCTATCATTTCAGGTGCCAGGACAATGTTTCATAGAGTGGAATGATTGACCTCAACACAAGTATTAAAAAAAAAGAAGCAAAACAGGTGAGATAAATGTGCATTTCATACACTTTAAGAAGTACATCCAACCTCATCCCCACTTCTGCTCACTAATAGTAATGGGCTGGAAATTTGGTACTGCACAGGCCTGTCTTCTCCCCTTGACATTTAACTGAATGACAGAATTCCACATTTTGACCATTTTCTGGATGTCAATGACCATTTCCCTGGATAGTATTCGCCCCAGAATTCTCATTCTCATCCAAATTTAACATTTCAGGTCTACATCTCAAAACCTGATCTCTTCCTGGACTGGCTTTAGGAGAACGATGATGCATATCAATTTCATCCCTGATCTCTATGACACCTGTGGTGGAAGTGGAGGGCAAATCGTAATCAGTTTGGGTTCCAGCCCCGAGGACCTCTGTAAACTTTGCTTTTTGGTGATGACTTAATTTCCGAGCTTGAAAAGGACGCTTGTGTGTTTATCATGGCCTCTCATATTGGAAGATAACATTAATGGCTTGTGTGTTGATCGACGGTTGTGCATATCTCTTGGTCAGGACAGGTGTAGGCACCATCGCCATTGTAAATCATTTGACAGGCCTGAGTGAACGGGGCGACCTATGATTGGTCAGCAATGTATCAGATTCCATACCGGGGGGTGGGGATGAAAAAACTGTTGTAGTGTTACATAATCAGATTATTTCAACTTACTTATCCTGTGGAAATACAGCTATATAGGAGATATTTTGAAATTCATAGGCACTGCATGTTTCAACATTTTAGATTTGACCACAATTTGGCACTTGAAACTATGTTAACAGAGAAAAACTGTGTGGTTTTCGATGAAAGTGTTAAAAGTCTAATATTGCATCATGATTACTGTTTTAAAGTATTTTCGTGTTTGATTTATATTGAATTCATCTCATCTTTTTGAAGAATGCATTTATGTTCAAAAATAAAAATGTTCTGTGGAATTCAAAATTCATGTGCTTTTAAATTATCAGATTCCAAACTGGGGGGTAGGGATGAAAAAGCTGTTGTAGTGTTACATAATCAGATTATTTCAACTTACTTATCCTATGGAAATACAGCTATATAGGAGATATTTTAAAATTGATAGGCACTGCATGTTTCAACATTTTAGATTTGACCACAATTTGGCACTTGAAACTACGTTAACAGAGAAAAACTGTGTGGTTTTCGATGAAAGTGTTAAAAAGTCTAATATTGCATCATGATTACTGTTTTAAAGTATTTTCGTGTTTGATTTATATTGAATTTATCTCATCTTTTTACAGAATGCATTTATGTTCAAAAATAAAAATGTTCTGTTTAATTCAAAATTCATGTGCTTTTAAATTTCTGTCTGAAATTCCGCAGTTTTCTGATGCATTATAGTGTTTGCAGAATGCCGCACAGCTCATCTGAAAATGCATAGATTTTCATATTCTTTGGTCAGGGAATTGCATATATGTTTGTTTATTAGATAACAACAGATTTGTTTAAACTGCAGAAACATGTGAGGTATATAGGACTAAGACTAGTAATTATTTCCCCTTATTTCATGATGGACGAATGTAGTGCGAGTTATAAATAGACAATTTTTCCCTTAATTTTTTTCTCCCCTCTTCCTGCATTTTTGGGTTGACTTTTTGGTCTAGAATTGGAGAAAAGGGATCAAATTTGCAATTTCATAGCAGTTTTGGGTAATACTGATGATATTACAGCGGAGGGATAGGGGGTGTAAAGTGTCTTTCTGCAGAGCAATCATTGTGTCGGAAGTGAGATTTTCACCCCTGTCAACTTCAAATCCGTGTAGCAAAAAATCTAAACGGTCAACCCCCTACAAAATTATGATGAGGAGATTGCCAAATGTTGTCCCCATTGTGCCTATAAAGATTGGAACCAACGGAATGTTGAGCAAAAAGCTACAGCCTGTGATGTTACAGTCATTTAACATTGAAGTCAATGGGCAAATAATTGCTAGTCTGAGTCCTGATGATATAAAGAAGCATGGCCGACTCGGGATGTTGATATTTTTTCAAGGGCTTATTTCCTGAAGTTTTGAATGGAAAGTGTCAGAAATAGTAAGAATACTGCTTTTTTATTGCCCAGCAGTAAGTTTTTTGACTATTTGGTATCAAAATAGCCATGATTGGGGGTATCCGTTGGTTGGGTGTGAATTTTGGGTTGTAAATGTGTAACATTTTGTTCACAAGGATATCAAAACATGGTTAGGTCTAAATATTAAGGCCAACTCAACTCCAGATTTGGTCTAAAGTCACGAGATGTAAACAAGGCTGACCCTAACCCTAACCCAAGACCCAGTCCTTACCCTAACCCTAACCCACAATCTTGTCAAAAAGCATGTAGCCTAGGCCTAAGCCAAGACCTAGTTCTGACCCTAGCCCAAACCCACAATTGTGTAAAAAAATCATGTGCCCTAACCCTCTTTACATGTTGTGACCTTGAACCAAGTCTGCAGTTGGCCTTAACATTTAGACCTAACATGTTTTTGACATCATACAATGAAATGTTAACATGTACACTCCAAAATTCACACCTGTGTGACTTTTGACCAAACATGCAGTTGGCCTTAATATTTAGACCGAACCTCAAAACATGGCATCTACCTTTGAGATTGGCTTAGACTTATGTGACACTCAAGGTTTACTTTTTTACTGATTGTTAACTGGTTTCTTTTTGGAGGGCCAGTGACGGGCTGTTCGCGAGAAATAAAGAGGTTTATTTCTATTTCCAGTTGAAACCATATTTTTTTCTTATTTTCTCACTGTTTTTTATTGCATATTTATCCCCAGCCTCCTATCATTTCAGGTGCCAGGACAATGTTTCATAGAGTGGAATGATTGACCTCAACACAAGTATTAAAAAAAAAGAAGCAAAACAGGTGAGATAAATGTGCATTTCATACACTTTAAGAAGTACATCCAACCTCATCCCCACTTCTGCTCACTAATAGTAATGGGCTGGAAATTTGGTACTGCACAGGCCTGTCTTCTCCCCTTGACATTTAACTGAATGACAGAATTCCACATTTTGACCATTTTCTGGATGTCAATGACCATTTCCCTGGATAGTATTCGCCCCAGAATTCTCATTCTCATCCAAATTTAACATTTCAGGTCTACATCTCAAAACCTGATCTCTTCCTGGACTGGCTTTAGGAGAACGATGATGCATATCAATTTCATCCCTGATCTCTATGACACCTGTGGTGGAAGTGGAGGGCAAATCGTAATCAGTTTGGGTTCCAGCCCCGAGGACCTCTGTAAACTTTGCTTTTTGGTGATGACTTAATTTCCGAGCTTGAAAAGGACGCTTGTGTGTTTATCATGGCCTCTCATATTGGAAGATAACATTAATGGCTTGTGTGTTGATCGACGGTTGTGCATATCTCTTGGTCAGGACAGGTGTAGGCACCATCGCCATTGTAAATCATTTGACAGGCCTGAGTGAACGGGGCGACCTATGATTGGTCAGCAATGTATCAGATTCCATACCGGGGGGTGGGGATGAAAAAACTGTTGTAGTGTTACATAATCAGATTATTTCAACTTACTTATCCTGTGGAAATACAGCTATATAGGAGATATTTTGAAATTCATAGGCACTGCATGTTTCAACATTTTAGATTTGACCACAATTTGGCACTTGAAACTATGTTAACAGAGAAAAACTGTGTGGTTTTCGATGAAAGTGTTAAAAGTCTAATATTGCATCATGATTACTGTTTTAAAGTATTTTCGTGTTTGATTTATATTGAATTCATCTCATCTTTTTGAAGAATGCATTTATGTTCAAAAATAAAAATGTTCTGTGGAATTCAAAATTCATGTGCTTTTAAATTATCAGATTCCAAACTGGGGGGTAGGGATGAAAAAGCTGTTGTAGTGTTACATAATCAGATTATTTCAACTTACTTATCCTATGGAAATACAGCTATATAGGAGATATTTTAAAATTGATAGGCACTGCATGTTTCAACATTTTAGATTTGACCACAATTTGGCACTTGAAACTACGTTAACAGAGAAAAACTGTGTGGTTTTCGATGAAAGTGTTAAAAAGTCTAATATTGCATCATGATTACTGTTTTAAAGTATTTTCGTGTTTGATTTATATTGAATTTATCTCATCTTTTTACAGAATGCATTTATGTTCAAAAATAAAAATGTTCTGTTTAATTCAAAATTCATGTGCTTTTAAATTTCTGTCTGAAATTCCGCAGTTTTCTGATGCATTATAGTGTTTGCAGAATGCCGCACAGCTCATCTGAAAATGCATAGATTTTCATATTCCTTGGTCAGGGAATTGCATATATGTTTGTTTATTAGATAACAACAGATTTGTTTAAACTGCAGAAACATGTGAGGTATATGATATAAAGAAGCATGGCCGACTCGGGATGTTGATATTTTTTCAAGGGCTTATTTCCTGAAGTTTTGAATGGAAAGTGTCAGAAATAGTAAGAATACTGCTTTTTTATTGCCCAGCAGTAAGTTTTTTGACTATTTGGTATCAAAATAGCCATGATTGGGGGTATCCGTTGGTTGAGTGTGAATTTTGGGTTGTAAATGTGTAACATTTTGTTCACAAGGATATCAAAACATGGTTAGGTCTAAATATTAAGGCCAACTCAACTCCAGATTTGGTCTAAAGTCACGAGATGTAAACAAGGCTGACCCTAACCCTAACCCAAGACCCAGTCCTTACCCTAACCCTAACCCACAATCTTGTCAAAAAGCATGTAGCCTAGGCCTAAGCCAAGACCTAGTTCTGACCCTAGCCCAAACCCACAATTGTGTAAAAAAATCATGTGCCCTAACCCTCTTTACATGTTGTGACCTTGAACCAAGTCTGCAGTTGGCCTTAACATTTAGACCTAACATGTTTTTGACATCATACAATGAAATGTTAACATGTACACTCCAAAATTCACACCTGTGTGACTTTTGACCAAACATGCAGTTGGCCTTAATATTTAGACCGAACCTCAAAACATGGCATCTACCTTTGAGATTGGCTTAGACTTATGTGACACTCAAGGTTTACTTTTTTACTGATTGTTAACTGGTTTCTTTTTGGAGGGCCAGTGACGGGCTGTTCGCGAGAAATAAAGAGGTTTATTTCTATTTCCAGTTGAAACCATATTTTTTTCTTATTTTCTCACTGTTTTTTATTGCATATTTATCCCCAGCCTCCTATCATTTCAGGTGCCAGGACAATGTTTCATAGAGTGGAATGATTGACCTCAACACAAGTATTAAAAAAAAAGAAGCAAAACAGGTGAGATAAATGTGCATTTCATACACTTTAAGAAGTACATCCAACCTCATCCCCACTTCTGCTCACTAATAGTAATGGGCTGGAAATTTGGTACTGCACAGGCCTGTCTTCTCCCCTTGACATTTAACTGAATGACAGAATTCCACATTTTGACCATTTTCTGGATGTCAATGACCATTTCCCTGGATAGTATTCGCCCCAGAATTCTCATTCTCATCCAAATTTAACATTTCAGGTCTACATCTCAAAACCTGATCTCTTCCTGGACTGGCTTTAGGAGAACGATGATGCATATCAATTTCATCCCTGATCTCTATGACACCTGTGGTGGAAGTGGAGGGCAAATCGTAATCAGTTTGGGTTCCAGCCCCGAGGACCTCTGTAAACTTTGCTTTTTGGTGATGACTTAATTTCCGAGCTTGAAAAGGACGCTTGTGTGTTTATCATGGCCTCTCATATTGGAAGATAACATTAATGGCTTGTGTGTTGATCGACGGTTGTGCATATCTCTTGGTCAGGACAGGTGTAGGCACCATCGCCATTGTAAATCATTTGACAGGCCTGAGTGAACGGGGCGACCTATGATTGGTCAGCAATGTATCAGATTCCATACCGGGGGGTGGGGATGAAAAAACTGTTGTAGTGTTACATAATCAGATTATTTCAACTTACTTATCCTGTGGAAATACAGCTATATAGGAGATATTTTGAAATTCATAGGCACTGCATGTTTCAACATTTTAGATTTGACCACAATTTGGCACTTGAAACTATGTTAACAGAGAAAAACTGTGTGGTTTTCGATGAAAGTGTTAAAAGTCTAATATTGCATCATGATTACTGTTTTAAAGTATTTTCGTGTTTGATTTATATTGAATTCATCTCATCTTTTTGAAGAATGCATTTATGTTCAAAAATAAAAATGTTCTGTGGAATTCAAAATTCATGTGCTTTTAAATTATCAGATTCCAAACTGGGGGGTAGGGATGAAAAAGCTGTTGTAGTGTTACATAATCAGATTATTTCAACTTACTTATCCTATGGAAATACAGCTATATAGGAGATATTTTAAAATTGATAGGCACTGCATGTTTCAACATTTTAGATTTGACCACAATTTGGCACTTGAAACTACGTTAACAGAGAAAAACTGTGTGGTTTTCGATGAAAGTGTTAAAAAGTCTAATATTGCATCATGATTACTGTTTTAAAGTATTTTCGTGTTTGATTTATATTGAATTTATCTCATCTTTTTACAGAATGCATTTATGTTCAAAAATAAAAATGTTCTGTTTAATTCAAAATTCATGTGCTTTTAAATTTCTGTCTGAAATTCCGCAGTTTTCTGATGCATTATAGTGTTTGCAGAATGCCGCACAGCTCATCTGAAAATGCATAGATTTTCATATTCTTTGGTCAGGGAATTGCATATATGTTTGTTTATTAGATAACAACAGATTTGTTTAAACTGCAGAAACATGTGAGGTATATAGGACTAAGACTAGTAATTATTTCCCCTTATTTCATGATGGACGAATGTAGTGCGAGTTATAAATAGACAATTTTTCCCTTAATTTTTTTCTCCCCTCTTCCTGCATTTTTGGGTTGACTTTTTGGTCTAGAATTGGAGAAAAGGGATCAAATTTGCAATTTCATAGCAGTTTTGGGTAATACTGATGATATTACAGCGGAGGGATAGGGGGTGTAAAGTGTCTTTCTGCAGAGCAATCATTGTGTCGGAAGTGAGATTTTCACCCCTGTCAACTTCAAATCCGTGTAGCAAAAAATCTAAACGGTCAACCCCCTACAAAATTATGATGAGGAGATTGCCAAATGTTGTCCCCATTGTGCCTATAAAGATTGGAACCAACGGAATGTTGAGCAAAAAGCTACAGCCTGTGATGTTACAGTCATTTAACATTGAAGTCAATGGGCAAATAATTGCTAGTCTGAGTCCTGATGATATAAAGAAGCATGGCCGACTCGGGATGTTGATATTTTTTCAAGGGCTTATTTCCTGAAGTTTTGAATGGAAAGTGTCAGAAATAGTAAGAATACTGCTTTTTTATTGCCCAGCAGTAAGTTTTTTGACTATTTGGTATCAAAATAGCCATGATTGGGGGTATCCGTTGGTTGGGTGTGAATTTTGGGTTGTAAATGTGTAACATTTTGTTCACAAGGATATCAAAACATGGTTAGGTCTAAATATTAAGGCCAACTCAACTCCAGATTTGGTCTAAAGTCACGAGATGTAAACAAGGCTGACCCTAACCCTAACCCAAGACCCAGTCCTTACCCTAACCCTAACCCACAATCTTGTCAAAAAGCATGTAGCCTAGGCCTAAGCCAAGACCTAGTTCTGACCCTAGCCCAAACCCACAATTGTGTAAAAAAATCATGTGCCCTAACCCTCTTTACATGTTGTGACCTTGAACCAAGTCTGCAGTTGGCCTTAACATTTAGACCTAACATGTTTTTGACATCATACAATGAAATGTTAACATGTACACTCCAAAATTCACACCTGTGTGACTTTTGACCAAACATGCAGTTGGCCTTAATATTTAGACCGAACCTCAAAACATGGCATCTACCTTTGAGATTGGCTTAGACTTATGTGACACTCAAGGTTTACTTTTTTACTGATTGTTAACTGGTTTCTTTTTGGAGGGCCAGTGACGGGCTGTTCGCGAGAAATAAAGAGGTTTATTTCTATTTCCAGTTGAAACCATATTTTTTTCTTATTTTCTCACTGTTTTTTATTGCATATTTATCCCCAGCCTCCTATCATTTCAGGTGCCAGGACAATGTTTCATAGAGTGGAATGATTGACCTCAACACAAGTATTAAAAAAAAAGAAGCAAAACAGGTGAGATAAATGTGCATTTCATACACTTTAAGAAGTACATCCAACCTCATCCCCACTTCTGCTCACTAATAGTAATGGGCTGGAAATTTGGTACTGCACAGGCCTGTCTTCTCCCCTTGACATTTAACTGAATGACAGAATTCCACATTTTGACCATTTTCTGGATGTCAATGACCATTTCCCTGGATAGTATTCGCCCCAGAATTCTCATTCTCATCCAAATTTAACATTTCAGGTCTACATCTCAAAACCTGATCTCTTCCTGGACTGGCTTTAGGAGAACGATGATGCATATCAATTTCATCCCTGATCTCTATGACACCTGTGGTGGAAGTGGAGGGCAAATCGTAATCAGTTTGGGTTCCAGCCCCGAGGACCTCTGTAAACTTTGCTTTTTGGTGATGACTTAATTTCCGAGCTTGAAAAGGACGCTTGTGTGTTTATCATGGCCTCTCATATTGGAAGATAACATTAATGGCTTGTGTGTTGATCGACGGTTGTGCATATCTCTTGGTCAGGACAGGTGTAGGCACCATCGCCATTGTAAATCATTTGACAGGCCTGAGTGAACGGGGCGACCTATGATTGGTCAGCAATGTATCAGATTCCATACCGGGGGGTGGGGATGAAAAAACTGTTGTAGTGTTACATAATCAGATTATTTCAACTTACTTATCCTGTGGAAATACAGCTATATAGGAGATATTTTGAAATTCATAGGCACTGCATGTTTCAACATTTTAGATTTGACCACAATTTGGCACTTGAAACTATGTTAACAGAGAAAAACTGTGTGGTTTTCGATGAAAGTGTTAAAAGTCTAATATTGCATCATGATTACTGTTTTAAAGTATTTTCGTGTTTGATTTATATTGAATTCATCTCATCTTTTTGAAGAATGCATTTATGTTCAAAAATAAAAATGTTCTGTGGAATTCAAAATTCATGTGCTTTTAAATTATCAGATTCCAAACTGGGGGGTAGGGATGAAAAAGCTGTTGTAGTGTTACATAATCAGATTATTTCAACTTACTTATCCTATGGAAATACAGCTATATAGGAGATATTTTAAAATTGATAGGCACTGCATGTTTCAACATTTTAGATTTGACCACAATTTGGCACTTGAAACTACGTTAACAGAGAAAAACTGTGTGGTTTTCGATGAAAGTGTTAAAAAGTCTAATATTGCATCATGATTACTGTTTTAAAGTATTTTCGTGTTTGATTTATATTGAATTTATCTCATCTTTTTACAGAATGCATTTATGTTCAAAAATAAAAATGTTCTGTTTAATTCAAAATTCATGTGCTTTTAAATTTCTGTCTGAAATTCCGCAGTTTTCTGATGCATTATAGTGTTTGCAGAATGCCGCACAGCTCATCTGAAAATGCATAGATTTTCATATTCTTTGGTCAGGGAATTGCATATATGTTTGTTTATTAGATAACAACAGATTTGTTTAAACTGCAGAAACATGTGAGGTATATAGGACTAAGACTAGTAATTATTTCCCCTTATTTCATGATGGACGAATGTAGTGCGAGTTATAAATAGACAATTTTTCCCTTAATTTTTTTCTCCCCTCTTCCTGCATTTTTGGGTTGACTTTTTGGTCTAGAATTGGAGAAAAGGGATCAAATTTGCAATTTCATAGCAGTTTTGGGTAATACTGATGATATTACAGCGGAGGGATAGGGGGTGTAAAGTGTCTTTCTGCAGAGCAATCATTGTGTCGGAAGTGAGATTTTCACCCCTGTCAACTTCAAATCCGTGTAGCAAAAAATCTAAACGGTCAACCCCCTACAAAATTATGATGAGGAGATTGCCAAATGTTGTCCCCATTGTGCCTATAAAGATTGGAACCAACGGAATGTTGAGCAAAAAGCTACAGCCTGTGATGTTACAGTCATTTAACATTGAAGTCAATGGGCAAATAATTGCTAGTCTGAGTCCTGATGATATAAAGAAGCATGGCCGACTCGGGATGTTGATATTTTTTCAAGGGCTTATTTCCTGAAGTTTTGAATGGAAAGTGTCAGAAATAGTAAGAATACTGCTTTTTTATTGCCCAGCAGTAAGTTTTTTGACTATTTGGTATCAAAATAGCCATGATTGGGGGTATCCGTTGGTTGGGTGTGAATTTTGGGTTGTAAATGTGTAACATTTTGTTCACAAGGATATCAAAACATGGTTAGGTCTAAATATTAAGGCCAACTCAACTCCAGATTTGGTCTAAAGTCACGAGATGTAAACAAGGCTGACCCTAACCCTAACCCAAGACCCAGTCCTTACCCTAACCCTAACCCACAATCTTGTCAAAAAGCATGTAGCCTAGGCCTAAGCCAAGACCTAGTTCTGACCCTAGCCCAAACCCACAATTGTGTAAAAAAATCATGTGCCCTAACCCTCTTTACATGTTGTGACCTTGAACCAAGTCTGCAGTTGGCCTTAACATTTAGACCTAACATGTTTTTGACATCATACAATGAAATGTTAACATGTACACTCCAAAATTCACACCTGTGTGACTTTTGACCAAACATGCAGTTGGCCTTAATATTTAGACCGAACCTCAAAACATGGCATCTACCTTTGAGATTGGCTTAGACTTATGTGACACTCAAGGTTTACTTTTTTACTGATTGTTAACTGGTTTCTTTTTGGAGGGCCAGTGACGGGCTGTTCGCGAGAAATAAAGAGGTTTATTTCTATTTCCAGTTGAAACCATATTTTTTTCTTATTTTCTCACTGTTTTTTATTGCATATTTATCCCCAGCCTCCTATCATTTCAGGTGCCAGGACAATGTTTCATAGAGTGGAATGATTGACCTCAACACAAGTATTAAAAAAAAAGAAGCAAAACAGGTGAGATAAATGTGCATTTCATACACTTTAAGAAGTACATCCAACCTCATCCCCACTTCTGCTCACTAATAGTAATGGGCTGGAAATTTGGTACTGCACAGGCCTGTCTTCTCCCCTTGACATTTAACTGAATGACAGAATTCCACATTTTGACCATTTTCTGGATGTCAATGACCATTTCCCTGGATAGTATTCGCCCCAGAATTCTCATTCTCATCCAAATTTAACATTTCAGGTCTACATCTCAAAACCTGATCTCTTCCTGGACTGGCTTTAGGAGAACGATGATGCATATCAATTTCATCCCTGATCTCTATGACACCTGTGGTGGAAGTGGAGGGCAAATCGTAATCAGTTTGGGTTCCAGCCCCGAGGACCTCTGTAAACTTTGCTTTTTGGTGATGACTTAATTTCCGAGCTTGAAAAGGACGCTTGTGTGTTTATCATGGCCTCTCATATTGGAAGATAACATTAATGGCTTGTGTGTTGATCGACGGTTGTGCATATCTCTTGGTCAGGACAGGTGTAGGCACCATCGCCATTGTAAATCATTTGACAGGCCTGAGTGAACGGGGCGACCTATGATTGGTCAGCAATGTATCAGATTCCATACCGGGGGGTGGGGATGAAAAAACTGTTGTAGTGTTACATAATCAGATTATTTCAACTTACTTATCCTGTGGAAATACAGCTATATAGGAGATATTTTGAAATTCATAGGCACTGCATGTTTCAACATTTTAGATTTGACCACAATTTGGCACTTGAAACTATGTTAACAGAGAAAAACTGTGTGGTTTTCGATGAAAGTGTTAAAAGTCTAATATTGCATCATGATTACTGTTTTAAAGTATTTTCGTGTTTGATTTATATTGAATTCATCTCATCTTTTTGAAGAATGCATTTATGTTCAAAAATAAAAATGTTCTGTGGAATTCAAAATTCATGTGCTTTTAAATTATCAGATTCCAAACTGGGGGGTAGGGATGAAAAAGCTGTTGTAGTGTTACATAATCAGATTATTTCAACTTACTTATCCTATGGAAATACAGCTATATAGGAGATATTTTAAAATTGATAGGCACTGCATGTTTCAACATTTTAGATTTGACCACAATTTGGCACTTGAAACTACGTTAACAGAGAAAAACTGTGTGGTTTTCGATGAAAGTGTTAAAAAGTCTAATATTGCATCATGATTACTGTTTTAAAGTATTTTCGTGTTTGATTTATATTGAATTTATCTCATCTTTTTACAGAATGCATTTATGTTCAAAAATAAAAATGTTCTGTTTAATTCAAAATTCATGTGCTTTTAAATTTCTGTCTGAAATTCCGCAGTTTTCTGATGCATTATAGTGTTTGCAGAATGCCGCACAGCTCATCTGAAAATGCATAGATTTTCATATTCTTTGGTCAGGGAATTGCATATATGTTTGTTTATTAGATAACAACAGATTTGTTTAAACTGCAGAAACATGTGAGGTATATAGGACTAAGACTAGTAATTATTTCCCCTTATTTCATGATGGACGAATGTAGTGCGAGTTATAAATAGACAATTTTTCCCTTAATTTTTTTCTCCCCTCTTCCTGCATTTTTGGGTTGACTTTTTGGTCTAGAATTGGAGAAAAGGGATCAAATTTGCAATTTCATAGCAGTTTTGGGTAATACTGATGATATTACAGCGGAGGGATAGGGGGTGTAAAGTGTCTTTCTGCAGAGCAATCATTGTGTCGGAAGTGAGATTTTCACCCCTGTCAACTTCAAATCCGTGTAGCAAAAAATCTAAACGGTCAACCCCCTACAAAATTATGATGAGGAGATTGCCAAATGTTGTCCCCATTGTGCCTATAAAGATTGGAACCAACGGAATGTTGAGCAAAAAGCTACAGCCTGTGATGTTACAGTCATTTAACATTGAAGTCAATGGGCAAATAATTGCTAGTCTGAGTCCTGATGATATAAAGAAGCATGGCCGACTCGGGATGTTGATATTTTTTCAAGGGCTTATTTCCTGAAGTTTTGAATGGAAAGTGTCAGAAATAGTAAGAATACTGCTTTTTTATTGCCCAGCAGTAAGTTTTTTGACTATTTGGTATCAAAATAGCCATGATTGGGGGTATCCGTTGGTTGGGTGTGAATTTTGGGTTGTAAATGTGTAACATTTTGTTCACAAGGATATCAAAACATGGTTAGGTCTAAATATTAAGGCCAACTCAACTCCAGATTTGGTCTAAAGTCACGAGATGTAAACAAGGCTGACCCTAACCCTAACCCAAGACCCAGTCCTTACCCTAACCCTAACCCACAATCTTGTCAAAAAGCATGTAGCCTAGGCCTAAGCCAAGACCTAGTTCTGACCCTAGCCCAAACCCACAATTGTGTAAAAAAATCATGTGCCCTAACCCTCTTTACATGTTGTGACCTTGAACCAAGTCTGCAGTTGGCCTTAACATTTAGACCTAACATGTTTTTGACATCATACAATGAAATGTTAACATGTACACTCCAAAATTCACACCTGTGTGACTTTTGACCAAACATGCAGTTGGCCTTAATATTTAGACCGAACCTCAAAACATGGCATCTACCTTTGAGATTGGCTTAGACTTATGTGACACTCAAGGTTTACTTTTTTACTGATTGTTAACTGGTTTCTTTTTGGAGGGCCAGTGACGGGCTGTTCGCGAGAAATAAAGAGGTTTATTTCTATTTCCAGTTGAAACCATATTTTTTTCTTATTTTCTCACTGTTTTTTATTGCATATTTATCCCCAGCCTCCTATCATTTCAGGTGCCAGGACAATGTTTCATAGAGTGGAATGATTGACCTCAACACAAGTATTAAAAAAAAAGAAGCAAAACAGGTGAGATAAATGTGCATTTCATACACTTTAAGAAGTACATCCAACCTCATCCCCACTTCTGCTCACTAATAGTAATGGGCTGGAAATTTGGTACTGCACAGGCCTGTCTTCTCCCCTTGACATTTAACTGAATGACAGAATTCCACATTTTGACCATTTTCTGGATGTCAATGACCATTTCCCTGGATAGTATTCGCCCCAGAATTCTCATTCTCATCCAAATTTAACATTTCAGGTCTACATCTCAAAACCTGATCTCTTCCTGGACTGGCTTTAGGAGAACGATGATGCATATCAATTTCATCCCTGATCTCTATGACACCTGTGGTGGAAGTGGAGGGCAAATCGTAATCAGTTTGGGTTCCAGCCCCGAGGACCTCTGTAAACTTTGCTTTTTGGTGATGACTTAATTTCCGAGCTTGAAAAGGACGCTTGTGTGTTTATCATGGCCTCTCATATTGGAAGATAACATTAATGGCTTGTGTGTTGATCGACGGTTGTGCATATCTCTTGGTCAGGACAGGTGTAGGCACCATCGCCATTGTAAATCATTTGACAGGCCTGAGTGAACGGGGCGACCTATGATTGGTCAGCAATGTATCAGATTCCATACCGGGGGGTGGGGATGAAAAAACTGTTGTAGTGTTACATAATCAGATTATTTCAACTTACTTATCCTGTGGAAATACAGCTATATAGGAGATATTTTGAAATTCATAGGCACTGCATGTTTCAACATTTTAGATTTGACCACAATTTGGCACTTGAAACTATGTTAACAGAGAAAAACTGTGTGGTTTTCGATGAAAGTGTTAAAAGTCTAATATTGCATCATGATTACTGTTTTAAAGTATTTTCGTGTTTGATTTATATTGAATTCATCTCATCTTTTTGAAGAATGCATTTATGTTCAAAAATAAAAATGTTCTGTGGAATTCAAAATTCATGTGCTTTTAAATTATCAGATTCCAAACTGGGGGGTAGGGATGAAAAAGCTGTTGTAGTGTTACATAATCAGATTATTTCAACTTACTTATCCTATGGAAATACAGCTATATAGGAGATATTTTAAAATTGATAGGCACTGCATGTTTCAACATTTTAGATTTGACCACAATTTGGCACTTGAAACTACGTTAACAGAGAAAAACTGTGTGGTTTTCGATGAAAGTGTTAAAAAGTCTAATATTGCATCATGATTACTGTTTTAAAGTATTTTCGTGTTTGATTTATATTGAATTTATCTCATCTTTTTACAGAATGCATTTATGTTCAAAAATAAAAATGTTCTGTTTAATTCAAAATTCATGTGCTTTTAAATTTCTGTCTGAAATTCCGCAGTTTTCTGATGCATTATAGTGTTTGCAGAATGCCGCACAGCTCATCTGAAAATGCATAGATTTTCATATTCTTTGGTCAGGGAATTGCATATATGTTTGTTTATTAGATAACAACAGATTTGTTTAAACTGCAGAAACATGTGAGGTATATAGGACTAAGACTAGTAATTATTTCCCCTTATTTCATGATGGACGAATGTAGTGCGAGTTATAAATAGACAATTTTTCCCTTAATTTTTTTCTCCCCTCTTCCTGCATTTTTGGGTTGACTTTTTGGTCTAGAATTGGAGAAAAGGGATCAAATTTGCAATTTCATAGCAGTTTTGGGTAATACTGATGATATTAC
Organism: Patella vulgata; assembly: GCF_932274485.2. NCBI lineage: Eukaryota > Metazoa > Mollusca > Gastropoda > Patellidae > Patella > Patella vulgata. The sequence continues at coordinate 71,243,027 of NC_065883.2, read as the reverse complement.
AGCGGAGGGATAGGGGGTGTAAAGTGTCTTTCTGCAGAGCAATCATTGTGTCGGAAGTGAGATTTTCACCCCTGTCAACTTCAAATCCGTGTAGCAAAAAATCTAAACGGTCAACCCCCTACAAAATTATGATGAGGAGATTGCCAAATGTTGTCCCCATTGTGCCTATAAAGATTGGAACCAACGGAATGTTGAGCAAAAAGCTACAGCCTGTGATGTTACAGTCATTTAACATTGAAGTCAATGGGCAAATAATTGCTAGTCAGAGTCCATAAATAGACGAACTACAATTCTGCCTCCTTTTGAGTAAAAGATAGGTTACGTGCCCTTGTTTTGAAATTAGTCTCGCTTAACCAGTCTATCGACCATTCTACGTCTGATTGACAGGTTGGGATAATCAAGACTACTTTTTTACGAAACATAACAGAAAGCTAGAACAAGAAATTGAATTTAGAAATAAGCACTTTAGACAACTCAACAATTGTTTTAAGAAACTTGTAAAAGTAAAATGAAACTACTGCTAGTATCATGTTCCTACTAAAGAAAGTGATTCAGAGATAGTATTTGTACTAAACCAAAAGATGCCGCTCTTAACGGTACAGTTAATGATAAAGCAATTTAAAAAATAAAACAAACGTAATTACTAAAGCTGCTGCAATAACCAAGAAGCTAAATTTTATTGCTATTCAAAATCATCAATAATAGATTATTTACGGCTGTAATAGTTGATATATTTGTAGAGAATTGCACGTGCCATGGCTATTTATCGACTCAAAGCGAGTGCGGGGTAGTCAGAAACTGAAGACACGCAACTGAAGCGTGCACATTTAGCCGTGTCGAGACCAACTTTCTGTAAAGTGCACGGGTCACCCTAGTAGTGGAAAAGCGACAGTTGAAAGAGAGTGTGATGTTTCCCAGCACAAAAAGAACGTGCATAGGGAATTGTGGGATGTTATGATGGCCATGTTAATGTTAGAGGTGAGTGTTGATTACAGTGAATAAATAGCGGTAAAACAAACGGGTAAAACTTGAGTTAGTATTTAAATGTTTTTAATGGATTTCTATTTTACTGTTGGACATATTTCAGTGGGTGTATACATGTAGGTATTTTATTTATATGACAGAGTGAGATAGTGCCATTTATCGAAAACGAAAGATGACTAAGATGTCAAATTGTGACAACTTAAAGTAAATAGCACGGTCTGTTTAGTCATATAGTAGAGTAATTAATATGGAAGCTTCATACAGGACGATAACTTGCCTTATACAGGAGAATTCGGTAAGGCAGAGTAGGCTGAAGCTTGGTGATTTCGATTTTATTTCCTTTTGTATAATATTGGTTTATCAATTAAGACAAAATTTTCCAGAATTTATATGGGGTAGGCCTACAGGTGTTTGGTTATTTTCGCTTGTAGGCCTACATTCTTACTAAAAATTGCAATGAGTGCTCATATACGAAAGAAATATAAGAAGATGTCTATGGTTGTAGCTACTTATTATAGTAGCAAAGTCAATATTTCATGGGAGAAGTTGCAGAGTATAAATTCAGACATGACGACACAATCCTAGGCTTAAGGAGGGTCATAAGGTAGTGAAGACTCGAGCTTAAGAGAGTAATCTTTATTTTTGTTTTCTTTTTGTATAGAATTGGTATATGAGCTCTTGTGAAATATTGGTGGATAGAGGGTGTGTTCGGTTAGACCATATGATCGACAGGTATAGGTATATATCATGAATGTATTTAGATTTTATATTGTGTAGATGGATTGTATTGTTGTTGATTTTGAATTCTTTGGTGAAATGAATGTTGTTTATATGTGTAGTAATGAAACATTTATAGAATTTTAATTTGGGGCAATTCAGAAATAAATGATGGTAAGATTCAGTTGCTCGGTTACAATAGTGGCATTTATAGTTGATAGTATATATATTTCTGTATAGCATAATATCTTTTGTTAGTACTGCATTATTGATGATTGTATACATGAAATCCTTTTCTTTTTCAGATAAGGAGGAGCATTTATAGAGGTTTGTCCAGACTTTTGAAAAGTCAACATGAGGTAATTGTTTATTTATTTTTGGTTGTGTCTGTAATAAGTCAATTAGGGACCAGTATATGTCTTTAAGTTTTGTATTGTATGTATATTTGATGGATGATTTGAGGCTATTGTAAGTTTCTTTTATATCTATATATGATTGGGGGAGTTTTTCCGAGTGGGTATAATTATTGGATGCATATCTTGGCAGAGTATCCCTTGTAGTAAATCCTAGCCAGTATATGTATAGGCCTAACCAGGGACTGTTGTTGTCTTTGATTGCTTTTACTATAAGTTGTTGTTGCATTGCCTGGATTTTTAGTCGAATGTTTGGCACTTTAAGGCCACCATTTTTATGCTCTAGGTTCAAGGTGTTTCGATTAATTGTTTCACTTTTATTTTCCCAGATGAAATTGTAGATTATTTTATTTATGTTTTTAATAATTGAGTTTGAGGGAGGAACTATCCTAGCAACAAACCATAGTTTGCTAAGTATATAGGTGTTTAAGATGCATACTTTTTCTTTATATGAAAGAGAGTGATTTTCCCATGTCTGGATGGTTGAATTGATTATTTGAACAAGGGGTAGCCAGTTCTTTTCCATTTTATTTGAGCCAAACCAAATGCCTAGTAATTTTATAGCATCTGTTTTAATATTAATATTTATATTTACAGGATAGGAGTAGTGTGATGGTTTTCCAACAGAAAGGATTTCAGTTTTATCATGGTTTAGTTTGGAGCCAGATATAGAGCCAAATGTTTTGAATTGTTCGAGGAGAGTGCTGTATGAAGAAAGTCTAGATATTATAGCAGAACAGTCATCTGCATGCTGAAATAACTTAATCTCTGAAGGGTGGTTAGGGATCCTGATGCCTTTTATGAGGATGTTTTTGTTTATGTATGAAGCAAGGGGGTTGATACACAATGAGTATAGAATCATGGATAGTGGACATCCTTGACGAATCGATCGGTTAATTTTAATATTTTGGGAAAAGGATCCATTTACTTGGACTTTACTAATCAAGTTTTTAAACAATATTGTAACCCAGTTAAGGATGTAATTTGGGAAATTAATATGTTTAAGTAGATTTATGATATAGTTGTGTTCAATGCGATCGAAGGCTTTTTCTTGGTCAAATGATAATATATAGGCACTGGACTCATTTGTGTTTATATAATTTAGTATTGTATCTATTGAATATAGGTTATCAAAAATGCTTTTATTTGGTCCAGCTCCTGTTTGTGTATTAGAGATTAATTTGTTAATAACAGAATTTATTCTTGTGCTTAGAATTTTTGTTATGATTTTATAGTCCACACATAACAGGCTTATCGGTCTATAGTTCTTGAGTAATCGATGGTCGCCTTTATTCATGTAGTTAATTGTTATGATACCCGTTCTCATTGTGTTAGATAATTCCCCCTGTAGATAGATGTTGTTTAATACTTCTGTTAAATCGTTTCCTATAATGTCAAAGAATTTTATGTAGAAATCTCCTGGAATACCATCTATACCCGGGCTACGGTTTGTTCTAAATTTTTGTAACGCCTTAAGGACTTCATCTCTAGATATAAAATGTGATATTGAATCTCTTTCCGTGTTTGTTAGTGTGTTTATGTCACTGTTTTCAATATAGGACTTCATTAAGTTATCATTAATATTTTGAGAAGTATATAGTTGTTGGTAGAATTGGTGAATTGTGTCTAATATATCTTGTTTATTGTCACAGATTGTATTATTTTGATTGATCAGTTGTTTAATTTGTTTTTTTGCACCCTTTTTAACTTCTGCTAATTTATATAATTTAGAATTAGTAGATACATCAATTTGGGGTATTTCTAATTTTGAACGTATAACGTAGCCTTGTTTGGTATTATATTCTATAAGCTCAATTTTTGATTTAATCTCGTTTATAGAGTTATTCTTACTAGGTATTTCATTTTCTAGGGATTCCAGTTGTTGATAAAGGTTACTGAGGATATGTTTGTTCTCAACTGCTAAGGCTTGACAGTAATTTTGTGTAATATTTCTAATAGCGGCTTTACCTTTTTCCCACCATTGTATGTTGTCAATGATTTGGTATTTTTTGTTTTGCCAGCTTGACCAGAATGTTTTAATTTGATTTTGGTAGTTTTTATCATCTAGAATAGAATTGTTAAGTTTCCAATATCCTTTACCCCATTTAAGATTGTTAAGGTTGATATTTAGTTCCACTGCTTTATGGTCCGTGAAATGAAGTGGTATATGTTTAATTGATTTGATGTAAGTTGCATATTTATTACTTAGGCCGTGTTGAATTGATTCCTTGTTTCTCCTCGCCCGCGCTTAGGTCGAGGACCCCGAAAATCGTGCGCTTACGTTTTTAACACAAAAAAAAAAATTCAAAAAATTACGTTAATAACATCTAAATAAAATTCTACCAAACATCAGAAGTCAATTCTCGTTGTTTATTCCTCGTTACGAACTAAATAAGTAAGTGCAGGGGGCCGCACTACACGCAAAACAAAAATCTACAAGATAAACCTGCGTACAAGACAGAAAATAGGCATTGCACCGAATAAACAAATATCAAATCAAGTGAATGGATCCGGTTGATAATACACATGTAGGGGCCCGCATACTATGGAATAAGTTACACTGTATATGATTGGATGAATTCCGCAAAATGGCGCGTGTAGCAGTCATTTCGGCTATTGAGAAAGCATATTATAAACTGTAAGACAATCGCTAATATTCAACCGCGAACCTGAATAATCAATTTTTTCATTGGCTAAAATTATAACACATGTCATTATTATTCAAGTATTACCCAATCATATCTTGTGTAATAAATAACGCACGCCTTACAAAATGGTGAGCTATGCCGGGACATAGGTAAATTCGCGTACCGGTCGGCCTAATTTATTGATGTTCAAGGAAATAATAGTGGCCCCGTTCGTTGGTTTCTGGAGTTTAACGAACGAACGAACAAACGGGACCACTATTATTTCCTTGAACATCAATAAATAAATTAGGCCGACCGGTACGCGAATTTACTTATCTCGACTCGACTTCGGTGGTTATTCCCAGCACTTTCACGTTCGATGATATTATCGAAACCATCTATAACTCAACAAGCAAATCAAATATCGTCTAACTGGAATGTTTCCATTGTATTTTAACACAAGAATACGGAAAATTTATATCAAAATATGGTTATTTCATTTTTTAAAAAGTTAAACAAAGAAGCCACTTGTTACCAAATTTTAGTTTGTTATTAAATTTATTTAATTAAATATTATCTGTGTTTTTATTCTAACCAATAATATAACTAGATTATTTATAATATTATTAAAAATGGTACACAACCCTCAGACTATATAGGTATTATGCCAGACCACTTTGTGTTTTGAAACCCACTTTGTGTTGTGTTTACCGCACTACCGCACATGATTGCCAGAGTGGTGGCAGGAGAAACAAGGAATCAATTCAACACGGCCTTATGTAAATGCGGTCTAATCTGCTAGCATGACCTTGTGAGTTGTGATAGGTAAAAAGGGGAGTGTCAGGGGAGATAATTCTGTAACCATCACTTATATTAAGTAGATTTTGTATATCAAGTAGATATCTTATAGCATCTTTTGGATGGTTATTCATGTTGCCATGGTTGTTATCTTTACTGTTTTCAATAAGGTTAAAATCACCAGTAATAATATAAGAATGTTGTGGATTATGAATAGTTTTGACATATTCAAGAAGTCTCTTGTAGTAATAAGTTTTCAATTCTCTCTTGCAGGGACCATATATATTGAATATTTGAATAGTTTCATTATTTGCATTTACCTCCAGATGTTGGAGCCTACCTGCTAATTCATCAGGTGTATTGTAGAGTTTATGTATAATGTTTGGGCTTAATAATAGGGCAATGCCAATCTTTGTTTCTTTATATGCAGTGTATCAGTTATAGCCAGTTTCGTTTTCAACATTTTTTATTTGATGGACATTGGATTTTAGGATTTCTTGTATACAAACAATATCTAGTTTGTTAAATATATTGCTAATTTGTTTAATCTTTTGAAGATTTCCTTGTAGAGCGTTTATGGAGTAAATTAACATAATAATTAGGTAAATAATAGGGATAGAAGGCTTCATTGTTAACTAATATGGTTTCAAGAACTTATAACGTCTTAATTTGTTTGATCTCTAAACTTCTGTTTCGGTAAGCGGGGATTCCGCTCGCGCCCTTTTATCATCTATTTCTGTTTCGGATAAACTATCAAGGCTTCTTTCCCTTTTACTTACTGTGTCACACTTAGTGACTGTAGAGATATTTAACAATGAGACATCAGCGTCATAGTTAAGATTTGACTGCGATGTTTCAGGGATATCATGGGATGAGTTGTCAATGATACTGTTATCCTCTAAATAACTTTGACCCACTGAGGATCCTGTGTTAATGGGGGTGGAAGAAACATGACCACTAGATGTATCAATAATAGACTTATTAAAATCATTGATAAAATGGCTATCAGGGCTGAGGATAACTTTTGTTGTATCGGTAGTGATAGGAATGTCATTGTTGACTACTGTTGTTTTTATGGAGTCTAGAGTAGTTAAGTCCTGGTTTAGACTTCCTGGGTTTGCGGGTTTGACTTGACCAGAATTATAGACATTTGTTTTTGTCGTATTATTTTTTGAGGGGATAATATTAATGACACCAGGCTTAATTCACATCTCGAAAATCACATGCTGTTCTTCACTGGAAGGGAGTGAGTACCAATTAATCAGACAATTGCCAGACAGACTTGAATGTTAATTGGTGTTAAGTTGTCTGTATAGTTTTTTTTTATTGACCCAATTAACTGATAGATCAAATGAATATATAGTGTACATGTTATTTTCAGCACCCTGGTGTTTTCGAAAATTGATTCAATGTGCAATGAACAAAAAAAATGAGTAAAACTCTTAATAATGTAATTGGTTGATGTAATCGAAATTGGACAGTATTGGTTAACTGAAAAGTAACCAATCAAATTTAATTGACCATCCACGTGTATCTCATAATCGACTTAATGATATAATGGTTCTCCAAGTTATCTATACTTTTTGTCTGCGATATCACTTCGGTGGAAGCGGACGTAAAATACAACTAACTAAGAAGAAGTGTCTATACTTTAGTCATTGCGACAAATTCTTTCTTTGATATTATATCAGCGACATTCAGTTAGATGAAGTGAAGTTAGCATCAACAGAGTGCTTTAGCTGTGATATTTTAAAAAAAATTATAATGGTCACATAGAATACCAGACCGCAGGTTTGTAAATTTTTACAAAAAATAAAACCGTGTATTTAATTTAGCATGTATATATTGCTTCTATGTATATAATAATTCGTTTCATTTAAAACAGTCAGATTTAGAACCACTGCCACTGACTGCACCGGAAGTCTATTTATATAATGGCGCCACAAAGAAATTTTTTTTGATGTGTTCTAAAAGTGTTCTGCTAATTCAGAAATCTAATGAATCTGTCTAAATTTTTCTGAAATCATGCTTAATTATTATTAGCTAATCGGCGCTACACCGTTGTTCAAATACTTATAATTGCAAGAAACCCCCGACTAGGACCAGCAGGTAAGAATCTGTCTTGATTTTATAGTAATACCCGGTTGCCATTATTGGCCTCCATCTTTGATTTTTATAGACGTTCGGGCAAAAGGAGAAATGTATATCCAGACAAGGACTATAGCTAGATACTAACTTTTGTGTTAGTTGAAATGTAATCTTATTTCTGTAAAAGAAAAAAACAACAACAAACAAATCAGCCTTTTTTATATATCAATGTCATCTATGTGTAGGCCTAATAGTAATATTAGACTTTCAATGATTCAGAAGTTTCTCTACAGTTTCGTTATTTTTTTTCCAGTCATTGATGTTAGCATGTACTACACAAAGAAAAACAGGTAACAGAATTTCATTTCCTTTTAATATATTTTTTTAATAATGGCCAATAATTGTTATTGTATGTAACATGAAAAGTATTTATCTCTGTAGAGAGAGGGTGAGTAAATGGGGTTTAAAGTTCACTAAATTCACATGACACAAACTATGCCATTCATTTCCTTGTATTAAATTGGTCGAATCAAGTAGGTCCATGCTATATGTCCTAGAATCAAGTAGGACAGGTAGTCTTCTTCCGTTTCCGCCCTTTTCCTGAACACTGTCTCATTCTATTGCCATCTGTGTATGTTGTGTTATATTAATTCTGCATAAACCTAGAGTTGTTGTTAGTGTTTGTCGGATAGATCCTTTATACTTACTGGCGCTAGGTAATTTCGAGGCTAATATTGTTCAATTTTATTTGAATGATTTGTTTGCGCATACCGTAGGAGTGTATTAGAAACAGTGTTCGCGTAGAACATGAAAACACTTTCATGAGTCTCGAACATGAGAGAACGGTATCCATGGTAACAAGATGAATTAAATTTATACAATCTGTTACGATAACTTGTTTGGTATTGACTTCGCTATTAAGCATAATTTTGATAAATTATGACTCCGTTTTACTCCTTTTCAATTCTTTGGATGACGATTACATCACCTTTTGATACGCCCACATGGAAATGTGGTCGCATATTGTCATCGCCCTCGTCCGTCGTCTACAGACCTGATTATTTTGAAATTGATATGTTCTTTATTTTAATGAGATGAATCCTATTTAATTTCAATAATCTGCGATTTCCGCGAATTATGTCTAGAGTTGTGGCCCTTGTTTCACTTTTTCGAAACCTTGTGAACGCGCGAACAACAAAATTATCATCCGATTTGTATGAAATTTGTATGCATTATTTAAATTAGTAAAACACAAAACAAAAAAATCTGTCAAATTTCATACAAATTTCTCAGCAGTTATCGATGCGTCGACCTTTGTAAACCCACAAACGACGAAAATTATAATCTTGTATGAAATTTTCTTGTAAATGCCCAAATTACCTACAAAAGAATGAATATGCAACAATCCCTGTTGACTGTGCAAACGATTAAACTGCTGTGGGCATATGTTTCATTGCCTGGCAACCTAACTTACTTGATGTTATACTGGCCACATACTACATCCAATTTTCGAACGGTATTAAACTTTTAAATTAATAAATGCACCCATGATGCTGTTTTCTCAGCAGTTATCGATGCGTCGACCATGTTTGTTCTCCCTCACACCAGCTATGAGGTATTGTGGGATTTGAGAACGGGAAAGTGTTCGTGAACGCATTCCAGACTGCTCAAGTCCGACAAGAACCCATTCTCCGTCCGTTCTCTGCACCGGAACACTGTTTCGAATACACCCTAGGGGTATTTATCAAAGGGAGGAAACTGGAGGACCCGGAGAAAACCCACAAGGCTGGAGAGGCGACCCTATTCCTAGTCACATTCAAGTGGGAAATCACATACTAATGGCCTATTTCAAATAAGATATTTGCATATAAAGAAAGTAGGCCTACAGCCTCTTTCAAATGTGATATTTGCATATAAAGAAAGTACAAACTTAAATCGTCAGTGCTGGATAAACTAGCCAAAGGATTCGGCTGAATCAATTGGCGCTAAACTTCACCTAGTTTATCCACTGACATACGCCTGAATCAAACATGTTTGATATATTTGGCTGAATTGTATTTGAGTGGTGTGTCCGCTTCGCCGAAGCATTCGTCTGATTTTAGAATTCATTAGCCAATCACCACTCATTCATATCGAGTGGGTATCACAAACTAGCAGTCGAACTGTGACACGGGTGCTACAGCCAACAAATTCCAACAACCATACTATCGGCTTAAATGCACGCCAATGGGACCTCAGGTTTTGTGTTCCATTGAAACGACTAGAAATGAAATGAAATGGGGTTTAACGTCCTACTGTTTTGCTCCGAACTGGGCAAATGAAGACAGGCATACACCACACAGTGTGCTATGAGGGAAATTTTGCCCGGACAGCGGCACTGCGGTGTATCGAATTCCAACTGTCAAGGGATCTTTTACGTGCACGCCAACGTGTACACGGGACCTCGTTTTTCCGTATCGTCCGAATGACTAGACAGCTGTCCTTGTCAGGCCCTCCGTCCTGCATCACTGACAAGGGAGAACCACGCCGGAAAATCTGGGTGAACTTTCTCGGCCAATGCAGGGATCGAACACCCGACCTCCAGGCTAGCGAGCCAGTGTCTTACCCACTTAGCCACCATGACGACTAGTCAGGGAATCCATGCTGAAAAATCCAAATGAGCTTTCTCGGTCAACACTGGGAGCGAACCTGCAACCTCCCGGGTACCAAGCCAATGCCTTACACACTAAGCCACATGGCTCTCTTCTAATTACTGTGACAGTCCAGTCACATGACAAACAAGGGTTATTAAAACAGATTTTCACGGCTTGGGCAATATCTTCGGGATTCAAATGATTTTAGATATCACACAGTTTGTATATGGTAAGGTATCGTTTATTACATGTCACATATTCATATTTTTCAGTTTCCATATTAGATGCCATAGCAAATCAAAGATCATATAATAAAATAAGTCAAAAAACCCAAATATGGAAAAAGAAAGAGCTGAAGAAATGGTGATTTGAGCACCTATGCTTTCTCATAGGTGTTTTTGGAGGGTGAGTGTTCAATTCTAAGAGAAAAGATTGTTGTTATGGTAGTTTAGAATCTCACCATAATATGTTTGGCACAATATAGCCCGGTTGTAGCTGATGTGACATAAACCTCCATTTCATTTTATTGTTTTGAAATTTAAAATTCAGTTTAGTATAGTAAATTTGTACACGTACATGTATGTGCACAAACAGAATCTTACTTATGTCCAGATACATGTAGATATGACTCTCTCATCTGTGGGGGACCACGGTGGCCAAGTGGGTTAGACACTGGCTCGCATATTTTAAGGTCGCGGGTTTGCAGTAAGACAATGCAGTACGGAGGACTGGGCTAATGAAGTTGGGCATATGCCATACAGTGTGCTACGAGAGAAATTTTGCCGGGTACCGTGACCCTAAGGCCTTCTCTTGTATCAAATTCTAACTGCCAGGGAATCTTTTACATACACGCCAATGTGTACACGGGACAACGTTTTTTTGTTCAATCAGAATGACTAGACAGCTGTCCTTGTCAGGCCTTCCGTCCTGCATCACTAAAAAGAGGAAACCACGCCGGAAAATCTGGGTGAACTTTCTCGGCCAATGCAGGGATCGAACACCCGACCTCCAGACTAGCGAGCCAACGTCTTACCCACTTAGCCACCATGACGACTAGACAGGGAATCCATGCTGAAAAATCCAAATGAGCTTTCTCGGTCAACACTGGGAGTGAACCCGCAACCTCCCGGGTAGCAAGCCAATGCCTTACACACTAAGCCACATGGCTCTCTTCTAATTACTGTGACAGTCCAGTCACATGACAAACAAGGGTTATTAAAACAGATTTTCACGGCTTAGGTAAGATCTTCGTCATTCAAATGGTTTTAGATATCACACAGTTTGTATATGGTAAGGTATCTTAAACAGTTAATTACATGTCACATATTCATATTTTTCAGTTTCCATATTAGATCATATCAAAGATCATATAATAAAATAAGTCAAAAAACACAAATGGGAAAAGAAAGAGCTGAAGAAATGGTGATTTGAGCGCCTATGCTTTCTCATAGGTGTTTTTTGAGGGTGAGTGTTCAATTCTAATAGAAAAGATTGTTGTTGTGGTATTTTAGAATCTCACCATAATGTGTTTGGCACAATATAGCCCGGTTGGAGCTGATGTGAGATAAACCTCGATTTCATTTTAATATTTTGAAATTTAAAATTCAGTTTAGTTTAGTAAAACTGTGAACGTACATGTATGTGCACAGACAGAATCTTACTTATGTCCAGATACATGTAGATATGACTATCTCATCTGTGGGGACCCACGGTGACCAAGTGGGTTAGACACTGGTTCGCATATTTTAAGGTCGCGGCTTGGGTAAGATCTTCGGGATTCAAATGGTTTTAGGTATCACACAGTTTGTATATGGTAAGGTATCGTTTATTACATGTCACATATTCATATTTTTCTGTTTCCATATTAGATGCCATAGCAAATCAAAGATCATATAATAAAATAAGTCAAAAAACCCAAATATGGAAAAAGAAAGAGCTGAAGAAATGGTGATTTGAGCACCTATGCTTTCTCATAGGTGTTTTTGGAGGGTGAGAGTTCAATTCTAAGAGAAAAGATGGTTGTTATGGTAATTTAGAATCTCACCATAATGTGTTTGGCACAATATAGCCCGGTTGGAGCTGATGTGACATAAACCTCCATTTCATTTTATTGTTTTGAAATTTAAAATTCAGTTTAGTATAGTAAATTTTTACACGTAAATGTATGTGCACAAACAGAATCTTACTTATGTCCAGATACATGTAGATATGACCCTCTCATCTGTGGGGGACCACGGTGGCCAAGTGGGTTAGACACTGGCTCGCATATTTTAAGGTCGCGGGTTTGCAGTAAGACAATGCAGTACGGAGGGCCTTACAAGGACAGCTGTCTAGTCGTTCAGATTGAACAAAAAAACGTGGTCCCGTGTACACATTGGCGTGCATGTAAAAGAGCCCCTGGCAGTTAGAATTTGATACAAGAGTAGGCCTTAGGGTCACGGTACCCGGCAAAATTTCTCTCATAGCCCACTGTATGGCATATGCCCAACCTCATTAGCCCAGTCGGAGCTGAACAGTAGGACGCCGAACCCCATTTCATTTCATTTTTTTCATTTTGTCTCATCTGTGACAAAGCAAACCAACACATTACAATACAATGTAATTAAATTAAAACTTTCATCTTTTAACTGTCGAGTAGATTTAAGTCAACTAATACATAGTATGTTTTTTTTCTCAGTTAACTGCATCAGAAAGATCAAGACAGTTGGAAATGGCTATTCATATTATGGAAACTTTTTCTCACAGAGCTTGATAATCAGGTAAAATGTAAGTAACATACATATTTGTATTTTTAATCATCAACTAGTTCTATACACTTGATTGGTAATCTAGTTATTCTTCTTGAGGCAATGCCTAGGACTCTCCTATTTCAAGTCTTGGCATTCTTGATTTTTGACAATCACATCCATTGATTTTCTTCAAGTTGTGATATGTGTATTTTTACAGTAAATAGCAGTATAAAAATGATGGACAATATTTGTCCCCCGCCTTTCGAAGAAAGCAGGGGACTATTAAAATGGGTTCGTCCGTCTGTCTGTCCGTCTGTCTGTCCGTCACACTTTTTGGGACACAATTACTCTCTTCCTAATTGAGCTAGAATGTTCAAACTTGGTGTATGTGTTTATTAGGTCAATGCCTTGATGGAGTTCGAAGATGAGCATTTTCCGCTTAGGGTAAGCAGAGATAAGCAATTTGATTGGTTGATGCTTTGGGACACGATAACTCTCTTCCTAATTGGGCTAGAATGTTCAAACTTGGTGTATGTGTTGATTAGGTCAATGCCTTGATGGAGTTCGAAGATGAGCATTTTCCGCTTAGGGTAAGCAGAGATAAGCAATTTGATTGGTTGATGCTTTGGGACACGATAACTTTTAATTGAGCTAGAATGTTCAAACTTGGTGTATGTGTTTATTAGGTCAATGCCTTGTTTATTTTGATTCTATCTGATAGAGAGTGATGAAACTTAATGTATACTTAATAATCAGTTTGATTGCTGGATACTTTTGAAAAAGATAAACATGCAATTAATTAATATATGTCATCTATTTATTTCGGGATTTCAGCGGGGGACATCAGCCTCACTGTTGGCTTGTTTACTTTTCAAATAGATTTTAATAGGTAATATCCAATTTGTTGTCGATGGAAATAAAATATAATAATCTGCCTGGGTCTGTTACTGGACAAGACACAATAAGTGTTACCCAAAGATGAAACAAAATAGAGACTCAGTCTCGATGTGGCAAAATAAATTGTTTATTTAAACATTGTGAACCATAAATAGTAAGAAAGTATACTTATTGCCTACTTTTTATTTTTTAGACTGGAAGATTATTTGGTGTATGATAACAACAAGAGATCCCAAGCATCAATTTATTTTATAATTCTGGAAAAGAATGCATTTGACCCAATTTTTGAATATTTATTTTTTGTTTTTACTGTTAAATATTCTTCCCAAACACAATTAGATTTTAATTCTCTACAGAAATTTATGTATAATATAGAATGTAAAGTGACATATTAATCACTTAGAATTTGGTCGGAAATCATAAAGTATTTAATAGGCATAATCTAGAAACCAAATGTAGATCAAATATACCCAGAATTACAAAAAACCTTGACCTACATTAAGGTGACTTTCCCCTGCTTATGAAATGAAATAGGGTTTAAGATCCTACTTTTCTGTGTTATTATGGTGTTTCTGTCCTACAACCTACTCTTATAACAAATATTTCAACTGTCAAGGGTTGTTTAAAGGGAACCCAGGAGGGCCAAATGGTTAACACACGCACATTGGATCAGAAGGTCTGTCATTGAGTCAGATAATTCAATTGTCAAGGTTTCTTTAAAGTAAACGCAGTGGGGGTAGTTTCAATTCCGGGCTTATACCCAATTATCCCTTGCTATGTCCTACACTACTGACGTGTGGGAACTATGTCGGAAAATCCAGTTGAAATTTCTCGGCCAATGCCTTATACTCACTGAACCACAGTGACTCCTCCTTGCTTTTGACTCATAATTATTTATATATATTTTGTACATATTATTTAATGTTTGCGATTTTCTCTGATATTTTTTTATTTTTCAATCCTGTAATCTTGATGCTTTGCTCCTTTTATGTACAAAATATTCATTTTGTTTGTTGTTTTTTTTTTAATGAGGAAAAGGTTCTACATCATTTTATTACTCCTGCAAAATAGTGCATTTTTCTTTTGTTAGTTTTCTGTGTATGCTAGTTATTTCTAGATGCCTCACAAATCACTTGTAATATGACTTTGTAGCACTTTTCAGTTTCTGAAAGTATTTCAATTTAGTGCATATTTAATCTAATTAGGGCTTGGTTTGGATGTTATTAAATATAGATATATTTGAATTATATATTTTTTGGGTATGGGGTAGGGATCTTTCTTTTCTCAGTTCTTGTTTTCGGGTAAAAAAAAAATTAAATAGCTATTTTGTATTTTGTAATGTGGGGGGGGGGGCAAAGTTTAACAACATTTTTATTAGTATTAGAATTATATCTCTGTTTTTCTGTTAACATTTCAAATGATGTCTATTTAGTTTTGATTTGGTGGTGTTAATTTACTTTTCCTGTCATTTTATGAATAAATGATAATTTAACAAATAAAATTATTGTTACCTCATTTATCAAACTTTACAGGTTAAACAGAGCAAAAGGGGTGGGGGCTGCATGGGAAAGATTGCTAAATTGAGGGAAAATAAAACACAAGTTTTTGTTGGTGGTTATACACAAGTTTTTATGAAACCACACAAGTTTCAGAAATTTCAACACAAGTTTCAGAAATTTCAACACAAGTTTCAACACAAGTATTGTGTAGATTTTCACACAAGTTTGTGTTGTTTGGTAAATTTTAACACAAGTCTTGTGTTGTTTCAACATTTAACACAAGTTTGTGTTCTTTCAACACAAGTTTGTGTTGTTAAAGAAAGACACCTAACTTGTGTTGAAAACAACACAAGTTTGTGTTGGTTCAACACAAGTTTTTTTTCAGTGTAACAACACCCGCACGAGTCATAGCGATCGAGAAAATTTGTCACTCTCGCATGTACATGTGTTTTTTATTGTTTAGCTCAACCAGAATTTGTTCAGTGTCATGTTCCTTTTACCGTTGCCTGTCAACATGTAAGCTACTTGCTCAACTCGATGCTTTAGAGGAGACAAATTATTATAACGTTTTAAATATTTATTTATGTAAAGGACTTTATATTTGTTATTAATTATATTTTCTGTGATACATGTATTTGTTTTTATTTACATATATTTAGTTCTGTGATAATGTTTTAATTTGTCTCGTAAAATTCACCATATGTTTGGCGCAATATAGCTCGGTTGGGGCTGACGTGCCACAAAACTCAATTCCATTGTCAAGTCTTTCTTTAAATTAGGAATACACTATCCAGGTATGTCATGAAAGTTTTTGAATGATTACTGGAAAGTAAGACAACCTTGTCAAAGTTGTCAGTGATAAAGAAGCGGGAGACATTCTCAGCGATCTCTACAGTGACCTCTGACCCCAACTCTGGGCCCCGTTTCTCGAAATCTTAACTAAAGATAAAATCCAATTTTAGTAGATACTTCGATTTTGATTGGCTAAGCACTAAAATCAATCTAATATTATCCAATCAAATTACTAAAATTTGGATTTTATCTTAGTTAAAATTTCGTGAAACAGGCCCCTGGTCCCTATAGTTCTCCTAAATTAAACCAATAAGACGCAGGGCTCGTTTTTTTTTGCTTACCTCTTAGCTTACCTGAATCACCTCACAGAAGACACGGTGATAATTTTTAAAAATGTGTATGCACAAAATGAGTATTGTATCACTGGCATCCAAACAGTACCTATCAATTTCCTTAGAGTAAAATATTAAAAGAATGCATTATTTTTTTGTATCGATTTTATTCGCCGGTTAAATTCTTGCTTTTAATTTATATTATCACTGAAAACGAAATCAATGATAAACAGCCTTTGTCAAGAATGTGAGTACTATGAAATGAAATGAAATGGGGTTTAACGCCCCACTGTTCTGCTCCGAACTGGGCTAATGAAGACGGGCATACGGCATACAGTGTGCTATGAGGGATCTTTTACGTGCACGCCAATGTCTACAAGGGACCGCGGGTTTCCGGCCCATCAGAACGACTAGACAGCTGTCCTTGTCAGGGATCGAACATCCGACCTCCAGACTAGCGAGCCAGCGTCTTTTTTTTAAAATTAAAATCCAGATACATACATTCAAATGTTTACAATATAAAAATAAAACATTAAAAGACAATTATATCACAGATTGTAAATAAACGGTATACATGTAATTATAAGTAATTAATTAGTAAATAAATTGTCTAAAACATTTTCTGAAATAAATTCATTATGATAAGTATCTGGTCGTTACAGAAGTATTTTAAACCATGCAGGTGTTAGTTCATTAATAATTATATAAATAAGTGTCAGTTTCCTGTACCATTATAATCCCGGTTGCGTTTATTCCTGGTACCCCTTTACAGTCCCACATATCGCTATTAAGTATATCTAATTGTAAGTTTTCTACGTTATTAGTATTGTCATCGGTGTACCCAAGTTTGCGGAGATTTTATATTAAGCCTATATTCTAATGACCGTAAGCAGTTAATTGTTTGCTTTTTTCCCCGCCTTTCGAAGAAAGCAGGGGGCTATTAATGTGATTAATTAATATGTGTCATCTATTTATTTTGTGATTTAAGCCGGGAACATCCAGCTCACTGTTGGCTTGTTTTAATAGAGGACGGAAATGACATTTGCAGTTTGAATGAAGGATGAAATGAAATGAAATGGAGTTTAACGTCCTACTGTTCTGCTCCTAACCTGGGCTAATGAAGACGGGCATACGCCATACAGTGTGCTGTGAGGGAAATTTTGCCCGGACAGCGGCACTACGGCCTACTCTTATATCGAATTCCAACTGCCAAGGGATCTGTTACGTGCACGCCAATTTGTACACGGGACCTCGGTTTTTCGTCCCATCCGAACGACTAGACAGATTTCCTTGTCAGCCCCTCCGTCCTGCATCACTGACAAGGGAGAACCACGCCGGAAAATCTGGATGAACTTTCTCGGCCAATGCAGGGATCGAACACCCGACCTCCAGGCTAGCGAGCTAGCGTCTTACCCACTTAGCCACGTGATCCCCTGAATGAAGGATGAAACCGAGATGTTTATGTTCATTGACTTCTTTTATAGGAATTTGGTCAAATTTCTCTAGTTGATTAGTCCCGCTTTTGAGGGGTTAAAGGATATCAGCCTTTTTAAGTCCATCTATTTAGTTTTTCTAGGTCATTATATGGTATCGGCATTAGCAGTTGGATCATCAATTTTTAGATATAGTGTAGTGCGGTCGGCAAATACGCGAATTTTTGAATTTATATTATTTATGATATCATGTATGTAGATTAGAAACAGGTCATGTAGTGACTGGCAACGGTAGTTGTTTTCCCTATAACGATCAAAGAAGCTTGCTGCCAGTACTCACATTCTGGATGAAGTTCGTGCTTAATTGCTGAACATTTTGCAACAAATTTCATGCCGTTAGTAAATGAGCTAGTCTAACTTAGCTTTTGGGTTGGGGCAATTAAGAGCATCTGGCAGGGATACCCCACCATGGAAAATGTCTGGCATCGGCGATTTTCGACACATGTGGATATGCTGAATATTTTGCAACAAGTTTCATGTGGTTAGTAAATGGTAAATGAAAATGGGCAATAACTACAGATAAAACAATTAATTATATTGCCATATTATTGTGTATATAAAATTATTATTCTGATAAGATTACACATTAAAAACATTACACAATTACTGTTAAATATTGTCACTATTCTTTATCACAAAAAAATATTCGTGGACAATGGACGGCATGTGGCCGTAAAAAAAGGGATTACGTTTATTTGGCACTTGTAAGTGATATAATGTCGCTGCAAGCGATATTAAATTTTCATAAGGCGTTAGCCACGTGATCTCAAATTTGACCCATATAGCAACGTTACGTCATTATAATGGGCAAGGTTTTCATGACATTAATTCTCGCTCGGCATAAATCGACGCAATGTTTAAAGTAAAACTATTTGAATTAATAATATCAGTTCTAACGTTTATGGATTACTTGGATCACTTAAGATATTCTTTTGGATTAAGTTTGTATCATGAATTCTCAAACAAAGGTAAGCAGTTATACATGATAAAGTGAGCTATATAACAATTTTAAATATGGCCGTTGCACTTGTATTCTTTCCGGAAGGATTTAATCAATTTCAGCATACCACTATCGAGCCTACGTGAAATTCTAATACACTGTATTATATAATAGTATCTGGACAGACATCTGTATATAAACTACAGTAAATGAGTTACAGCTTCTACAAATTATGTCTGTAAACTATGGGTGGAGTTCGATCTTTCTAGTTATGAATACGTTTCATCTACCCGTCTTTATCTTCCCGGTTAGTGCAGAAAAGTAGAACGTAAAACTTAATTGTCTTATTTAAATTGACATAGGAATGACAAATAAATTATGTGTAGTCGTTTCTAACTTATACTTTGTATAGAAACACAAAATATAGGATGTATAGCGAGGCATGACAGGTAAAAGGGGAACGGCCCTATAAACAAAATAATATATAGGCCGTAGAACCAGTTCTAACTATATATAGAAACACAACCTTGACACAAAATATGAGAAGAACAGTCAGCCATTAAATATTAAATAGAAATCCAACCCTACAATATATAGTAGTCCAAAATGTGTTTAATAATTATTTATTTACAAATCAGTACACTGTACGTGGTTATGACAATTTTTATAATTTTAATTAATATATGTCATGGTTTACTGAAAACAAAAATAAATTGATAACAAGCGGTTAAATATTTATCAAAAATATGAAATTGTGGTTATCTCCCCTAGATTATATTTATTAGCTTTAAGATACTATACGATTTTACAAATGAAATGAACTGGAGTTTAGCGTCCTATTTTTCTGCACCGATTGGACAAATGAAAATGGGACAATTTTACAACAATAAGGCATATATGTAAATTACATTGACCAACAATAATTTATCTACGTACAGTATACCAATAGTTGTCAATGTTTATATAATAATGGAATGAACTAAATATGAAAGACATATATAAATATTCTTTAAATGGCATTTAGTAATTGGATCATAATCAAATAACACACTATTTATGGATAACAATTACTGTGGTTTATTTCACTGCGACGTTTCAACAAGATTTCACAAGTCGTTATCAAGCATATAACACAAATAAATAAAATGAAAACAAAATAGCTATATATATATACACGAGCAGTGCGAACCCTCCAATGGGATGCAAAATCAGCAAGCATGAGCAACTGTCCCAAGCCGTTAAATAAACAATGTACATAGATGGTTATAAACTGTAATTGGTATAGATAAGTGCAGGAATGAAGCCAAAGGATCAAACAATTATTAGCAGGTATAATGAGTCACGAGCAACTGGTCCTGGCTGTAAAAACATATTAAATAAATCTATATATATATGTACAGTAATTAGTTATAGATGAAAGTAATAATAAAAGATGAAAGGACAAGTATTATGGGGGGTGAAACTGAAGCCATAAGCAGTTAATCCTAACAGTGAAGGCAATATGTAGTAAAGCAAATTGAAATTGATTTGAGGAGATGTACAAAGTTAAAAGCAATACAAATATTTAAATTAAAGGATAGTTCAGAGACGATGTAAACTACATTTTAATGATGCGATCATACGCTCTTGGAATGTAAATTCCTGGGTCCCTGTTTAGTTTTGGTTCATCTATACCAATTCAATCTGCAAGCAACACGCGCTTTCATTCTCTTTCATCCAGACATACTCTTATATCCAGACGCTCGTTAACCGATGTTTTAAACTGGAGTGGCTGGTATATTAACCTTGATTAAAGTTTCAAACTTATGTTCTAATACACTAATACAAAACATACACCTCGAAATGGATCAAATCCAATATATTTTTCACACTGCCCCCCCTCCTCACACAGGTTAATCCAGCCCTGAAGGCAAATAACTGCTCCAAGAGGGAGGGGGTGAATAGGGTTTAACGCCTATTTAACATACAACAGAACCAATTTACCACATTCACAATTGTTGTGTTCGTCGGATTATTCTTGCCACAGATACAAACGATGTATTCCTAATTCTTGAATTTTCCAATTCCACACGGCGACTAACAGAAAACTCACGGATCGTAACAGAAAATGATCGAACTTGTATTGGGTTAATTACCATCTGACAGTTGTTTCCGGTGGGCATCTGGCTCTCCTGGCAACCGGAATAATTTTCAGGAATTGCCATATTGTCTGTAAATATAATAAAACAAAACTTAAAAATTGAAGATGGGGGTAATACACTGTATTTATTTGTAACCGTGAGATGAGATTAGCTAATTGACTTTAGTTTTAAACGGTACAAAATCCCCGCATTATAGGTGCACCTAGGAAGTAATCCGGGGCGGACGGCTGCGCTCTCTTGTTACCCTCATCGGTTTTTAGATGACGTTTATGCTGAAACAAAATGAAATGGGTTTAAAGTCCTGACCCAACTGGGCTAATGAAAACGGTCATATGCCATACAGTGTGCTATGGGGGGGGGGAGTTTGACCAGACAATGGCACTATATCGAATTCCAACTGCCAATTTATTTCTTTTTTTATGTGCACGCCAATGTGTACACGGGACCTCGCGACGAATTACCCCTTAAAACAAACGCCTTTGCCTACAGACTTGATTCATCAGCAGCGTTTAACTTTTTCCAACAAAGTCCTGAGAAATAAAAGAGAACAAAATGTATACTTACTAAAGAAAGGTAAAGCTCTGGTAATGATACTATATTTACACGTTTAAAACACGACACTATGACATCGGTAACACTTGTAACCACACAAAGCCAACAACTGTTATACTTGCTAATCCCGCTCTGAAATATGCATCCAGAATAATGTACTGATTCATCACATTGATCTCTCTATATTTCCTGTATAATTGTTAAATGTGCGTATTATATCGCAGACTCAACCATCCAATCGGATGGCAAATATAAGTCCTACGTCATACAATCTGTACATAACACTGTAATTCATAAATATACGGGCTATCTACTAACACTAGTCAGCCGCTATAAGAAACACTATAAATATGGGTATCAATAAACCTAACCCATTGTCTGCGATATCACCTCGGTGGAAGCGGACGTTAAATAAAACTAACTCACACACACACACTACTAACACCACGCGAGTCATAGCGATGCAAATAGCTTTTTTCAAGTGTGATGTGTAAGTTATTGACTGTGAAGACGTGTTCGCCTAAGGCTGCTATTACATAGGGGAATACGATATATGGTCTTCGGTATACGGTATACGGGCACGGTGGTTTACACGACATATACTATACGTAGGTATACTGTATTTTCCCAAACGATTTTGGTACCCTCATCGAGGCTCATTCATATCCAAACAGAATGGATTCAGAAGAAGACGAAACTCTGACTTGGTTTTTACTTGGGGAGGCGTAAAGTATGGTGGCGTGACGGTCAGGCTTGGAGTCGGCTTATTCCAATATTGAGGGGGGGGGGGGGGGATAACTGGAAATCACTGTTCATGATAATCTAGAATAGTCTATCATGACTAGAGATATGTCCATCAATGTTCAGAATTTTTGATTCGAACTTTTTACAACACAAATGCCCCATTTTCTACTCATCTCATGGAATTTACTCCTCCATGAAGCATGTATACGCCGAAAAAAAAAACGAACATGCACGATACCAGGTATACGCGTTGGCGTGCCCCTATACGCGTATAGTCCGCTGTAAACGGCTAAGCAAATTCCTGTTGTTCGTACACAAGTATTCGCGTATACCTCTAAACGTATACCGAATACCCCTATGTAATAGCAGCCTAAGGTGTTTATAGAGAAGCGGAAGGTGTTCACAGCGACCTTATACAGTGTCCTCTGCCCCCCTCCCCCGAACTTCGATACCTGTAGTTCTCCGTAATTGAACCAATAAGACGCGGGGCTCGGTTTTTGTGCTTACCTTATAGTGTAGATAAATTTCTGAATCACCTCACAGAAGATCCGGTGAAAGTTTAACAATTTTTATCCACAAATTAGTATTGTATCACTCGCATCCAAACAGTATACTATCAATTTCCTGAAAGTCAAATGTAAAAAGAATGTGTTACGGATTTTATATCGTTTTTTTTGTCAATTAAATTTTGTCAATTTCAATCAATGCTCAGCTGTCTTTTGCCAAGAATGTGAGTATTGTATTAGTATGCTGGTTGGAAATACTGTAACAGTGTACATTGACAAAATATGCAATATATTTTATTTTAGATATTTTATTCTTATGCATTTTAAAAAAATGTATATTTTATAGATTATATAGTTTATTTTAAATGTATATATGTTTATTAAAGACGTCGAGTCTATATTGCATAAATCAACCTTGACGCTGATTTGGTGTCAATAGATCTTAAGCATATTATATAATTGTTTACTGATATAGAAGAACTTGAATAGAGGGTCCTTTATTGGTTGTTTATTTTAAAGTAATTAAGTAAGATTAATGGTGACAGCTTTAACTTTAAAAACAATACCTAAGATTACACTGACGCTATTACTCGGGTAGTCGTTACCTGACATATTAAGTCAAGCGAGTCTAGATCCGGCCAATCAGATTTCGTATCGAGTAATGGGCGTCTTCCGTAAATGGTCTTCCACCAATCAAAAAATGAGATTAATCCAACACGTGGCATCTCTAATATTTGCCGGGATTTTTGGAAGATATAAATATATCTAGCTAAACTTTCACAATTATCTTCACTTAATAAATTACTTTGAAACGACAATATTGGATCTCACTTATATTCAGGTAAGCCTCTATGTATATTTTAATTGTTTAAACTTTATATATATTTTATTCTAACCTTTGACTTAGAATTATATCCTTTTATATCGAATCAATACGATTAGTAGAATCGAGTATTACATTAATAGATATTTCTACATCTACGTAAAATATTAATTAATAAACGGAAAAGTAAGAATTGATATGATTCATTACTTGTTTAATTACTTGAGAATATTTTACAATATATATATATTTATTAAAACGGAAAAGTACGTTTGTCGACGAAATACTTGTTTGTTTAAATATGTTTCAATAACAGATAATTAATAATTAGAAATGGTTCGCGCTAAATTAAACGGAAAAGTAAGGATTTACATGATTTATTACTTGTTTAACTTCTAGCGAATATTTTACAATATATATTTTTAATAGACGGAAAAGTACTATATATTCGATAGATTACTTGTTTATTAAAGAAATGTGTTATTTAGATTAGTGGAAATAATTAGTGACTAAAAAGTACGGTATATGTTATTTTCCATTAATACTTGTTGCTAAATAGAGAATAAAGATTTAATAGTTATATTTACTAAAGATTTCATAGTTATATTTAATAAAGATTTAATAGTTATATTTATTAGTTACATTTAATAAGGATCGTACATTTAAGAAATTCTACATCAGTAACTTGTACCTCTTCACAAGCGAGTTAGCTCTATTGTATTACATTGAAATTATACATATATTATTATTGTTCTTATATGCTACACCACCCTATGTATATATATTATTATAAGCTACACCATCCTTTACATAGTATTTACGTTATATTGTTATTAATGTTGAATTTGAATAATGATGATCTTCACTTCATAAATTACTTTGAAACGACAATATTGGATCTCTCTTATATTCAGATTAAAAACCACCGAAAACCACACTTTTACAATACGATGGTATATGTTTTGTGTGGTTATGATAAATAACTAGTCAATTTACTGTTTAGATCCAAACCATTTTCGAAACATATTATTATTATTATTATTATTATTTATAAGCGTTTATATAGCGCCATTTCCACAAAAGTGCTCAATGACGCTTTACAATAAAGATAATATGATTGACAGAACAAATATAAGATTAAAACATAAAAAGTGAATAATATACATAAAAGTTGAGTAAAAGGAAGTATTGCATAAAATATAAGTATAGTTATCACAGAGATGATTAATTAAAAGCCCTATTAAACAAGTGCGTTTTTAGAGAAATCTTAAATGATGACAGAGAAGTGCATGACCGAATGGAATGAGGAAGTTTATTCCATAGTTTGGGGGCAGCTACCCCAAAAGCCTTCTCGCCGAAACTGACGAGATTAGCTTTTTTCTCAATAAGTAGCAGATTGTCACCGGAAGACCGTAATTGTCGACGAGGTTCATAAAAACCTAAAAGATTACTAAGATAAATAGGTGCCATGTTATTTATACATTTAAAAACTAATAATAAAATCTTATAATCAATTCTAAAAATAATAGGAAGCCAGTGTAGTTTATATAGAATAGGTGTAATATGATCCCTATATACTGCTCCAGAAATAAGGCGAGCAGCTGAGTTTTGTAATTTTTGCAATTTTTCAAGATGTTTGAGGGGTGCACCGTACAGGACAGAATTAAAAGAATCAATACGCGAAGTAACTAATGAATTTATTAGTGTTTTTGTGGCATCTACTGACAGATATTTACGTATTTTAGCTATGTTTCTTAAATTAAAATAACTTATTTTGCAAATATTGTTTATGTGATTTTCCAAAGAAAAATTTGAGTTAAAAATTACACCAATATTTCGGGCTGATTGAGAAGGGGCAATGCAGCTATCTCCTGCTTGTATTGACAGATCGAAGTTCAACTTTTTCCTGTTTAAAGACGACCCAATAACCAAATACTCAGTCTTATCTGCATTAAGTTTCAAAAAATTGTTGTTCATCCAGATTTTAATGTCCACAATACAAGTTTCAATACTTAGCTTGGAAATGTCGAAGTTACTTTTGATAGGTTTAAACGAAATGTACAACTGTGTATCATCCGCATATAGATGAAATAATAATCCATGATGTCTTACTATGAGGCCAAGTGGTTTAGTGTATAGACTAAACAAGATCGGTCCGAGGACGGAACCTTGTGGTACACCGGAAGCCAGAACAGAAGGGCTAGAAGATATTCCGTTTACTACAACACTTTGTGAGCGGTTAGTGACATGAGAGCGTAACAGACTCAGAGCGTTTTCAGTAACACCAAAATCAGATTGTAGCCTGTGAAGCAAAATATTGTGATCTACAGTGTCAAAAGCCGCGGATAAATCTAAGAGAACTAGAAGCACACATTCACGGCGATCTAAACTCATGTTGATATCATTGTGTACCCGAACAATAGCGGTCTCGGTGCTATGAAACTTCCTGTAAGCACTCTGAAACTCTTCCACTAGATTATTGTCACTGATATGGGATGTGAGTTGGCTTGCTATTACGCGTTCTAAGGTTTTAGATAGGAAACTCAGGTTAGATACTGGTCTGTAATTTTTCTCCAGATTCTGATCTAAGTTGAATTTCTTAATTAGTGGGAAGATGATTGCGGTTTTGAAGTCGTCAGGAACAGTGTTTTCACAAATACAAGTGTTTATAATGTCAGTCATAATAGGTACAATGGTTGGTAGGCATTCTTTTAACAATATTGTCGGGAGGGGGTCAAGTGAACATGATTTTGAGGAAGACTGATTTATAACTTTAGCCACTTCGGACACAGACACGAGTTTGAAATGAGAGAGAGTTGGAACTTCAGAAGACAAATTCTTATGATAGACATGTCCGCTGATCTCAGTAACCAATCCTTCACGAATCTTGACAATCTTCTGAGAAAAGTAAGCAGAGAATTTATCTGGGAGTTCCTGTACAGGCACAGTTTCTGGAAGCTTAGTGGCGCCATAGTTTGGATCAAGAAGTGTACTTGTTACTCTGAATAACTCTTTCTGTTTGTTTTGACCAGTCTCTATTTTATCCGAGTAGTAGGACTTTTTAGCCTTGCGTATTAAATGATTAACTGTATTCTTTTTACATTTAAATATCTGTTCATGTATTGTGAGATTTGTTTCGCGCCACTTACGTTCTGCTTTATTTCGAAGTTTCTTTGCTTCAAGGATATCATTGTTAAACCAGGCTGAATTTGGCAGAAGTCTGATTGTCTTTGTTTGTAACATTTTATACATTAATAACTATTACAATGGATCCGTCTGTAATGGCTGATTCTCAAACAACAAAATAATAATTTTTAAAAAAGGGATAGAATGAAATAAGAAGACGTAAAGTAAACGACTGTTGTTCAATTTGGACTGTTAATGTATTGATTAGATATTACAATTATTGTTTTAATAATTAAATATACATTCATATTACATTAAGATGATTTTAGATCAGTTTCACCGATTCTAAGATTTCCTAGTTACCCACAGCTTTTCAAATTTGACCCATTCAGTCACGTGTATACGCGCCTTTGTCCATTTGCAACTTAATATGTATATCCACTGTTTAAGGAGATGTGTTTTAATGCTAATCGTTTACACTAAGGCTATAATATCAAACGACATGATATTAAATGAAATAGGTTTAAAGACCCCCTTTCTTAACCAACAGGGATAATTAAGACGGACAGTGTGTGACTTCGAAACAGTTATAAAATAAACGAATATATACCATTTCACAACAAAACATTGCAAGCAACCTTGTGTGAATCCAAATACAAAACCCGTTGACACTATCTACATCTTCAAATATATTCCAAGGCGAAAATAAAATTGCACTGAGAATATAAAACTGTAATATAATCCAATAATGGCAATATAATAATCCAATAGTAATAGAATAGGAATACACCTGTTCTTTACGTCAGCAAGAGTACGACTAGGACAAAGAGACGTGGCTTACGGTGTAGGTGATTGACAAGTGGGCGAATTAACTTCAGTAATTGTTAGTAATGATAGGTGTGAGGCATCCATCTCTTTAATCGAGTTTAAAAACCCTGTTTGTCAATAACATTATTATCTAACGAGATGCATTTTGCTTTTCTAATAAATCAAGTTTGAAAATATGGACAATCTGCCACATTCCTTTAGCCATTTGCCAGATATATATCTCTTAGTTATACTGACACAATAAATTTGAAACTACTTAAATATGCCGGTTTATATTGACACACGAAATTTGAAACTACTTTATGCTGCTTTAGATTTACTATAAAGACAGCGGTGAATGTTGCGTTGTCGACTGCTAAAATATTTTTGTGATCATCGCTGTCTTTTTCAACATTATATCATTATTCTTGAATGAAAAACGCCCCGAAAACCAAATGGTGGTGGACCTTGAAAGTGTAGAAGAGCTAAACAAATAGCTATTACAAACGAAAAACAAAGCATCAATCAATAATAATTCAATTTGTGTTGCTACATTTATGTATTCACCAGTTTCAATGAAATGAAATGGAGTTTAACGTCTTACTGTTCTGCTCCGAACTGGGCATACAGGGTGCTATGAGGGTAACTTGGCACAGTGGCACTACGGCCTACTCTTATATCGAATTCCAACTGTCAAGGGATCTTTTACGTGCACGGGACCTCGGTTTTTCGTCCCATCCGAACGACTAGACAGCTGTCCTTGTCAGGCCCTCCGCCCTGCATCGCTGACAAGGGGGAACCACGCCGGAACATCTAGATGAACTTTCACGGCCAGTTTCTAAGATCCCAATACTGATAGGTATGTCACACGGTTCAATGACCATGTGGGTCGTTTTGGTGTCACTGGTGCTGATTTACTTACTATAAATAATAATGAATTAATTTTGATTCAGTCAAAATGTGATTTGACTACATCGTTTGCTCGTACAGCTCGATAGTCACAAACATTGTACGACCTATTAGGTAGAACTTAATAGCCATTAAAAACTCACACTCTTTGGCGGGTCAATTTTGCCAAGCCTTTTATTAAAGGATTACACTATCTAGGTATAATACGAAAGTTTAAGACAACCTTGCCAAAGTTGTTTAGTGAGTTCTCCGTAACTGAACCAATAAAGACGCACATCTCGGTTTTTAATGTGTATGCACAAAATCAGTATTGTATTACTCGCAATGGAACAGTCAAATGTAAAAAGAATGTGTTATGGTTAGTATATGGTTTATGCCTTCCCTTAAATTCATATTGTGACCCAGAACGTAAATCAATGCTAAATTGTCTTTGTCAAGAATGTGAGTACTATTAGTATGCTGTTTGGAAATACGATGGTATATGTTTTGTTTGGTTGTGATAAATAACTAGTAAAAATACATTTTATAGATTAATTACGATTAAAATGAATCTGTCTGCCTGTCACACTTTCTGGGAAACAAAAACCCTCACTTCTAATTGTGCTAGGCTAAGCAGAGATACATATATAAATCTCCCTCTCTCTCTCTCTCTCTCTCTCTCTAACAAAAAATATCTTAAAGTGTAAATGGGCACAGCTCACCAAATATTCCTACTTTTTGGTGTAGAATCGAAGAAAAGGGTTTGAAAATACATTTTCTGCCAGGTTGTGGTGAATATTCATGATTTTGAGGCGGAAGGATGTGAGAGTTAAAGAGGTTGGTTAGGTTGAAATATAGGGTGGAAAATGGCATGGTTAATTGTCTTTACTATCAGTTTGTTTATCTCAAGTTTTCCATGGTGAACCTCATACGTGCCTTTGAGCGTTCTAACCAACGAAAATTTGGGAAAAAGTTAGAGTCGGTCTACGAGACGGTGCCTGACATGAGGATATAATAAAGCAGGCGCTTATAATAAATTCAGTAAATGAGTCATTGTGTATCCCTATACCAGTGTGAAAAAAAAACCCGACTGTCTGTGATAACTCAATTTTAGATGATGTTTGTGCTGAAAAAAATAAACGAAATGAATGGGGGTTTAAAATCTGATGTTCTGTCCCGACTGGGCTAATGAAGACGGCCATACGCCATGCACTGTGGAAATTCTGCGAGGACAACAGCGTTACGGTCTACTCTTAAATCGAATTCCAACTGCCAAGTGTATATTTTACGTGCACGCCAATGTGTACACAGGACCTCGGTTTTTCGTCCTATCCGAACGACTGTGCGTTGGGAAAAAATAAAACCCCGCGACAAAATGACCATTTAAAAACAAACACCTCGGCCCACAGACTCGATTCTTCATCAGGGTTTTTAACAAAGTCGCTAAGTAATAAAACAGTACTAAAGCTACTACTTACTAAAAGGTAAAGTTCTACTTGACACGTTAAAAGCGAGACATTATGATCTCTGTTACTCCTGTAACAACCACACACAACTGTTATACTTGCTAATATGCCGCAAGTGCGTAACCCACCTTTTTTATACTACATTTTATCACGTGATTTGTCATTTTATCGGGAAGTCCCCTCGGTGTTGGCTAACTGCCAAGGGATCTGTTACCTGCATCACTGACAAGAGACCACGTCGGAAAATCTGGATGAACTTTCTCGGCCAATGCAGGGATCGAACACCCGACCTCCAGGCTAGCGAGCTAGCGTCTTACCCACTTAGCCACGTGATCCCCTGAATGAAGGATGAAACCGAGATGTTTATGTTCATTGACTTCTTTTATAGGAATTTGGTCAAATTTCTCTAGTTGATTAGTCCCGCTTTTGAGGGGTTAAAGGGTATCAGCCTTTTTTAGTCCATCTATTTAGTTTTTCCAGGTCATTATATGGTATCGGCATTAGCAGTTGGATCATCAATTTTTAGATATAGTGTAGTGCGGTCGGCAAATACGCGAATTTTTGAATTTATATTATTTATGATATCATGTATGTAGATTAGAAACAGGTCATGTAGTGACTGGCAACGGTAGTTGTTTTCCCTATAACGATCAAAGAAGCTTGCTGCCAGTACTCACATTCTGGATGAAGTTCGTGCTTAATTGCTGAACATTTTGCAACAAATTTCATGCCGTTAGTAAATGAGCTAGTCTAACTTAGC
Source organism: Patella vulgata (assembly GCF_932274485.2). Classification (NCBI taxonomy): domain Eukaryota; kingdom Metazoa; phylum Mollusca; class Gastropoda; family Patellidae; genus Patella; species Patella vulgata. Next base: position 71,212,272 of record NC_065883.2, on the reverse strand, counting down.
TTTTGGGTTGGGGCAATTAAGAGCATCTGGCAGGGATACCCCACCATGGAAAATGTCTGGCATCGGCGATTTTCGACACATGTGGATATGCGGAATATTTTGCAACAAGTTTCATGTGGTTAGTAAATGAAAATGAGCAATAACTACCGATAAAACAATTAATTATATTGCCATATTATTGTGTATATAAAATTATTATTCTGATAAGATTACACATTAAAAACATTACACAATTACTGTTAAATATTGTCACTATTCTTTATCACAAAAAAATATTCGTGGACAATGGACGGCATGTGGCCGTAAAAAAAGGGATTACGTTTATTTGGCTCTTGTGAGTGATATAATGTCGCTGCAAGCGATATTAAATTTTCATAAGGCGTTACCCACGTGATCTCAAATTTGACCCATATAGCAACGTTACGTCATTATAATGGGCAAGGTTTTCATGACATTAATTCTCGCTCGGCATAAATCGACGCAATGTTTAAAGTAAAACTATTTGAATTAATAATATCAGTTCTAACGTTTATGGATTACTTGGATCACTTAAGATATTCTTTTGGATTAAGTTTGTATCATGAATTCTCAAACAAAGGTGAGCAGTTATACATGATAAAGTGAGCTATATAACAATTTTAAATATGGCCGTTGCACTTGTATTCTTTCCGGAAGGATTTAATCCATTTCAGCATACCACTATCGAGCCTACGTGAAATTCTAATACACTGTATTATATAATAGTATCTGGACAGACATCTGTATATAAACTACAGTAAATGAGTTACAGCTTCTACAAATTATGTCTGTAAACTATGGGTGGAGTTCGATCTTTCTAGTTATGAATACGTTTCATCTACCCGTCTTTATCTTCCCGGTTAGTGCAGAAAAGTAGAACGTAAAACTTAATTGTCTTATTTAAATTGACATAGGAATGACAAATAAATTATGTGTAGTCGTTTCTAACTTATACTTTGTATAGAAACACAAAATATAGGATGTATAGCGAGGCATGACAGGTAAAAGGGGCACGGCCCTATAAACAAAATAATATATAGGCCGTCGAACCAGTTCTAACTATATATAGAAACACAACCTTGACACTATTCAGTTTCCTATAATCAACAACGAATCGGTACTCACCGCTTGCTGTTTTGACCATAACAACTGGTGACCTCCGTGTAGCATTTGACTTTATAATGATCTCAGCTTTTAACATTTTGCTGAGTTGGTTAAAACATTCATCCCACATTTCTGGTAACTGACGATAAAAAGGCATCCTTACTGATTTTGCATCTACAATACTTTCGATGTGCTGCTTGTACTTATTGGTTTTACTTAATTCGTTATGGTCCTCTGCGACGACATGTCTGTTTGTTATCCCGTAAAAAGTCTACTAAGGGCTGCTTTTGCACATCATTAAGCGCTGCATCGTATAGATCAAATTTAATTTCCTCAGGAATGCCAGACTGTGTTTGTGGGTTTTCTGTTGGGTACAGGCCATCTGGCATGTTTTAATACCCTGAATGAATATCTCTTTCATCGATCTGCATATCTCTAGAAATGATTTAATGTTTGGGGAGTGTAACAGGAGAATCCGGTAGGATTGTTGATACTAACTACACATTTACTTACAGGAATGTTACTTTCACGCAGGTTTGGAATTGGTTCCAAAAGCGTTAAAGCTTTATCCGTAGCTTTTGAAATATAGATATGTATTTAAATTTTTTCACGCGAGTCAATTGTGATTTAAAGTTAAAGCTTTATCCGTACTTTGAAATATAGACATGCATTTAAATTTTTTCACACAGGTCAATTGTGATTTATTGTCGTCAATGTTTCTATGGTTACCGACTTTCGTTAATTGTTTATATTTAATTTAACAGATAGATACTACCGTCTAAAAATACCGAAACTACGTTTTATCCCGTTTCCAGGAAGTCACTCTGCCTGTTGGACGGTCTGGGCTGGGCTGTTCTGTGCATATGATATTTTATGTTTTCCGGTATTAAACAGTTCAAGGATCATTTCAGTGTATAATTATTACCGGAGATTCGCACTGCTACAATATTATATAAAAGGAATTACATTTATTTGGTTGTTGTAAGTGATATAATGTCGCTTAAACTATTAAACTACCCGATAAGGAAATGATTTTAAAGGGCGTCTTACCCACGTGATCGACCTAGTTTCAATTGTACCCACTCACATTCTTGTTAGCAGCGTTACGTTATATAGGTTTTCATACCGCACATTCTCGTTTAGGATATGTAATAAATATTTGGATTAAAAATATCAGTTCTAACGTTTACAGATTACTTGGACTACTCAAGATTTTCTTTATGATCAAGGTTGTATCATGAATCCTCAAAGGTAAGCAGTTATATACGATAACGTGTGCTATATATTAATTTCAAATGGCCGTTTTGGTCTTTCCGGTAGGGCTAAATCAAGCATTATACCACTATCGATGCTACAGGATATTCTAACACACGGTATTATAATAGTATTTTGACTTTTCGATGTAACACACGTCTGAATCACAACAATGTATAAACTACAGTGTGTTACAGCTTCTACAATTCTGTCTGTAAATGAAGGGTGGTAGGAAATGAAATATGAATACGTCTCATCTACCCGTCTTTATCCGTCCGGTTAGTGCAGTAAAGTAGAACGTAAAACTTAATTGTCTTATTTAAATTAAAAACAGAATGACATATTGTATGTGTAGTCTTTTCTGACTTATACTATATGTTGTTTCTAAGACTGTGTCCTTTTTATCGGTTATGTCTGGCTCTATATCCTATATTTCGTGTTTCTACAGGCATAACTGATAAAAGGGACACAGCCCTAGAAACACAATATAGGGTATACAGCTAGGCATAACTGATACTATATACAACCCTTAACACAAAATATGAGAAGAGCAGTGAGTCATAACACTATACATGTATATAGAAACACAACCCTAAAAAAATATATAATAAGTGCACACAAGGAGTATAACATGTGTATAATAATTATTTATTTACAAATCAGTACACTGTACGTGGTTATGACAATTTTTATAATTTTAATTAATATCTGTCATGGTTTTCTGAAAACAAAAATAAATCGATAACAAGCGGTTAAATATTTATCAAAAATATGAAATTGTGGTTATCGCCCCTAAATTACATTTATTAGCTTTACAATACCATTCAATTTTACAAATGAAATAAATTGGAGTTTAGCGTCTTATTCCTTTGCACCGATTTGACAAATGAAAACGGGACAATTTTACAACAATAAGGCAAATATATATAAATTACATTGACCCAACAATAATTTATCTACATACATACTAATAGTTGTCAATGTGTTTATAATAATGGAATGAGCTAAATATGAAAGATACATTTTTAAAGTATAATTAGGCCATCCCAGAAAGTGGAATATTTCTAATGACCTGAATATTTGTAAACGGAACTTCAAGTGTCTTGGAAGACATTGTGTCTTTGGAGAACCAACACATTTTCATGGTGGATTGGCTGATATATTTAAACAATATTAACAAAGTAGGATAAATCCACAAGATTAAATTTTGTATTAGATTATAATATAGATTTAAAAATCGATGGGGCTTAGTATACACCCAAAAGAGCCTCGTGGGTAATTTTGACGTTGACTTGATCTAAGCTAGTAGACGTCTAAATAGAGAATCCTCTTCGAGTCTTTTTTGATACCAAAAAATATCAACACCAGTCGATATGAAAGTTGTCAATCACAATATCTACTGTAGACTGCTATAAGGTGTTAAATATTAATAGTGCCGGTATTTCGTCAGGAAATGTGAAAATCATTCATATATTAGTTATAATACTGATGAGCCGTGGGTCGTAAAAAAGGCGAGTTTTTCCTGTTTTACCGGTGATAATCAACAATAACAACCCAATACTATTTTCGAACTGTCATAGAAAACTGGAAAGTATTCATGGTTTGATCACATGACACATATTTGGTTTGGTCACATCACATATATTTGATCAAGTACAAAGTCAAAATTCAACAGATTCACCATATTAATTCCATCAGAATACATATTTAGTTCACAATTCACCATAATAATAAAGGAAAGTTGAGTTTCAACATCAACATCAACATCAAATTCATGGTGTAAAACGATATCCCAACCTCCAAAACACACATGAGAGTTTGGATCACCAATCACCATGCGGCTGCTTTCACATCTCAGGAACAATATTCAATCTCCAAGCAACACGCGCTTTCATTCACTTTCATCCAGACATACTCTTATATCCAGACGCTCGTTAACCGATGTTTTAAACAGGACTGGCTGGTATATTAACCTTGATTAAAGTTTCAGACTTATGTTCTAATACACTAATACAAAACATACACCTCGGAATGCATCAAATCCAATATATTTTACACACTGCCCCCCCCCCCTCTCCTCACACACAAGGTTAATCCAGCCCTGAAGGCAAATAACTGCTCCAATATACATTTTAAGAGGGGGTGGGCTGAATAGCGTTTAACGCCTATTTAACATACAACAGAACCAATTTACCAAAGAGGGAGGGGGTGAATAGACAAAAGAACCAAATTACCACATTCACAATTGCAGTGTTCGTCGGATTCTTCTTGCCACAGATACAAACGATGTATTCAGAATTCTTGAATGTTCCAATTCCACACGGCGAGTAACAGAAAACTCACGGATCCTAACAGAAAATGATCGAACTTGTGTTGGGTTAATTATCATCTGACAGTTGTTTCCGGTGGGCATCTGGCTCTCCTGGCAACCGGAATAATTTTTAGGAATTGCCATATCGTCTGTAAATATAAAACAAAACTTAAAAAATGAAGATGGGGGTAAAACGCTGTATGTATTTGTAACCTTGAGATGAGGTTAGCCAATTGACTTTAGTTTTAAACGGTACAAAATCCCCGCATTTATGCTGAAACCATAAACAAAATGAAAGGGGTTTAAAGTCCTGCTCCGACTGGGCTATTGAAAACGGCCATACATGCACGCCATACAGTGTGCTATGGGGGAAAGTTTGACCAGACAATGGCACTATATCGAATTCCAACTGCCAGGGTATTTTTTTTTTACGTGCACGCCAATGTGTATACGGGACCTTGCGACGAATTACCCCTCGCGACGAATTACCCCTTAAAACAAACGCCTTGGCCTACAGGCTTGATTCATCAGCAGCGTTTAACTTTTTCCAACAAAGTTCTGAGCAATAAAAGAGTACAAAGTTTATACTTACTAAAGAAAGGTAAAGCTCTGGTAATGATGCTATACTTTACACGTTCAATACACCAATATTATGATATCGGTAACACTTGTAACCACACAAAGTCAACAACTGTTATACTTGCTAACCCCTCTCTGAAATATGCATTAGTAATGTACTGTTTCATCACATTGATCTCTCTATAATACTTGTATATTTGTTAAAGTAACGTATTGTGGGTACTATGTGACAGACTCAACCGTCCAATCGGAGTTCTGGGATTGTTAAAAATACGTGCATTGACATACAATCCGTGCATAACACTGTCATTCATATACGGGCTATCTACTAACACCACGCGAGTCAGCGAGGCAAATAGTTTTGTCAAGTTTGATGGGTAAGTTAATTATTGACTGTTAAGACGTGTTCGCCTAAGGTGTTCAGTGATAGAGAAGCGGAAGATATTCACAGCGATCTATACAGTGTCCTCCGCCCCCTCCCCCTGGTACCTATAGTTCTCCGTAATTGAACCAATAAGACGCAGGGCTCGGTTTTTGTGCTTACCTTATTGTTTAGATAAATTTCTGAATCACCTCACAGAAGATCTGATGAAAGTTTAACAATTTGTATCCACAAATTAGTATTGTATCACTCGCATCCAAACAGTAAACTATCAATTTCCTGAAAGTCAAATGTAAAAAGAATGTGTTACGGATTTTGTCAATTAAATTGTATGCTTTCAATTTATATTATCATTGAAAACGTAAATCAATGCTGGTTGGAAATACGATGGTATATGTTTTGTGTGGTTGTGATAAATACCTAGTCAATTTACTGTTTAGATCCCAACCATATTCTAAACATATTAACATTTTATACATTAACTATACTATTACAATATATCCGTCTGTAATGACTGATTCTCAAACAACAAAATATTTTTTTAAAAAAACAAACGGATAGCATGAAATATGAAGACGTAAACGACTGTTGTTCAATTTGACGGCTCACGTATTTCACTGAACATAATTGATTAGATATTACTCATATTACATTAATATGTGATGTTAGACCAATTTCATCTATTTTAATATTTCAAAGTTATAGGAGTACATACATTTCCTAATTACCCACAGCAGCTTTCCAGATTTGACCCATTCAGTCACGTGTAAACGTGCCTTTTTCCATTTGGAAGATTAAATTGTATAACCACTATTTAAGAAGATGTGTTTTAATGCTAAATTATTTACACTACTAACATAAATATTGTCCACGTAAATATAGCTAAGGCTATATCAAACGACAGGATATTAAATAAAATAGGTTTAAAGACCCCCTTTCTTCATCAACTGGGATAATTAAGACTGACAGTGTGTGACTACTAAACAGTTATAAAATAAACGAACATCTGTCGTTTGATATAGCCTTAGCTATATACCATTTCACAACAAAACACTGCAATCAACCTCGTGTGAATCAAAATACAAAACACGTTGACACTATCTTCATCTTCAAATATTCCTAAAATAGAATTTCACTGAAAATATAAAACTATAATATACTCCAATGTAAAACTATAATAAAAATCCAATAGAAGAGTCCTGGGTCCGTATTCAAAGGTTTTCTTAAAATTAAGTAAAAATATTTAATTTTACCACTTAACCAAGTGTGTTGCCTTAACCCTTCGGGATAATTTTATAGTCTGTCAGAGCGGCAGTTTTTTTTTTCTTGTAAATATGTTTATTCAATAGTTAATGACCTTAACTGTAGACTGTAGCCTTTACCTTCCAGTTCTATTTTAACACTATACATCATAGAAGTCTTGTTCTTCCAGTGCTCTTACAATTTAACACTGAAAAGGGCTATTGTAAACCTGTTAAGGCAGAATTCTCTGGAGATAAATAATTTAACACAACTATCTCACCTACATCTTTATTGTTTTGTTTGTTAGTCACTAAATATAGTAAATTTTGGGACATAGAGGTTTGTCATTTAAGTTTGAAGCCTATTTTCATGTGAACAATGTTCAACAATTGTCACTCCAAGGAGATTATGAATTGATAATGTTTGATTCTTAACATGTATATAACATTTTCTCTGTACATTATTACCTTAATATAGTTCTATTTTGGCACTATTATATTTTAGCTTAAAGTCATCAAAAAATGGAGTATATTTATATGTTTAAGATTTTTATTAAAGTTTGAAGCACATATTCTCGTTGACACTGACTGGTCATACTGTCATAATATAATATATTTCATTTTTTTCTACCGGATAATTTATGTTTTGATATTAAATATTAATTATTTCCAACCATTGCTATTTCGGTATATGTTTTAAAGGATTTTTTGCTTTCCCAATTAATAATCTAGAATTACACTTCTGTCGTAGTCTTATTAACGATCATTAACGATCATTCGTGTAAATTATTATTTTTCTCACACTTTTGCAATTTAAGTTTAAAGTCACCAAATTTGTATGATTAGGATTTTTATTTAAAATGTAAAACAGTAAGGTTCTTATATTAATATTTGGAAGAAGTGTAATGGGTTTTAACCTCTCAATGATCTGTTCCCACTAGCTCAGGAAAAGGAAAATGAAATGAAATATGCTTTAACGTCCTATTGTTCTGTTCCGAACTGGTCGGCCTACTCTTATAATGCATTTCAACAGCAAAGGAATCTTTACCGTGTATGCCAAGGTGCACACAGGACCCCAGCCGCTCTTTCCATCCGAATGACTAGGCATGTCCCGCGCCACTGTCAAGGGGAAACCGTCAATAATTTATGTTATCATCAAAAATATTAATTATCTCTATCCATTATATAAAATTTTCTCTTCACATTATTACTTTGATACAGTTTTTTTAAAATTATACTTAGGTTTAAAATCCCCATATATCGAACTATATATAAGATTACGGTTTAAATTAAAGTTTGTCCTAAATTTTTTCATTGACATTGACTGCATAGTGTCATGTAATAAATTTTCAAATCTTAGCTTACTGACTAGTTTCTGTTGTGATATATAAATATTATTTATCTTCATAAATGTTAGTTATATACATGTTTTAAAGGACTATGGTGTTGTAACAAAGAAACAAAACTAGACTTATACATGTTAGCTTATACCCCTAAAGTCTCGAAGAGATTAGCGAAAATTTAAAACCAAACAGTTGTAAGGTTTTAAAAGGGTGGAAGTTTTCGAGACCATCCGGGCAACATAAATATGCCCGAAAATAACTATAACCCTGGAGGGGTTGTCTCGATACAGTGTTTCGAGACCGGGAGGGGGGTATCAAAAATCCAAGGTTATAGATCCATCTGTTTCATAAATAATTAAAAGTGAGGGTTTAATAAATGTTTGTACAAATCTAGACATACTATTATCAAAATATTTACTTATGAAATATAAATTATCTCTAAGTATATTTTTGAACAAGGTTATAACATTCAAAATTGCATGTTCATTATCTAACATAATCATTCTACGCTTATATATAGATTCTCTAGCAGATGATAAAACAATACTGCATAATTCGGTTGGAAGTTTCTTTGTGTTATGATAAGTACCAAACAATAAGAAGGATCTAAAAGTACAGTCATCAATACTAAATTTCAAAATATCATGAATTATCTCCCTTAGTAGTGATTTTAGGTTAACAAGTTTATCACAATCTACAAACATATGAATAATGTTTTCTATGTCTAATTTACAAACTGGGCATATATCTGAGTCTCTTATCTTAACTTTACATAATTTTTCCATTGTCCAGATAATGTTGTGTAATATTTTATAGTCTAGATCTAAACTTCTAGGATTCTTGTAATTCTTAAATACATTTTTCCATATTACATTAGTATTAAGTGTAAAATTGTTTTTCACCCAATATTCATAGGAAGTAGGTTCATTTACATAATTCTTTAATAAAATACTATAACATAATTTGGATGTAAGTTCACTTGAATTAATGTTCACATTATTAATATTTAAAGTGATAACATCTTTATTTTTCAGAAGTCTGAGTTTCAATAATAGATTTCCATCTTTCAGGAATTGATGATTTTATAATATCATACAAATTAATAATCTTATCTCGGTCATAATCTACATCCATATTATCCATATAGTCAATTATAGAATGATTGGGTAGAAACCCAGGTTGTACAAAATATATAATATCATAAATACACTTAATTCCTACTGTTTTAAACAGTTTAAAATCTAAAGTTTTATTATTATGCTTGATATATTTATTATTAAAAATTGGCTGTATAGATATATCTTCAATAGTTAGAGGATCAGGTCTAACTTTACAATTTAAATCATCCCAGGCAGTGAACAAATATTGGTAAAATACAGGTAAAGTTGATAAAAGCTTACTATCTAAATCTAGTTTTAATATATCTGTAGGAGTGGTTAACCCGGTATATTTACATATGTAATAATTCAATATATCTTTCCATATATACTTGTAGTTGGAATCACAGAATTTTTTTAACCATTTTAAACATAAAGCTTGACATTTTAATTTGACATTAGGTAAATTTAGCCCCCCTTCATTCTTTATATTAACAAGAGTGGTATGTTTAATACGGGGTGGTCTTCTTCGCCAGAGGAATGCAAGAACTGACTTTGTGACCTCTTGTTCAACATCTTTAGGTAAAGGGACCACGCTGGATGCGTACCATAGTTTTGATAATAGTAGTGACTGTATAACGGTTACTTTACCCAACAATGTAATTTTTCGTCTGCTCCATAATCTTAAAAGTTGATTAATTTTCGATAATTTCACATTCCAATTTAAATTGTTACATAGATTCGCATTAGATCCTAAATGTACACCAAGTATTTCAATGGAGTTAGCTACAATTTTTGCATCAACATTATATGCATAGTCTAAATATTCACTTTTGCCAATAGGTAGGAGTTCTGATTTTGATTTATTGATTTTCGCCCCTGATGCATTGCAATATAATTCTAAAACATTAAAAACAGAGTTTACCGAGTCTATATCACTTAAGGTTAAAGTGGTATCGTCTGCATGTTGATAAATTAAGGATACATTATTAGAATTTACAATAGGTATACCCTTTATCACATAAGTTCTTATCACTAATAGAAATAGTATTTGTTATATTATTGCATAAATTATTAATATCATCTATATTGTCAACATCTTTGCTATACAGTTTACCATAAAAAGAAGAACAGTGGTGTAAAATAGAACAAGCATCATTAATAATATTACCATCATCGTCACACAATTCTTTAATACATTTATTATTTTGTTTATATTTCTCTAGATGAAGAAAGAAAGAGGAATTCTTATCACTTTCAAGAGCATACTTTCAAGAGCATTTCGATCTTAATATTGCTCCTTTACAAATTTGATCTTCTATTTCCTTTAGCTTATTTTCTAATTCTATAATTCTATCTAACTCATTCCTATTAAATCTCTCTTTCTTTCTTTTTAACATGTTTTGAATATGACCTTGCAGTAGATTTGAATTTATATTTTAAATTATCCCACCATAATAATATATCATTTTTATAAGTTTCTGATTTACATTCTTCTAATATTATCTTATTGATTTTTTCACAAAAAACATTATCATTTAGAAGTTGGTTGTTAAAACAATAAACGCCCGTACCTCTCTCACATTCACTAAAGTCTACAGTTATATTGACTAGACTATGATCTGATAGCCTGGTGTGTGTTATATACACAGTGTTAACACACGCTTTGACTAGTCGTGTAACTAAAACATAGTCTATCCTACTCATACGTATGTTACCATCAATTGTAGCACGTCTAGTGAATTGAGACTGGTCCGGGCGTTTATGTCTGTAAATGTCACATAAAATATTGGTATTTAAAAAAGAATTGAAAGCAAAGGATGACCTTTTGTTGGTGTACATATTCTTCGTTCTATCTAAATAGGGGTTTAATATCTCGTTAAAATCACCACATAATATACTATAACTATTCGAATCTATGTAGCTACTTAACTCATTAAAAAAGATTATACGATCATTATCCTTATTTGGAGCATATATAGATAAAACTGAAATAGTTTTTCCCTCAATAAAAACATTAACTTTAATTATTCTGCCAGTAGTATTACTATGAACATGTTGAATACATGATTTGAATTTTACGGAAAATAGAATAGTCACACCCTTACGGTGTACGTCCGGGGCGTTATTAAATAAAATTTCGCCTTCCCATAGAGGTTTTATGTTATTAACAAAGACATCGTCCCAAAAGGTTTCCTGTAGACATATAATATCAAGTTTTAAGTCTTTTATGAAATGAAATACATTATTAAGTTTTGTACGGTCCCGCAGACCGTTTACGTTCCATGAAGCTATCTTAATCATTATAATTATTGTTAAAAGAGAGGTAGACGAATACATGTATGCTTATGAGTACAACCTGTAGATAATCACAAATAAATAAATGTATACTTATATTTACAGCATCTAGTTAACAGACACGGATATACAATGAAGGCTATATAGATCAATCCATCTAAAGTCATACAATATCTAAAATAAAAAACAAGAGAGTGAAACACCAGCACATAAATGTATACAGGTAGCATGTAAAAAAGTATATGCCCACAAGCAGCTACGGTTAGATCAATTTTATTAAAGAGGAATAACCCTTGAAACGTTAATGTTGAAAACGTGTAAAACATTTGAAAAGTTCTGTTGTAGAAATCTCTGGGAAATAATTCCTGGTACACCAGAGAGGTCGTCGAAAGCGATTTAATTCGTACATGAATATTCTGAACGTATCTGCACATATACACATGATTAAAGCTGGGGGACAAAAGGAAAGGATTATATATCAAACTCATTATTTGTTTGGCGATTTGGTTGGGATCCTGGATTTTACATTTGTTCCACACGATTTTTTAGATTCAGAATCTAATATTCCGAAAATAGAATTTCACTGAAAATATAAAACTATAATATACTCCACTGTAAAACTATAATAAAAATCCAATAGAAGAGTCCTGGGTCCGTATTCAAAGGTTTTCTTAAAGTTAAGTAAAAATATTTAATTTTACCACTTAACCAAGTGTGTTGCCTTAACCCTTCGGGATAATTTTATAGTCTGTCAGAGCGGCAGTTTATTTAACTGTAAAATCATGGTTTTTCCCTATGTTGTATAACACGAGTTTTTATTACGATAGAAGAGTCCTGTTCGTGGTGTGGCTTACGGTGCAAGTGATCAACCAATCAGAACAAAGTTATATATATATATATATATATATCTCTTCTCTTCATTTTCGGTTACTATATATATATATATATATATATATATATAGTAACCGAAAATGAAGAGAAGTTTCGACATCAACGACATCCAATCGGAGTTTTGGGGTCACATAGTTCCTCCAATCAGAGTTCGTCGGTTTTCAACAATATGTCCATTAATCGTGTTTGACCTATTAAATAAAACATGTTTCGTGTTTTATCTTTGCCAACATTAATGTATTGATGTAATTTAAATCTATTTTATTCACCTAATTATTTCTCCTGTAAGATACGTGTTGAATTAAACAGAGACTGTTCCTTATAAAACATGTACAGTAAAAGTAAGATATAACTCTGGGAATCACCTCACAGAAGATACCGTGATAATTTATAACAATTTGTATGTACAAATCAGTACTGTATCACTCGCATCCTATCAATTTCCTGAAAGTCAAATGTAAAAAGAATGCATTATACTTTTGTATAGTAAGTGCAGGGAGACTACACCACACACAATAACACAAAACAAATCTACGGAAAAGACACAATACGTAGAAATCACAAACAAACGTACATATCAGATTAAGTGAATGGATCCGGGGGCTAGTCGTAAGCATCCATTGTGCTGTACAGTCCCGGGCCTGTATAGTGATATACTTCAATCAAAATTGTAAAACACACCATCAGGAAAATAACCTAGAGAAAATATTGTGTAATACTAGTAAGAGTCATGATGATGGATATTTTACCACTTCAAAGCCAAAGTTGTCCGTTTTGTCGAAAATACAGAGTAGGTCATAGCGCCGCTGTATAAATGAAATGAAATGGGGTTTAACGTCCTACTGTTCTGCCCCGACTTGGCTAATGAAGATGAACCTACGCCATACAGTGTGCAATAAGGGAAATTTTGTCCGGGCAGCGGCATTATGGACTTTTCTTATATGGAATTCCAACTGCCAAAGGATTTTTACGTGCACGCCAATGTATACACAGAACCTCGTTTTTTCGCCCCATCCGAACGACTACACAGATGTCCTTCTCAAGCCTTCCTTCCTGCACCAATGACAAGGGGAAACCATGTCGAAAAACAGATGGTCTTTCTCGGCCGCAATAGCAGGCAGATACTATACATTGAAATCACCACTTTCTCAAGTCCGTCACACTCGATGCGACGGCTTTCAATCATCGTAGGTGAAGGAGATCTGTGTATGTCACTGCAATATTTTGTTATCCAACCAGGTCAATCAGTAACGTTCAGTTTCAATAACAGAAAATAGTCTGTATTCGAATTTCCCATATCCGGAGCCATGAATAAATGACATGGACAAGTTTCTGAATATAACGTCCAGGAATCCGAGAACCTCAAGGGGAACAAGGAAGGCCCGGGCAGGTGGCTTACAGTTTTAAATTTTTTGGATGGTGTAAAAACGAAAACTCTGAATTTTCTTTGTTTTTATTTATGTCTTCTTTTCCTTTTCTACTAATAATATTAGAGTTTTAAATACTGAAATATTCCCTTTTTATATAAAAAAAAAATAGTGCTTTGTGACCCTTTTATTAGAGTGGTTGGTTATCTATAAGCGTCCAGGAGTGTGTATTTTGTCATCGTGTGTATGCACCACTATATATAATGGCGGAAGGTGTCGGACAAATGTAGCTCGGTCTCTCCAAAACAAGTAAAAAGGCCCGCCATAGTTTAAACATATGTGTATCTATCATTAAATATGTTTACATATTGTGTTGATTCTGATGATCGAACCACGTTGGTGTAAATCTATGTAAATGTGTACATGTATGTGTATAGTAAATTCTGACTTTTAGTCTTGAGCTGCACGGACTTCACACGGGGTTGGCCAAGACAATATACTTGAACCAATCTTGTTTGGTGTTTCTGAAATCTAAATCTGATCGTTGACTCTGTGTTTGAGAGATTCTATTTTGTTTATGTGGATTATTCTGTGTTCTTGGTGACCTAATCGTAAGTTGACTTTTAATAGTTTCATTTTTATTCCTGTCTGTTACTGTTAGCATTTTCAATATAGACAAACTGTTTAAAAGATCCTCGCTTTTTTCAAGCTCTTCTAGTTCCTCTAGTCCACCAGAATCTAGTCTAAAACGGTTAAAGAAGGCAAGTGAATCTGGCACAGAAGAGGTACTTATGGTCCCTGAACTAATCAACAAACATGTTATAACGATGCCATAATTTCAAAAATAGCAAATGCTGTAGCTTCCCTGGTTTCGCAAAAACTTGTCGAACGAGTGGCGGAACTTGAAAATGCATTTAAAGAACTAGAGGGTAAAGTTACTGAGAAGAATGAAGAAATTATTAAGTTAAATAACAAGGTAGATGATCTTGAACAGTATGTTAGACGGGAGGGTGTTAGAATATCGGGGATAAATGAAGCAGATCAGGAATCAACAGATGATATTGTTGTAGATGTTGGTACAATTCTTGATGTTGAAATATCTAAATTTGATATAAATAGAAGTCAGAGTTGGACCGCCCGATCGCTACGATAAATTTGATAATCCCAGACCTATCCTTGTTCGCTTCAAATTCTACTCTACAAAACGTGATTTTATTATAAACGCTAAAAAGCTTAAAAATCTAAAACGGGACGACTTGCCTCCTCATCTAAATAAGCATAGAATTTCCAACGAAGATCTTACCCGTGTTAGGGTCAAGCTAGCGTTCGAAGCAAGAAAAATGGCCAAGGAGAAGAAAACAAACTCCACATGGACATGTGATGGAAACATCTTCCTAAAACTTAGAGACGATAATATCAAAGTTATAAAAACTAAAAGGGAGTTAGAAAGTGTACTTGATAGCACAAGACTAAAAATATTGATCCGCTCACAGACGCTACAAACAGAATGTGAGGGATCCATGATTGTTGATGGAGACAAATCAATTAATTAAACTTTATACACTGCTCTTCATATTTGAACTATAACTAACATGTAAAACTTAGTCATTCGAGCCTAAACCTAGTCTCTCCCTTTAAATTTAAAATTAAATTTGTTCTTTGACGACCATGATAAATCGGACTTTCCTGTAAAAACGAACATGCCTTATGTTCACAATTATAATCACTTTAATTTAATCAAACGTGGATTCGTTTCATAACGATAATCACTTTAAACTGATTAGACAAAAACGGTGAAATATTGTCGACAAAGATGGTTGTCGTAAAGCGAACAACTATAATTATCGTATCTGTTTTATCGATGTATATAAGAAAGAAACGTCCCTTTAAAAATCTACAATCCCAATGTGACTAAATATAGGTCACATACAGGTCAGTCCGACATCTGAGAGAGAGAAATGGGGTTTAACGTCCACTCGAAAAAACTAGTTCATTTCGGGACTAACATATGGTTTAATTTTATTTCAATAATTCGCTTGCACGTAGGGGTCTACTAGCAGTGGGAGGAAACCGGAGGACCTGGAGAAAACCCACGAGGTTGGACAGGCGACCCTACTCCTTGTCGCGTACAACCGGGGATTCGAAACCACGCCAGTTGACTCAATGACAGGCTTTATGATACAGCGCGAACGTGCTTTTTTCTTTTTCCTTGTAAAATGTTTATTCACAGAAAGTATATTCATTATAATATTTACAACATTTTATAACATTCTATTCACTTTACATCTATTCACAGTGAAAAATACTAAGTTATGTATATACAGGCAAATCTAATTTACAGTAACAGTAATGTACAGTGTACAATAAGAACAAATATTTTTTGTTATTTATAATATGTATAGAATGAGAGACAAGTATGTATAAAAGAGTAAAAAGAATAAATAAAATATATTATGTACAATTAAAATCTATGCCTGTCATATACACAATTATAGAAATAGATAATTACAACGTTTTAGGTGTGGCTAGTATCAATGACAATATATGTTTTCGATTACTAATTATAATTCTAAATGCTACAATTATTACATTATTTGGTGACTTTAAACATAAATGAAAACTATTATGAGTAAAAGAGATGAATTTAGTTAAGGATTTACAAATAATTTCTTAAAAACAGGTTAACAATATGATTTCTAGTATAAAGGTTTTTGTGTGTTAGATACACAGTGTCGAACAGAAAAATAAGCTTTAAAATTAAAATATAGTCTTTAAAGTGATAGGAATTAACATATTTGGTGACTTTAAATGATAATAAAGATATTATAGACAAGAAAAATGTTTATACTTAAATAATTGTTAAGAAATTCTGATGAAAAGGTTTGCAATAGCAAATTCCCATGTTAAATTTTTTGGAGGGCTGGATGAACAAGTTTACTATGGGGAATATAGGTAACTTTGAACTGGATAATAAAGGCTTGTGATGCTGACACAGATTGAGTGTTTATGTCTGGATGACGGGTTGTAAAGTGGGTCACAATAATAGTAAACTTGTATCATGATATTATATTTATAATTCAAATAACATGTATATTTTTAAAACAATTGGGTAAAATAGACAAATAAAAAGTTATATATGATTAGAAAGTTACGGAGAAAATGCTTCAAACAGTTTTATTACATGTTGTAGTTTAAAGAGTTCTGGATGTACTAGTCTACAGAGATTTATGCGGTAGCATTATAGCTGGATAAAAGACTGTTGAGTATTTATGCAACTAGGTTACACTCCGCGCAGACGGTGAAGATTCGTCTGCTACTAAAGGTGGCTTGTGGACTGAATTAGTCAGTTGTAAATACATCAGGTTATACATAATTTAACTTCATTATTTTCTATATATACAAGATTTGGTGTACATATTAAATCATTAAATTTCTGTTCTTTTAAATAAACATATAGGTATTGAAAATGATGTTGTAACATTGTTATAAAAAGTTTGAAAACATTTACAATTTTATCAGTCTTTAGAAACATATTTCTGCGTTTAATTATAGCTAGTCTGGCAAAAGATAGTAGTAGAATTAAAATATTATTCTTTTTATTACCCTTGATAGATTGGACACCAAACAACAATATTTTATTAAAATAGACAGAGCTAAATCCTTCAGGGTAGAAATTAATTAATATAGATTTTAGATTCTTAATAAATTCTGAAATTTTTGGACAATTAAGGAGTAAATGCTGCATATTCTCTATATCACTTAAACAGAGACAACACAGAGGACTATCAATAGTTTTATACTTGAAGAGTTTCTCATTTGTATATATAATGTTATGGGCTATTTTAAAATCATTATCTATACATTCATTGCTTTTTAAGTAATAACCTATGGATTTCCATACATTTTTCCAATCAATATCGTAATTAAGCTGATTCCAAAAATTTATACTAGTGGGTTCTTTATAAAATTTCTTTCTTAAAACATTATAAAAGTGCTTAGATGTACAATTTGTAATTGGTACATAATCATCATTAGTTTGTATATGAAGAATAATATGCTTATCAATCACATGACTCTCTTTATTAATCATGACAAGCCAGTCATTTGGTAGGCATGAACATATGGTTTTATAATATTTTTCAATCTTAACAATATCAACATATGCGCGAACGTGCTAACCATTCGGCCATCCAACCCCCCGTCCGACATCTGACTACGTGCTGTGTCAACTTCGACTTAAAGGGAACCTTCCTCAAAAATATAAGTCTAATTTACGAAATATTTATTTACACCTTCTCCGCAGATTTTAATTATAACTAGAGTGTATATGCATATCTTGTATTGAATATATCCGACAATTTAAACCAAGACTGATACACGTTCACGCAAAATGTTAAACCTAATTAACTGGGCCGAAAATTTTCACTTGTTACTATCAATTAAATTGATAACCAATCCAAGCGATTACTTGTAAATATGTATATATTCAGTTCTTTTCTATTATCAATTACTATACAGATATACAATCGCTGTTTATATGTTTATGTATCTTCCCTACATAAGTGTACATATTGTTTGCTTTTTAATACCATTGATTACGTACATGGGATGATTGTTCAAACTACAATCAATTTATGTTACCCTATAGTAACTATGTACATATAATACATACAAACACTTTAGCTAACATCCGGACTATCTTTCGATACTTAGTATACGTTTTATGTATAAAATGATACTCAACCTACAACTATTTCTCGACTGCGCACTTTTCACAATTATTATAACCTTAATATTACTGTCCGGCGATGTACATCCAAACCCAGGACCTCAAGCTATTATCAGAAACTCAGATGACCATGGCTCTAAAATTGGTAAGTTCGATAAACTGAAAGTCTTACATTTGAACGTCAGAAGTTTGGAAAATAAACCCGATCAGATAAGTGCAGAATTTAGGGATATCGAAGTTCTTACCTTCTCTGAAATGTGGCTGAATGATAACTCTAATTCAAGCACGTCCATAGAAGGTTTTCATCCACCTAGCACATGTAATAGAAATAATGCTATTGGCGGCGGAGTTGCAATCTTTGTCAAAGACACACTTTATTACAAGCCACGCCCGGACTTAGCAACACCCGGTCTTGAATGTGTCTGGGTAGAAATAAAAGATTATAATAAGTAGACCTTTTTAATTGGGTCCTTCTATATATAGAAAACCAAATTCGCAGGTTTCATATTGGAACCTAATTGAAGAGAATATTAATTTGGTGAAGGATGAAAACAAAAATATCATTATACTTGGGGACTTTAATTATAATCTCCTAAACATCAACTCGGTAAAATTCATGATATCTTAAAGGAGCTAAATCGCTAATATTTGGGACCTAGAAATCGACCCAAATGGGTAGCAACGCATATAATAGTTATATACATGTATAAGGTATACCCACAAAAAGTCATAGCGATGGAGAAACTTTCTCAAGTGTACTAAACTATAGGAAACGAATCAGTTCGTTATGGCGTTCATCACTTCCGATTCGGAAGACATGTATTACTCAGTCAAAAACACACTTTTATGGATAACAATTACTATTGTTTTTCGTCCCATCCGACATCAATATGGAGATGTGGCTGTCAACCTTATTATTCAAATAAGTAAATGTGAGGATAAGTTTATACGTGCAAGCAACAGTGTGACCTTCTTAATGAGATGTAGAAATAGTAACTTGCATTCCATTGGATAGTTCGCACTGATGTTTGTATTTATATTCATATCTTTCTCATTTTTATCTATTTGTATATATGCTTGATAACGACTTGTGAAACCTTGTTGAAACGTCGCAGTGAAATAAACCATAGTAATTGTTATCCATAAAAGTGTGTTTTTGATTATGTTCCAATTACTAAATGCCATTCAAAGAATAGAATGTTTAACCAGGTTTATCACCCAATAATACATTCTACAGTAGATATCATATCATTACCGTGACTAAGTTCGATTATGAGAATTTCCTGCTTAGGAGCGATAAGCAATTTGATTGGTCAAATTGAGGTAGAATGTTTAAACTTGATGTAGATGTTCATTACGCGAATGTCTTGACTGAGTTCAGTGATTAACATTTCAATCGAAAGCTAAGCAGAGCTAAGCAATTTCATTGGTCGATGCTTTGGGACAAGATAACTTTGATTCTATCTGATAGAGAGTGGTGAAATTTAGTGTATAGTTGATAATCAGTTTGATTGCTTGATACTTTGAAAAAAAAAATAAATGTGCGATTAATTAATGTGTGTCATCTATTTATTTTGGGATTTCGACGGCGGCATCAGCTTCACTGTTGGCTTGTTTTAATAGAGGTTGGAAATGCCATTTGTAGTTTGACTGAAGGATTAAGCCGAGATGTTTATGTTCATTGACTTCTTCTTTTATAGAAATTTGATCAAATCTAAGACGGGGCTTCTCTTGTTAGTTAGATCCAGGGTTAAAGGAAATCAGCCATGTTTTTTTTTTATGTTTTTTTTTTTGGGGGGGCGGGGGGTCACGGTGACTAAGTGGGTAAGGAGCTGGCTCGCTAGCCTGGAGGTCGGGTGTTCGATCCCTGCATTGGCCGAGAAAGTTCATCAAGATTTTCCGGCGTGGTTCTCCCTTGTCAGTGATACAGGACAGAGGGGCTGACAAGGACAGCTATCTAGTCGTTCGGATGGGACGAAAAACCGAGGTCCCGTTTACACATTGGCGTGCACGTAAAAGATCCCTGGCAGTTGGAATTCGATATAAGAGTAGGCCGTAGTGCCGCTGTCCGGGCAAAATTTCCCTCATAGCACACTGTATGGCGTATGCCCGTCTTCATTAGCCCAGTTCGGAGCAAAACAGTAGGCCGTTAAACCCCATTTCATTTCATCAACCATGTTTTAGCCCATCTAATTAGTTTTTCCAGGCCAATATATGGTATCGGCATTAGCAGTTGGATCATCAATTTTTAGATATAGTGTAGTGCGGTCAGCAAATACGCGAAGTTTTGAACTTATATTATTTATGATATCATGTATGTAGATTAGAAATAGGAGGGGCCGAGAACAGAGCATGTAGTGACTGGCAACGGTAGTTGTTTTCCCTATAACGATCAAAGAAGCTTGCTGCCAGTGCTCACATTCTGATGAGGTTCGTGCTTAATATTCTGAACATTTTGCAAAACACTTCATGCGGTTAGTAAAACTAGTGTAGCTTAGTTTTTGGCTACCTGTTTCTTTAGTCTGGCGGACACGCCCCACCGCCTAAAATGCCTGACAGTGGGCATTCTCAATACATTTTGATATGCTTAACATTATGCAACAAGTTTTACGTGGTTAAAAAACGATCTAGTCTAGCTTAGTTTTTGGATCCAATTCTTTTGCCCCTCTTGACCATACCCACTACATAGGGCTGCGGCAGACGTTCATATCCTGTGACATTGATCCATAGGGAACCTAGTGACACATAGAAATTGGTTAGCTTTTCAGCTAGGTTGAACCACCCGGGCTCCTGGCCAACAAAAACCCATGAGAAATTATATCTATAACATTA
The DNA here is from genome assembly GCF_932274485.2 of Patella vulgata. Taxonomy (NCBI): domain Eukaryota; kingdom Metazoa; phylum Mollusca; class Gastropoda; family Patellidae; genus Patella; species Patella vulgata. Next base: position 71,190,826 of record NC_065883.2, on the reverse strand, counting down.
ATATACCGTAAGTCAATAAATACAGGTAAAACAATTAAATTTATAACCACGTGTATCTAATATATCTATTCTAGTCATACAATTTCGTCTTCATAAGCCCAGTCGGCGCAGAAAAGTAGGACGTTAAACCCCATTTCATTTTATACTATATTTAAAGTCAATCGGGGGGGGGGGGGGGCAATGGTTAACACGTGCGCGCTGTATCATACGGTATGTTATTGAGTCAACTGGCGAGGTTTCGTTTTCGATTTAAAGTCAATCGGGGGGAGGGGGGGGCAATGGTTAACACGCGCGCGCTGTATCACACGGTATGTCATTGAGTCAACTGGCGGGGTTCAATTTTATTTCCATAATTCGCTTGCGCTTAGGGGTCTTTAGCTGTGGGAGGAAACCGGAGAGCGGGAGAAAACCCACGAGGTTGGACAGGCGACCCTACTCCTTATCAAGTACAACCGGGGTATCAAAACTCCGCCAGTTGACTCAATGACAGACCGTATGATACAGCGCGCGCGTGCTAACCATTCAGCCATCCAACCCCCGGCAATAACTACAGATAAAACAATTAATTATATTGCCTTATTGTTGTTTATATATAATTATTATTCTGATAAGATTACATCTTAAAAACATTACACACTGTTTAATACTGTCTCTATTCTTTATCAAGCAATGATAAAATATAAAATATGATGATCCCAGTCGAAATTTTACAGTTTCTAATAGGCAGTAATTTATATTCCATATAATAAGTGTTCCGCGTATAGTATTGATTAGAATATGGTGATATTGTTGTGTTCACAAGAAAATATTCGTGGACGATGGACGGCCGTATAAAAGAGGATTACGTTTATTTGGTTCTTGTAAGCGATATAATGTCGCTGTAAGCGATATTAAATTTTCATAAAGCTTATCTTACCCACGTGATCATAAATTTAACCCACATTAGCAAGGTTTTCGTGGCATTAATTCTCGCTTGGGATAAATCGATGCAATTTTTTAAAGTAATACTATTTGAATTAATAATATCAGTTCTAACGTTTATGGATTACTTGGATCATTTAAGGTGTTCCTTTGGATTAAGTTTGTATCATGAATTCTCAAACAAAGGTAAGCAGTTATACATGATAAAGTGTGCTATATAACAATTTCAAATATGGCCGTTGTACTTGTAGTCTTTCCGGTAGGACTTAATCTATTTCAGCATACCACTATCGAGTCTACAGGATACTCTAATACACTTTAATATAAAAGTATCTGCACTTTCTCTGGGAAACTTTCCGATGTAAGATGTAACCATATAAAAACTACAGTATGTGTTTTACAGCTTCTACAATTCTGTCTGTAAACGAGGGGTGGAGTACCCTAGATACTAAATGGAATATGAATACGTCCTCATCTACCCGTCTTTATCCGTCCAAATTATCTAAATTGATTTAAGAATGACAAAAATAGTATGTATAGTCTTTTCTAACTTATACTAAATATAGAAACACAAAATATAGGATGTATAGCTAGGCATGACAGGTGAAAGGGGACACGGCCCTATAAACAAAATATATAGGCCGTACAACCAGTACTAAACTATATATAGAAACACAACCTTTGACACAAAATATGAGAAGAGCAGTCAGTCATAACTATTTAACCGCTTTTTATCGATTGTCATGGTTTACTGAAAATAAATCGATAAAAAGCGGTTAAATATTTATCAAATATATGAAATTGTGGTTATCTCACCTAAATTAGACTTATTAGCTTTACAATACAATTCAATTTTACAAATGAAATAAATTGGGGTTTAGCGTACTATTTTTCTGCACCGATTGGACAAATGAAAACGGGACAATTGTACAACAATAAGGCATATATATATATATTACATTGACCAACAATAATTTATCTACATACACTATACTAATAGTTGTCAATGTGTATATAATAATGGAATGAGCTAAATATGAAAGATATATTTTTCAAGCACAGTTAGGTCATCAAATCCGATCCCAGAGAGTGTAATATTTCTAATGACCTATATTGTAGATTGTAATCGGTGCTTCGACTGTCTTGTGGAACCAACACATTTTCATGATAGATTGGCTGATATATTTAACAAATATTAACAAATAGTAGGATAAATCCACAAGCTCAAAAATTCTATTAAATTATAATATAGATTTAAAACTCTCTTGGCTGAATAGAGTTTAACGCCTATTTAACATACAACAGAACCAATTTACCACATTCACAATGTTCGTCGGATTATTCTTGCCACAGATACAAACGATGTATTCCGAATTCTTGAATGTTCCAATTCAACACGGCGAGTAACAGAAAACTCACGGATCGTAACAGAAAATGATCGAACTTGTATTGGGTTAATTACCATCTGACAGTTGTTTCCGGTGGGCATCTGGCTCTCCTGGCAACCGGAATAATTTTCAGGAATTGCCATATTGTCTGTAAATATAATAAAACAAAACTTACAAATTGAAGATGGGGGTAAAACACTGTATTTATTTGTAACCGTGAGATGAGATTAGCTAATTGACTTTAGTTTTAAACGGTACAAAATCCCCGCATTATAGGTGCACCTAGGAAGTAATCCGGGGCGGACGGCTGCGCTCTCTTGTTACCCTCATCGGTTTTTATGCTGAAACAAAATGAAAGGGGTTTAAAGTCCTGCTCCGACTGCGCTTATGAAAACGGACGTACGCCATACAGTGTGCTATGGGGGAGAGTTTGACCAGACAATGGCACTATATCGAATTCCAACTGCCAGGGTATTTTTTTACCTGCACGCCAATGTGTACACGGGACCTTCGTTTTTTTTGTCGTTCAATCCGAACGACTGTACGCTGTGAAAAATAAAACCTCGCGACGAATTACCCGTTAAAACAAACCCCTCGGCCTACTGACTTGATTCATCAGCAGCGTTTAACTTTTTCCAACAAATTCCTGAGCAATAAAAGAATACAAAGGTTATACTTACTAAAGTAAAAGTAAAGTTCTGGTAATGATATTATACTTTACACGTTCAAAACACGACACTATGATATCGGTAACACTTGTAACAGTGTCCTCTACCCCCCCTCCGCTCCCCCCGAACTCCGGTACCTATAGGTCTCCGTAATTGAACCAATAAGACGCAGGGCTCGTTTTTTTGTGCTTACCTTATAGTATAGACAAATTTCTGAATCACCTCACAGAAGATAAGGTAAAAGTTTAACAATTTGTATCCACAAATTAGTATTGTATCACTCGCATCCACAAATTAGTATTGTATCACTCGCATCCAAACAGTATACTATCAATTCCCTGAAAGTCAAATGTAAAAAGAATGTGTTACGGATTTTATATCGTTTTTTTTTTGGTCAATTAAATTGTATGCTTTCAATTTATATTATCATTGAAAACACAAATCAATGGTCAGCTGTCTTTTGTCAAGAATGTGAGTACTGTATTAGTATGCTGGTTGAAAATACGATGGTATATGTTTTGTGTGGTTATGATAAATAACTAGTCAATTTACTGTTTAGATCCCAACCATTTTCGAAACATATTAACATTTTATACATTAATAACTATTACAATGGATCCGTCTGTAATGGCTGATTCTCAAACAACAAAATAATAATTTTTAAAAAACGGATAGAATGGAATAAGAAGACGTAAACGACTGTTGTTCAATTTGGACTGCTCATGTATTGATCAGATATTACAATCATTGTTTTAATAATTAAATATACATTCATATTACATTAATGTGATTTTAGATCAGTTTCACCTATTCTAAGATTTCAAAGTTATAGGAGAACATACATTTCCTAATTACCCACAGCTTTTCAGATTTGACCCATTCAGTCACGTGTATACGCGCCTTTGTCCATTTGCAAATTAATATGTATATCCACTGTTTAAGGAGATGTTAATGCTAAATCGTTTACACTACCAACACGGAAATATAGCTAAGGCTATATCAAACGACATGATATTAAAGGCTCAATACCACTCTTGTAGTAACTGAATAATATGTCCCAATCGTTATTCTGGTCAACAAATTATACTATTTTACAATATTCCAATTAATTGATGATACAAATTTCATCTTAAGCACCTAATTTAAAAAAATTGGAAAAATTCAACTCTAAATGATTTGAAAAGCCTGACGTAAAGCTTTTCAAATGTGACTTGGATTTAAAAATATTTTTGAAACCTCTTGACAAGTAAAATAGGATTTAATGGATAATGTACACAACAGGTAGGACACTAACACATCTAGTACTTAGAATAAGGCTATTTTTTATTTTCTGGAGCTGTCAAGCCAGCAAGAGTGTTATCGTCCCTTTAAAGGAAATAGGTTTAAAGACCCCCTTTCTTAACCAACCGGGATAATTAAGACGGACAGTGTGTGACTTCGAAACAGTTATAAAATAAACGAATATATACCATTTCACAACAAAACATTGCAAGCAACCTCGTGTGAATCCAAATACAAAACCTGTTGACACTATCTACATCTTCAAATATATTCCAAGGCGAAAATAAAATTTCACTGAGAATATAAAACTATAATATAATCCGATATAAAACTATAATAATAATCCATAGAAGAGTCCTGTTCTTTACGTCAGCTAGAGCACGACTATTTCAGTATAAAAATGTCTGAATTAGTTGTATTTTACGTCCGCTGCCACCGAGGTGATATCGCAGACAAGCAATATAAAAACGCACCAACACGGGTGCGACGATTTACCCAATTCTACTGTATTTTATATATATCTTACCACTACACTCCAAGAAACGTATATATGCTTGTAACTGACTGTCTATGCATAATATGTCCACTGTAAACGTAAGATAACTATAAATATTTGGTGAGAGAGTATATAGGTTTTTTCCTGTGCAATCCAATTCAGTTTATTGAATACAATATTGTTTAAACTAGAACACCAGACTATGAACTCTGTAACACAATTAAACACCCTGTTTCACTATACTTGCTTTTCCCGCGGTTGAATAATTCTTCCCTCTATATTTCACACTTTGCGCTTATATATTTCACACCTTATACCACATGTGACGTAATATTTATACTTAGTAAGAACTTTATATATTTTTTTTCTTTTTTGTCCCCCGCCTTTCGAAGAAAGCAGGGGACTATTAAAATGGGTTCGTCCGTCTGTCTGTCCGTCTGTCCGTCCGTCTGTCTGTCCGTCACACTTTTTGGGACACAATAACTCTCTTCCTAATTGAGCTAGAATGTTCAAACTTGGTGTATGTGTTTATTAGGTCAATGCCTTGATGGAGTTCGAAGATGAGCATTTTCCGCTTAGGGTAAGCAGAGATAAGCAATTTGATTGGTTGATGCTTTGGGACACGATAACTCTCTTCCTAATTGGGCTAGAATGTTCAAACTTGGTGTATGTGTTGATTAGGTCAATGCCTTGATGGAGTTCGAAGATGAGCATTTTCCGCTTAGGGTAAGCAGAGATAAGCAATTTGATTGGTTGATGCTTTGGGACACGATAACTTTTAATTGAGCTAGAATGTTCAAACTTGGTGTATGTGTTTATTAGGTCAATGCCTCGATGGAGTTCGAAGATGAGCATTTTCCGCTTAGGGTAAGCAGAGATAAGCAATTTGATTGGTTGATACTTTGGGGCACGATAACTCTCTTCCTAATTGAGCTAGAATGTTCAAACTTGGTGTATGTGTTGATTAGGTCAATGCCTTGATGGAGTTCGAAGATGAGCATTTTCCGCTTAGGGTAAGCAGAGATAAGCAATTTGATTGGTTGATGCTTTGGGACACGATAACTTTAGTTCTAATTAAGTGAGATTGATGAAACTTGGTGTATAGTTTCATGACAGTAATACCTTGACTAAGTTTGATAATGAGCATTTTCTGCTCAGGGTAAGCAGCAATTTGATTGGTTGATACTTTGGGGCACGATAACTCTCTTCCTAATTGAGCTAGAATGTTCAAACTTGGTGTATGTGTTGATTAGGTAAATGCCTTGATGGAGTTCGAAGATGAGCATTTTCCGCTTAGGGTAAGCAGAGATAAGCAATTTGATTGGTTGATGCTTTGGGACACGATAACTTTAGTTCTAATTAAGTGAGATTGATGAAACTTGGTGTATAGTTTCATTACAGTAATACCTTGACTAAGTTTGATAATGAGCATTTTCTGCTCAGGGTAAGCAGAGCGATACGCAATTTGATTGGTCGAGACTTTGGAAAACAATAACTCTCCTACTTTGATTGTTAGACTATAAGTAAAGATATACTGTTTGATTGTTCAATACTTTGTAAAAGATAATTTGTGATAAATTTATATGTGTCCTCTAATTATTTTCCTATTTCGGCGGGGGACATCAGCCTCATTGTTGGCTTGTTCTTTTTTCTTTCTTTCTTTTTTTTTCTTTTCCAATATTTATTAAAATTAAGATACATTACAAAACTATACAATACAATACATAAACAAAAACAAAAACAAAAGATACAACATAAAAACATACAACATTACATATTGATAGTCTACACAACACAACATATAAGTATATTATAAACAGAAATATTTATAAAATCATCATATTATGCAGAAAAAAAAAAGAAAAAAAAAATCATGTACAGTAGGCTGTATATTATAAATTCATTTCCAATATTCGTGTCCAATTACTTCTAATCTCGTTATGAATGTTATTTTCTATATTAGCTATGTGTTTTATAAAGGATAGATACTTCTAATCTCGTTATGAATGTTATTTTCTATATTAGCTATGTGTTTTATAAAGGATAGATATAGATAGTTATTATTTTGCGGAGTATTATTTTTAATTTTTTCGCTATAGATATAATATTTAGTTAAGAATAATAGATGGTTTGTTATGGTCCACTCTGACCTATTAAGAAATGTGCTTTGGTCAATAAATCCAAAGTGAATATTTTGCCTTTTCAAAACGATTTCTATATCTAATTTATTAATTAGTTTATGAAATTCAGACCAAATTTTACTAGAGTAATAACAGTAGTAGAAAAGATGTTCTATGTTTTTAATTTCCATTTGAGTAAAGTATCGTTAGTATATATTATATTATGTAAATACTTATACTGAAATGTTCTAAGTTTTGTGTCCGGTAAAATTTCATAAATTAATTTAAAATATTTATAAAAATCATCGATAGTGATGACCTCATTTAAAGACGTCTGCCATTTTGAAATCGATGTTGGGTTAGTAAGTTTTTCTAGGATTAATTTATTGTACACATCTTTAGATTTAATTTTACAGATTGAGTTTTTGTATATTATGTTTAATATTTTATTAAGATAGTCACAGATTGATGTCGGGCTAGGATTATAGATACAAGTGGAAAGGTTTAATAGCTTTCCTACTTTCGACTTGATACCTTGAAAAGTTAATTTATTTTGTTCACTGTTATAGTTATCAGTATTTAAATCTTTTACATATACAATATTATCATTTAATAGATTTGAATTATATATTAGCTTGTTGTTTATTATTATATTTTTATTATTCCAAATAAGTTGGTCTTCAAGATTATCAATAGTATCAACGTGGCTTGTAAATACATCTTCCCAATTTTGATAGAGATTTTTATAGAATGTTGGTAGTTGTATTAGTGTCGATTTATAGTTACACATTGGCAATATATGTCCACCGTACTCTTTTAGCATAAGGTTGTATAGTATTTTCCAAGGTTGTTCTGCTTTATCATCTACAATTTTCTTTATCCAAAATATACATTGCGCCTTTAACATTGATTCAATATCAATCATTTTAAGTCCACCTTTTTCATAGTTTTGAATTAATACATTTCGTTTAATTTTATCATTTCCATCCCAGATAAATTTGTATACTATTCTGTTAAATTCTTTAGTTAAGTTAACAGGAATTGGTAGTGATAATGAAGGATATAAAAGTTTTGGAACGGCAAATGTTTTTACAATCTGTATTTTTCCCATTAATGATAGACATCGATTGTTCCATTTACTTAAGGTTTGCTCGATTTCTTGATATTTATCGTTGAAGTTTAATTTAAATGATATATTTTCATCACAGGAAAAGTATATTCCTAATCTTTTGATGTAATTTGTACATATTTTAATTCCGAGAGATTTGATTTCTTCATCATTATTAAAGTTTTTATAATTTAGATTATATATTTCAGTTTTTGTTAAGTTGATTTCTAAACCTGAAATTTTATAAAATAGTTTTAAGACCTCAAGTAGATGTCTTGCAGATTTATAATCTCTTAAAAATACTGTCACATCATCAGCAAAGGCTGTAACCTTAATATTTTGTTTTCCAAATTGTATTCCAAATATATACTATTCAAAAAAAGTAGGGGATATTTGATTTTGGGGGCATAATACTAAAATATGCAAATGACTACGAAAAAAGTCACTATAGAACCTAACAGAAGAAACATTTCCAGTTACATGTGACGCCCAAACGCACCAATAGCTACCGCATGGAATGCAGGTGATGCTTGGGATCATCATGGGGGTCCAACCCAAGATTTGCACGACTCTGACTTTGAATGTTAGTCATTGTGGCATTGAATTCCAGGGTGGAAACATCAGTTTAATTGTTTTAGTGACCAGAAAACAAATTTTGATATGCGTCGGCTTACCCAAAATGAAAGGTTACGTGCCCTTGGCATGCTACAGATCGGCACAACACAGGCGGTTGTGGCGCGGACGATGAATGTTTCTCAGTCTGTCATAAGCAGGCTATGGTCCAGATACCGTGATACACAATCTGTACAGGACAAACCACGCTCAGGTCGACAACTCAAGCCCAGGATCGATTTATCCGTACCTTGGCCTTGAGAAATCATGTCATCACAGCAAATCAGATCAGCGCTCGTCTTCAAACAGACACTGGTGTGAGAGTGAGTGGCCAGGCGATTCGGAATCGACTGCATAGGGGTCACCTTCGCGCCCGACGTCCTCGCGTGATCCCTTGTTTGAGAGATCATCACATTCAGGCAAGACGTCGTTGGTGTAGGGATCGTCAACACTGGGATAATCGACGCTGGAGCAATGTGATGTTTTCAGATGAGTCAAGGTTCACTGTTGATTTTTTGGACAGACGTAGGAGGGTGTGGCGTCGTCGAAACGAGCGCTTCCAAGACGTTAACGTCATCAGACATGATCGATTTGGGGGTGGTTCTGTTATGGTGTGGGGAGGCATCACTGTTGCTGGAAGAACGGCTTTACATGTTGTTGCAGGGCGTGTTACAGGCCAGTACTACCGGGACAACATCTTGGCAGTCCATGTTGTGCCGTTCGCACGACGTCATGGCCGCCGTTTCATCTTCCAGGATGATAACGCAAGATGTCACAGGGCCAGGATCGTTACAGGTTACCTCCAACAACAGAACATCACCACATTACCTTGGCCAGCACTGAGTCCCGACCTCTCCCCCATCGAGCATGTCTGGGACATGCTTGGACAGAGGTTACGTCAACGTCAACAACGTCCTGCCAATGTCCAAGAACTTGCTGCTGCGTTGCAACAGGAATGGGACAATCTGGACCAAAATGACCTTAGACGTCTCATTAGGAGTATGCCACGTCGGATCAATGCTTGTTTGGCAAACAGAGGAGGATTTACCCGTTACTGACTTGGTTGTGATGCTGTGGTAACTTTGCTGTTCGACCCCGGGTATCATTTTACCCTTATAATGGTCAGTCTGTGCCTTACTTAGTCTAACGATCATTTGGAATAAATCGATGAATGTGAACTTCATTTCATTTTGTCATTTGTTTCTTTGTCAGTTTCATTAGGTGACTTTAATAACACTTAAAAATCAAATATCCCCTACTTTTTTTGAATAGTATATTTATGTTATGTCTTATCTGATTTAATAGTATTTCAAAGCAAAGATTAAAGATACTTGAACCTAGTGGATCCCCTTGTCTAACACCCCGCTTAACATCAAAATAGTTAGTAGTAAATCCTTTGTTTAAAACTGCACATGTAATATTTTTGTAAAGAGTACTTATCCATCTGACAAAGTTTGATTTAAAACCGAATACCTTTAAAGTTTTAAAAATAAAGTCGTGAGAAATGCTATCAAAAGCTTTACGGAAATCCAATGCCATCAGAAAACCTGTAATTTGTTTCTTTTTAGAGATATGTATTAGGTCATGTATTGCCCTAGTATTTTCTTGAATATGACGACCTTGTATAAAGCCAGTTTGACATGGATGAATTAGTAGCGGTAAATTTTCCCTCAGTCGATTATTTAAGACTTTGCTAATTATTTTTACATCAACGTTAATTAATGTGATTGGTCTCCAGTTATTCAATAGTGCTTTGTCCTTATCTGTTTTTGGTATAAGTTTTATTATTGATTGTTTTTGTGATGAGGACAATGATTCATTTTCAAAGGAACTATCATACTATTTTAAAACATATTTTGCTATGGAAGGCCAGAATGATCTGTAAAATTCGATGGTAATTCCATCATTTCCAGATGATTTGTTGTCTTTGAATGATTCGATCGCCTTTTGACACTCTTCCCTCTCTAAAGTGAAACTATAATTCACACTTTGCGCTTGGACACCTTATACTACACGTGACGTTAACATAAAGCTTCTGCTTTACAAGCTACTAGGGAAATATTTATATGGCATTTAGTAACCACTTTATATATGTAAAACAATCACTGAGTTTATTTCACGCTACATTTAAACAAGTTCCTCTTGTCGTTCTCAAGTAATGACAGTATAATAGCAAGAAATCAAATTATATACAACAAGGAAACAAAAACAATAACTAAAAATCAAATTATATACAACAAGGTAACAAAAACAATAACTAATATGAAAGCTACTAGGGGTGACTTTTCATCGCAAAATAACTTTTATATCACATAGTGAAAATGCTCAAAACATTAGTTCACAATCATTATTTGTTATCAAGCCCTATTGTAAAATGTCATATTTTATTAAAGGACGTTATTAAAAGGGGTGTTGTAACATTTATTGCTAGTATACAATTACACTGGGCCATTGTTTTTTTATGTGGTTAATTATACAGTAAATTTCGCCAAATGTTGATAACCGACCCTGACCCTCCCTCCATACGTTGACGACTAGAATATTCTGGGCGACCTTCGGTTGCACGGATTTTTCTAATGTAGTCGAGCCATCTGCATGCGAATAACATTTAGTTCACCCAGTGGTCGTGATCAGCTGAACCATGCGATAAAGCACGGTCGGGATAGTTCAAAGATGGCTGACAAAACTGATACTTGAGAAGATTTTCTGAAAAATATAATAAAATTGCCGATGCGTTATTTACACCTTGGTCGGTATTATAGGGCCCATGTTAACACCTGAAAGTTAGTGAATGGGCATTGTAGTATAGATGTTACATTTGATTTTTTTCGTCCTTTTTTGATGCATTTGACAGATTAGAATCTTCGTATTCGAATATATATAGGCACATAGGCACACGACAAAAAACTGTACGTGTGAAATGATCTTGGTTGGGTGACATAAATCCAATGAAACATATTTGTAAGCTTGCTTTCACATCGCAGTGTGGAAAATTGACCAGTTTTTAAAAATACATGAGTAAATAGGAGAAAATATAGCAGGCGGAACAACTGACATCTAGGGCCATTTGCATTTGGGTGCTGGTACAGGCTGTAGTCGCGACTATAGTCTACATCCGACGGTCACCCAGGGTGGCCGTGACTATTGTCAATGATGTAAGCGTCTGACAATAAACACGTGGTCAGCAATCTTTGTATAATTTACAATACATTACATGGTGTCAGAAAATCAAACCTGAAAAATAACCGATGTTTCCATCAGACAATTCAGATAAATACCATGTTTACCTGGGACAACCCATTTTACTCCCTTTTGTAATGTGCAACCAGGTCACAAAGCGATGTGATATTATTTTATTTTCTTGTTTTATTTACATTATTGTTTTCATTTCATGTATGAAAGACCAAAGGTCAATAGTGCAAAATGTCATCACAATTTTGAGAATAAACGAGATGAATTCAGGTTATCTTAAGAAATTACTCTAATAATTACAAAAAAATTGACTGTTAGAGGGAATATAAATATGATTGTAATTTACAAAAAACGATTTGATATGGCTGAATGGTTAGCATGTACGCGCTGTATCATAAAGTCTGTCATCGAGTCAACTGTCGTGGTTTCGATTTCTTGTACATGACAAGGAGTAGGGTCGCCTGTCCAACCTCGCGGGTTTTCTCCGGGTCCCCCGGTTTCCTCCCACTGCTAAAGACCCCTCCGCGCAAGCGAATTATTGAAATAAAATTAAACCATATGTTAGTCCAAAAATGACCTAGTTTGTGTCGAGTGGACGTTAAACCCCATCTCTCTCTCTCTCTCTCTCTCTCTCTCTCTCTCTTACAACATAATGTATCTTTAATGGGTAAATCCGGTTTCCTCCCACTGCTAAACACCTCTACGCGCACGCGAATTATTGAAATAAAATTGGACCATGTATAAGTCCCGAAATGACCTAGTTTGTGTCGAGTGGACGTTAAACCCCATTTCACTTTCTCTTCATGGGTAAAATTTCAGCTTTTTTTGCCAAGTAATCCATATTTGTATCATATAAAGTGGTACTAGCTGATGGTGGTCGGAATAACTAAAATTAAACCATATGTTAGTCCCGAAATGACCTAGTTTGTGTCGAGTGGACGTTAAACCCCATCTCTCTCTCTCTCTCTCTCTCTCTCTCTCTCTCTCTCTCTCTCTATATATATATATATATAACTATATATATATATAGTATAAGGTTATAGTTATAGCTACTCTTAGGTGTTAGATGTTCGAAATAAAGATTTTCAGGAAGAAAAAAACTAGGTTTTTGCGAGTACTTTCCACTTTATTAAGCTTCTTCAGGCAATAAGTACTCGCAAAAACCTAGTTTTTTCTTCCTGAAACATCTTTATTTCGAATATATATATATATAATATAGATAGATAGATATAATATTCCAGGTCTGAATTTGATATTAAGTGGTGTAAATAATTAGGTATTTAATATAAATGTCCAAATTATCAATTATCACAGTATGTATATAATGATCTCTTGGAAACAAAAGAAAGCAACTTTATCGCTAAATATAACCCAATTTTGAATGCTAAGGGGTGATTATTTTAATTATGTTTGATATTTAATTAATGTTATTTCGTTTTAATTTTTATATTCCACATAGTCATTGTCCTCTGTTATGACGCAACGTTATTGTAACAGCATAGTAACGCATTAAAATGGCCTGACGATTCGTTTGATAACGATGAACGTACTAGCCAAAATTTAATTTTTAGCGTTTTTTCTCTAATACTTGAATTTTACTTATATATATAAATATACATCTATTTTTTACATTGATCATTGATAACTATTATGTAAACGTATGTACAATATACAAAATGGATATAAGTAAATTATTCAATTAGAATGTTTAGTTAATTAATAATTTAATACGTTTAAATTTACAATAAATACAAATGTACAAAGATATACTTAATAATTTAATATATCGAAGCTTCTTCCAGTGATATTGGCTGATACGTACTACTTTTCATCCATTAAAGTATTCCTGTGACAAAAGGAATGGTAGACAAATTTTGATAGATTGATAATTGTTTCGGGATTTTTAAAGGACATAACATTCACATAGTTCGGGAGGTAATGTTAACAATATATTGGTTTAAATATATGAATTACAAAATTCGTTATAAGCAGTACAAGTAATTACAAAGTAACATTCGTCATTGATGGTATTAATATTGCATGACTTACAAAGTCGTTGTTCGTATGGAATGTGTTTCCATTTACCCTGCAGAATCATAAACATAATTTATTCTAAGTCTACATAGAGATTTTACATATTTTTGGTCGATTTTTAAATTAATTAGGTACATTTCCACCTCTAGAGTTAATTTATAAGTTGAAAAGTATTGCAATCTGCTATTATTTGAATATTACAATGTCATTCTTGTTGTCCAGCATCCTGTAGTCTTTGTTTGAACATATATAAAAAGACTTTGGAATTACCAACTGATTGAGACGGCCAAACATACCCAAATCCGTAGCGAAATAATAAATTTTTTATGTATGATGCCCAATTCTGTCCACCATTATGATCAATATTATTCAATATATTGAAATTGCCACACCATTCATGTACATCATCTGTATTAAGAGAAACTGGGCGTTATATACTATATACTCTGTTAAATGTATCAAATACTGGCTAAAATTATTGACTATCAAGACACCAGATTACGTAAACTGTTTTATAATATTGATCAAAATTTTCAGAAATCCGACATACATTTCGTTTTATGGATTATAGTGTGAAAAAGAAAACTCGGTATTGTCTTTCTGATCTTTTCTTTTCTAATATACGCATTAATCAATCTTTGATATAAAATTCTGTGTCAGTATTTAGCGTTGATTATCTGTTCTTTTCCTTATTTCTAAGCATAACATTCGTCAGGCTTGAGAAAAGTATTTGTTATAATACTTTCCGAATAATACGCCGAGAGGTTTCAATCATATAGGTGCGGGTGTGTGAACCTTCGTCGTCGTGTCTATTATACCACTATATGTAAATATGTAAGTATATGTAGATGTATATAAAAATACATTAATACATAGTCTCTGTCTGGCATATTATACTGTCACTTTGTAAAGTGCTCCTGATCTTCGCCGTGCTCCACTAACAGGTGTGGTATCACATTAACCAGCATGACCCCGTGAACGTTTTAGGCCATCAAATGTAGGTATACTAAGACTATTCTATTTGTGTTTACAACACCATAAATATGACAGCCAATCAAAACTACATTCAGTGACCTCATTTTTATTCTTAAATGAAACAGAATGAGTACAATGTACTTCCTCATAATTTTTTTGATGTGTCTATGCTGTGTGGGGGGGTTGGATGGCTGAATGGTTAGCGTGCGCGCGCTGTATCATACAGTCTGTCATTGAGTCGACTGGCGTGGTATCGAATCCCCGGTTGTACGTGGCAAGGAGTAGGGTCGCCTGTCCAACCTCGTGGGTTTTCTCCGGGTTCTCCGGTTTCCTCCCACTGCTAAAGACCCCTACGCGCAAGCGTATTATGTAAATAAAATTAAACCATATGTTAGTCCCGAAATGACCTAGTTTGTGTCGATTGGACGTTAAACCCCATTTCTCTCTCTATGCTGTGTACATACATGTAACACCATTAATGAAATTCAATTCAGAAAAGGCGAAGCTGAAAACAACACAATAATGGACGAAATTCCTTTTCGTTTTAAATTTACATGGTTTCCAAGCTAGTGACAATTATGAAAATATTATATTTTTCTCCTGGAATGGGGTTAATATATCGGCCATCTTGAGACTCATAGATGTTAGTTTTATTTAAATTTATGGTTACGTGTGCAAAACTAGGTAGAATAATTTTGCCCGGGCAACGACGTTTCCGCAGGTCTCGAGCCGTGAATGTTTCTTTTACGCACACGCCAATGTATATGGACCTACTTACCGTGTCAGCCTCGCAAACACCAACCCTGACAATTGACGATCGTAGGCACAGATTACAATTATATCTTTTGTCAAATATGTGAAATTGAGAAAAAATTATCAATCTCACAAAATCTGTAGTAAATCTTTTAAGGTACCGATCAGTTTGTATCCATTTACTGGCCTTTATTTACAGGTGATGTCTTCAGAAAAGAAAAACATTTAATATTACAACCCAGAATGAATTGTACTTAGACCTTTGTTTAAGACACCTAAAAAACCTGATAACAACATTGTATATAATACAGACTGATAAATGTGTATCCTAAAATAGAACATTATATAAAAAGAAAAATTATTCCCTGGTCGGAATTATTCTTTCCGTATTTTTGGTACAGGACGAAGAGTCGGGATTATGATATGAAGTCAAAGGAACACAAATGTCTAGTGTATCTGCCCAGATCAATAACAGTGTCTGAAATGAAATGAAATGGGGTTTAACGACCTACTGTTCCGTTCCAACTGGGCTAATGAAGACGGACATACGTCATAGAGTACTATGAGGGACATTTTGCTCAGACGGCGGCGATACGACCTACTCTTATATCGAATTCCAACTGCCAAGGGATCTTTTACGTGCACGCCCATGTCTTCACGGGACCTCGGTTGTTCTTCCCATCCGAATGACTAGACAGCTGTCTTTGTCAGGCCCTCCGTCCTGTACCACTAACATGGGAAACCATGATGGAAAATCCCGATGAACTTTCCCGGCCACCAACGTGATCGAGCCCGCGACCTTCAGCGAACCAGCGTCGTACTCGCTTACTCATGGTGTCTACCAAAGATGACGGTATTACGTGAAGTCAGTAGTCGAGAAAATACGATATTTGACAATGATTTCACCCACAGTAACAATAATTCACGGGACCTTTCAATAGTTTGTAACACATACAGGTCACGTTTTCAGGTTAATGATAAATATCCGTTCGTTCGTTTCTGGGGTTTTACGTCCACTTCCACCTAAGGTGATATCGTAGACAAGATAAATATCCGTTCGTTCGTTTCTGGGGTTTTACGTCCACTTCCACCTAAGGTGATATATGGTTACCCATTCTGTCATAGGTTTTAATCAATTTAAAGCAGTGTGGCCTGTTTTCTAATTAAATGCTTATAATTCTTATTTTATTTTGAATAACCCTATTAGTTGGCATGGTGGGTTGAAGGTGTTGTCTCTATTATTTGAAACATATTATATTTTCGGTATTACTGCCTAGTTCTAAGTTAATAATAATTATTAAGTTGTGATTATTAATGTTGGTCTGATTAAGATGTTATATGGGGAAACCCTATTAAGGCTGACCTTTGATCTCTAGCACTGATTATCTGTGAATATCTAACTCAAGGGTCAGTCAATATTATTTGTATTATTTATTGTTATTGTAGGTGCTTTTAATTATTTTAATGGTTTCGTCTGATTATTAATTAAAGATACATTATGGGAGATTCGATAACGAGTTGACAGTTCTCACTATAATAGTTAAAACTAGATAATGTAAAGGCAATTTGCTGCAAATTTCAGTCAAATTGATCCACTATGAACCCAGAAATAAAGAGATCGAAAGTTCCGCATAGCCTCGGTCATCATTACTAAAGTCGGTACTTCAAAAATCATAGTCTCGATTATCCATTTAATCGTTAAATCGAGAAGGACAGTTATGCAGCAAATCGGATCATAATCCAACAAAATTATCTTAAGATAGCGCTGACATCGAGAGTTGATTATCTTCTGGATACGTTAATTAATGTCTAATAGTTTATATAACATTTCAGGCCTAAAGAAAGATCTGCAATAGACAGATTTAGCTCTTGCATAATGCATGTTTAAGTTGGTGAAAGCTACAATATGTATAAATAGGATGACTAGATGGATATTTATCATTAACTTGAAAACGTGACCTGTATGTGTTACGAAACGTCGTTATTAAATAACAGAGAAGTAGTTATATCCGTATATACCTTGTGTTGTGTTTTGTTATGAATAGTTAAACCGTGCTTCTAGGTGTCATTTCAAGAATTAATATAATATATTGACAAGTTAATTGCATATTTCTTGTGTTCCAACAGGTCCATCCTAGATAGTATATAAAAGTACCATTACTGATCACCCCCCCCCCCCCTCCCAAACCCAAATAGAAGGGGAAAGTTTAAGATTAGGATAACCCTACAACAGTATACATAAATGAAGAATGGGGATATTTAAAACTACAGAGAATTAAAATGACAAACAAAAGTATATTAATGTGCATAATATCGTAAATAATGTTAATCCCGAGAGGCGTATTTATTGTAGGGAAGTTATAAATAAAAACAAAACCTATGTCAATAGAAAAGTATGATTAGGTCATCGGCTGTCTTAATATTTATATACTGTAAACTGAGCTTCAAGTGTCCTTTCATCTAATAGGGATGGATATCTAGTCTCTATCATCCAGAAAATTACTTTACGAATATTAGTCTGGATGCGTTGTCAACATTTGAGAAAATATTATGTCATTGGCTAGAGTATCTAGTATTTTAAATTATCATAAACAAAGTCTTCGGGAGGTAACTAGTCCTAAAACAAGATGTCGACGCAACTTGAAATTAATTTAAGAATGACATTTCAGAAAATCCATTTGATTGCATTGCCAGTTAAACATCCAACACTCTTGCCTTTTTATTGTAAAATTTCTCTTTTTATGGGCCATGTTTATGCTTTTTTTTATTTAATTTATCCTAATTCACGATTCATGTTAATTTATATTAATGCAAGAATTATGACATTTATTGCGGAAGGGGTGGAATCCTTACTTGATTTGAGCAAAGATACCGGATAATCAACCACATAAAAAAACAAACTCCCGGTTACGCATGAGCAATATTGACAACGGTCCCAGACCCTCCTCCGTACGTTGAAGACTAGGAGGTTCTGAGTGACCGAGACAAATAGCTACCATATCATTTGTCTTTGTACGCATATCCGCCACATAAGGAGACAAGAGACATATTATGTCTATTTTGAGTTGAAACCACGCGGAGGCCTCCCTTCCGATTCAACCACATATATTCTTGGTTCATTTTTGTTTTAGCACATTTACATATTTCTATTATTTCAGGTATGGGATTACGGTTGAAAGAGTGGAATGATGAACATGATATTATACAAGGACACGGTTGAAAGAGTGGAATGATGAACATGATATTATACAAGGACACGGTTGAAAGAGTGGAATGATGAACATAGATATTATACAAGGACACGGTTGAAAGAGTGGAATGACTAAACTAGACAACAATTACTATGTAAAGGGCACGGTGTGTATTTATTCTTATACATATATGCACAAGGCCCTTGCGTCTTATTATTTAGTGTAGCTGTTCTAAATGCCCCGTTTCATTTATCGTCAGGGAATAAACTTTAATTGAGTCCAGGTACATAGAACGATTACATCAATCATTTGCCTGTCTAGCAGTTACCATCGTAACACATTACAGTGGATTCTAAGACCTTGATTAACTTTTACATCGTGGCTCAGTATATCTTCTTCATATTGCCCTTCATCAGTCTGGTTTTACCAGGAAACATCTCATCGCGGAATTGGGCATTACAACGATGTCTAAACTGAGTAGCATCAAGGTGGTATGAGGTGGGGGTCAAGTAATCTCTCCAAACTGCACACTGGATATCAAACTACGCCTCATTCTGTCAGATCACAGAAAACCCTTTCCCTTAAGTCATACACTAAGCCGGCATAGTTTGTTTGGCGTCACTGCACTCAAGATATTTGCGTGGGATTTATGTCACATGCGATTCAAGTGGCTTGCAAGGCTGCTTAAATTACCCAAGCTATTTAAGTAATCTATCAACAGCAGCATTTATTAAATTGTGGTTAACCGTTCAGTGAATGTTTTGTTTTACGGATTCAGATTATTTCAATCTTGTCGGGAGGTGGAATATCCAAAATGTCTTAACATTCCAGATTGTCGGATCAGGTAAACAGCAGCGACCTTTCTTCCTGATTTGTCCGTTACCAACTCTTCATAGAACTTGAATACATGTGAGGTAATGTACATTTCACACACCTGTCGGAGTACATCCATCTGCACCGGCCACCCCTTCCACAAGAGCAATTAAGCGAATGACAGAATTACAAATATCCACACAGAGCCTCGTCTAAGGATTTGGTCGTGCGCGGCAATGTCGGGCGAATCCCGACCCGCGAGCACCGTAGGTGCAAGCCGCGCGAACACCGCAAGTGAGAGCCCGCGCGGGGGATCTGGGGGGCCCTGCCCCAGAAAATTTTGAAAATTGACTCCCTCAGACTCGATTTCTGAGCACTTAAAATAGTTTCGGAGATTTGATACACTATTAGTTTTGGCATCTTGTTGAACCATGGATTGATTAATACCCTGTAAAATCGAGATCAAAACACTGCTGCGTCTGACCCGCAGACAGAAATATACCCATAAAACAATCAGAAAAACGGTTTTGTAAACCTTAGCACCATGATATAGTATTGGCACATGGGAAAAACCTTGTCAGCGATTTTCAAAATGTATGTATGTTGCCGCCCAGTCTTCAACTTTTGGGCTCAGTTGGCGGCACAGATTGGCCAGTGCGCGGCGGCGGCGCCGCCTTGTCACCATGTTAAAGGAGGCTTTGTATCCACATTTTTTTAATGTCTACGATTCTATTTCCCTGGGTAGTATATTAATCCAAGAATTCTCATCTTAATTTAATTTTTCAGGTCTAGATTTCAAATCTTGATGACTCCAAGGACCGGCTTGAGTCGAAAGACGGTGGCATATAAATGTCATCCCTAATTTCTGTGACACCTTTTGAAATTAAGGGCATATCTTATTTTGTTTGGGTTTTAACTGAAGACCCCAATCGTGCGTTATAGTGGTGATTGAAAAAAAAACATTCTTCCGTATACTGTGAACTCTCGTGTGGAAGATAACATGTTTCGTTCTGTTATCTTGTGTTTATGTTTATAATAAGATAGGATGGGGAGGGGGAGAAAGGTTTGCACATGCGCGTTGCACCTAAGTCTATCTTTGAGTCAAGTGGTGTGGTTTTGATTCATCGGTTGTACGTAAAAAGGAGTAGGGTCGCCTGTTCAGCCTCGTGGGTTTTCTCCGGTTGAACTAAAATTGAACCATATATAGTCTTGCGAATCACAAATTTTTAATCTATTTGATCACGTTTTGTCATTTAAAACTGCTGCATCAACAGATCAAAACGGCCGACGAAAGTGTTCAAAATATAATATTACACCGAAATTACTAACGTATTCTCTTGTTCGATTTATATTGCATTTATATTATCTTTTTTACAGAATGCATTTATGGTAAAAAAAATCTTTCATCAAGAGTCATGTGCTTTTATCACTGACAAGGGGGAACCACGCCGGAAATTCTGGATGAACTTTCTCGGCCTGTTTCTGAGATCCTAATACTCATAGGTATGCCACACGGTTCAATGACCATGTGGGTCGTGATTTGATTTTGATTCAGTCACAATGCGAGTTGACTACATCGTTTGCTCGTACTGCTCAATAGTCACAAACACTGTACGACCTATTAGGTAGAACTTAATAGCCATTAAAAACCCACCCTTTTATTAAAGGATTGCACTATCCAGGTATAATACGAAAGTTTAAAACAACCTTGCCAAAGCCGTTTCGTGTGTTCTCCGTAATTGAACCATTAAGACGCAGGGCTCGGTTTTTGTGCTTACCTCTTAATATAGATACATCTCTGAATCACCTCACAGATGATCTGGTGATAATTTATAACAATTTGTATGTACAAATCAGAATTGTTATTAATTTCCTGAAAGTAAAATGTAAGAAGAATGCATTGTACTTTCGTATCAATTTTATTTGTCAATTAAATTCTTGCTTTCACTTTATATGATCACTGAAAACGTAAATTAATGCTAAACTGTCTTTTGTCAAGAATGTGAGTACTATTAGTATGCTGGTTGGAAATACGATGGTATAGGTTTTGTCGTAAATACCTAGCCAATTTGTTGTTGATATTCCAATGATATTAACATTTATAGATTAATTACGTCACACTTTCTGGTCCCGCGTGGTTCCCTATTTTCAGTGGTGTAGGACGGAGGGCCTGGCAAGGGACAACATATAGTCGTTCGGATGGGGCAAACAACCGAGTCCCCATGTACACAGATCCCTAAATAGTTTGAATTCGATATAAGAGTACACCGCAGGGAAAATTTCCCCTCATAGCACACTGTATGGCACATTGCCGAGTCGGAACAAAACAGTAGGACGTTAAACCTAATTTCATTTTTATGTCACCATAGAGGAAAATGCTGACTGGTTACTTGATGTTGGCTGATAAATCATGACATTACAATAAGCCGTTTAAATTCACTATTAAAAATTATAAAAGAAACATAAGGCTTAGTGTACCTAGCCTTCTATTCCTAAAGGTTTTAAATATCTAACCCCTCATACAAGATATGGGTGGTTTGACGCTTTCGTAATTCGTCACAGAATTTGTATAGCTCAAATAATACATAGATAATGTTTTTTAGTGTTTATTTTGTGTTTTTGAGCGTGACTTGATTATAGTTAGATAAAAGATTGTAGCAAGATTGTCGTTGCGACATTGTTTTCAATTTATAGGCAAGGAATAGAGAAATAAGATGACTTTATATTTCATTAATTAATGTATTTGGCAAATTAATAGTTTCACACATATTCACATATATATTATATATAGTGTGTACTTAAATCAACTTAGGGTATAAATGACATATTGTTATATAAAAAAGAATTATTTAGCCAAAACATGTGTCTATAAAATACCACGAGATATCGCGTGCATGGAAATTTGCCATTGCATCATTTGGCTTAATTTAACCAATCATATCGTTAATTGCACAGGTTCAGGGCCATGATGAAACTTGATTGTGCATGATATCCACAAGTCTTATAAAAGAAATCATAGTAAACTTTTAAGTCAGACTTCCATTACATTCCAGAGAGGTTCCATCTGAGTTCCTAGACAACCGAGAGGCTGGCTAGGGTGGAGAAATGGTTTTAGCTAGTATTGTAATCTGTGATTTTTCTTGTATACATGTATTCGGCTATGCTATATAAAATATAAAAACGAACTGTTGCATTGTTATAACTGAGGAAGACAAGCGTCTTACGAAACCAGTAAGAAGCAAACACACAGCGTGAAGGAGAAGCAAAGGCAGCTAGAGACAAATTCTAGACGATCACACGGCTACAGAAATATGTAGTAAGAAAAGATGCATGGGTAGTAAGAAAAGATGCATGGGTCGTATGTATTATCGCATGGTGCTACATGATGCAGCACATAGTGAAAAGATCGTATCGGTTTTTGGAAGTTCGACAGCAAGAGTAACTAATAATTACTTGTGCTGTGATCTTAAAGCGGGGGGGGGGGTATGTATTACAATAACTCTAGAATTACGGCATCCATTAAACTAACCCTCTCTTGACCCTTCAACTAAGCCGTTCGCAGTTTCAGCTCGTTACTTTAAAAGAACAATTCTGAACTTAGGCTTCTATGGCTTATACTTTAAGATAACCTTGTCGTTAATTCCATGAAATTGATTAAAATATCAATGCTTGTCATTCTTAAGCTAGACTGTCGATAAAGCGCCACAAAAAAAAACAAAAAAAAAACATCCCCAAGCCCACATCCTTGGATATTTAGGACGACACATGTGGTCACAAGGTATGAGGATTGACACTCACTGTGTTATTGGTAATGAACATTAAGGGCGTTGATAGGGGCGGAGCCGGGGCACGCCGCTGAGAGGATTTGTTGGGGGGGGGGGTACCCCAAGAAAATTATCCGTCATTTCCTTGCATCTGTAGCCATTCCAAGAGCTATTTGGCTGATATTTTCGTCTAAGTAAACTTTCGGACATTGTTGAAAAAGAGCCTTACCCGATTCCACAAGATGCTATCATTGATGTCTGTCTATAGTCACACTGTAGGATTAGGGCACCGTCAGCTAAACAACAAGAATTCGTTTGAAAGTGGAAGCATTAATTAGACCAGACTGGTGTGTTTGAGTCGATGGTTTGAGTCATTTGGGATCCCTGCAACGGGTTGGGAACGGACATATTTTGGTCTGAGAAAAGGCATTTTCAGCAGTAAAAAAGGGCACTGTCGAAAATTAGGGGGGGGGGGGGCTTGAGCCCCCCACCCTGGATCCGCCTATGGTTGAATAGTCTAAATCTACATTTTAAAGCTAGCACTCTCATTTTTGCGCTAGACTGTCCATAAAACAACATCCAAATTTTACGATCCTGCTTCGTTGTCCTCCTTCGAGGGAAAGAACCCGCCGCTTTTTCTGTCTAACTTGAAAGTAGTAGTGCTACAGGCCAAGAGTATTCAGTACATTTTCCCAAAACTTGGGTACATTCAGTAAACAACTCATTTAGTACCCTATTAATACTAGTGTAAAAAAACAGATTTTCAGTGATAACGTCACTAAAATTAATTAACTTCAGTACTATTAATAACCCGGTTAAATTTAATCTTTACAGGTTGACAGTATGTTCAATTTTCTACTCATTTTTAGATGACGTTTATGCTGACAAAATAAATCCTTGGGACGAAATACCCCCTTATAACAAACGCCCCGGTCTACGGACTCGAATTTTCGTCCCAACCGAACGACTGTACCTTGTGACAAAATAAAATCTCCCCTTAAAACGAACGACTCGGCCAACGGACTTGATTGATCACCAGGGCATAACGTTTTCCAACAAAAACAGTACTAAAACTATACTTACTAAAGAAAAGTAAAGCTCTGGTAATGATGCTATATTTACAAGTTCAAAACACCACACTACGATATCTGTAACACCCGTAACCACACAAACTTAACATCTGTTAAACACATTGATCTCTCCAACACCTGTATACAGTGCTAGGTCTATAACTAGGAAAATGTGCTAAATTATGGATGTTTGGGTTTGGTCCGGTTCACTGATTTGTATTGCTTGGTATGGTGATCGAAACAACATGTCGGTCTTGAGTAGCATTATTGCCCTATTATAAATTACATAAGCGTTGACAACTATGAACCGGCCATTGGGAGTATCAAATGACAACATTTTAATTTCTAAAATAAAAATCTCATTTTATATAAAGTCTTTGATATCATTTCTGGGAAATCAGTTGTTTAGTCTTCCAAAAACAAAGTTTTATCATGCGGAGCTATTTTTGTACGCCCACATTTTCAAGTGGATGTGTATTGAGTCGCCCCTGTCAGTCAACGGTTTATTTGTGGACACACACTTCCTTTCGATATTGGCATTTTATCCAAAGCTGTTCTAACATATCACCATTCAACCCTTATGATGGTTGAGTTCGAATTTCATGAAAATCTGATCGAAACTGCCCGCTCCTTCGCAAATAGTGTAAAAGTATGTAATACCAAGGTTGTGTACACTGTAGAGGTCACAATTTTTTTTATCCGCTTTTGATCAAAATTAAAATATATGTCTATATTCCACGGAATTTGGTTTCTGTCCATATTCGCACATATCGGTCCGTAACCTCCTAGATTATGGAGCCTGGTTGTACCAAAAATTTCGGGGTTTTTTGCTTGTGAACCTGAAGAAATCACAGTTTATATCCGATTTTAAAAATCGTTTAAATATATCACCGTTACACCCTGGGTTCGAATTTCGTGATAATCGGATCGAAGGTTGGGTCCCTCTAACGATTTGTATCCGATTTGAAAAAAACGTAATATATATGTTTATGTATCAAAGATCTCGGTTTGATGTTCGCGCATATCGGGCCTAACTTCTTGTCTCGTGTCCCCCTATTGTACGAGAAATCGTCTTTATTTTAGCTTGTCCGATTATATGTTCATATCCCAAAGCTCTGAGTTCCTGTCGATACTTCAGACCGTATCTGCCTGGATGATGACCCCATTTTTTTTAGCTTGTTCTTTGTCCATCTCTTGCGAAGTGTGGGCCTCTTTAGCATGGCAACCGCTTTTTTTCAGATATATTTCATATTGAAATTCACACTGTATATCAAAGTAGCTAAGTCTTTAACTCAATATCATCCACAGTCTTCCGGCATTGAAACACGAATTATTTGTCAATTTAAATGAACATTGATGTTGTGATTTTACCGGGAAAAGATAGGCCTATATATGCTTATGATATCCAAATTGTATAGAAGCCTACAACTACCATTCATAATTTATGCTTTTCGCCTCTTCAAAACACGAAAGTCGAAAAGTAGAAGTGACAAAAATGTGAGGCAACAGCACGCTATAAAAGCCAAAATGAACTCGAAAATAGGAAATTACGAAATGTTCATATTTTTGCACCAACATATAATGTTGGATCAAATTTTCTTTTAATGATAATTGTAACACTATCGTTAGTGATAACAGTAGACCAGTTTAGTAAATACAGCATTTATTTACAACGGGAACATATAACAGCTACAGTTACATACATACAACAACAATACGGTACTTAAACTATACAAGAACTAGTCTACGACAGGAACACATCTAACAATCTTGAATCAACCATTCCGCCCCTCTGCCAAGGCAGCGGCTGAACTCGGGGGTGGGGGGGAGCTCTATTCCAAGTCTGACTTGCTGTCAGTAAACGTTGCTTATAAAGCCTCTAACAATTAGCTGAGGTGGACAGAATGGATAATCATATATGGTATTGTTTATTATCAATTATGGTGTTTGTAATTAAACTGCATATTTCTTTAAAAGTCATTGTCAGGTCAAGGTATATATGATACATTCTCTTTGAAGTTCAGTCTAGTGTTACACGCGGATCATGTGTAGCTTGTTAAAGAACATCTTGAATAAAATAGATGTTTATTAAGAACGTGTCTTCAAAGAAGTTGTCGAGAGTTTTAACGTCAATTCAGTTATACAGTTATAGATCAGATTGTCACACCATGTTATTTATTAAAAATAAATAACGAACATAATATAAACGTCAACTTCAGGTATAAATCACTCTGTTACATAATTGATTAGTTCGTAAATAGCATTGTACAATAGGCTCAATAGGCCATTAATATTTCGATATTGAACCCTTTCTATGAAAATAAATATATAATTGGCAAGAGTTATACAACCATAATGTGCTCAACAACCCTTGTTTTACTTATGAATATTAATCTCCCCAGGAAAAAGTTAAAAAATCATTTAATTGGTTAACATCAAATTGGTCAATGTCAAAGTATATGAGTAAAATAGTGTAAGATATTTTATACCCTGGCTTAGACAAGATGCAGTAGATATTACATCTAATTAATAAGCTTATTATTACATTATGTAGTATTTGAATCAAATTTTTTTACTATAATAAATTGTTATTAAATTTGTCTATTTCTATGTTTAATTTGATTAGTTTTTCTTATTCTCTTATTCAATTTGAATTGAAAATCTCATAGAACCTGATTCCAAAACCATCTAGCTTTAGTTTTACATTCTAAATATAGAGCAGTGTAATATGCCACTTATACAATACACCATCTGAATAGTTAATAACTGGGCGATAATTTATTGTCTTTGAGAGGTTGATGACAGGATTCTCTTCAACAAATCTTTGAGGTCACATTCCCAAACTTGAAGAAATCGGGCTGATTTCTAGTTAGTCTTAAGACTGTTTACTTACTAAAGTAATGTACTGTGCGTATACTATGTCCCAGACTCAACCATCCAATCGGAGTTCTTCGATTGTCTAATATACTAAGCAGCAAAAGAAACGTCAGGCTGGTATGTTACTCTGAATAGACGCATTGCATAAAACTTGCCAAATGTTTTTATTGTATATTTGTGACCACATCTCCAACTTTATCTGAGCAATAAGGCTCCTTTCCAAACACATAATTGAACCCAAGAAATGTTCTCAAAAACGCAACCTGACTTCTTAGATGGTAATGTGTTCTCCATTATTTTCTTGTAACTTATGCTGCACGTGCTGTTCACCGGGACCAGCCCTATAAAATGCACCTCCATACCTGGTTGAATCATTCACACTACAACGTCAGCAGCATGCCACGACCCACGACAGTTCAGAAGAACCAAGTGTAGGAATACTAGACGCTGGCCACACTGCCCAAGCCGTTGCCAATCAATTCCAGGTAAATGTTCGGACCATCTATAGGCTTCAGCAACGCTTTCGGGCCACCAACACCACGGTTGATCGCCCCCGAACTGGTAGGCCAAGGGTTACCACAAGGCGACAAGACCGCCATGTCGTGCGACAGCACATGCAGAATCCCTTCACACAGGTATCTGAGACTGCACCTCAGACATTGGGAACGCTTGGAAGATCATTACATATACATTGAGAACATCAATTGCCGTAGAGCTTACCGTTGACCGATCCTCAAACGAACAGTCGACAAACGAGGATAAAATTCACAAGGGAAACGGATGGCAGTCTCCCATTTCTTGATGTCTTAGTGACTAAATCTGACAACAAATTCTCCACTGCTGTTTATAGGAAAACAACTCACACTGATCAATACATTCTCTATAATTCAAATCATTCACATCAAATAAAGAAATCCATCATCACCACTCTAACCCCACCCAACTAGTCAATGGCGTCATCATCACCACCATAGAGAACCAACACAAGCCAAGTACGCCAAATACTGACCACTCCGGTATCAGAATAGCCATCCCGTTTCACAGCAAAATCAAAAGGTTGATGAAACAAAAAGTGTGCATAGACGTTACCATCTCTAGTGGCAGAACCATACAGAATTTACTGCAAGCTAATGGTAGATCAACACAAACCAACCCCCCACAGCCCAAAGGATGTATCTACGAGATAACATGTTCCTGCTCCGAAAAGTATGCAGGGGAAACGAAGCGCCCACTTGATGTACGAATAAAAGAGCACAAGTCACTAGCTTCAACCAATCCCTCAGCCGTAGCAGAGCACATTGTTAACAACGAACATCATACAATCATGCGGGACCAAACAAGAACCCTTGCAGTACATCATCACCAGAAGAAAACCAGGAAACTTCTTGAGGCCATCAATATAAAACGCATTAAGCTCAAGTTAAACCGTGATGTCGGACTATTTATACCAAGGGCTTATGACCAACTTATACATTGATTCTAATACTTTATTTCTATTTCAGCGCTTATCAGGTTTTCACAGTCTAATTACACATCATACATATCTTGACTTTCAGCACTTACCCAACTTTACAGTCTGAGGATATATTTCCCATTTATTGGGTTTAGTTTATTAGAGAAATATATTTACTGTGTCCCTCGTCCAGATTTAAGTCTAATAATAACTTCTTCTCTCATAATTTTCAGAATTAACACAATCCAGTGCTTATCCAGTTTCACAGTCTAGTTATAAACTTTACATATCTTGGTTTGCAGTACTTACCCAGTTTTACAGTCAAAAAATACAGTTCACAATTATTGACCTTTAATACATAGAAATAATAGATTTACGGTTTCTTTCTTCCAGGTTTATAATCTCATAATAGGTTTTATCCTTCAGGACTTCCAGTTTATTGGTTCCCATACTTTTGTCTCTTTTTCAGTGTTTATCCAGTTTTTCACAGTCTAATTATACATTCAACATATCTTCGTTTTCATTACTTAACCAGTTGTTTATAGCCTGGAGATATGTTTCACTATCCTTTATTTTCAGTATATTGAATCAATAAAATTACGGCTTCCCCGTCCATTTTTTACAGTCTACTAACAAGCTTTAAATATCTTCCATGATTTTCTGCTCATTGAATTAATATATCAATATACAGTATTTTATATTTTTATAATTTTATTTTTTAATATATTATTATTTTTCTTTACACCTGCATCAGCGACCACTCTTGTTCACTTATACATACACACTTCTCTTTATATTATTTTTTATCTATAGCTCAGGGTTATTGATTTTCCATTAACATTGTTAATTCACTGATCTTTATAAATATAGCGTTCACCTCCTTTTAATCCCTGTAAGAGATTTCTGTTGTGTAGGTTTAGTTCCTAATGGCCCCCAATCAAAGGCGTTAAGATTTAATTGCATTTGATTATTATCTTTGTTGCATATTCTGTATATATTTGCCCACAATTCACATATTTGTATCATTTGCTTGATAAAGACGAGGGTATCCTCGTCGAAACGTCGCTTAGTATCAAACTCAGTAATTGTGTATCCATAAAATTGTACCTTGTCCTATAGAATCAATAGCAGGAAATTAGTTGTTTTTTGTCGCTCTCGTGTGTACATGTGTCATACTTATAACTCACATTTTCCTTTTGATGCGAGTGGCTCAACTAGAAGTGTTCACTGTCATGTTCCTTTAACCATCAATACGTCAATATATGAATTAAATATAAATACGTCGTGCTAATCCGCACAGTATTACTTAATTCAGTAAACAACATTTTAATGGGCCTTAATCCACCTTAATTACCCACCATTTATATCTATTTCATATAGCTGACGTATTGACGTATTTCGCCGAACATAATTCATTAGAAATTACAATAATTGTTTTAATAATTGAATATTCATTCATATCCCATTAATATGTGATTTTAGACCAGTTTCGTCCATTTTGAGATTTCAGAGATATAGGAGCACATACATATTCTAACCCAAACACTGTTTAAGGAGATGTGTTTTAATGCTAAATTGTTTATCCTACTGTACACAAATTTTGTACATTGAACAATAAGATAACACTACACACGCGTGGGCGATTTTGACTAGTCACACTTCCTACGGTAGATGTCACGAAGACAGCTATGTAGCCATTCATCTATTGTAGGCCCTCAAAATAATCAATAAAAAAGATCGAGATAAACATCTCCGGTTATATATATTACTTGAGTCTATTTCTTTCAGCCAGATATCTGTAATTCTGTTGAGGCCGTTGAATATGAAAGATTTTTTTCTAAAACCAGATTGAAATTCATAAAATAGTTTGTATTTTTCAAAATATTCTCTAATTTGAGAACCAATGAGTTTTTTCAAATATATTTGATATTGTGGATAAGACAGAAATGGATCTATAAGTATGGTAGATTATTGTCTTCCTTCCTGTGCATTGGGATATGTTTAGCAAATTTTAATTGTTCTGGGAAACTATTTTTTGTTATGCATAAATTTATTATATTACAAGTTAATGATTTACAAATATAGTCTGTCGACATCCTGAGGAGTTTTGGACCTACAGAGTCAATACCTGTAGCCTTACTTGGATCGATCATATTCAGATATTTGTGTACATCTGCACATGGGATACAATTTATTCATGGTAAATTCTTTGTTAATAGGAATTTTATTTTGAACAAATTTATCAATATTTATTCAGGCTTGACATTGTCGGTAACATTGGTAAAATAACTATTCATAATATCAGATAAGTCATCTTCCTTTTTTAAGCTTTCAAATCTTTATTCAGTATTTAAGGCCACATAATAGTGCAGTATAATATAATATATCAACTATGAAACATAATTATATTACAACAGATAACTAGTTCTTAAGCTAATAGCCTTAAATAATTTTGTACATTATTTACCATGTTTATATCCGACATAGCTTTTATATACAAGTAAGTGTTATTACAATAGGATGAGTCGATCAATGGCGTAAGTTGTAATCTAAGATCTTTAATCTTTATGCATTTGACAAGATACAATGAGGTGAATTTCATCTTCGATAGTCGTGCAGCCTAGATTATCCAGACAATATTTACATGTTCTGTCAGATCTATCTATATTATACCATCTTATATGGTATTAAATTGTTTCGAAATATTCTATAATGTGGAAAATATATATATATAGAGAGAGAGAGAAATGGGGTTTATGTCCACTCGACATAAACTAGGACATTTCGGGACTAAAATATGGTTTATTTTTTTATTTTCATAATTCGCTTGCGCATAGGGTCTTAAGCAGTGCGAGGAAACCGGAGGACCCGGAGAAAACCCAAGACGTTGGACAGGCAACCTTCGACATTGAAATCACGAATTATTTGTCAATTTAAATCAACATTGATGTTGTGATCTTACCGGGAAAATATAAATAAAATAAATAAATTTTATTCGTACACGAAGTACAATAAATATCAAATATAAATATATACAAGTTCTCAATTAATACAGAGTTGATTAATTATTTCATTTAATTTTACATGTTCAGATGGTGAACAATCTCTTAAATCTATGTATTCTCGTATAGCATTTCCTATTCTCTTATCATTTTCCTTCCAGGAACTTTTATCGTGACATTCTATTTTATCTACAATATTTAACAATGACTTCCCAACAACTGATATCCAATATTTAAGACAAAGAAAAACATTTTATCAATGGTACCATTTGTAATAAGGGACTCGAAGAACGAGGCTAGACATATTCCACAAGTCATATCAAACGGTGACCTCATATTCTCATCTGGAGAGCATGCGCAATAAATACTATCGGTGTAGACTGGAATAACCAGACTCGAGAGATTGCCATTCGATTGAGACTTCTGGCATATTTCGTCGAACATAACTGATTAGAAATTACAGTAAAAACAGAAACAATTGAATGTAAATCAGTTTATATACATTCATATTACATTCGTGTGAATGTCTAGGTCCCAAATATCAGCAATTTAGTTCCTTTAAAAACAAAACATATATACATTATTTACATTTCGAGATGACAATTTATGTAGAATGGCAGTGATGTCTCTGTGGTAATAAGGGACGTCTTCCTTTTCTGTAAATGTCCGATACTAGATACCCAAAACAGGTGTACATAATGCTTAAGCGACTTGACAGTATTGGTAGGAAAACATGGTGTACAAAAATAAAACTCTTATTGTGTTCGTTTAGGCTTTGGTTATGCTTGGACAGCCCAAAGCATCGGTAATAGAAATAATCTTATCAGTCTATTGAAAACACGTCTTACTGATATAGAAATTCAATATTGGTCGGCTAATCTAAACGACAGTAGCAGATTAAATAAATACAAATGTTTCAAACTAAATCTTTGTCTAGAAGAATATTTATCATTAGAAATGAATTTAAATGTTAAAAGGAATATTACAAAACTAAGGTTGAATCTTTTACCATTAGCCACAATTTTGTTAAATAGGAAGATGAAAGATAATCCTTTGTGTCCATTATGTAAGATAAGCGATGAAGATAATATTCATTTTTTTATGTGTATGTATAAAATTGAGTCATATTAGATATAAAGATATACCTGTAAAATTTGTTAATAATGTGAACAATAATAGATATATGTTCCATGAGTTATGTACAACTAAAAGTAAATCTCTTTTAATTTCACATTTTATCAATGTCGCTATAAGTTATAGATCAAACTACATTTAGAATTCTCCTTATGTATATATATTTATATGTCTATTTTTCGTATTTGTTAAATCAATGCTGTATATAACTAAAATTTGTAACTATGGGTCCTAGACGTACTTACTGGAATAAACTATTTATTTTTTTTTTAATGTCGCTGTAAGCAATATTAAATTTTCATAAAGCGTATCTTTGCCACGTGATCTCAAATTTGACCCATATAGCAACGTTACTTCATATAATGGGCAAGGTTTTCAAGACATTCATTCTCGCTTGGGATAACTCGACGCAATTTTTAAAGTAATACTATTTGAATTAATAATATCAGTTCTAACGTTTATGGATTACTTGGATCATTTAAGGTGTTCCTTTGGATTAAGTTTGTATCATGAATTCTCAAACAAAGGTAAGCAGTTATACATGATAAAGTGTGCTATATAACAATTTCAAATATGGCCGTGGTACTTGTAGTCTTTCAGGTAGGTAGGACTTAATCGCTTTAAGCATTGCACCATCGAGCCTACAGGATACTCTAATACACTTTAATATAAAAGTATCTGCACTTTCTCTGGGAAACTTTCCGATGTAAGATGTAACCATATAAAAACTACAGTATGTGTTTAACAGCTTCTAGATACTAAACCTATGCAATTTATGCTAATCATATTAACATTTATCGATTATAGCCTGGTATGTATTCAATGAGAATAGCGGGCGCGCGGAAGTAACACGATCCCGGCACAGGCGCAATTTAAAATGGCGTGTGAATAGCTATTCATGATTTGGAGATAAGCTCCGCCCCCTTAAATGAAATGAAATGGGGTTTAACGTCCTACTGTTCTGCTCCTATACTGGGCTAATGAAGACGGGCATACGCCATACAGTGTGCTATGAGGGAAATTTTGCCCGGGCAGCGGCACTATCGCCTACTCTTATATCGAATTCCAACTGCCTGGGGATCTTTTACCTGCATTCCAATATATACACGGGACCTCGGTTTTTTGTCTCATCCGAAGGACTAGACAGCTGCCCTTGTCAGACCCTCCGTCCTGCATCACTGACAAGGGGAAACCACGCCAGAAAATCTGGATGAACTTTCTCGGCCAATGCAGGGATCGAACACCCGATGTCCAAGCTAGCGAGCCAGCATCTTACCCACTTAGCCACGTGATCCACCCCCGCCCCCTTAAATAATGTTACTATTCCTGATAAAATAGCCCTTTCGTTTCTGCCAAACAGCGAGTCTCTCGGTAATTACAGCCCTATAGTAACCTATATATGAGTCCGGCCGATCCTGACTAAATTTTCTCCGGTGATCTAGTGGACAGAAGTGGACGATCCCAATCCATAAGAAAACTTACTTCCACAAAACAAGGTCTGGAAGTGGATTAGTCGGACTATAATTTTGTGTACAGGAGAGGTAAACGAAATGGACTAGCCCAATATTCCTTGCAGACTATGTATCAGATCAGATTTAAATTCAGTAAACGAGTCATTCAGTACTCCAGTTAATACTACAATACGATTTTCAGTGATATATTCACTAATATCAATAACCCGGTTAAATTAAATCTGTCCAGTGGACAGTATGCCCATTTTTGTTCTCGATTCTAGATGACGTTATGCTGAGAAAAATAAAACATCGCATCGAAATTTCCTCTTGAAAGG
The DNA here is from genome assembly GCF_932274485.2 of Patella vulgata. Lineage (NCBI taxonomy): Eukaryota > Metazoa > Mollusca > Gastropoda > Patellidae > Patella > Patella vulgata. Next base: position 71,156,185 of record NC_065883.2, on the reverse strand, counting down.
CCTTGACCAACGGACTTGATTCACCAACAAAGACTTTGGGCAATAACACTAAAACAATACTTACGTAAGTAAACATAAAGTTCTGCCTGACACGTTAAAAACAAAACAGTATCATCTCTTCATAAACCTATAACGGCAGATCTCTTTATCTTGGGGGTAAATTCTATGCACGGAATAACTTGCGGTCTGAAAGTCGGTGGCGGTTTTGGATATATACAGGGAACTCGGGAGTTATTCTTAAAACCTGTAACGGGTTATTCTTACACCTGTAAACACACAATGTTAACACCTTTTAGACTTGCAAATGTTGAACACCCGGCCAAACTTTAACTTAGACCACCCTACTCCTTGTCGTCGGATCGACCCATTTGACTCATGATATACCGTGCAATTTATTAGACCGCAATGAATTGAATAATAGTAAAATAATAAGACTTACCGTGTTCGACATAATGTGATAGTTAGATCCTATATAAAATCTAGTTGATATTATTGCTATAGTTGTTTGTATTACGACTTAAAGCTATGATAGTTAACTCGCAGATCGGTTTCCATCCTTTTAAACAACTCTTAGTTCCCCATAGTGGAACGCCCATATTTAACAGCGGGAGGAGCCTACTTCAGATTTTTGTCGCGCGTTATCATGATGCCTGTCTGTCATTGGTCGTCACACTATGATTGACAGTTGTATTTCTTTAATCGCAACTGTTTTATATCTAGCTGAACAGGCAAAACATTAAGCCATGTAAATGTTGATTTAATTAAATTATATTTTTCTAACATGGATAAAATCTCACAAAGTTAATCCGCAACTAACCAATGAACAAATCTTCAAGATTAATTTGTTATTGGTTTTGTTTGTATAATTTTGTGGGGAAGTATATTTTAGATATTTTACATAGGAGTACGCGACTGTTCGGTTGAAGTGGGTATAAGGAACATAAGGAACGAAGGTCTGGGTGCCCGAATCTCTCTATTTTCCTGGAATATCCCCCATACCGATTTTGCCGAATATATTTATTTAAAGAATGACTTTTACTATAGGGTTTATTTCTGAAGGATATGAATATTAATAATATAAATGAAATGAAATGAAAAAAGGTTTAACGTCCTACTGTTCTGCTCCACATGGGCTAATGAAGACGAGCATACGCCATACAGTGTGCCATGAGGGAAATGTTGCCCGGGCAGCGGCGCTACCACATACTCTTATATCGAATTCCAACTGCCAAGGGATATTTTACGAGTACCCCAATGTGTGCTACAGTTGAAAGTTTGACCAGACAGGGAATCACGTGGCTAAGTGGGTAAGACGCTAGCTCGCTAGGCTGGAGGTCGGGTGTTCGATCCCTGCATTGGCCGAGAAAGTTCATCCAGATTTTCCGGCGTGGTTCTCCCTTGTCAGTGATGCAGGACGGGGGGGGGGGGGCTGACAAGGAAAGCTGTCTAGTCGTTCGGATGGGACGAAAAACCGAGGTCCCGTGTACACATTGGCATGCACGTAAAAGATCCCTTGGCAGTTGGAATTCAATATAAGTGTAGGCCGTAGTGCCGCTGTCCGGGCAAAATTTCCCTCATAGCACACTGTATGGCGTATGCCCGTCTTCATTAGCCCAGGTTAGGAGCAGAACAGTAGGACGTTAAACTCTATTTCATTTCATTTGACCAGACAACGGCACTATGGCCTACATCGAATTCCAACTACCAGGGTATTATTTTACATGCAAGCCAATGTGTACACGGGACCTCGGTTTTTCGTACACTTATTGTAAATTTATACAACAATACAAGTCAAGATTTTCTAGAGCTAGAACTTTTCAAATTTTACCCATTCAGTCACGTGTATACGCGCCTTTTTCCATTTGCAAGATTAAATTGTATAACCACTGTTAAAGGAGATGTGTTTTAATGCTAAATTGTTTATCCTACTGTACACAAATTTTGTACATTGAACAATAAGATAACACTACACACGCGTGGACAAGTTCGACTCGTCCCACTTCCTAGACTAGGCCCTCAAAATAATAAAATAAAAACAGATCGATTTACGTGGGTCTATTTTTTTCAGCCAGATACAATAAAAACAGATCGATATTTACTTGGGTCTATTTTTTTTCAGCCAGATATCTGTAATTATGTTGAGGCCGTTACAATCCCTGTAGGACGTTAAACCCCATTTCATTTCATTTCATTTACAATCCCTGTACAGTTGTATTATGTCGGCTGCTAAAATATTTTTGTGATCATCGCTGTCTTTTTCAACATTATATCATTATTCTTGAATGAACAACGCCCCGAAAACCAAATGGTGGTGGACCTTGAAAGTGTAGAAGAGCTAAACAAATAGCTATTACAAACGAAAAACAAAGCATCAATCAATAATAATTCAATTTGTGTTGCTACATTTATGTATTCACCAGTTTCAATGAAATGAAATGGAGTTTAACGTCTTACTGTTCTGCTCCGAACTGGGCATACAGGGTGCTATGAGGGTAACTTGGCACAGTGGCACTACGGCCTACTCTTATATCGAATTCCAACTGTCAAGGGATTTTTTACGTGCACGGGACCTCGGTTTTTCGTCCCATCCGAACGACTAGACAGCTGTCCTTGTCAGGCCCTCCGCCCTGCATCGCTGACAAGGGGGAACCACGCCGGAACATCTAGATGAACTTTCACGGCCAGTTTCTAAGATCCCAATACTGATAGGTATGTCACACGGTTCAATGACCATGTGGGTCGTTTTTGGTGTCACTGGTGCTGATTTACTTACTATAAATAATAATGAATTAATTTTGATTCAGTCAAAATGTGATTTGACTACATCGTTTGCTCGTACAGCTCGATAGTCACAAACATTGTACGACCTATTAGGTAGAACTTAATAGCCATTAAAAACTCACACTCTTTGGCGGGTCAATTTTGCCAAGCCTTTTATTAAAGGATTACACTATCTAGGTATAATACGAAAGTTTAAGACAACCTTGCCAAAGTTGTTTAGTGAGTTCTCCGTAACTGAACCAATAAAGACGCACATCTCGGTTTTTAATGTGTATGCACAAAATCAGTATTGTATTACTCGCAATGGAACAGTCAAATGTAAAAAGAATGTGTTATGGTTAGTATATGGTTTATGCCTTCCCTTAAATTCATATTGTGACCCAGAACGTAAATCAATGCTAAACTGTCTTTGTCAAGAATGTGAGTACTATTAGTATGCTGTTTGGAAATACGATGGTATATGTTTTGTTTGGTTGTGATAAATAACTAGTAAAAATACATTTTATAGATTAATTACGATTAAAATGAATCTGTCTGCCTGTCACACTTTCTGGGAAACAAAAACCCTCACTTCTAATTGTGCTAGGCTAAGCAGAGATACATATATAAATCTCCCTCTCTCTCTCTCTCTCTCTCTAACAAAAAATATCTTAAAGTGTAAATGGGCACAGCTCACCAAATATTCCTACTTTTTGGTGTAGAATCGAAGAAAAGGGTTTGAAAATACATTTTCTGCCAGGTTGTGGTGAATATTCATGATTTTGAGGCGGAAGGATGCGAGAGTTAAAGAGGTTGGAAAGGTTGAAATATAGGGTGGAAAATGGCATGGTTAATTGTCTTTACTATCAGTTTGTTTATCTCAAGTTTTCCATGGTGAACCTCATACGTGCCTTTGAGCGTTCTAACCAACGAAAATTTGGGAAAAAGTTAGAGTCGGTCTACGAGACGGTGCCTGACATGAGGATATAATAAGCAGGCGCACAAGTTACCCAATCCCGACACGAGCGCAGTTTAAAACAATGTATGGATAGCTATTTTCAGCCATGCGTAGTACAAGCAGCCGCGGTAATTACAGCTTGGACTAAACAGCTCGGCGTTTAGTCCAACCGATAATACCTCGGCTATCCCTAATTTCACGATTCTGCCTCGTTTTTCTCATTGACGGGAGAGAACCCGTCTGTTCCCACAAAACAATTCTACAGGTAAACGACAAAGACTGCCCGATTATTCGTTGCCTAATATCTCAGATATAATAAATTCAGTAAATGAGTCATTGTGTATCCCTATACCAGTGTGAAAAAAAAACCCGACTGTCTGTGATAACTCAATTTTAGATGATGTTTGTGCTGAAAAAAATAAACGAAATGAATGGGGATTTAAAATCTGATGTTCTGTCCCGACTGGGCTAATGAAGACGGCCATACGCCATGCACTGTGGAAATTCTGCGAGGACAACAGCGTTACGGTCTACTCTTCATCAGGGTTTTTAACAAAGTCGCTAAGTAATAAAACAGTACTAAAGCTACTACTTACTAAAAGGTAAAGTTCTACATTATGATCTCTGTTACACCTGTAACAACCACACACAACTGTTATACTTGCTAATACGCCCGGAAGTGCAATACACAAAAGGTATTATCACGTGATTGTTCATTGTGTGCGTAAATATTCCCATAAATATTCCCCGTCTAATATTTGTGACGTGCCACAAAACTCAATTCGATTGTCAAGTCTTTCTTTAAATTAGGAATACACTATCCAGGTATGCCATGAAAGTTTTTGACTGATTACTGGAAAGTAAGACAACCTTGTCAAAGTTGTCAGTGATAAAGAAGCGGGAGACATTCTCAGCGATCTCTACAGTGACCTCTGACCCCAACTCTGGGCCCCGTTTCTCGAAATCTTAACTAAAGATAAAATCCAATTTTAGTAGATACTTCGATTTTGATTGGCTAAGCACTAAAATCAATCTAATATTATCCAATCAAATTACTAAAATTTGGATTTTATCTTAGTTAAAATTTCGTGAAACAGGCCCCTGGTCCCAATAGTTCTCCTTTATTAAACCAATAAGACGCAGGGCTCGTTTTTTTTTTTTGCTTACCTCTTAGCTTACCTGAATCACCTCACAGAAGACACGGTGATAATTTTTAAAAATGTGTATGCACAAAAGGAGTATTGTATCACTGGCATCCAAACAGTATCTATCAATTTCCTTAGAGTAAAATATTAAAAGAATGCATTATTTTTTTGTATCGATTTTATTCGCCGGTTAAATTCTTGCTTTTAATTTATATTATCACTGAAAACGAAATCAATGATAAACAGCCTTTGTCAAGAATGTGAGTACTATGAAATGAAATGAAATGGGATTTAACGCCCCACTGTTCTGCTCCGAACTGGGCTTATGAAGACGGGCATACGGCATACAGTGTGCTATGAGGGATCTTTTACGCGCACGCCAATGTCTACAAGGGACCGCGGGTTTCCGGCCCATCAGAACGACTAGACAGCTGTCCTTGTCAGGGATCGAACATCCGACCTCCAGACTAGCGAGCCAGCGTCTTTTTTTTAAAATTAAAATCCAGATACATACATTCAAATGTTTACAATATAAAAATAAAACATTAAAAGACAATTATATCACAGATTGTAAATAAACGGTATACATGTAATTATAAGTAATTAATTAGTAAATAAATTGTCTAAAACATTTTCTGAAATAAATTCATTATGATAAGTATCTGGTCGTTACAGAAGTATTTTAAACCATGCAGGTGTAAGTTCATTAATAATTATATAAATAAGTGTCAGTTTCCTGTACCATTATAATCCCGGTTGCGTTTATTCCTGGTACCCCTTTACAGTCCCACATATCGCTATTAAGTATATCTAATTGTAAGTTTTCTACGTTATTAGTATTGTCATCGGTGTACCCAAGTTTGCGGAGATTTTATATTAAGCCTATATTCTAATGACCGTAAGCAGTTAATTGTTTGCTTTTTTCCCCGCCTTTCGAAGAAAGCAGGGGGCTATTAATGTGATTAATTAATATGTGTCATCTATTTATTTTGTGATTTAAGCCGGGAACATCCAGCTCACTGTTGGCTTGTTTTAATAGAGGACGGAAATGACATTTGCAGTTTGAATGAAGGATGAAATGAAATGAAATCGAGTTTAACGTCCTACTGTTCTGCTCCTAACCTGGGCTAATGAAGACGGGCATACGCCATACAGTGTGCTGTGAGGGAAATTTTGCCCGGACAGCGGCACTACGGCCTACTCTTATATCGAATTCCAACTGCCAAGGGATCTGTTACGTGCACGCCAATTTGTACACGGGACCTCGGTTTTTCGTCCCATCCGAACGACTAGACAGATTTCCTTGTCAGCCCCTCCGTCCTGCATCACTGACAAGGGAGAACCACGCCGGAAAATCTGGATGAACTTTCTCGGCCAATGCAGGGATCGAACACCCGACCTCCAGGCTAGCGAGCTAGCGTCTTACCCACTTAGCCACGTGATCCCCTGAATGAAGGATGAAACCGAGATGTTTATGTTCATTGACTTCTTTTATAGGAATTTGGTCAAATTTCTCTAGTTGATTAGTCCCGCTTTTGAGGGGTTAAAGGATATCAGCCTTTTTTAGTCCATCTATTTAGTTTTTCTAGGTCATTATATGGTATCGGCATTAGCAGTTGGATCATCAATTTTTAGATATAGTGTAGTGCGGTCGGCAAATACGCGAATTTTTGAATTTATATTATTTATGATATCATGTATGTAGATTAGAAACAGGTCATGTAGTGACTGGCAACGGTAGTTGTTTTCCCTATAACGATCAAAGAAGCTTGCTGCCAGTACTCACATTCTGGATGAAGTTCGTGCTTAATTGCTGAACATTTTGCAACAAATTTCATGCCGTTAGTAAATGAGCTAGTCTAACTTAGCTTTTGGGTTGGGGCAATTAAGAGCATCTGGCAGGGATACCCCACCATGGAAAATGTCTGGCATCGGCGATTTTCGACACATGTGGATATGCTGAATATTTTGCAACAAGTTTCATGTGGTTAGTAAATGAAAATGGGCAATAACTACAGATAAAACAATTAATTATATTGCCATATTATTGTGTATATAAAATTATTATTCTGATAAGATTACACATTAAAAACATTACACAATTACTGTTAAATATTGTCACTATTTTTTATCACAAAAAAATATTCGTGGACAATGGACGGCATGTGGCCGTAAAAAAAGGGATTACGTTTATTTGGCTCTTGTAAGTGATATAATGGCGCTGCAAGCGATATTAAATTTTCATAAGGCGTTACCCACGTGATCTCAAATTTGACCCATATAGCAACGTTACGTCATTATAATGAGCAAGGTTTTCATGACATTAATTCTCGCTCGGCATAAATCGACGCAATGTTTAAAGTAAAACTATTTGAATTAATAATATCAGTTCTAACGTTTATGGATTACTTGGATCACTTAAGATATTCTTTTGGATTAAGTTTGTATCATGAATTCTCAAACAAAGGTAAGCAGTTATACATGATAAAGTGAGCTATATAACAATTTTAAATATGGCCGTTGCACTTGTATTCTTTCCGGAAGGATTTAATCAATTTCAGCATACCACTATCGAGCCTACGTGAAATTCTAATACACTGTATTATATAATAGTATCTGGACAGACATCTGTATATAAACTACAGTAAATGAGTTACAGCTTCTACAAATTATGTCTGTAAACTATGGGTGGAGTTCGATCTTTCTAGTTATGAATACGTTTCATCTACCCGTCTTTATCTTCCCGGTTAGTGCAGAAAAGTAGAACGTAAAACTTAATTGTCTTATTTAAATTGACATAGGAATGACAAATAAATTATGTGTAGTCGTTTCTAACTTATACTTTGTATAGAAACACAAAATATAGGATGTATAGCGAGGCATGACAGGTAAAAGGGGCACGGCCCTATAAACAAAATAATATATAGGCCGTAGAACCAGTTCTAACTATATATAGAAACACAACCTTGACACAAAATATGAGAAGAACAGTCAGCCATTAAATATTAAATAGAAATCCAACCCTACAATATATAGTAGTCCAAAATGTGTTTAATAATTATTTATTTACAAATCAGTACACTGTACGTGGTTATGACAATTTTTATAATTTTAATTAATATATGTCATGGTTTACTGAAAACAAAAATAAATTGATAACAAGCGGTTAAATATTTATCAAAAATATGAAATTGTGGTTATCTCCCCTAGATTATATTTATTAGCTTTAAGATACTATACGATTTTACAAATGAAATGAACTGGAGTTTAGCGTCCTATTTTTCTGCACCGATTGGACAAATGAAAACGGGACAATTTTACAACAATAAGGCATATATATAAATAACATTGACCAACAATAATTTATCTACGTACAGTATACCAATAGATGTCAATGTTTATATAATAATGGAATGAACTAAATATGAAAGACATATATAACTAGGTCATCATGCCCGATCCCTGAGAGTATAATATTTCTAATGACTATATTGTAGATTGTAATCGGAGCTTCGATGTGGAACCAACACATTTTCATGGTAGATTGGCTGATATATTTAACAAAAAGTAGGATAAATTCAAAAGATCAAAAGTTCTATTAGATTATAATTTAGATTTAAAAATCTAAAGGTCATTCTCTGGGCGCTCATTTGGTCCACAATAGGGGACCCATTTTAACTCCTGGCTGTGGCATTCGATAGGGCTTAGTGTACACCCAGAATCGAGCCTTGTGTGTAATTTTGACGTTGACTTGAACTCAGCTTCTACGAGTCTTTTTTGATACCAAAAAATATCAACACAAGTCGATATGAAAGTTATCAATCACAATATCTACTGTAGACGGCTATAAGGTGTTCAATATTAATAGTGCCGGTAGTTCGTCAGAAAATGTAAAATCATTTATATATTAGTTATAATACTGGTGAGCCGTGGGTCGTAAACAAGGCGAGTTTTTCCTGTATCACCGGTGATTCAATATCAACAATAACAACACAATATTATTTTCGAACTATAGTGTATTACGAAATGTTATAGAAAACTGGAAAGTGGCCACGGTTTGATTACATGACACATATTTGATTTGGTCACATCACATATATTTGATCAAGTTTAAGTCAAAATTCAACAGATTCACCATATTAATTCAATCAGAATACATAATTATTTAGTTCACAATTAACCATAATAATAACATCAAATTCATGGTGCAAAACGATATCCTAAACCCCAAAACACACATACCCGAGGGTTTGGATCACCGTTCACCATGCGGCCGTTTTCACATCTCAGCAACAATATTCAATCTGCAAGCAACACGCGCTTTCATTCTCTTTCATCCAGACATACTCTTATATCCAGACGCTCGTTAACCGATGTTTTAAACTGGACTGGCTGGTATATTAACCTTGATTAAAGTTTCAAACTTATGTTCTAATACACTAATACAAAACATACACCTCGAAATGCATCAAATCCAATATATTTTTCACACTGCACCCCCACCCCCCTCTCCTAACACACAAGGTTAATCCAGCCCTGAAGGCAAATAACTGCACCAAGAGGGAGTGAATGGGGTTTAACGCTTATTTAACATACAACAGAACCAATTTACCACATTCACAATTGTTGTGTTCGTCGGATTATTCTTGCCACAGATACAAACGATGTATTCCGAATTCTTGAATGTTCCAATTCCACACGGCGAGTAACAGAAAACTCACGGATCGTAACAGAAAATGATCGAATTTCTATTTGGTTAATTACCATCTGACAGTTGTTTCCGGTGGGCATCTGGCTCTCCTGGCAACCGGAATAATTTTCAGGAATTGCCATATTGTCTGTAAATATAATAAAACAAAACTTACAAATTGAAGATGGGGGTAAAACACTGTATTTATTTGTAACCGTGAGATGAGATTAGCTAATTGACTTTAGTTTTAAACGGTACAAAATCCCCGCATTATAGGTGCACCTAGGAAGTAATCCGGGGCGGACGGCTGCGCTCTCTTGTTACCCTCATCGGTTTTTAGATGACGTTTATGCTGAAACAAAATGAAAGGGGTTTAAAGTCCTGCTCCGACTGCGCTAATGAAAACGGACGTACGCCATACAGTGTGCTATGGGGGAGAGTTTGACCAGACAATGGCACTATATCGAATTCCAACTGCCAGGGTATTTTTTTACCTGCACGCCAATGTGTACACGGGACCTTCGTTTTTTTTGTCGTTCAATCCGAACGACTGTACGCTGTGAAAAATAAAACCTCGCGACGAATTACCCGTTAAAACAAACCCCTCGGCCTACTGACTTGATTCATCAGCAGCGTTTAACTTTTTCCAACAAATTCCTGAGCAATAAAAGAATACAAAGGTTATACTTACTAAAGTAAAAGTAAAGTTCTGGTAATGATATTATACTTTACACGTTCAAAACACGACACTATGATATCGGTAACACTTGTAACCACACAAAGGTAACAACTGTTATATTTGCTATATATACAATCCGTGCATATATTAACACTGTCATTCATTTACGGGCTATCTATCTACTTATACCACACGAGTCATAGCGAGGCAAATAGCTTTTATCATGTGGGATGTGTAAGTTATTGACTGTTAAGACGTGTTCGCTAAAAGTGTTCAGTGATAGAGAAGCGGAAGATATTCACAGCGATCCATACAGTGTCCTCTGCCCCCCCCCCCCGCTCCGGTACCTATAGGTCTCCGTAATTGAACCAATAAGACGCAGGGCTCGTTTTTTTGTGCTTACCTTATAGTATAGATAAATTTCTGAATTACCTCACAGAAGATAAGGTAAAAGTTTAACAATTTGTATCCACAAATTAGTATTGTATCACTCGCATCCACAAATTAGTATTGTATCACTCGCATCCAAACAGTATACTATCAATATCCTGAAAGTCAAATGTAAAAAGAATGTGTTACGGATTTTATATCGTTTTTTTTTTGGTCAATTAAATTGTATGCTTTCAATTTATATTATCATTGAAAACACAAATCAATGCTCAGCTGTCTTTTGTCAAGAATGTGAGTACTGTATTAGTATGCTGGTTGAAAATAGGATGGTATATGTTTTGCGTGGTTATGATAAATAACTAGTCAATTTACTGTTTATATCCCAACCATTTTCGAAACATATTAACATTTTATACATTAATAACTATTACAATGGATCCGTCTGTAATGGCTGATTCTCAAACAACAAAATAATAATTTTTAAAAAACGGATAGAATAAAATAAGAAGACGTAAACGACTGTTGTTCAATTTGGACTGCTCATGTATTGATTAGATATTACAATCATTGTTTTAATAATTGAATATACATTCATATTACATTAATGTGATTTTAGATCAGTTTCACCTATTCTAAGATTTCAAAGTTAAAGGAGTACATACATTTCCTAATTACCCACAGCTTTTCAGATTTGACCCATTCAGTCACGTGTATACGCGCCTTTGTCCATTTGCAAATTAATATGTATAACCACTGTTTAAAGGCTCAATACCACTCTTGTTGTAACTGAATAATATGTCCCAAGCTTTATTCTGGTCAACAAATTGTACTATTTTAGAATATTTCAATTAATTGATGATACAAATTTCATCTTAACACACCTTATTTAAAAATTTTGAAAAATTCAACATAATGGTTTGAAACGTCTAACGTAAACCTTTTCAAATGAAACTTCGATTTAAAAATATTTTCGAACCCTCTGGACAAGTAAAATAGGATGTAATGGATAATTTACACAACAGGTAGGACACTTAAATATCTAATACAAAGATAGAGATATTATTTATTTTCTGGAGCTTTAAAGCCAGCAAGAGTGTTATTGTCCCTTTAAGGAGATGTGTTTTAATGCTAAATCGTTTACACTACTAACACGGAAATATAGCTAAGGCTATATCAAACGACATGATATTAAAGGTTCAATACCACTCTTGTTGTAACTGAATAATATGTCCCAATCGTTATTCTGGTCAACAAATTATACTATTTTACAATATTCTAATTAATTAATGATACAAATTTCAGCTTAAGCACCTAATTTAAAAAATTGGAAAAATTCAACTAAATGATTTGAAAAGCCTGACGTAAAGCTTTTCAAATGTGACTTGGATTTAAAAATATTTTTGAACCCTCTTGACAAGTAAAATAGGATTTAATGGATAATTTACACAACAGGTAGGACACTAACACATCTAGTACTTAGAATAAGGCTATTTTTTATTTTCTGGAGCTGTCAAGCCAGTATGAGTGTTATTGTCCCTTTAAAGGAAATAGGTTTAAAGACCCTCTTTCTTAACCAACCGGGATAATTAAGATGGACAGTGTGTGACTTCGAAACAGTTATAAAATAAACGAATATATACCATTTCACAACAAAACATTGCAAGCAACCTCGTGTGAATCCAAATACAAAACCCGTTGACACTATCTACATCTTCAAATATATTCCAAGGCGAAAATAAAATTTCACTGAGAATATAAAACTATAATATAATCCGATATAAAACTATAATAATAATCCATAGAAGAGTCCTGTTCTTTACGTCAGCTAGAGCACGACTATTTCAGTATAAAAATGTCTGAATTAGTTGTATTTTACGTCCGCTGCCACCGAGGTGATATCGCAGACAAGCAATATAAAAACGCACCAACACGGGTGCGACGATTTACCCAATACTACTGTATTTTATATATATCTTACCACTACACTCCAAGAAACGTATATATGCTTGTAACTGACTGTCTATGCATAATATGTCCACTGTAAACGTAAGATAACTATAAATATTTGGTGAGAAAGTATATAGATTTTTGCCTGTGCAATCCAATTCAGTTTACTGAATAAAATATTGTTTAAACTACAACACCAGACTATGATCTCTGTAACAATTAAACGCCAAGTTTCACTAACTTGCTTTATCACACCAACCAGCTCTAAAGTGACAAACTATACTACAAGTGACGTCACTACAACCCCAGACTATGATCTCTGTAACAATTAAACGCCAAGTTTCACTAACTTACTTATCACGCACCCCTCTCTAAAGTGACACACTTTACATCCCACTTCTACCCGTTGCCACTGGCAAAATTTGATAAAACTGTCCTGTTTAGTTTCAATACATGCTTAAAAGTATCCGTGTATCAGAAATATACAGAAAGAGTACTGTTCATTTCTGATACACCGATACTTTTATACTGTTTTAGATACCTATCAAGCAATAAGTAGCGGACGTTTAGTCCGATCCAGATCGCAACTGATAACGATGGCTCTATACAATGCACAAGAATATTGTACATGCAACAACTAGTCAAAATCATAGTAACAAAACAAACCGGGGGGAACTACATGGCAGTTCAAAAACATACACAATGACATTAAATTAACATAACAACATATTACAAAAATCAATTATTATACATATCAATTGGCATCTATTTCATTTTTGGTTTGATTTATATTAATATGCAAAATATATAAATTAGAATATCGAATAATTATTTTAATTAATTGTGATGATAGAAGGCGCAGTTCTCTTGCTGGACACTTCACAGGCATTGAAAATAAGCAGGGTGAAAAAAAACGCCTAGAAAGTCATAAACTTTATTACAAATAAATTTCAACGGAAGAACCATCCGCCGATGCATACTTTCAACAGGAATGACCCACGTTTCGCATTTCCTTTACACTACATTTAATAATATCGCAGCCCTCTACGGCATAGACAAGTTGTTTTGACGATGTGGTCTAAACAAACACGTGATTGTTTTACGCTCAGAGTATCATAGCAAGACGCACGTGTAAATACTACTCAGGTCGTCTCTCCACTGCGAAATCATTCTACCATGAAATGTAACGTGAGGCTCAGAAAGGGATAAATGAAAGAGCAGAAAGTATTTGTCACTTTTCGGTTGAAACGACTCGATAATAAATACTATTTTTCACATTTTGCTTCACAATACTCGATAAAATGTGATGTCAGTAACTTATTAGCACCTTTCCTCGGTGTATCGGTGAATATCAGGCCAGTTTTGGTCGGGAGCCGCCTCGGCTCCGCCTCGGCGGGGCCCCTCGACCAAAACTGTCCTGATATTCACCGATACACCTCGGAAAGTGTGCTAATAACTATTACATACTACACGGGACGTCAACATAAAGCTTCTGCTTTACAAGCTACTAGGGAGATATTGATATGACATTTAGTAACCACTTTATATACAGGGTAACACAAAACTAGCGTTGTATGTAAAAAATCAATGAGTTTATTTCACACTACGTTTAAACAAGTTCCTCTTGTCGTTCTCAAGTAATGACAGTATATAATAGCAAGAAATCAAATTATATACAACAAGGTAACAAAAACAATAACTAGAAATCAAATTATATTCAACAAGGTAACAAAAACAATAACTAATATGAAAGCTATTAGGGGTGACTTTTCATCGCAAAATAACTTTTATATCACATAGTGAAAATGCTCAAAACATTAATTCACAATCATTATTTGTTATCGAGCCCTATTGTAAAATGTCATATTTTATTAAAGGACGTTATTAAAAGGGGTGTTGTAACATTTATTGCTAGTATACAATTACACTGGGCCGTTGTTTTTTTATGTGGTTAATTGTACAGTAAATTTCGCCAAATGTTGATAACCGACCCTGACCCTCCCTCCATACGTTGACGACTAGAATATTCTGGGCGACCTTCGGTTGCACGGATTTTCGTACTGTAGCCGAGCCATCTGCATGCGAATAACATTTAGTTCATCCAGTGGTCGTGAGCAGCTGAACCATGCGATAAAACACGGTCGGGATAGTTCAAAGATGGCTGACAAAACTGATACTTGAGAAGATTTTCTGAAAAATATAATAAAATTGTCGATGCGTTATTTACACCTTGGTCGGTATTATAGGGCCCATGTTAACACCTGAATAGGAGGGAATGGGCATTGTAGTATAGATGTTACATTTGATTTTTTTTGACTTTTTTTCATGCATTTGACGGATTAGAATCTTCGTATTCGAATATATATAGGCACATAGGCACATAGACTAATCCTATTTGTAAGCTTGCTTTCACATCGCAGTGTGGAAAATTGACCAGTTTTTAAAAATACATGAGTAAATAGGAGAAAATATAGCAGGCGGAACAACTGACATCTAGGGCCATTTGCGTTTGGGTGCTGGTTCAGGCTGTAGTCGCGACTATAGTCTACATCCGAAGGTCACCCAGGGTGGCCGTGACTATTGTCAATGATGTAAGCGTCTGACAATAAACACGTGGTCAGCAATCTTTGTATAATTTACAATACATTACATGGTGTCAGAAAATCAAACCTGAAAAATAACCGATGTTTCCATCAGACAATTCAGATAAATACCATGTTTACCTGGGACAACCCATTTTACTCCCGTTTGTAATGTGCAACCAGGTCACAAAGCGATGTGATATTATTTTATTTTCTTGTTTTATTTACATTATTGTTTTCATTTCATGTATGAAAGACCAAAGGTCAATAGTGCAAAATGTCATCACAATTTTGAGAATAAACGAGATGAATTCAGGTTATCTTAAGAAATTACTCTAATAATTACAAAAAAATTGACTGTTAGAGGGAATATAAATATGATTGTAATTTACAAAAAACGATTTGATATGGCTGAATGGTTAGCATGTGCGCGCTGTATCATAAAGTCTGTCATCGAGTCAACTGTCGTGGTTTCGCTTTCTTGTACATGACAAGGAGTAGGGTCGCCTGTCCAACCTCGCGGGTTTTCTCCGGGTCCTCCGGTTTCCTCCCACTGCTAAAGACCCCTCCGCGCAAGCGAATTATTGAAATAAAATATAACCATATATAAGTCCCGTATTGACCTAGTTTGTGTCGAGTGGACGTTAAACCCCATCTCTCTCTCTCTCTTACAACATAATGTATCTTTAATGGGTAAATCCGGTTTCCCCCCACTGCTAAACACCTCTACGCGCACGCGAATTATTGAAATAAAATTGGACCATGTGTAAGTCCCGAAATGACCTAGTTTGTGTCGAGTGGACGTTAAACCCCATTTCACTCTCTCTTCATGGGTAAAATTTCAGCTTTTTTTGCCAAGTAATCCATATTTGTATCATATAAAGTGGTACTAGCTGATGGTGGTCGGAATAACTAAAATTAAACCATATGTTAGTCCCGAAATGACCTAGTTTGTGTCGAGTGGACGTTAAACCCCATCTCTCTCTCTCTCTATATATATATATATATAACTATATATATATATAGTATAAGGTTATATATATATATATATATATATATATATAACTATATATATATATAGTATAAGGTTATAGTTATAGCTACTCTTAGGTGTTAGATGTTCGAAATAAAGATTTTCAGGAAGAAAAAAACTAGGTTTTTGCGAGTACTTTCCACTTTATGAAGCTTCTTCAGGCAATACGTACTCGCAAAAACCTAGTTTTTTCTTCCTGAAACATCTTTATTTCGAATATATATATATATATATATATATAATGAATGAAATGTGGTTTTATGGCACGTCAGCTCCAACCGGGCTATATTGCGCCAAACATATGGTGAAAAATTCAAGACAAAATAAAGGAAATCACAGAAATATATTTATATCCATAAATAAAAACAAATATCACAGATAATATATAAAGTTAAAAATAAATATCAAATACTTTATGAATATAAACAATTAAAATGAAAGAAGATAGGATACATATATATATATACAGTTAAAACTTATAATAAAATTTTGTCTTTTTTAAAAAGTTTAGTATCTCACAATATAGCTCCGGTTGAGCAAATAATTGATGTAATGTCTGGCAACGGTAAAATTTAGATCTAATATTTCCAAGATACTTGCACTCGATCAAAATGTGCTTCACTGTCAAAGGAATATGACAGTGTTCACATTCTGGTTGAGGCTCTCGTTTCAAGATGAAAAAGTGAGTTAAAAAAGTATGACCAATGCGAGAGCGACACAAAACAACTTCATCCCTCCTGTTGGTTCTATAGGAACTTGGCCAGTCTCCTAAGAGAGGCTTGATATGATGAAGTTTATTTGTGCCTGCAAGATCCCAAGACCGTTGCCAGCGGTCATAAATAAAATGATTTATACATGCTTTAAAATCTTTATATGGTATTAAAAAAGGTGATTGGGGAAGATCTAAAGCAGCTTTGGCAGCAAAATCTGCTTGATCATTCCCCCTTATATCAACGTGACTGGGGAGCCAGCAAAAGACAATGTCCTTGCTGCTCAACTCGTAAGATAGTAGCAGACGATAAACATCTGCTACTAATGGGTGTTCAAGCTGTTTATTGTTAATTGCTTGAAGCGAGGACAGAGAATCAGTAAAGATGATGTGCTGTAGTAAATGTGATGATTGAATGAACTCCAAAGCCTGAAGAATGGCCTGGAGCTCAGCTGTAAATATTGAAGCAGCAGGTGGAAGACACACAGAAATGGTCTCAGTTGGCGTCACTGTAGCCGAAGCCACCCGATCACCATCTTTAGAGCCATCTGTGTAAATAGGAGCATAATCACCATATTTAGACCTTAGCTCTCTAAAAAGAGATTGGAACACCGTCGAGCTAGTATCTCTCTTCTTATGTTGAGTAAGATCGAAATCGATCTTTGGGAGAGATATAGCCCACGGCGGAGACCTAAAGAAAGGGGTATTCGCAATACTGTCAAGGCTGATACCAGCCTCCGACATGAGGGGTTGTATGCGAATACCGAATGATGGAATAACCTTAGTCTTTCGCAGATATAAATGCTCATGATAAGGTCTAAATATGGTATTATATGAAATATGATTTGGAAGTGATGCAATTTTCGTAGCATACTGCAGGGCAAGCTTATCACGTCTGTTGTGCAATGAGAGCTCGTGCGCCTCGACGTATAAACTTTCCACTGGAGATGTACGAAATGCTCCTAAACTGATTCTAAGTCCCTGGTTGTGTATGGTGTCGAGCTCTTTGAGATAAGACTCGCGGGCAGACCCATACACAATACACCCATAATCGAGTTTTGATCTTATTAATGCTCGATATAATCTGAGCAAGACCTTACGGTCTGCTCCCCAGTCAGTATTTGATAAGACTCTCAATATGTTGAGGGCTTTCAGACATTTCTTTTTTAGGTTTTTAATGTGGGGGATAAATGACAATTTCTTATCAAATATCAGCCCCAGAAATTTGGTTTCATCCACAACTGGAAGGCGGTTGCCATCCAAATAAAGTTCTGGATCTGGATGCAAACCTCGTTTCTGACAGAAATGCATGCAGACAGTCTTGGATTTCGAAAAACGAAATCCATTTTCGGTTGCCCATTGTTGAAGTGAATTCAAACAAAGCTGCAACTTACGTTCGACTATCCGCATGTCTGTAGAACCATAGCACATCTGAAAGTCATCAACATAAAGAGCGCCGTTTGTACCTGGTTTAAGGCACGCTGGGATAGTATTAATTTTTATCGCAAATAATGTTGGAGATAAAATACTTCCCTGGGGAACCCCCATTTCCTGAGAAAATGGGTCAGAGAATATTGGTCCCAGTCGTACCTTAAATGACCTATCTTCCAGGAAATTTTTAATGAAGACAGGTAAGCGACCTCGTAGGCCGAGGTTATGGAGGTCGCGCATGATACCGTGTTTCCACGTTGTATCATATGCTTTCTCCAGATCAAAAAATATTGCAACTAAATGTTGCTTCTGGATGAAAGCGTCCCTGACAAACGTTTCAAATCTAACGAGATGATCAAGAGTGCTCCTTTGGGACCGAAATCCACATTGGAGGTCTGTAATGAGGTTGTTGGACTCAAGGTACCAAACAAGCCTTCGATTGATCAATCTCTCCATGGTTTTGCAAATACAGCTTGTTAAAGCGATCGGACGATAATTGGTAGGATTCGTATGATCTTTACCGGGTTTAGGGATGGGAATTATTGTGGCTTCATGCCACGAAGGGGGGAATTTCCCATCAACCCAAATCCGGTTAAAAAGATCCAGTAAAATTAATAGAGTGGAAAAAGGTAGATGTTTTAGAATTTGGTAGTGTATTTCATCTGGACCAGTTGCAGTGTCCCGAGCTCGCTTTAGCGAATCCCGAAGCTCTGCAATGGAAAAAGTATCATTATAGCATTCATCATTACGGGACTTGAAATTAAGTCGCCTTTTCTCCTGCTGTTGTTTAATGCCTAGAAAGGCATTGGAGGAGAAATTGGATGATGAATTGTATGAAAATGTACTGGCCAGAGAATTAGCAATATCAGGAAATGTTGTTAAGGTGGTATTATCAACATTTAGATGGTTAACTGATAATGCACTACTTTTACCTTTAATCCTACGAATCCTATCCCATACCGATTTTGATGTTGTACGGGAATTGATCCTAGAGACGTAACCTTCCCATGAAGACTTCTTTGCTTGACGTATGGTTCTACGGGCCTTCGCCCGGACCATCTGGTATGCCGCAATATTCTCCATGGAAGGATGGTTCTTTAGTCGTCTTAGGATACGATCACGCTCTTTTAGAGCGGATTTGCAATCGTCATTATACCATGGTTTATTGAAACGTTTTGGTTCAGTCGTGGTTTTTGGAATCGCCTGCTCAGCTACATCTTGAAGAATTGAAGTGAATAAGGCCATGGGCTCAACTGCATATTCTAACTCCTTTATATCAAAAGAGAAGAGACACAAAGATTCAAACAGAGCCCAATCAGCCTTATGCAACTTCCACCTCTGGGGTCTTTCGACCGGAGAGGGGCCATTATTATCAATCAAGATAGGAAAGTGGTCACTACCACACAGATCTTCATTTACTTTCCATGTAAAATCCTGAAACAGGACCGGAGAGCAAATGGTGAGATCTAGGGAAGAAAAAGAAGCTGTGGCAGGATGTAGATAAGTAGGCGAGTCGTCATTTAATAAACACAAATTATTAAGGTTAATGAAGTCCGCTATTTGTTTACCTCTGTTGTTATCATTTGGACTACCCCAGAGCGAATGGTGACCATTGAAATCTCCCGTAATAATAAATGGGAGAGGAAGTTGTGCAACAAGGTCATCAAGATCTCTGGGATTAAGATGTAAACTTGGTGGAAGATATACAGAGCAGAGTGTTATAGGAATATGCAAAGTCACCCTTACTGCAACTGCCTGTAAAGGCGAGTTGAGTGTGACTTTACTTTGAGGGATATCTCCATTAAGAATAATAGAGACACCCCCATGTGCTCTACCATCACCAGCTGAATGATGATGGTAACCAACAAATTGTCTAAAAGACAAAGTGTCAGAATTCCGTAAAAAAGTTTCCTGTAAACAAATAGCTAAAGGATTGTGCTTTTGAATTAATAATTGGACTTCATTAAAATTTGGTTTTAAACCACGACAATTCCATTGAATAATGGAATTTACCATTGTCAGGGAATTTTATTTTTTGACGGCTTACCATGTGGGTCCGTATGGACATCCACGACGGCAATACCGTCCATCAGATCATCCCCATATCTATTATAGAGAGAGATTGGGTCTTTTGAACCCTTCTTCCCTCCCTCACGAAACTTTGCTAATTTATCTTTCTTTGAAGAATTACCCTTTAACTGCGATCCAGATCCAGTAGAACTGGAATCAAGGATAACAGCTTCAAGGGGAGGCGAGGGAGATGACCCCTTGCCATTCTGAGAGGAAGTGTTAGGAATGATCCCAACAACTTCGGATTGAGGCAAGGAGGATGAACCCTCGCCAGTCAAAGAAATAATAGTTTCGGTCGAGCTCTCATTTGTTTGAGAGGAGCTCGATACCCCTTTATTATGATCTGATGTTATTGTTCTAGGCATTTTCTCTTTTCTAGGCCAGGTTATATCTGTCTGAACAGAAATAGATTTTGTAGATGCTTTGACTGCACTTGAGAAAGTTTTCCCTTGTGGTGCAATGGGAAAAGGTGCAGTAAGTTCTACCTGTTTCTTGGCATCGAAGTATGATATCTTCCGCTCAGACATAATCTGTTGAATTTTCTTCTCTTTCTGCCATACTGGACACTCGCGGGAATAAGCAAAATGCTTACCCTTGCAATTTACGCAACAAAACTCAGCCTGACAGGTAGCGCTCTCGTGGCCATCATGGCCACAACGAGCGCAGGTGTCCTTACCTCTGCAGACAGTTTTGCTGTGTCCAAACTTTTGGCATTTATAGCAGCGAAGAGGATTAGCTATATAAGCATCAACAGGAATATTCAAATAACCTGCCTTGAGAGTCTTTGGAATGTCGGGACGATTAAAAGTGAGGATGTAGGTGCTGGTTGCAATCACCTTGTCTCCTCGGCGTACACTTATTCTTTTAACATGTTGGACGCCTTGAGATGAAAGGTATTCCACCATTTCATCCTCACTGCTGCCTTCAAGATCCCGACAACGAATAACTCCTCTACTTGAATTCAATGACCTATGTGGAGACACCTTGATAGGGATGTCTGCCAAAGATGTTGATTTAAGCAGCATGGTAGCATGCTGCTCCTTGGCACATTCTATCAATAATGTTCCATTCTTAAGTTTTTTGATAGCCTTGGGTTCACCGGCCAAGCCAGCGATACCCTTGGTTATCAAAAATGGGGAAACTTTAGAAAGGTCGGTAGAGGGACTCTCAATCAAGAGAAACCTCGGCCATGCCTTTGATATTTTTAATTTATTTGTAAATAAGTCAGAAACGTCCTCAGTATTAGGACGTTTCTGTTTTATTTTATTTTGTTTATTAATAGGTGGTGTGGGGGGGATTGGGGAATCCATGTATAATATGTTTTTGTTTCACCCCTCGTCGTCCCCCAGGTTACTGCCCTGCCTACTAAGGGGAGGACTAGCGCGGACATCCGGCGCATGGCCTCAGGGCTCGACGAGGGGTATACTCAAGCCAGAAAGTAAAAATACTTGTCTAACCTGATTGACCCAAGCCGCCGCTCTGTAGAATGTACTCAGGACACAAAGGTAAACTTGCTGAGTGAAAACAACAAAGCAATGAAATTGGAAAAATATACATTCTACAGAGCTAAAAACGACCAAAGCCGATTGATCAGAGTGGGCCACTCTGACCTCCCGTCTAGGTGAACCATGGGCCAAAGTAATGTGTTGCAGAGAAAGGGCTCGCAAGCCAAATCCCCACTCAATTACCAGGATTCCACTCTCCACCGACACGGGTCGCAACGCACGGCAAACACGTTGCCCCATTACATGGATCCTTTTAGTCGCCTTTTACGACACGCAGGACATACGAAGGGTATATTCTTATCACCCCCTACACCCCAGGGGGGTATATATATATATATATAATTCATTGACAGATAGATATAATATTCCAGGTCTGAATTTGATATTAAGTGGTGTAAATAATTAGGTATTTAATATAAATGTCCAAATTATCAATTATCACAGTATGTATATAATGATCTCTTGGAAACAAAAGAAAGCAACTTTATCGCTAAATATAACCCAATTTTGAATGCTAAGGGGTGATTATTTTAATTATGTTTGATATTTAATTAATGTTATTTCGTTTTAATTTTTATATTCCACATAGTCATTGTCCTCTGTTATGACGCAACGTTATTGTAACAGCATAGTAACGCATTAAAATGGCCTGACGATTCGTTTGATAACGATGAACGTACTAGCCAAAATTTAATTTTTAGCGTTTTTTCTCTAATACTTGAATTTTACTTATATATATAAATATACATCTATTTTTTACATTGATCATTGATAACTATTATGTAAACGTATGTACAATATACAAAATGGATATTAGTAAATTATTCAATTAGAATGTTTAGTTAATTAATAATTTAATACGTTTAAATTTACAATAAATACAAATGTACAAAGATATACTTAATAATTTAATATATCGAAGCTTCTTTTCATCCATTAAAGTATTCCTGTGACAAAAGGAATGGTAGACAAATTTTGATAGATTGATAATTGTTTCGGGATTTTTAAAGGACATAACATTCACATAGTTCGGGAGGTAATGTTAACAATATATTGGTTTAAATATATGAATTACAAAATTCGTTATAAGCAGTACAAGTAATTACAAAGTAACATTCGTCATTGATGGTATTAATATTGCATGACTTACAAAGTCGTTGTTCGTATGGAATGTGTTTCCATTTACCCTGCAGAATCATAAACATAATTTATTCTAAGTCTACATAGAGATTTTACATATTTTTGGTCGATTTTTAAATTAATTAGGTACATTTCCACCTCTAGAGTTAATTTATAAGTTGAAAAGTATTGCAATCTGCTATTATTTGAATATTACACTGTCATTCTTGTTGTCCAGCATCCTGTAGTCTTTGTTTGAACATATATAAAAAGACTTTGGAATTACCAACTGATTGAGACGGCCAAACATACCCAAATCCGTAGCGAAATAATAAATTTTTTATGTATGATGCCCAATTCTGTCCACCATTATGATCAATATTATTCAATATATTGAAATTGCCACACCATTCATGTACATCATCTGTATTAAGAGAAACTGGGCGTTATATACTATATACTCTGTTAAATGTATCAAATACTGGCTAAAATTATTGACTATCAAGACACCAGATTACGTAAACTGTTTTATAATATTGATCAAAATTTTCAGAAATCCGACATACATTTCGTTTTATGGATTATAGTGTGAAAAAGAAAACTCGGTATTGTCTTTCTGATCTTTTCTTTTCTAATATACGCATTAATCAATCTTTGATATAAAATTCTGTGTCAGTATTTAGCGTTGATTATCTGTTCTTTTCCTTATTTCTAAGCATAACATTCGTCAGGCTTGAGAAAAGTATTTGTTATAATACTTTCCGAATAATACGCCGAGAGGTTTCAATCATATAGGTGCGGGTGTGTGAACCTTCGTCGTCGTGTCTATTATACCACTATATGTAAATATGTAAGTATATGTAGATGTATATAAAAATACATTAATACATAGTCTCTGTCTGGCATATTATACTGTCACTTTGTAAAGTGCTCCTGATCTTCGCCGTGCTCCACTAACAGGTGTGGTATCACATTAACCAGCATGACCCCGTGAACGTTTTAGGCCATCAAATGTAGGTATACTTAAATGAAACAGGATGAGTACAATGTACTTCCTCATAATTTTTTTGATGTGTCTATGCTGTGTGGGGGGGTTGGATGGCTGAATGGTTAGCGTGCGCGCGCTGTATCATACAGTCTGTCATTGAGTCGACTGGCGTGGTATCGAATCCCCGGTTGTACGTGGCAAGGAGTAGGGTCGCCTGTCCAACCTCGTGGGTTTTCTCCGGGTTCTCCGGTTTCCTCCCACTGCTAAAGACCCCTACGCGCAAGCGTATTATGTAAATAAAATTAAACCATATGTTAGTCCCGAAATGACCTAGTTTGTGTCGATTGGACGTTAAACCCCATTTCTCTCTCTATGCTGTGTACATACATGTAACACCATTAATGAAATTCAATTCAGAAAAGGCGAAGCTGAAAACAACACAATAATGGACGAAATTCCTTTTCGTTTTAAATTTACATGGTTTCCAAGCTAGTGACAATTATGAAAATATTATATTTTTCTCCTGGAATGGGGTTAATATATCGGCCATCTTGAGACTCATAGATGTTAGTTTTATTTAAATTTATGGTTACGTGTGCAAAACTAGGTAGAATAATTTTGCCCGGGCAACGACGTTTCCGCAGGTCTCGAGCCGTGAATGTTTCTTTTACGCACACGCCAATGTATATGGACCTACTTACCGTGTCAGCCTCGCAAACACCAACCCTGACAATTGACGATCGTAGGCACAGATTACAATTATATCTTTTGTCAAATATGTGAAATTGAGAAAAAATTATCAATCTCACAAAATCTGTAGTAAATCTTTTAAGGTACCGATCAGTTTGTATCCATTTACTGGCCTTTATTTACAGGTGATGTCTTCAGAAAAGAAAAACATTTAATATTACAACCCAGAATGAATTGTACTTAGACCTTTGTTTAAGACACCTAAAAAACCTGATAACAACATTGTATATAATACAGACTGATAAATGTGTATCCTAAAATAGAACATTATATAAAAAGAAAAATTATTCCCTGGTCGGAATTATTCTTTCCGTATTTTTGGTACAGGACGAAGAGTCGGGATTATGATATGAAGTCAAAGGAACACAAATGTCTAGTGTATCTGCCCAGATCAATAACAGTGTCTGAAATGAAATGAAATGGGGTTTAACGACCTACTGTTCCGTTCCAACTGGGCTAATGAAGACGGACATACGTCATAGAGTACTATGAGGGACATTTTGCTCAGACGGCGGCGATACGACCTACTCTTATATCGAATTCCAACTGCCAAGGGATCTTTTACGTGCACGCCCATGTCTTCACGGGACCTCGGTTGTTCTTCCCATCCGAATGACTAGACAGCTGTCTTTGTCAGGCCCTCCGTCCTGTACCACTAACATGGGAAACCATGATGGAAAATCCCGATGAACTTTCCCGGCCACCAACGTGATCGAGCCCGCGACCTTCAGCGAACCAGCGTCGTACTCGCTTACTCATGGTGTCTACCAAAGATGACGGTATTACGTGAAGTCAGTAGTCGAGAAAATACGATATTTGACAATGATTTCACCCACAGTAACAATAATTCACGGGACCTTTCAATAGTTTGTAACACATACAGGTCACGTTTTCAGGTTAATGATAAATATCCGTTCGTTCGTTTCTGGGGTTTTACGTCCACTTCCACCTAAGGTGATATCGTAGACAAGATAAATATCCGTTCGTTCGTTTCTGGGGTTTTACGTCCACTTCCACCTAAGGTGATATATGGTTACCCATTCTGTCATAGGTTTTAATCAATTTAAAGCAGTGTGGCCTGTTTTCTAATTAAATGCTTATAATTCTTATTTTATTTTGAATAACCCTATTAGTTGGCATGGTGGGTTGAAGGTGTTGTCTCTATTATTTGAAACATATTATATTTTCGGTATTACTGCCTAGTTCTAAGTTAATAATAATTATTAAGTTGTGATTATTAATGTTGGTCTGATTAAGATGTTATATGGGGAAACCCTATTAAGGCTGACCTTTGATCTCTAGCACTGATTATCTGTGAATATCTAACTCAAGGGTCAGTCAATATTATTTGTATTATTTATTGTTATTGTAGGTGCTTTTAATTATTTTAATGGTTTCGTCTGATTATTAATTAAAGATACATTATGGGAGATTCGATAACGAGTTGACAGTTCTCACTATAATAGTTAAAACTAGATAATGTAAAGGCAATTTGCTGCAAATTTCAGTCAAATTGATCCACTATGAACCCAGAAATAAAGAGATCGAAAGTTCCGCATAGCCTCGGTCATCATTACTAAAGTCGGTACTTCAAAAATCATAGTCTCGATTATCCATTTAATCGTTAAATCGAGAAGGACAGTTATGCAGCAAATCGGATCATAATCCAACAAAATTATCTTAAGATAGCGCTGACATCGAGAGTTGATTATCTTCTGGATACGTTAATTAATGTCTAATAGTTTATATAACATTTCAGGCCTAAAGAAAGATCTGCAATAGACAGATTTAGCTCTTGCATAATGCATGTTTAAGTTGGTGAAAGCTACAATATGTATAAATAGGATGACTAGATGGATATTTATCATTAACTTGAAAACGTGACCTGTATGTGTTACGAAACGTCGTTATTAAATAACAGAGAAGTAGTTATATCCGTATATACCTTGTGTTGTGTTTTGTTATGAATAGTTAAACCGTGCTTCTAGGTGTCATTTCAAGAATTAATATAATATATTGACAAGTTAATTGCATATTTCTTGTGTTCCAACAGGTCCATCCTAGATAGTATATAAAAGTACCATTACTGATCACCCCCCCCCCTCCCAAACCCAAATAGAAGGGGAAAGTTTAAGATTAGGATAACCCTACAACAGTATACATAAATGAAGAATGGGGATATTTAAAACTACAGAGAATTAAAATGACAAACAAAAGTATATTAATGTGCATAATATCGTAAATAATGTTAATCCCGAGAGGCGTATTTATTGTAGGGAAGTTATAAATAAAAACAAAACCTATGTCAATAGAAAAGTATGATTAGGTCATCGGCTGTCTTAATATTTATATACTGTAAACTGAGCTTCAAGTGTCCTTTCATCTAATAGGGATGGATATCTAGTCTCTATCATCCAGAAAATTACTTTACGAATATTAGTCTGGATGCGTTGTCAACATTTGAGAAAATATTATGTCATTGGCTAGAGTATCTAGTATTTTAAATTATCATAAACAAAGTCTTCGGGAGGTAACTAGTCCTAAAACAAGATGTCGACGCAACTTGAAATTAATTTAAGAATGACATTTCAGAAAATCCATTTGATTGCATTGCCAGTTAAACATCCAACACTCTTGCCTTTTTATTGTAAAATTTCTCTTTTTATGGGCCATGTTTATGCTTTTTTTTATTTAATTTATCCTAATTCACGATTCATGTTAATTTATATTAATGCAAGAATTATGACATTTATTGCGGAAGGGGTGGAATCCTTACTTGATTTGAGCAAAGATACCGGATAATCAACCACATAAAAAAACAAACTCCCGGTTACGCATGAGCAATATTGACAACGGTCCCAGACCCTCCTCCGTACGTTGAAGACTAGGAGGTTCTGAGTGACCGAGACAAATAGCTACCATATCATTTGTCTTTGTACGCATATCCGCCACATAAGGAGACAAGAGACATATTATGTCTATTTTGAGTTGAAACCACGCGGAGGCCTCCCTTCCGATTCAACCACATATATTCTTGGTTCATTTTTGTTTTAGCACATTTACATATTTCTATTATTTCAGGTATGGGATTACGGTTGAAAGAGTGGAATGATGAACATGATATTATACAAGGACACGGTTGAAAGAGTGGAATGATGAACATGATATTATACAAGGACACGGTTGAAAGAGTGGAATGACTAAACTAGACAACAATTACTATGTAAAGGGCACGGTGTGTATTTATTATTATACATATATGCACAAGGCCCTTGCGTCTTATTATTTAGTGTAGCTGTTCTAAATGCCCCGTTTCATTTATCGTCAGGGAATAAACTTTAATTGAGTCCAGGTACATAGAACGATTACATCAATCATTTGCCTGTCTAGCAGTTACCATCGTAACACATTACAGTGGATTCTAAGACCTTGATTAACTTTTACATCGTGGCTCAGTATATCTTCTTCATATTGCCCTTCATCAGTCTGGTTTTACCAGGAAACATCTCATCGCGGAATTGGGCATTACAACGATGTCTAAACTGAGTAGCATCAAGGTGGTATGAGGTGGGGGTCAAGTAATCTCTCCAAACTGCACACTGGATATCAAACTACGCCTCATTCTGTCAGATCACAGAAAACCCTTTCCCTTAAGTCATACACTAAGCCGGCATAGTTTGTTTGGCGTCACTGCACTCAAGATATTTGCGTGGGATTTATGTCACATGCGATTCAAGTGGCTTGCAAGGCTGCTTAAATTACCCAAGCTATTTAAGTAATCTATCAACAGCAGCATTTATTAAATTGTGGTTAACCGTTCAGTGAATGTTTTGTTTTACGGATTCAGATTATTTCAATCTTGTCGGGAGGTGGAATATCCAAAATGTCTTAACATTCCAGATTGTCGGATCAGGTAAACAGCAGCGACCTTTCTTCCTGATTTGTCCGTTACCAACTCTTCATAGAACTTGAATACATGTGAGGTAATGTACATTTCACACACCTGTCGGAGTACATCCATCTGCACCGGCCACCCCTTCCACAAGAGCAATTAAGCGAATGACAGAATTACAAATATCCACACAGAGCCTCGTCTAAGGATTTGGTCGTGCGCGGCAATGTCGGGCGAATCCCGACCCGCGAGCACCGTAGGTGCAAGCCGCGCGAACACCGCAAGTGAGAGCCCGCGCGGGGGATCTGGGGGGCCCTGCCCCAGAAAATTTTGAAAATTGACTCCCTCAGACTCGATTTCTGAGCACTTAAAATAGTTTCGGAGATTTGATACACTATTAGTTTTGGCATCTTGTTGAACCATGGATTGATTAATACCCTGTAAAATCGAGATCAAAACACTGCTGCGTCTGACCCGCAGACAGAAATATACCCATAAAACAATCAGAAAAACGGTTTTGTAAACCTTAGCACCATGATATAGTATTGGCACATGGGAAAAACCTTGTCAGCGATTTTCAAAATGTATGTATGTTGCCGCCCAGTCTTCAACTTTTGGGCTCAGTTGGCGGCACAGATTGGCCAGTGCGCGGCGGCGGCGCCGCCTTGTCACCATGTTAAAGGAGGCTTTGTATCCACATTTTTTTAATGTCTACGATTCTATTTCCCTGGGTAGTATATTAATCCAAGAATTCTCATCTTAATTTAATTTTTCAGGTCTAGATTTCAAATCTTGATGACTCCAAGGACCGGCTTGAGTCGAAAGACGGTGGCATATAAATGTCATCCCTAATTTCTGTGACACCTTTTGAAATTAAGGGCATATCTTATTTTGTTTGGGTTTTAACTGAAGACCCCAATCGTGCGTTATAGTGGTGATTGAAAAAAAAACATTCTTCCGTATACTGTGAACTCTCGTGTGGAAGATAACATGTTTCGTTCTGTTATCTTGTGTTTATGTTTATAATAAGATAGGATGGGGAGGGGGAGAAAGGTTTGCACATGCGCGTTGCACCTAAGTCTATCTTTGAGTCAAGTGGTGTGGTTTTGATTCATCGGTTGTACGTAAAAAGGAGTAGGGTCGCCTGTTCAGCCTCGTGGGTTTTCTCCGGTTGAACTAAAATTGAACCATATATAGTCTTGCGAATCACAAATTTTTAATCTATTTGATCACGTTTTGTCATTTAAAACTGCTGCATCAACAGATCAAAACGGCCGACGAAAGTGTTCAAAATATAATATTACACCGAAATTACTAACGTATTCTCTTGTTCGATTTATATTGCATTTATATTATCTTTTTTACAGAATGCATTTATGGTAAAAAAAATCTTTCATCAAGAGTCATGTGCTTTTATCACTGACAAGGGGGAACCACGCCGGAAATTCTGGATGAACTTTCTCGGCCTGTTTCTGAGATCCTAATACTCATAGGTATGCCACACGGTTCAATGACCATGTGGGTCGTGATTTGATTTTGATTCAGTCACAATGCGAGTTGACTACATCGTTTGCTCGTACTGCTCAATAGTCACAAACACTGTACGACCTATTAGGTAGAACTTAATAGCCATTAAAAACCCACCCTTTTATTAAAGGATTGCACTATCCAGGTATAATACGAAAGTTTAAAACAACCTTGCCAAAGCCGTTTCGTGTGTTCTCCGTAATTGAACCATTAAGACGCAGGGCTCGGTTTTTGTGCTTACCTCTTAATATAGATACATCTCTGAATCACCTCACAGATGATCTGGTGATAATTTATAACAATTTGTATGTACAAATCAGAATTGTTATTAATTTCCTGAAAGTAAAATGTAAGAAGAATGCATTGTACTTTCGTATCAATTTTATTTGTCAATTAAATTCTTGCTTTCACTTTATATGATCACTGAAAACGTAAATTAATGCTAAACTGTCTTTTGTCAAGAATGTGAGTACTATTAGTATGCTGGTTGGAAATACGATGGTATAGGTTTTGTCGTAAATACCTAGCCAATTTGTTGTTGATATTCCAATGATATTAACATTTATAGATTAATTACGTCACACTTTCTGGTCCCGCGTGGTTCCCTATTTTCAGTGGTGTAGGACGGAGGGCCTGGCAAGGGACAACATATAGTCGTTCGGATGGGGCAAACAACCGAGTCCCCATGTACACAGATCCCTAAATAGTTTGAATTCGATATAAGAGTACACCGCAGGGAAAATTTCCCCTCATAGCACACTGTATGGCACATTGCCGAGTCGGAACAAAACAGTAGGACGTTAAACCTAATTTCATTTTTATGTCACCATAGAGGAAAATGCTGACTGGTTACTTGATGTTGGCTGATAAATCATGACATTACAATAAGCCGTTTAAATTCACTATTAAAAATTATAAAAGAAACATAAGGCTTAGTGTACCTAGCCTTCTATTCCTAAAGGTTTTAAATATCTAACCCCTCATACAAGATATGGGTGGTTTGACGCTTTCGTAATTCGTCACAGAATTTGTATAGCTCAAATAATACATAGATAATGTTTTTTAGTGTTTATTTTGTGTTTTTGAGCGTGACTTGATTATAGTTAGATAAAAGATTGTAGCAAGATTGTCGTTGCGACATTGTTTTCAATTTATAGGCAAGGAATAGAGAAATAAGATGACTTTATATTTCATTAATTAATGTATTTGGCAAATTAATAGTTTCACACATATTCACATATATATTATATATAGTGTGTACTTAAATCAACTTAGGGTATAAATGACATATTGTTATATAAAAAAGAATTATTTAGCCAAAACATGTGTCTATAAAATACCACGAGATATCGCGTGCATGGAAATTTGCCATTGCATCATTTGGCTTAATTTAACCAATCATATCGTTAATTGCACAGGTTCAGGGCCATGATGAAACTTGATTGTGCATGATATCCACAAGTCTTATAAAAGAAATCATAGTAAACTTTTAAGTCAGACTTCCATTACATTCCAGAGAGGTTCCATCTGAGTTCCTAGACAACCGAGAGGCTGGCTAGGGTGGAGAAATGGTTTTAGCTAGTATTGTAATCTGTGATTTTTCTTGTATACATGTATTCGGCTATGCTATATAAAATATAAAAACGAACTGTTGCATTGTTATAACTGAGGAAGACAAGCGTCTTACGAAACCAGTAAGAAGCAAACACACAGCGTGAAGGAGAAGCAAAGGCAGCTAGAGACAAATTCTAGACGATCACACGGCTACAGAAATATGTAGTAAGAAAAGATGCATGGGTAGTAAGAAAAGATGCATGGGTCGTATGTATTATCGCATGGTGCTACATGATGCAGCACATAGTGAAAAGATCGTATCGGTTTTTGGAAGTTCGACAGCAAGAGTAACTAATAATTACTTGTGCTGTGATCTTAAAGCGGGGGGGGGGGGGTATGTATTACAATAACTCTAGAATTACGGCATCCATTAAACTAACCCTCTCTTGACCCTTCAACTAAGCCGTTCGCAGTTTCAGCTCGTTACTTTAAAAGAACAATTCTGAACTTAGGCTTCTATGGCTTATACTTTAAGATAACCTTGTCGTTAATTCCATGAAATTGATTAAAATATCAATGCTTGTCATTCTTAAGCTAGACTGTCGATAAAGCGCCACAAAAAAAAACAAAAAAAAAACATCCCCAAGCCCACATCCTTGGATATTTAGGACGACACATGTGGTCACAAGGTATGAGGATTGACACTCACTGTGTTATTGGTAATGAACATTAAGGGCGTTGATAGGGGCGGAGCCGGGGCACGCCGCTGAGAGGATTTGTTGGGGGGGGGGTACCCCAAGAAAATTATCCGTCATTTCCTTGCATCTGTAGCCATTCCAAGAGCTATTTGGCTGATATTTTCGTCTAAGTAAACTTTCGGACATCGTTGAAAAAGAGCCTTACCCGATTCCACAAGATGCTATCATTGATGTCTGTCTATAGTCACACTGTAGGATTAGGGCACCGTCAGCTAAACAACAAGAATTCGTTTGAAAGTGGAAGCATTAATTAGACCAGACTGGTGTGTTTGAGTCGATGGTTTGAGTCATTTGGGATCCCTGCAACGGGTTGGGAACGGACATATTTTGGTCTGAGAAAAGGCATTTTCAGCAGTAAAAAAGGGCACTGTCGAAAATTAGGGGGGGGGGGGCTTGAGCCCCCCACCCTGGATCCGCCTATGGTTGAATAGTCTAAATCTACATTTTAAAGCTAGCACTCTCATTTTTGCGCTAGACTGTCCATAAAACAACATCCAAATTTTACGATCCTGCTTCGTTGTCCTCCTTCGAGGGAAAGAACCCGCCGCTTTTTCTGTCTAACTTGAAAGTAGTAGTGCTACAGGCCAAGAGTATTCAGTACATTTTCCCAAAACTTGGGTACATTCAGTAAACAACTCATTTAGTACCCTATTAATACTAGTGTAAAAAAACAGATTTTCAGTGATAACGTCACTAAAATTAATTAACTTCAGTACTATTAATAACCCGGTTAAATTTAATCTTTACAGGTTGACAGTATGTTCAATTTTCTACTCATTTTTAGATGACGTTTATGCTGACAAAATAAATCCTTGGGACGAAATACCCCCTTATAACAAACGCCCCGGTCTACGGACTCGAATTTTCGTCCCAACCGAACGACTGTACCTTGTGACAAAATAAAATCTCCCCTTAAAACGAACGACTCGGCCAACGGACTTGATTGATCACCAGGGCATAACGTTTTCCAACAAAAACAGTACTAAAACTATACTTACTAAAGAAAAGTAAAGCTCTGGTAATGATGCTATATTTACAAGTTCAAAACACCACACTACGATATCTGTAACACCCGTAACCACACAAACTTAACATCTGTTAAACACATTGATCTCTCCAACACCTGTATACAGTGCTAGGTCTATAACTAGGAAAATGTGCTAAATTATGGATGTTTGGGTTTGGTCCGGTTCACTGATTTGTATTGCTTGGTATGGTGATCGAAACAACATGTCGGTCTTGAGTAGCATTATTGCCCTATTATAAATTACATAAGCGTTGACAACTATGAACCGGCCATTGGGAGTATCAAATGACAACATTTTAATTTCTAAAATAAAAATCTCATTTTATATAAAGTCTTTGATATCATTTCTGGGAAATCAGTTGTTTAGTCTTCCAAAAACAAAGTTTTATCATGCGGAGCTATTTTTGTACGCCCACATTTTCAAGTGGATGTGTATTGAGTCGCCCCTGTCAGTCAACGGTTTATTTGTGGACACACACTTCCTTTCGATATTGGCATTTTATCCAAAGCTGTTCTAACATATCACCATTCAACCCTTATGATGGTTGAGTTCGAATTTCATGAAAATCTGATCGAAACTGCCCGCTCCTTCGCAAATAGTGTAAAAGTATGTAATACCAAGGTTGTGTACACTGTAGAGGTCACAATTTTTTTTATCCGCTTTTGATCAAAATTAAAATATATGTCTATATTCCACGGAATTTGGTTTCTGTCCATATTCGCACATATCGGTCCGTAACCTCCTAGATTATGGAGCCTGGTTGTACCAAAAATTTCGGGGTTTTTTGCTTGTGAACCTGAAGAAATCACAGTTTATATCCGATTTTAAAAATCGTTTAAATATATCACCGTTACACCCTGGGTTCGAATTTCGTGATAATCGGATCGAAGGTTGGGTCCCTCTAACGATTTGTATCCGATTTGAAAAAAACGTAATATATATGTTTATGTATCAAAGATCTCGGTTTGATGTTCGCGCATATCGGGCCTAACTTCTTGTCTCGTGTCCCCCTATTGTACGAGAAATCGTCTTTATTTTAGCTTGTCCGATTATATGTTCATATCCCAAAGCTCTGAGTTCCTGTCGATACTTCAGACCGTATCTGCCTGGATGATGACCCCATTTTTTTTAGCTTGTTCTTTGTCCATCTCTTGCGAAGTGTGGGCCTCTTTAGCATGGCAACCGCTTTTTTTCAGATATATTTCATATTGAAATTCACACTGTATATCAAAGTAGCTAAGTCTTTAACTCAATATCATCCACAGTCTTCCGGCATTGAAACACGAATTATTTGTCAATTTAAATGAACATTGATGTTGTGATTTTACCGGGAAAAG
Source organism: Patella vulgata (assembly GCF_932274485.2). Lineage (NCBI taxonomy): Eukaryota > Metazoa > Mollusca > Gastropoda > Patellidae > Patella > Patella vulgata. The sequence continues at coordinate 71,121,333 of NC_065883.2, read as the reverse complement.
ATAGGCCTATATATGCTTATGATATCCAAATTGTATAGAAGCCTACAACTACCATTCATAATTTATGCTTTTCGCCTCTTCAAAACACGAAAGTCGAAAAGTAGAAGTGACAAAAATGTGAGGCAACAGCACGCTATAAAAGCCAAAATGAACTCGAAAATAGGAAATTACGAAATGTTCATATTTTTGCACCAACATATAATGTTGGATCAAATTTTCTTTTAATGATAATTGTAACACTATCGTTAGTGATAACAGTAGACCAGTTTAGTAAATACAGCATTTATTTACAACGGGAACATATAACAGCTACAGTTACATACATACAACAACAATACGGTACTTAAACTATACAAGAACTAGTCTACGACAGGAACACATCTAACAATCTTGAATCAACCATTCCGCCCCTCTGCCAAGGCAGCGGCTGAACTCGGGGGTGGGGGGGAGCTCTATTCCAAGTCTGACTTGCTGTCAGTAAACGTTGCTTATAAAGCCTCTAACAATTAGCTGAGGTGGACAGAATGGATAATCATATATGGTATTGTTTATTATCAATTATGGTGTTTGTAATTAAACTGCATATTTCTTTAAAAGTCATTGTCAGGTCAAGGTATATATGATACATTCTCTTTGAAGTTCAGTCTAGTGTTACACGCGGATCATGTGTAGCTTGTTAAAGAACATCTTGAATAAAATAGATGTTTATTAAGAACGTGTCTTCAAAGAAGTTGTCGAGAGTTTAAACGTCAATTCAGTTATACAGTTATAGATCAGATTGTCACACCATGTTATTTATTAAAAATAAATAACGAACATAATATAAACGTCAACTTCAGGTATAAATCACTCTGTTACATAATTGATTAGTTCGTAAATAGCATTGTACAATAGGCTCAATAGGCCATTAATATTTCGATATTGAACCCTTTCTATGAAAATAAATATATAATTGGCAAGAGTTATACAACCATAATGTGCTCAACAACCCTTGTTTTACTTATGAATATTAATCTCCCCAGGAAAAAGTTAAAAAATCATTTAATTGGTTAACATCAAATTGGTCAATGTCAAAGTATATGAGTAAAATAGTGTAAGATATTTTATACCCTGGCTTAGACAAGATGCAGTAGATATTACATCTAATTAATAAGCTTATTATTACATTATGTAGTATTTGAATCAAATTTTTTTACTATAATAAATTGTTATTAAATTTGTCTATTTCTATGTTTAATTTGATTAGTTTTTCTTATTCTCTTATTCAATTTGAATTGAAAATCTCATAGAACCTGATTCCAAAACCATCTAGCTTTAGTTTTACATTCTAAATATAGAGCAGTGTAATATGCCACTTATACAATACACCATCTGAATAGTTAATAACTGGGCGATAATTTATTGTCTTTGAGAGGTTGATGACAGGATTCTCTTCAACAAATCTTTGAGGTCACATTCCCAAACTTGAAGAAATCGGGCTGATTTCTAGTTAGTCTTAAGACTGTTTACTTACTAAAGTAATGTACTGTGCGTATACTATGTCCCAGACTCAACCATCCAATCGGAGTTCTTCGATTGTCTAATATACTAAGCAGCAAAAGAAACGTCAGGCTGGTATGTTACTCTGAATAGACGCATTGCATAAAACTTGCCAAATGTTTTTATTGTATATTTGTGACCACATCTCCAACTTTATCTGAGCAATAAGGCTCCTTTCCAAACACATAATTGAACCCAAGAAATGTTCTCAAAAACGCAACCTGACTTCTTAGATGGTAATGTGTTCTCCATTATTTTCTTGTAACTTATGCTGCACGTGCTGTTCACCGGGACCAGCCCTATAAAATGCACCTCCATACCTGGTTGAATCATTCACACTACAACGTCAGCAGCATGCCACGACCCACGACAGTTCAGAAGAACCAAGTGTAGGAATACTAGACGCTGGCCACACTGCCCAAGCCGTTGCCAATCAATTCCAGGTAAATGTTCGGACCATCTATAGGCTTCAGCAACGCTTTCGGGCCACCAACACCACGGTTGATCGCCCCCGAACTGGTAGGCCAAGGGTTACCACAAGGCGACAAGACCGCCATGTCGTGCGACAGCACATGCAGAATCCCTTCACACAGGTATCTGAGACTGCACCTCAGACATTGGGAACGCTTGGAAGATCATTACATATACATTGAGAACATCAATTGCCGTAGAGCTTACCGTTGACCGATCCTCAAACGAACAGTCGACAAACGAGGATAAAATTCACAAGGGAAACGGATGGCAGTCTCCCATTTCTTGATGTCTTAGTGACTAAATCTGACAACAAATTCTCCACTGCTGTTTATAGGAAAACAACTCACACTGATCAATACATTCTCTATAATTCAAATCATTCACATCAAATAAAGAAATCCATCATCACCACTCTAACCCCACCCAACTAGTCAATGGCGTCATCATCACCACCATAGAGAACCAACACAAGCCAAGTACGCCAAATACTGACCACTCCGGTATCAGAATAGCCATCCCGTTTCACAGCAAAATCAAAAGGTTGATGAAACAAAAAGTGTGCATAGACGTTACCATCTCTAGTGGCAGAACCATACAGAATTTACTGCAAGCTAATGGTAGATCAACACAAACCAACCCCCCACAGCCCAAAGGATGTATCTACGAGATAACATGTTCCTGCTCCGAAAAGTATGCAAGCGAAACGAAGCGCCCACTTGATGTACGAATAAAAGAGCACAAGTCACTAGCTTCAACCAATCCCTCAGCCGTAGCAGAGCACATTGTTAACAACGAACATCATACAATCATGCGGGACCAAACAAGAACCCTTGCAGTACATCATCACCAGAAGAAAACCAGGAAACTTCTTGAGGCCATCAATATAAAACGCATTAAGCTCAAGTTAAACCGTGATGTCGGACTATTTATACCAAGGGCTTATGACCAACTTATACATTGATTCTAATACTTTATTTCTATTTCAGCGCTTATCAGGTTTTCACAGTCTAATTACACATCATACATATCTTGACTTTCAGCACTTACCCAACTTTACAGTCTGAGGATATATTTCCCATTTATTGGGTTTAGTTTATTAGAGAAATATATTTACTGTGTCCCTCGTCCAGATTTAAGTCTAATAATAACTTCTTCTCTCATAATTTTCAGAATTAACACAATCCAGTGCTTATCCAGTTTCACAGTCTAGTTATAAACTTTACATATCTTGGTTTGCAGTACTTACCCAGTTTTACAGTCAAAAAATACAGTTCACAATTATTGACCTTTAATACATAGAAATAATAGATTTACGGTTTCTTTCTTCCAGGTTTATAATCTCATAATAGGTTTTATCCTTCAGGACTTCCAGTTTATTGGTTCCCATACTTTTGTCTCTTTTTCAGTGTTTATCCAGTTTTTCACAGTCTAATTATACATTCAACATATCTTCGTTTTCATTACTTAACCAGTTGTTTATAGCCTGGAGATATGTTTCACTATCCTTTATTTTCAGTATATTGAATCAATAAAATTACGGCTTCCCCGTCCATTTTTTACAGTCTACTAACAAGCTTTAAATATCTTCCATGATTTTCTGCTCATTGAATTAATATATCAATATACAGTATTTTATATTTTTATAATTTTATTTTTTAATATATTATTATTTTTCTTTACACCTGCATCAGCGACCACTCTTGTTCACTTATACATACACACTTCTCTTTATATTATTTTTTATCTATAGCTCAGGGTTATTGATTTTCCATTAACATTGTTAATTCACTGATCTTTATAAATATAGCGTTCACCTCCTTTTAATCCCTGTAAGAGATTTCTGTTGTGTAGGTTTAGTTCCTAATGGCCCCCAATCAAAGGCGTTAAGATTTAATTGCATTTGATTATTATCTTTGTTGCATATTCTGTATATATTTGCCCACAATTCACATATTTGTATCATTTGCTTGATAAAGACGAGGGTATCCTCGTCGAAACGTCGCTTAGTATCAAACTCAGTAATTGTGTATCCATAAAATTGTACCTTGTCCTATAGAATCAATAGCAGGAAATTAGTTGTTTTTTGTCGCTCTCGTGTGTACATGTGTCATACTTATAACTCACATTTTCCTTTTGATGCGAGTGGCTCAACTAGAAGTGTTCACTGTCATGTTCCTTTAACCATCAATACGTCAATATATGAATTAAATATAAATACGTCGTGCTAATCCGCACAGTATTACTTAATTCAGTAAACAACATTTTAATGGGTCTTAATCCACCTTAATTACCCACCATTTATATCTATTTCATATAGCTGACGTATTGACGTATTTCGCCGAACATAATTCATTAGAAATTACAATAATTGTTTTAATAATTGAATATTCATTCATATCCCATTAATATGTGATTTTAGACCAGTTTCGTCCATTTTGAGATTTCAGAGATATAGGAGCACATACATATTCTAACCCAAACACTGTTTAAGGAGATGTGTTTTAATGCTAAATTGTTTATCCTACTGTACACAAATTTTGTACATTGAACAATAAGATAACACTACACACGCGTGGGCGATTTTGACTAGTCACACTTCCTACGGTAGATGTCACGACGACAGCTATGTAGCCATTCATCTATTGTAGGCCCTCAAAATAATCAATAAAAAAGATCGAGATAAACATCTCCGGTTATATATATTACTTGAGTCTATTTCTTTCAGCCAGATATCTGTAATTCTGTTGAGGCCGTTGAATATGAAAGATTTTTTTCTAAAACCAGATTGAAATTCATAAAATAGTTTGTATTTTTCAAAATATTCTCTAATTTGAGAACCAATGAGTTTTTTCAAATATATTTGATATTGTGGATAAGACAGAAATGGATCTATAAGTATGGTAGATTATTGTCTTCCTTCCTGTGCATTGGGATATGTTTAGCAAATTTTAATTGTTCTGGGAAACTATTTTTTGTTATGCATAAATTTATTATATTACAAGTTAATGATTTACAAATATAGTCTGTCGACATCCTGAGGAGTTTTGGACCTACAGAGTCAATACCTGTAGCCTTACTTGGATCGATCATATTCAGATATTTGTGTACATCTGCACATGGGATACAATTTATTCATGGTAAATTCTTTGTTAATAGGAATTTTATTTTGAACAAATTTATCAATATTTATTCAGGCTTGACATTGTCGGTAACATTGGTAAAATAACTATTCATAATATCAGATAAGTCATCTTCCTTTTTTAATCTTTCAAATCTTTATTCAGTATTTAAGGCCACATAATAGTGCAGTATAATATAATATATCAACTATGAAACATAATTATATTACAACAGATAACTAGTTCTTAAGCTAATAGCCTTAAATAATTTTGTACATTATTTACCATGTTTATATCCGACATAGCTTTTATATACAAGTAAGTGTTATTACAATAGGATGAGTCGATCAATGGCGTAAGTTGTAATCTAAGATCTTTAATCTTTATGCATTTGACAAGATACAATGAAGTGAATTTCATCTTCGATAGTCGTGCAGCCTAGATTATCCAGACAATATTTACATGTTCTGTCAGATCTATCTATATTATACCATCTTATATGGTATTAAATTGTTTCGAAATATTCTATAATGTGGAAAATATATATATATATATAGAGAGAGAAATGGGGTTTATGTCCACTCGACATAAACTAGGACATTTCGGGACTAAAATATGGTTTATTTTTTTATTTTCATAATTCGCTTGCGCATAGGGTCTTAAGCAGTGCGAGGAAACCGGAGGACCCGGAGAAAACCCAAGACGTTGGACAGGCAACCTTCGACATTGAAATCACGAATTATTTGTCAATTTAAATCAACATTGATGTTGTGATCTTACCGGGAAAATATAAATAAAATAAATAAATTTTATTCGTACACGAAGTACAATAAATATCAAATATAAATATATACAAGTTCTCAATTAATACAGAGTTGATTAATTATTTCATTTAATTTTACATGTTCAGATGGTGAACAATCTCTTAAATCTATGTATTCTCGTATAGCATTTCCTATTCTCTTATCATTTTCCTTCCAGGAACTTTTATCGTGACATTCTATTTTATCTACAATATTTAACAATGACTTCCCAACAACTGATATCCAATATTTAAGACAAAGAAAAACATTTTATCAATGGTACCATTTGTAATTAGGGACTCGAAGAACGAGGCTAGACATATTCCACAAGTCATATCAAACGGTGACCTCATATTCTCATCTGGAGAGCATGCGCAATAAATACTATCGGTGTAGACTGAAATAACCAGACTCGAGAGATTGCCATTCGATTGAGACTTCTGGCATATTTCGTCGAACATAACTGATTAGAAATTACAGTAAAAACAGAAACAATTGAATGTAAATCAGTTTATATACATTCATATTACATTCGTGTGAATGTCTAGGTCCCAAATATCAGCAATTTAGTTCCTTTAAAAACAAAACATATATACATTATTTACATTTCGAGATGACAATTTATGTAGAATGGCAGTGATGTCTCTGTGGTAATAAGGGACGTCTTCCTTTTCTGTAAATGTCCGATACTAGATACCCAAAACAGGTGTACATAATGCTTAAGCGACTTGACAGTATTGGTAGGAAAACATGGTGTACAAAAATAAAACTCTTATTGTGTTCGTTTAGGCTTTGGTTATGCTTGGACAGCCCAAAGCATCGGTAATAGAAATAATCTTATCAGTCCATTGAAAACACGTCTTACTGATATAGAAATTCAATATTGGTCGGCTAATCTAAACGACAGTAGCAGTTTAAATAAATACAAATGTTTCAAACTAAATCTTTGTCTAGAAGAATATTTATCATTAGAAATGAATTTAAATGTTAAAAGGAATATTACAAAACTAAGGTTGAATCTTTTACCATTAGCCACAATTTTGTTAAATAGGAAGATGAAAGATAATCCTTTGTGTCCATTATGTAAGATAAGCGATGAAGATAATATTCATTTTTTTATGTGTATGTATAAAATTGAGTCATATTAGATATAAAGATATACCTGTAAATTTGTTAATAATGTGAACAATAATAGATATATGTTCCATGAGTTATGTACAACTAAAAGTAAATCTCTTTTAATTTCACATTTTATCAATGTCGCTATAAGTTATAGATCAAACTACATTTAGAATTCTCCTTATGTATATATATTTATATGTCTACTATTTTTCGTATTTGTTAAATCAATGCTGTATATAACTAAAATTTGTAACTATGGGTCCTAGACGTACTTACTGGAATAAACTATTTATTTTTTTTTAATGTCGCTGTAAGCAATATTAAATTTTCATAAAGCGTATCTTTGCCACGTGATCTCAAATTTGACCCATATAGCAACGTTACTTCATATAATGGGCAAGGTTTTCAAGACATTCATTCTCGCTTGGGATAACTCGACGCAATTTTTAAAGTAATACTATTTGAATTAATAATATCAGTTCTAACGTTTATGGATTACTTGGATCATTTAAGGTGTTCCTTTGGATTAAGTTTGTATCATGAATTCTCAAACAAAGGTAAGCAGTTATACATGATAAAGTGTGCTATATAACAATTTCAAATATGGCCGTTGTACTTGTAGTCTTTCCGGTAGGACTTAATCTATTTCAGCATACCACTATCGAGTCTACAGGATACTCTAATACACTTTAATATAAAAGTATCTGCACTTTCTCTGGGAAACTTTCCGATGTAAGATGTAACCATATAAAAACTACAGTATGTGTTTTACAGCTTCTACAATTCTTTATGTAAACGAGGGGTGGAGTACCCTAGATACTAAACCTATGCAATTTATGCTAATCATATTAACATTTATCGATTTTAGCCTGGTATGTATTCAATGAGAATAGCAGGCGCGCGGAAGTAACACGATCCCGGCACAGGCGCAATTTAAAATGGCGTGTGAATAGCTATTCATGATTTAGAGATAAGCTCCGCCCCCTTAAATGAAATGAAATGGGGTTTAACGTCCTACTGTTCTGCTCCTATACTGGGCTAATGAAGACGGGCATACGCCATACAGTGTGCTATGAGGGAAATTTTGCCCGGGCAGCGGCACTATCGCCTACTCTTATATCGAATTCCAACTGCCTGGGGATCTTTTACGTGCATTCCAATATATACACGGGACCTCGGTTTTTTGTCTCATCCGAAGGACTAGACAGCTGCCCTTGTCAGACCCCCCGTCCTGCATCACTGACAAGGGGAAACCACGCCAGAAAATCTGGATGAACTTTCTCGGCCAATGCAGGGATCGAACACCCGATGTCCAAGCTAGCGAGCCAGCATCTTACCCACTTAGCCACGTGATCCACCCCCGCCCCCTTAAATAATGTTACTATTCCTGATAAAATAGCCCTTTCGTTTCTGCCAAACAGCGAGTCTCTCGGTAATTACAGCCCTATAGTAACCTATATATGAGTCCGGCCGATCCTGACTAAATTTTCTCCGGTGATCTAGTGGACAGAAATGGACGATCCCAATCCATAAGAAAACTTACTTCCACAAAACAAGGTCTGGAAGTGGATTAGTCGGACTATAATTTTGTGTACAGGAGAGGTAAACGAAATGGACTAGCCCAATATTCCTTGCAGACTATGTATCAGATCAGATTTAAATTCAGTAAACGAGTCATTCAGTACTCCAGTTAATACTACAATACGATTTTCAGTGATATATTCACTAATATCAATAACCCGGTTAAATTAAATCTGTCCAGTGGACAGTATGCCCATTTTTGTTCTCGATTCTAGATGACGTTATGCTGAGAAAAATAAAACATCGCATCGAAATTTCCTCTTGAAAGGCCTTGACCAACGGACTTGATTCACCAACAAAGACTTTGGGCAATAACACTAAAACAATACTTACGTAAGTAAACATAAAGTTCTGCCTGACACGTTAAAAACAAAACAGTATCATCTCTTCATAAACCTATAACGGCAGATCTCTTTATCTTGGGGGTAAATTCTATGCACGGAATAACTTGCGGTCTGAAAGTCGGTGGCGGTTTTGGATATATACAGGGAACTCGGGAGTTATTCTTAAAACCTGTAACGGGTTATTCTTACACCTGTAAACACACAATGTTAACACCTTTTAGACTTGCAAATGTTGAACACCCGGCCAAACTTTAACTTAGACCACCCTACTCCTTGTCGTCGGATCGACCCATTTGACTCATGATATACCGTGCAATTTATTAGACCGCAATGAATTGAATAATAGTAAAATAATAAGACTTACCGTGTTCGACATAATGTGATAGTTAGATCCTATATAAAATCTAGTTGATATTATTGCTATAGTTGTTTGTATTACGACTTAAAGCTATGATAGTTAACTCGCAGATCGGTTTCCATCCTTTTAAACAACTCTTAGTTCCCCATAGTGGAACGCCCATATTTAACAGCGGGAGGAGCCTACTTCAGATTTTTGTCGCGCGTTATCATGATGCCTGTCTGTCATTGGTCGTCACACTATGATTGACAGTTGTATTTCTTTAATCGCAACTGTTTTATATCTATAGCTGAACAGGCAAAACATTAAGCCATGTAAATGTTGATTTAATTAAATTATATTTTTCTAACATGGATAAAATCTCACAAAGTTAATCCGCAACTAACCAATGAACAAATCTTCAAGATTAATTTGTTATTGGTTTTGTTTGTATAATTTTGTGGGGAAGTATATTTTAGATATTTTACATAGGAGTACGCGACTGTTCGGTTGAAGTGGGTATAAGGAACATAAGGAACGAAGGTCTGGGTGCCCGAATCTCTCTATTTTCCTGGAATATCCCCCATACCGATTTTGCCGAATATATTTATTTAAAGAATGACTTTTACTATAGGGTTTATTTCTGAAGGATATGAATATTAATAATATAAATGAAATGAAATGAAAAAAGGTTTAACGTCCTACTGTTCTGCTCCACATGGGCTAATGAAGACGAGCATACGCCATACAGTGTGCCATGAGGGAAATGTTGCCCGGGCAGCGGCGCTACCACATACTCTTATATCGAATTCCAACTGCCAAGGGATATTTTACGAGTACCCCAATGTGTGCTACAGTTGAAAGTTTGACCAGACAGGGAATCACGTGGCTAAGTGGGTAAGACGCTAGCTCGCTAGGCTGGAGGTCGGGTGTTCGATCCCTGCATTGGCCGAGAAAGTCCATCCCGATTTTTCGGCGTGGTTCTCCCTTGTCAGTGATGCAGGACGGGGGGGGGGGGGGCTGACAAGGAAAGCTGTCTAGTCGTTCGGATGGGACGAAAAACCGAGGTCCCGTGTACACATTGGCATGCACGTAAAAGATCCCTTGGCAGTTGGAATTCGATATAAGAGTAGGCCGTAGTGCCGCTGTCCGGGCAAAATTTCCCTCATAGCACACTGTATGGCGTATGCCCGTCTTCATTAGCCCAGGTTAGGAGCAGAACAGTAGGACGTTAAACTCTATTTCATTTCATTTGACCAGACAACGGCACTATGGCCTACATCGAATTCCAACTACCAGGGTATTATTTTACATGCAAGCCAATGTGTACACGGGAACTCGGTTTTTCGTACACTTATTGTAAATTTATACAACAATACAAGTCAAGATTTTCTAGAGCTAGAACTTTTCAAATTTTACCCATTCAGTCACGTGTATACGCGCCTTTTTCCATTTGCAAGATTAAATTGTATAACCACTGTTAAAGGAGATGTGTTTTAATGCTAAATTGTTTATCCTACTGTACACAAATTTTGTACATTGAACAATAAGATAACACTACACACGCGTGGACAAGTTCGACTCGTCCCACTTCCTAGACTAGGCCCTCAAAATAATAAATAAAAACAGATCGATTTACGTGGGTCTATTTTTTTCAGCCAGATACAATAAAAACAGATCGATATTTACTTGGGTCTATTTTTTTTCAGCCAGATATCTGTAATTATGTTGAGGCCGTTACAATCCCTGTAGGACGTTAAACCCCATTTCATTTCATTTCATTTACAATCCCTGTACAGTTGTATTATGTCGGCTGCTAAAATATTTTTGTGATCATCGCTGTCTTTTTCAACATTATATCATTATTCTTGAATGAAAAACGCCCCGAAAACCAAATGGTGGTGGACCTTGAAAGTGTAGAAGAGCTAAACAAATAGCTATTACAAACGAAAAACAAAGCATCAATCAATAATAATTCAATTTGTGTTGCTACATTTATGTATTCACCAGTTTCAATGAAATGAAATGGAGTTTAACGTCTTACTGTTCTGCTCCGAACTGGGCATACAGGGTGCTATGAGGGTAACTTGGCACAGTGGCACTACGGCCTACTCTTATATCGAATTCCAACTGTCAAGGGATCTTTTACGAGCACGGGACCTCGGTTTTTCGTCCCATCCGAACGACTAGACAGCTGTCCTTGTCAGGCCCTCCGCCCTGCATCGCTGACAAGGGGGAACCACGCCGGAACATCTAGATGAACTTTCACGGCCAGTTTCTAAGATCCCAATACTGATAGGTATGTCACACGGTTCAATGACCATGTGGGTCGTTTTGGTGTCACTGGTGCTGATTTACTTACTATAAATAATAATGAATTAATTTTGATTCAGTCAAAATGTGATTTGACTACATCGTTTGCTCGTACAGCTCGATAGTCACAAACATTGTACGACCTATTAGGTAGAACTTAATAGCCATTAAAAACTCACACTCTTTGGCGGGTCAATTTTGCCAAGCCTTTTATTAAAGGATTACACTATCTAGGTATAATACGAAAGTTTAAGACAACCTTGCCAAAGTTGTTTAGTGAGTTCTCCGTAACTGAACCAATAAAGACGCACATCTCGGTTTTTAATGTGTATGCACAAAATCAGTATTGTATTACTCGCAATGGAACAGTCAAATGTAAAAAGAATGTGTTATGGTTAGTATATCGTTTATGCCTTCCCTTAAATTCATATTGTGACCCAGAACGTAAATCAATGCTAAACTGTCTTTGTCAAGAATGTGAGTACTATTAGTATGCTGTTTGGAAATACGATGGTATATGTTTTGTTTGGTTGTGATAAATAACTAGTAAAAATACATTTTATAGATTAATTACGATTAAAATGAATCTGTCTGCCTGTCACACTTTCTGGGAAACAAAAACCCTCACTTCTAATTGTGCTAGGCTAAGCAGAGATACATATATAAATCTCCCTCTCTCTCTCTCTCTCTCTCTCTCTAACAAAAAAATATCTTAAAGTGTAAATGGGCACAGCTCACCATATTCCTACTTTTTGGTGTAGAATCGAAGAAAAGGGTTTGAAAATACATTTTCTGCCAGGTTGTGGTGAATATTCATGATTTTGAGGCGGAAGGATGCGAGAGTTAAAGAGGTTGGTTAGGTTGAAATATAGGGTGGAAAATGGCATGGTTAATTGTCTTTACTATCAGTTTGTTTATCTAAAGTTTTCCATGGTGAACCTCATACGTGCCTTTGAGCGTTCTAACCAACGAAAATTTGGGAAAAAGTTAGAGTCGGTCTACGAGACGGTGCCTGACATGAGGATATAATAAGCAGGCGCTTATAATAAATTCAGTAAATGAGTCATTGTGTATCCCTATACCAGTGTGAAAAAAAACCCCGACTGTCTGTGATAACTCAATTTTAGATGATGTTTGTGCTGAAAAAAATAAACGAAATGAATGGGGGTTTAAAATCTGATGTTCTGTCCCGACTGGGCTAATGAAGACGGCCATACGCCATGCACTGTGGAAATTCTGCGAGGACAACAGCGTTACGGTCTACTCTTAAATCGAATTCCAACTGCCAAGTGTATATTTTACGTGCACGCCAATGTGTACACAGGACCTCGGTTTTTCGTCCTATCCGAACGACTGTGCGTTGGGAAAAAATAAAACCCCGCGACAAAATGACCATTTAAAAACAAACACCTCGGCCCACAGACTCGATTCTTCATCAGGGTTTTTAACAAAGTCGCTAAGTAATAAAACAGTACTAAAGCTACTACTTACTAAAAGGTAAAGTTCTACTTGACACGTTAAAAGCGAGACATTATGATCTCTGTTACTCCTGTAACAACCACACACAACTGTTATACTTGCTAATATGCCGCAAGTGCGTAACCCACCTTTTTTATACTACATTTTATCACGTGATTTGTCATTTTATCGGGAAGTCCCCTCGGTGTTGGCTAACTGCCAAGGGATCTGTTACCTGCATCACTGACAAGAGACCACGTCGGAAAATCTGGATGAACTTTCTCGGCCAATGCAGGGATCGAACACCCGACCTCCAGGCTAGCGAGCTAGCGTCTTACCCACTTAGCCACGTGATCCCCTGAATGAAGGATGAAACCGAGATGTTTATGTTCATTGACTTCTTTTATAGGAATTTGGTCAAATTTCTCTAGTTGATTAGTCCCGCTTTTGAGGGGTTAAAGGGTATCAGCCTTTTTTAGTCCATCTATTTAGTTTTTCCAGGTCATTATATGGTATCGGCATTAGCAGTTGGATCATCAATTTTTAGATATAGTGTAGTGCGGTCGGCAAATACGCGAATTTTTGAATTTATATTATTTATGATATCATGTATGTAGATTAGAAACAGGTCATGTAGTGACTGGCAACGGTAGTTGTTTTCCCTATAACGATCAAAGAAGCTTGCTGCCAGTACTCACATTCTGGATGAAGTTCGTGCTTAATTGCTGAACATTTTGCAACAAATTTCATGCCGTTAGTAAATGAGCTAGTCTAACTTAGCTTTTGGGTTGGGGCAATTAAGAGCATCTGGCAGGGATACCCCACCATGGAAAATGTCTGGCATCGGCGATTTTCGACACATGTGGATATGCTGAATATTTTGCAACAAGTTTCATGTGGTTAGTAAATGAAAATGAGCAATAACTACCGATAAAACAATTAATTATATTGCCATATTATTGTGTATATAAAATTATTATTCTGATAAGATTACACATTAAAAACATTACACAATTACTGTTAAATATTGTCACTATTCTTTATCACAAAAAAATATTCGTGGACAATGGACGGCATGTGGCCGTAAAAAAAGGGATTACGTTTATTTGGCTCTTGTGAGTGATATAATGTCGCTGCAAGCGATATTAAATTTTCATAAGGCGTTACCCACGTGATCTCAAATTTGACCCATATAGCAACGTTACGTCATTATAATGGGCAAGGTTTTCATGACATTAATTCTCGCTCGGCATAAATCGACGCAATGTTTAAAGTAAAACTATTTGAATTAATAATATCAGTTCTAACGTTTATGGATTACTTGGATCACTTAAGATATTCTTTTGGATTAAGTTTGTATCATGAATTCTCAAACAAAGGTGAGCAGTTATACATGATAAAGTGAGCTATATAACAATTTTAAATATGGCCGTTGCACAGAGTGAGATAGTGCCATTTAACGAAAACGAAAGATGACTAAGATGTCAAATAATTGTGAAAAGTGCGCAGTCGAGAAATAGTTGTAGATTGAGTATCATTTTATACATAAAACGTATACTAAGTATCGAAAGATAGTCCGGATGTTAGCTAAAGGTTTGTATGTATTATATGTACTTAAAATACAGATGTGACGTCACCCTTTGATGTTGGCGTACCATTATTTCAAATAATCGTACGGGCAACTTGCCAATCGTACCATGTCAAATATTAGACTCGAGTGACGTATTTCACTGTAAACGCACGTGCGGAGTGTCTGTATTTTAAGATGTTTAATGGTCTCGAGCTGAGAAATTGCGTAATATATTGTAAAAACACTCGGACCTGACGGTCCTCTTGTTGTTACAATATATTACTTAATGTCTCGCTCTCGACCATTAAACAATACATAGTTACTATAGGGTAACATAAATTGATTGTAGTTTGAACAATCATCCCACCATGTACGTAATCAATGGTATTAAAAAGCAAACAATATGTACACTTATGTAGGGAAGTTACAGAAACATATAAACAGCGATTGTATATCTGTATAGTAATTGATAATAGAAAAGAACTGAATATATACATATTTACAAGTAATCGCTTGGATTGGTTATCAATTTAATTGATAGTAACAAGTGAAAATTTTCGGCCCAGTTAATTAGGTTTAACATTTTGCGTGAACGTGTATCAGTCTTGGTTTAAATTGTCGGATATATTCAATACAAGATATGCATATACACTCTAGTTATAATTAAAATCTGCGGAGAAGGTGTAAATAAATATTTCGTAAATTAGACTTATATTTTTGAGGAAGGTTCCTTTTAAGTCGAAGTTGACACAGCACGTAGTCAGATGTCGGACGGGGGGGTTGGATGGCCGAATGGTTAGCACGTTCGCGCTGTATCATAAAGCCTGTCATTGAGTCAACTGGCGTGGTTTCGAATCCCCGGTTGTACGCGACAAGGCGTAGGGTCGCCTGTCCAACCTCTTGGGTTTTCTCCAGGTCCTCCGGTTTCCTCCCACTGCTAGTAGACCCCTACGTGCAAGCGAATTATTGAAATAAAATTAAACAATATGTTAGTCCCGAAATGAACTAGTTTTTTCGAGTGGACGTTAAACCCCATTTCTCTCTCTCTCTCGCTCTCTCAGATGTCGGACTGACCTGTATGTGACCTATATTTAGTCACATTGGGATTGTAGATTTTTAAAGGGGCGTTTCTTTCTTATATACATCGATAAAACAGATACGATAATTATAGTTGTTCGCTTTAAGACAACCATCTTTGTCGACAATATTTCACCGTTTTTGTCTAATCAGTTTAAAGTGATTATCGTTATGAAACGAATCCACGTTTGATTAAATTAAAGTGATTATAATTGTGAACATAAGGCATGTTCGTTTTTACAGGAAAGTCCGATTTATCATGGTCGTCAAAGAACAAATTTCATTTTAAATTTAAAGAGAGAGACTAGGTTAAGGCTCGAATGACTAAGTTTTACATGTCAGTTATAGTTCAAATATGAAGAGCAGTGTATAAAGTTTAATTAATTGATTTGTCTCCATCAACAATCATGGATCCCTCACATTCTGTTTGTAGCGTCTGTGAGCGGATCAATATTTTTAGTCTTGTGCTATCAAGTACACTTTCTAACTCCATTTTAGTTTTTATAACTTTGATATTATCGTCTCTAAGTTTTAGGAAGATGTTTCCATCACGTGTCCATGTGGAGTTTATTTTCTTCTCCTTGGCCATTTTTCTTGCTTCGAACGCTAGCTTGACCCTAACACGGGTAAGATCTTCGTTCGAAATTCTATGCTTATTTAGATGAGGAGGCGAGTCGTTCCGTTTTAGATTTTTAAGCTTTTTAGCGTTTATAATAAAATCACGTTTTGTAGAGTAGCCTTTGAAGCGAACAAGGATAGGTCTGGGATTATCAAATTTATCGTAGCGATCGGGCGGTCCAACTCTGACTTCTATTTATATCAAATTTAGATATTTCAACATCAAGAATTGTACCAACATCTACAACAATATCATCTGTTGATTCCTGATCTACTTCATTTATCCCCGATATTCTAATACCCTCCCGTCTAACATACTGTTCAAGATCATCTACCTTGTTATTTAACTTAATAATTTCTTCATTCTTCTCAGTAACTTTACCCTCTAGTTCTTTAAATGCATTTTCAAGTTCCGCCACTCGTTCGACAAGTTTTTGCGAAACCAGGGAAGCTACAGCATTTGCTATTTTTGAAATTATGGCATCGTTATAACATGTTTGTTGATTAGTTCAGGGACCATAAGTACCTCTTCTGTGCCAGATTCACTTGCCTTCTTTAACCGTTTTAGACTAGATTCTGGTGGACTAGAGGAACTAGAAGAGCTTGAAAAAAGCGCCGATCTTTTAAACAGTTTGTCTATATTGAAAATGCTAACAGTAACAGACAGGAATAAAAATGAAACTATTAAAAGTCAACTTACGATTAGGTCACCAAGAACCCAGAATAATCCACATAAACAAAATAGAATCTCTCAAACACAGAGTCAACGATCAGATTTAGATTTCAGAAACACCAAACAAGATTGGTTCAAGTATATTGTCTTGGCCAACCCCGTGTGAAGTCCGTGCAGCTCAAGACTAAAAGTCAGAATTTACTATACACATACATGTACGCATTTACATAGATTTTCACCAACGTGGTTCGATCATCAGAATCAACACAATATGTAAACATATTTAATGATAGATACACATATGTTTAAACTATGGCGGGCCTTTTTACTTGTTTTGGAGAGACCGAGCTACATGCGTCCGACACCTTCCGCCATTATATATAGTGGTGCATACACACGATGACAAAATACACACTCCTGGACGCTTATAGATAACCAACCACTCTAATAAAAGGGTCACAAAGCACTATTTTTTTTTATATTATTAGTAGAAAAGGAAAAGAAGACATAAATAAAAACAAAGAAAATTCAGAGTTTTCGTTTTTACACCATCCAAAAAATTTAAAACTGTAAGCCACCTGCCCGGGCCTTCCTTGTTCCCCTTGAGGTTCTTGGATTCCTGGACGTTATATTCAGAAACTTGTCCATGTCATTCATTCATGGCTCCGGATATGGGAAATTCGAATACAGATTATTTTCTGTTATTGAAACTGAACGTAACTGATTGACCTGGTTGGATAACAAAATATTGCAGTGACATACACAGATCTCCTTCACCTACGATGATTGAAAGCCGTCGCATCGAGTGTGACGGACTTGAGGAAGTGGTGATTTTAATGTATAGTAACTGCCTGCTGTTGCGGCCGAGAAAGACCATCTGTTTTTCGACATGGTTTCCCCTTGTCATTGGTGCAGGAAGGAAGGCTTGAGAAGGACATCTGTGTAGTGGTTCGGATGGGGCGAAAAAACGAGGTTCTGTGTATACATTGGCGTGCACGTAAAAGATCCTTTGGCAGTTGGAATTCCATATAAGAAAAGTCCATAATGCCGCTGCCCGGACAAAATTTCCCTTATTTCACACTGTATGGCGTAGGTTCATCTTCATTAGCCAAGTCGGGGCAGAACAGTAGGACGTTAAACCCCATTTCATTTCATTTATACAGCGGCGCTATGACCTACTCTGTATTTTCGACAAAACGGACAACTTTGGCTTTGAAGTGGTAAAATATCCATCATCATGACTCTTACTAGTATTAAACAATATTTTCTCTAGGTTATTTTCCTGATTGTGTGTTTTACAATTTTGATTGAAGTATATCACTACAGGCCCGGGACTGTACAGCACAATGGAAGCTTACGACTAGCCCCCGGATCCATTCACTTAATCTGATATGTACGTTTGTTTGTGATTTCTACGTATTGTGTCTTTTCCGTAGATTTGTTTTATGTAATTGTGTGTGGTGTAGTCTCCCTGCACTTACTATACAAAAGTATAATGCATTTTTTTTACATTTGACTTTCAGGAAATTGATAGGATGCGAGTGATACAGTACTGATTTGTACATACAAATTGTTATAAATTCACGGTATCTTCTGTGAGGTGATTCCCAGATTTATATCTTACTTTTACTGTACATGTTTTATAAGGACCAGTCTCTGTTTAATTGAACACGTATCTTACAGGAGAAATAATTAAGTGAATAAAATATATTTTAAATTACATCAATACATTAATGTTGGCAAAGATAAAACACGAAACATGTTTTATTTAATAGGTCAAACACGATTAATGGACATATTGTTGAAAAACGACGAACTCTGATTGGAGGAACTATATGACCCCAAAACTCCGATTGGTAGGGTGACCCACCATAAATAAATATCTCCATATATCTCCATATATCTCGACAATTACGCCACAATATTTATATATATGCTAAGCCTCAAATCAGTTTCACACAATTATAGTCACTAAATAAACGATCATGTTGTACTTAATAAGCTATGACCATTAATCATCTATAAATAATAGACTGAAAACTGGTTCCAATTGTCGTCCATAACATCCAGACACTTTTGAGTAAAAGATAGGTTACGTGCCCTTGTTTTGAAATTAGTCTCGCTTAACCAGTCTATCGACCATTCTACGTCTGATTGACAGGTCGGGATAATCAAGACTATTTTTTTTACGAAACATAACAGAAAGCTAGAACAAGAAATTGAATTTAGAAATAAGCACGTTAGGTAGCTCAACAATCGTTTTAAGAACCTTGTAAAAGTAAAATGAAACTACTGCTAGTATCATGTTCCTGTCTAACCCGAGTGATTCAGAGATATTATTTGTACTAAACCAAAAGATGCCGCTCTTAACGGTACAGTTAATGATAAAGCGATTTAAAAAATGAAACGAACGTAATTTCTAAATCTGCTGTAATAACCAAGAAGCTTAATTTCACTGCTATTCAAAATCGTCAACAATAAATTTTTTACGGCTGTAATAGTTGATAGATTTGTAGAGAATTGCACGTGCCATGGCTATTTATAGTATCATACTGTCAGAAAGTTGGTCTCGGCACGGCGAATGTGTACGCTTCAGTGGTAGTCTCGAACTATCAGCGGTGGACTTTATTTCTGTAGAGTACATGGGCCACCCTACGATTGGATGTCGTTGATGTCGAAACTTCTCTTCATATACGGTTACTATATATATATATATATATATATATATATATATATATATTAACAGTTGTCAACTGTGTATGTTTATAGGCCTAAGTGTTCAGTTATAAATCGCTTTATAAATCTGATTGAATCTAAGCCGGAATATCTAAAGTTTAAATAATTAATCTGAACTGTAATGTTCAAATTTGTTTAGTGTCTAAATTGTCCGAGTACATGAGTAAATAATTTCACTTAATATTCATGAGGTAATATAAACCGCTGGTGTGGCGGGAATTCTGGCAGTGAAAGCGTGAACACCGTGGTGTCGATTAGCGTGGAAGGCATATTGTCTTTTCACCGTGTATACATTATGTGTTTTTTTATTTTAGTGATTTTAAATTAGTATGAACAAAAGTGACTCTAATGCGTGTATTAGGGATTTAGTGATAAGTGAATAATTTCATGTTATGAATTGTGTGTTGTGTTTCATATTAGTAAGTGACTTTAATTCATTTTGCAATGAGACATTCATCGTGTGGGTGAATAGTTTTCAAGCAATTAAGTGAGCTTTATATCTTCTGACTTATGATTATTATCATCAAAATATAGACTATATATAGAACTTTATATACTTCAATATTAACTTTTGTAATCATTATATTGCTGAATATAAACTATTATTAATTATTAACTGTGCTGGTGTCTACTTTATAGAACTTTGTCTACTTCAATATTAACTTTTGTAATCATTATATTGCTGAATATAAACTATTATTAATTATTAACTGGTGTCTACTATATATATGTAAAGAAGGTTCTCACGAAGACCGCGTGTTAGATAAAAAATTTCCCCTGCTCTGGGTGTAACCTTTCCTGTGTCAAGGCCACAACTTTGGTGGTTCTTGACAATTCCAGAGATAAGAAATACGTATAGTATAACGAGTGCAAAACAATAGAAGATTTCACGCACTATCGGCACAGTATAGCCATTTTTCAGCTTTACATAATATGAACATAATCCTTTAGTGGCATTTAGCAATTGGAAACATAACAAGACTATACAGTTATATGGGACAACAATCACTGGTTTATTATACACAAGCACGACGTTTCGATAAGTATTCTCTTATCGTTATCAAGCACAATGACATTTAGTAAACTTGAGGGTCTATATATATATGTACAATGCGAAACCATTCTTATTACTAATCATTAGAAGAGTTCAACCAATTAACAGACATATTTAACATCAAAGACCTGAAAAGCACCGTGTGATGACAAGGATATAGTTGTACATGAACCTTAAAACCACCCTGATATTGAAAAAGAAAAATGATTAGGGGGAAACCATACATTAAACAAACAGTATATAACAGATAGAGCTTATAAACACACGGTCTTGTAAATAAAACCACATTCACAAAATGTTATGAAAACAAAGCATAATAGCACTAAGATAACACAATAAACTGATCCAAGGGTTTGAAGGATCTAATATAGGCTAATAATAATATACTAAGTTAACATATTAATCACGATTCAAGGTGTTAAAGTTCAGAGAATATATGTTATTAAAAGTTAATAACTGGGGGGGGGGGGAATCAAAAATATACATAATTAAAAGTGATAACTGGGGGGGGGGGGAATATCGGATAAAAATTATGACCTCTATGCGGCCATTTTGTCTGTTAAGTTTGGGCCGATTTTCACGAAATTCGAACTCAGTCGTCCTTATGGTGTAACGGTGATATAATACGTTTTCTTAAATCGGATAAAAATTATGACCTCTATAGGGTCCACAAGCTAAAAACACGATTTTTTGTAACATCAAGGGCCATAAGAGTAGATCGTATCGCCGCTGTCCGGGCAAAATTTCCCTCATAGCACTCTGTATGACGTATGCCCGTCTTCATTATCCCATTTGGAACAGAACAGTAGGACGTTAAACCCCATTTCATTTCATTTCAGATACTATTATCAATCTGGGTAGATACACTAGAAATATGCGTTCCTTTGACTCCATATCTACTACCGATGATATATGGTGCAGTCACTGCTCATGTTCACAAAAACCTTTTCCTTTACTATTTGCGCCATGTCCGATCTTGTAACCTAACACCTTGAAACGGCCAAACCGAAAACTTGGATAAAATTTTTCGGGTTTTACCAGTTCCAAGTTTTAGGTTGACTCGACGTTTTACCGAAAATTCGGGAAAATAATTCCGACTTTTCGTCCTGCACCACAAATACGGAAAGAATAATTCCCACCAGGAAGGAAATAATTTTTCTTTTTATATAATGTTTTATTTTAGGATACACATTAATCAGTCTGTATTATATACAATGTTGTTATCGGGATTTATAGGTGTCTTAATTTGCAAAGAGACAAAACGTTTTATAGTGTGTCTTTCTAAACACAAATACGTCATGTAGCCCCTATAATTCTGTGATCAAATAGTATTTACAAAGGGCAGCATAACATACAAGAGTTTACAAAAACACATTTAAGCTAATCACGACTGTCATCAGCTCATAAAGCGGTTTCTATAGTATATGCCGAACGGATCTACGAGCCCAAGCGAAGAATCGTTGCTTTAGAAGATTTTGACAAAATTACATCCATATTGAATCCAAAATGAGTAAGGTTTGGCTTTTACCGTTTGTCCGAATTTATCAACTCATTATTCGCATCATCATATACATTTCTAATTCTGTGATTTTCAGAAGACATGCATTTGAAATAGCAGTAAATGATCATTTGGAAATGAAACAGCAACATACTCCAGTACATTTATCAAATGTGGATGAACAGTAGATTGTTTCTGTACGGCATCTGGGCTACCATATTTTGTTATCTGATATTTTGTTCTAAATCTATGACATCTATTACATACCTAATTTACAAACAAAGGTCTAAGTACAATTCATTCTGGGTTGTAATATTAAATGTTTTTTTTCTTTTCTGAAGACATCACGGGTAAATCAACGCCCAGTAAATGTATACAAACTGATCGGTACCTTAAAAGATTTACTACAATTATTTCTCAATTTCACATATTTGACAAAAGATATAACTGAAATCTTTGCCTACGACCGTCACTTGTCAGGGTTGCTGTTTGCGAGGCTGACAGGGTAAGTAGGTCCATCATGGTATACATTGGCGTGTGCGTAAAAGAAACATTCACGGCTCGAGACCTGCCGAAACGTCGTTGCCCGGGCAAAATTATTCTACCTAATTTGCGCACGTAACATGGGGGTTTAAAATCTGATGTTCTGTCCCGACTGGGCTAATGAAGACGGCCATACGCCATGCACTGTGGAAATTCTGCGAGGACAACAGCGTTAGGGTCTACTCTTAAATCGAATTCCAACTGCCAAGTGTATATTTTACGTGCACGCCAATGTGTACACAGGACCTCGGTTTTTCGTCCTATCCGAACGACTGTGAGTTGGGAAAAAATAAAACCCCGCGACAAAATGACCATTTAAAAACAAACACCTCGGCCCACAGACTCGATTCTTCATCAGGGTTTTTAACAAAGTCGCTAAGTAATAAAACAGTACTAAAGCTACTACTTACTAAAAGGTAAAGTTCTACTTGACACGTTAAAAGCGAGACATTATGATCTCTGTTACTCCTGTAACAACCACACACAACTGTTATACTTGCTAATATGCCGCAAGCGCGTAACACAACGTATTTATACTACATTTTATCACGTGACACAACGTATCGATACTATATTTTATCACGTATCGAGTGATTGTCAGCTATCGGGGGAAGTCCCTCTCGGTGTTGGCTAACTGCCAAGGGATCTGTTACCTGCATCACTGACAAGGGAGAACCACGTCGGAAAATCTGGATGAACTTTCTCGGCCAATGCAGGGATCGAACACCCGACCTCCAGGCTAGCGAGCTAGCGTCTTACCCACTTAGCCACGTGATCCCCTGAATGAAGGATGAAACCGAGATGTTTATGTTCATTGACTTCTTTTATAGGAATTTGGTCAAATTTCTCTAGTTGATTAGTCCCGCTTTTGAGGGGTTAAAGGGTATCAGCCTTTTTTAGTCCATCTATTTAGTTTTTCCAGGTCATTATATGGTATAGGCATTAGCAGTTGGATCATCAATTTTTAGATATAGTGTAGTGCGGTCGGCAAATACGCGAATTTTTGAATTTATATTATTTATGATATCATGTATGTAGATTAGAAACAGGTCATGTAGTGACTGGCAACGGTAGTTGTTTTCCCTATAACGATCAAAGAAGCTTGCTGCCAGTACTCACATTCTGGATGAAGTTCGTGCTTAATTGCTGAACATTTTGCAACAAATTTCATGCCGTTAGTAAATGAGCTAGTCTAACTTAGCTTTTGGGTTGGGGCAATTAAGAGCATCTGGCAGGGATACCCCACCATGGAAAATGTCTGGCATCGGCGATTTTCGACACATGTGGATATGCTGAATATTTTGCAACAAGTTTCATGTGGTTAGTAAATGGTAAATGAAAATGGGCAATAACTACAGATAAAACAATTAATTATATTGCCATATTATTGTGTATATAAAATTATTATTCTGATAAGATTACACATTAAAAACATTACACAATTACTGTTAAATATTGTCACTATTCTTTATCACAAAAAAATATTCGTGGACAATGGACGGCATGTGGCCGTAAAAAAGGGATTACGTTTATTTGGCTCTTGTGAGTGATATAATGTCGCTGCAAGCGATATTAAATTTTCATAAGGCGTTACCCACGTGATCTCAAATTTGACCCATATAGCAACGTTACGTCATTATAATGGGCAAGGTTTTCATGACATTAATTCTCGCTCGGCATAAATCGACGCAATGTTTAAAGTAAAACTATTTGAATTAATAATATCAGTTCTAACGTTTATGGATTACTTGGATCACTTAAGATATTCTTTTGGATTAAGTTTGTATCATGAATTCTCAAACAAAGGTAAGCAGTTATACATGATAAAGTGAGCTATATAACAATTTTAAATATGGCCGTTGCACTTGTATTCTTTCCGGAAGGATTTAATCAATTTCAGCATACCACTATCGAGCCTACGTGAAATTCTAATACACTGTATTATATAATAGTATCTGGACAGACATCTGTATATAAACTACAGTAAATGAGTTACAGCTTCTACAAATTATGTCTGTAAACTATGGGTGGAGTTCGATCTTTCTAGTTATGAATACGTTTCATCTACCCGTCTTTATCTTCCCGGTTAGTGCAGAAAAGTAGAACGTAAAACTTAATTGTCTTATTTAAATTGACATAGGAATGACAAATAAATTATGTGTAGTCGTTTCTAACTTATACTTTGTATAGAAACACAAAATATAGGATGTATAGCGAGGCATGGCAGGTAAAAGGGGAACGGCCCTATATATAAACAAAATAATATATAGGCCGTAGAACCAGTTCTAACTATATATAGAAACACAACCTTGACACAAAATATGAGAAGAACAGTCAGCCATTAAATATTAAATAGAAATCCAACCCTACAATATATAGTAGTCCAAAATGTGTTTAATAATTATTTATTTACAAATCAGTACACTGTACGTGGTTATGACAATTTTTATAATTTTAATTAATATATGTCATGGTTTACTGAAAACAAAAATAAATTGATAACAAGCGGTTAAATATTTATCAAAAATATGAAATTGTGGTTATCTCCCCTAGATTATATTTATTAGCTTTAAGATACTATACGATTTTACAAATGAAATGAACTGG
Source organism: Patella vulgata (assembly GCF_932274485.2). Classification (NCBI taxonomy): domain Eukaryota; kingdom Metazoa; phylum Mollusca; class Gastropoda; family Patellidae; genus Patella; species Patella vulgata. Next base: position 71,095,867 of record NC_065883.2, on the reverse strand, counting down.
AGTTTAGCGTCCTATTTTTCTGCACCGATTGGACAAATGAAAACGGGACAATTTTACAACAATAAGGCATATATGTAAATTACATTGACCAACAATAATTTATCTACGTACAGTATACCAATAGTTGTCAATGTTTATATAATAATGGAATGAACTAAATATGAAAGACATATATAAATATTCTTTAAATGGCATTTAGTAATTGGATCATAATCAAATAACACACTATTTATGGATAACAATTACTGTGGTTTATTTCACTGCGACGTTTCAACAAGATTTCACAAGTCGTTATCAAGCATATAACACAAATAAATAAAATGAAAACAAAATAGCTATATATATATACACGAGCAGTGCGAACCCTCCAATGGGATGCAAAATCAGCAAGCATGAGCAACTGTCCCAAGCCGTTAAATAAACAATGTACATAGATGGTTATAAACTGTAATTGGTATAGATAAGTGCAGGAATGAAGCCAAAGGATCAAACAATTATTAGCAGGTATAATGAGTCACGAGCAACTGGTCCTGGCTGTAAAAACATATTAAATAAATCTATATATATATGTACAGTAATTAGTTATAGATGAAAGTAATAATAAAAGATGAAAGGACAAGTATTATGGGGGGTGAAACTGAAGCCATAAGCAGTTAATCCTAACAGTGAAGGCAATATGTAGTAAAGCAAATTGTAATTGATTTGAGGAGATGTACAAAGTTAAAAGCAATACAAATATTTAAATTAAAGGATAGTTCAGAGACGATGTAAACTACATTTTAATGATGCGATCATACGCTCTTGGAATGTAAATTCCTGGGTCCCTGTTTAGTTTTGGTTCATCTATACCAATTCAATCTGCAAGCAACACGCGCTTTCATTCTCTTTCATCCAGACATACTCTTATATCCAGACGCTCGTTAACCGATGTTTTAAACTGGAGTGGCTGGTATATTAACCTTGATTAAAGTTTCAAACTTATGTTCTAATACACTAATACAAAACATACACCTCGAAATGGATCAAATCCAATATATTTTTCACACTGCCCCCCCCCCCTCCTCACACAGGTTAATCCAGCCCTGAAGGCAAATAACTGCTCCAAGAGGGAGGGGGTGAATAGGGTTTAACGCCTATTTAACATACAACAGAACCAATTTACCACATTCACAATTGTTGTGTTCGTCGGATTATTCTTGCCACAGATACAAACGATGTATTCCTAATTCTTGAATTTTCCAATTCCACACGGCGACTAACAGAAAACTCACGGATCGTAACAGAAAATGATCGAACTTGTATTGGGTTAATTACCATCTGACAGTTGTTTCCGGTGGGCATCTGGCTCTCCTGGCAACCGGAATAATTTTCAGGAATTGCCATATTGTCTGTAAATATAATAAAACAAAACTTAAAAATTGAAGATGGGGGTAATACACTGTATTTATTTGTAACCGTGAGATGAGATTAGCTAATTGACTTTAGTTTTAAACGGTACAAAATCCCCGCATTATAGGTGCACCTAGGAAGTAATCCGGGGCGGACGGCTGCGCTCTCTTGTTACCCTCATCGGTTTTTAGATGACGTTTATGCTGAAACAAAATGAAATGGGTTTAAAGTCCTGACCCAACTGGGCTAATGAAAACGGTCATATGCCATACAGTGTGCTATGGGGGGGGGGGGGGAGTTTGACCAGACAATGGCACTATATCGAATTCCAACTGCCAATTTATTTCTTTTTTTATGTGCACGCCAATGTGTACACGGGACCTCGCGACGAATTACCCCTTAAAACAAACGCCTTTGCCTACAGACTTGATTCATCAGCAGCGTTTAACTTTTTCCAACAAAGTCCTGAGAAATAAAAGAGAACAAAATGTATACTTACTAAAGAAAGGTAAAGCTCTGGTAATGATACTATATTTACACGTTTAAAACACGACACTATGACATCGGTAACACTTGTAACCACACAAAGCCAACAACTGTTATACTTGCTAATCCCGCTCTGAAATATGCATCCAGAATAATGTACTGTTTCATCACATTGATCTCTCTATAATACTTGTATAATTGTTAAATGTGCGTATTATATCGCAGACTCAACCATCCAATCGGAGTACTCTGATTGGCAAATATAAGTCCTATGTCATACAATCCGTGCATAACACTGTAATTCATAAATATACGGGCTATCTACTAACACCACGCGAGTCATAGCGATGCAAATAGCTTTTTTCAAGTGTGATGTGTAAGTTATTGACTGTGAAGACGTGTTCGCCTAAGGCTGCTATTACATAGGGGAATACGATATATGGTCTTCGGTATACGGTATACGGGCACGGTGGTTTACACGACATATACTATACGTAGGTATACTGTATTTTCCCAAACGATTTTGGTACCCTCATCGAGGCTCATTCATATCCAAACAGAATGGATTCAGAAGAAGACGAAACTCTGACTTGGTTTTTACTTGGGGAGGCGTAAAGTATGGTGGCGTGACGGTCAGGCTTGGAGTCGGCTTATTCCAATATTGAGGGGGGGGGGGATAACTGGAAATCACTGTTCATGATAATCTAGAATAGTCTATCATGACTAGAGATATGTCCATCAATGTTCAGAATTTTTGATTCGAACTTTTTACAACACAAATGCCCCATTTTCTACTCATCTCATGGAATTTACTCCTCCATGAAGCATGTATACGCCGAAAAAAAAACGAACATGCACGATACCAGGTATACGCGTTGGCGTGCCCCTATACGCGTATAGTCCGCTGTAAACGGCTAAGCAAATTCCTGTTGTTCGTACACAAGTATTCGCGTATACCTCTAAACGTATACCGAATACCCCTATGTAATAGCAGCCTAAGGTGTTTATAGAGAAGCGGAAGGTGTTCACAGCGACCTTATACAGTGTCCTCTGCCCCCCTCCCCCGAACTTCGATACCTGTAGTTCTCCGTAATTGAACCAATAAGACGCGGGGCTCGGTTTTTGTGCTTACCTTATAGTGTAGATAAATTTCTGAATCACCTCACAGAAGATCCGGTGAAAGTTTAACAATTTTTATCCACAAATTAGTATTGTATCACTCGCATCCAAACAGTATACTATCAATTTCCTGAAAGTCAAATGTAAAAAGAATGTGTTACGGATTTTATATCGTTTTTTTTGTCAATTAAATTTTGTCAATTTCAATCAATGCTCAGCTGTCTTTTGCCAAGAATGTGAGTATTGTATTAGTATGCTGGTTGGAAATACTGTAACAGTGTACATTGACAAAATATGCAATATATTTTATTTTAGATATTTTATTCTTATGCATTTTAAAAAAATGTATATTTTATAGATTATATAGTTTATTTTAAATGTATATATGTTTATTAAAGACGTCGAGTCTATATTGCATAAATCAACCTTGACGCTGATTTGGTGTCAATAGATCTTAAGCATATTATATAATTGTTTACTGATATAGAAGAACTTGAATAGAGGGTCCTTTATTGGTTGTTTATTTTAAAGTAATTAAGTAAGATTAATGGTGACAGCTTTAACTTTAAAAACAATACCTAAGATTACACTGACGCTATTACTCGGGTAGTCGTTACCTGACATATTAAGTCAAGCGAGTCTAGATCCGGCCAATCAGATTTCGTATCGAGTAATGGGCGTCTTCCGTAAATGGTCTTCCACCAATCAAAAAATGAGATTAATCCAACACGTGGCATCTCTAATATTTGCCGGGATTTTTGGAAGATATAAATATATCTAGCTAAACTTTCACAATTATCTTCACTTAATAAATTACTTTGAAACGACAATATTGGATCTCACTTATATTCAGGTAAGCCTCTATGTATATTTTAATTGTTTAAACTTTATATATATTTTATTCTAACCTTTGACTTAGAATTATATCCTTTTATATCGAATCAATACGATTAGTAGAATCGAGTATTACATTAATAGATATTTCTACATCTACGTAAAATATTAATTAATAAACGGAAAAGTAAGAATTGATATGATTCATTACTTGTTTAATTACTTGAGAATATTTTACAATATATATATATTTATTAAAACGGAAAAGTACGTTTGTCGACGAAATACTTGTTTGTTTAAATATGTTTCAATAACAGATAATTAATAATTAGAAATGGTTCGCGCTAAATTAAACGGAAAAGTAAGGATTTACATGATTTATTACTTGTTTAACTTCTAGCGAATATTTTACAATATATATTTTTAATAGACGGAAAAGTACTATATATTCGATAGATTACTTGTTTATTAAAGAAATGTGTTATTTAGATTAGTGGAAATAATTAGTGACTAAAAAGTACGGTATATGTTATTTTCCATTAATACTTGTTGCTAAATAGAGAATAAAGATTTAATAGTTATATTTACTAAAGATTTCATAGTTATATTTAATAAAGATTTAATAGTTATATTTATTAGTTACATTTAATAAGGATCGTACATTTAAGAAATTCTACATCAGTAACTTGTACCTCTTCACAAGCGAGTTAGCTCTATTGTATTACATTGAAATTATACATATATTATTATTGTTCTTATATGCTACACCACCCTATGTATATATATTATTATAAGCTACACCATCCTTTACATAGTATTTACGTTATATTGTTATTAATGTTGAATTTGAATAATGATGATCTTCACTTCATAAATTACTTTGAAACGACAATATTGGATCTCTCTTATATTCAGATTAAAAACCACCGAAAACCACACTTTTACAATACGATGGTATATGTTTTGTGTGGTTATGATAAATAACTAGTCAATTTACTGTTTAGATCCAAACCATTTTCGAAACATATTATTATTATTATTATTATTATTATTTATAAGCGTTTATATAGCGCCATTTCCACAAAAGTGCTCAATGACGCTTTACAATAAAGATAATATGATTGACAGAACAAATATAAGATTAAAACATAAAAAGTGAATAATATACATAAAAGTTGAGTAAAAGGAAGTATTGCATAAAATATAAGTATAGTTATCACAGAGATGATTAATTAAAAGCCCTATTAAACAAGTGCGTTTTTAGAGAAATCTTAAATGATGACAGAGAAGTGCATGACCGAATGGAATGAGGAAGTTTATTCCATAGTTTGGGGGCAGCTACCCCAAAAGCCTTCTCGCCGAAACTGACGAGATTAGCTTTTTTCTCAATAAGTAGCAGATTGTCACCGGAAGACCGTAATTGTCGACGAGGTTCATAAAAACCTAAAAGATTACTAAGATAAATAGGTGCCATGTTATTTATACATTTAAAAACTAATAATAAAATCTTATAATCAATTCTAAAAATAATAGGAAGCCAGTGTAGTTTATATAGAATAGGTGTAATATGATCCCTATATACTGCTCCAGAAATAAGGCGAGCAGCTGAGTTTTGTAATTTTTGCAATTTTTCAAGATGTTTGAGGGGTGCACCGTACAGGACAGAATTAAAAGAATCAATACGCGAAGTAACTAATGAATTTATTAGTGTTTTTGTGGCATCTACTGACAGATATTTACGTATTTTAGCTATGTTTCTTAAATTAAAATAACTTATTTTGCAAATATTGTTTATGTGATTTTCCAAAGAAAAATTTGAGTTAAAAATTACACCAATATTTCGGGCTGATTGAGAAGGGGCAATGCAGCTATCTCCTGCTTGTATTGACAGATCGAAGTTCAACTTTTTCCTGTTTAAAGACGACCCAATAACCAAATACTCAGTCTTATCTGCATTAAGTTTCAAAAAATTGTTGTTCATCCAGATTTTAATGTCCACAATACAAGTTTCAATACTTAGCTTGGAAATGTCGAAGTTACTTTTGATAGGTTTAAACGAAATGTACAACTGTGTATCATCCGCATATAGATGAAATAATAATCCATGATGTCTTACTATGAGGCCAAGTGGTTTAGTGTATAGACTAAACAAGATCGGTCCGAGGACGGAACCTTGTGGTACACCGGAAGCCAGAACAGAAGGGCTAGAAGATATTCCGTTTACTACAACACTTTGTGAGCGGTTAGTGACATGAGAGCGTAACAGACTCAGAGCGTTTTCAGTAACACCAAAATCAGATTGTAGCCTGTGAAGCAAAATATTGTGGTCTACAGTGTCAAAAGCCGCGGATAAATCTAAGAGAACTAGAAGCACACATTCACGGCGATCTAAACTCATGTTGATATCATTGTGTACCCGAACAATAGCGGTCTCGGTGCTATGAAACTTCCTGTAAGCACTCTGAAACTCTTCCACTAGATTATTGTCACTGATATGGGATGTGAGTTGGCTTGCTATTACGCGTTCTAAGGTTTTAGATAGGAAACTCAGGTTAGATACTGGTCTGTAATTTTTCTCCAGATTCTGATCTAAGTTGAATTTCTTAATTAGTGGGAAGATGATTGCGGTTTTGAAGTCGTCAGGAACAGTGTTTTCACAAATACAAGTGTTTATAATGTCAGTCATAATAGGTACAATGGTTGGTAGGCATTCTTTTAACAATATTGTCGGGAGGGGGTCAAGTGAACATGATTTTGAGGAAGACTGATTTATAACTTTAGCCACTTCGGACACAGACACGAGTTTGAAATGAGAGAGGGTTGGAACTTCAGAAGACAAATTCTTATGATAGACATGTCCGCTGATCTCAGTAACCAATCCTTCACGAATCTTGACAATCTTCTGAGAAAAGTAAGCAGAGAATTTATCTGGGAGTTCCTGTACAGGCACAGTTTCTGGAAGCTTAGTGGCGCCATAGTTTGGATCAAGAAGTGTACTTGTTACTCTGAATAACTCTTTCTGTTTGTTTTGACCAGTCTCTATTTTATCCGAGTAGTAGGACTTTTTAGCCTTGCGTATTAAATGATTAACTGTATTCTTTTTACATTTAAATATCTGTTCATGTATTGTGAGATTTGTTTCGCGCCACTTACGTTCTGCTTTATTTCGAAGTTTCTTTGCTTCAAGGATATCATTGTTAAACCAGGCTGAATTTGGCAGAAGTCTGATTGTCTTTGTTTGTAACATTTTATACATTAATAACTATTACAATGGATCCGTCTGTAATGGCTGATTCTCAAACAACAAAATAATAATTTTTAAAAAAGGGATAGAATGAAATAAGAAGACGTAAAGTAAACGACTGTTGTTCAATTTGGACTGTTAATGTATTGATTAGATATTACAATTATTGTTTTAATAATTAAATATACATTCATATTACATTAAGATGATTTTAGATCAGTTTCACCGATTCTAAGATTTCCTAGTTACCCACAGCTTTTCAAATTTGACCCATTCAGTCACGTGTATACGCGCCTTTGTCCATTTGCAACTTAATATGTATATCCACTGTTTAAGGAGATGTGTTTTAATGCTAATCGTTTACACTACTAACACAAATGTTGTACACGGAAATATAGCTAAGGCTATAATATCAAACGACATGATATTAAATGAAATAGGTTTAAAGACCCCCTTTCTTAACCAACAGGGATAATTAAGACGGACAGTGTGTGACTTCGAAACAGTTATAAAATAAACGAATATATACCATTTCACAACAAAACATTGCAAGCAACCTTGTGTGAATCCAAATACAAAACCCGTTGACACTATCTACATCTTCAAATATATTCCAAGGCGAAAATAAAATTGCACTGAGAATATAAAACTGTAATATAATCCAATAATGGCAATATAATAATCCAATAGTAATAGAATAGGAATACACCTGTTCTTTACGTCAGCAAGAGTACGACTAGGACAAAGAGGCGTGGCTTACGGTGTAGGTGATTGACAAGTGGGCGAATTAACTTCAGTAATTGTTAGTAATGATAGGTGTGAGGCATCCATCTCTTTAATCGAGTTTAAAAACCCTGTTTGTCAATAACATTATTATCTAACGAGATGCATTTTGCTTTTCTAATAAATCAAGTTTGAAAATATGGACAATCTGCCACATTCCTTTAGCCATTTGCCAGATATATATCTCTTAGTTATACTGACACAATAAATTTGAAACTACTTAAATATGCCGGTTTATATTGACACACGAAATTTGAAACTACTTTATGCTGCTTTAGATTTACTATAAAGACAGCGGTGAATGTTGCGTTGTCGACTGCTAAAATATTTTTGTGATCATCGCTGTCTTTTTCAACATTATATCATTATTCTTGAATGAAAAACGCCCCGAAAACCAAATGGTGGTGGACCTTGAAAGTGTAGAAGAGCTAAACAAATAGCTATTACAAACGAAAAACAAAGCATCAATCAATAATAATTCAATTTGTGTTGCTACATTTATGTATTCACCAGTTTCAATGAAATGAAATGGAGTTTAACGTCTTACTGTTCTGCTCCGAACTGGGCATACAGGGTGCTATGAGGGTAACTTGGCACAGTGGCACTACGGCCTACTCTTATATCGAATTCCAACTGTCAAGGGATCTTTTACGTGCACGGGACCTCGGTTTTTCGTCCCATCCGAACGACTAGACAGCTGTCCTTGTCAGGCCCTCCGCCCTGCATCGCTGACAAGGGGGAACCACGCCGGAAAATCTAGATGAACTTTCACGGCCAGTTTCTAAGATCCCAATACTGATAGGTATGTCACACGGTTCAATGACCATGTGGGTCGTTTTGGTGTCACTGGTGCTGATTTACTTACTATAAATAATAATGAATTAATTTTGATTCAGTCAAATTGTGATTTGACTACATCGTTTGCTCGTACAGCTCGATAGTCACAAACATTGTACGACCTATTAGGTAGAACTTAATAGCCATTAAAAACTCACACTCTTTGGCGTGTCAATTTTGCCAAGCCTTTTATTAAAGGATTACACTATCTAGGTATAATACGAAAGTTTAAGACAACCTTGCCAAAGTTGTTTAGTGAGTTCTCCGTAACTGAACCAATAAAGACGCACATCTCGGTTTTTAATGTGTTGCACAAAATCAGTATTGTATTACTCGCAATGGAACAGTCAAATGTAAAAAGAATGTGTTATGGTTAGTATATCGTTTATGCCTTCTCTTAAATTCATATTGTGACCCAGAACGTAAATCAATGCTAAACTGTCTTTGTCAAGAATGTGAGTACTATTAGTATGCTGTTTGGAAATACGATAGTATTTTTTTTGTTTGGTTGTGATAAATAACTAGTAAAAATACATTTTATAGATTAATTACGATTAAAATGAATCTGTCTGCCTGTCACACTTTCTGGGAAACAAAAACCCTCACTTCTAATTGTGCTAGGCTAAGCAGAGATACATATATAAATCTCCCTCTCTCTCTCTCTCTAAAAAAAATATCTTAAAGTGTAAATGGGCACAGCTCACCAAATATTCCTACTCTTTGGTGTAGAATCGAAGAAAAGGGTTTGAAAATACATTTTCTGCCAGGTTGTGGTGAATATTCATGATTTTGAGGCGGAAGGATGCGCGAGTTAAAGAGGTTGGTTAGGTTGAAATATAGGGTGGAAAATGGCATGGTTAATTGTCTTTACTATCAGTTTGTTTATCTCAAGTTTTCCATGGTGAACCTCATACGTGCCTTTGAGCGTTCTAACCAACGAAAATTTGGGAAAAAGTTAGAGTCGGTCTACGAGACGGTGCCTGACATGAGGATATAATAAGCAGGCGCACAAGTTACCCAATCCCGACACGAGCGCAGTTTAAAACAGTGTACGGATAGCTATTTTCAGCCATGCGTAGTACAAGCAGCCGCGGTATGAGCTTGGACTAAACAGCTCGGCGTTTAGTCAGGCCGATAATACCTCGGCTATCCCTAATTTCACGATCCTGCCTCGTTTTTCTCATTGACGGGAGAGAATCCGTCTGTTCCCACAAAACAATTCTACAGGTAAACGACAAAGACTGCCCGATTATTCGTTGCCTACTATCAGTAAATGAGTCATTGTGTATCCCTATACCAGTGTGAAAAAAAAACCCGACTGTCTGTGATAACTCAATTTTAGATGATGTTGGTGCTGAAAAAAATAAACGAAATGAATGGGGGTTTAAAATCTGATGTTCTGTCCCGACTGGGCTAATGAAGACGGCCATACGCCATGCACTGTGGAAATTCTGCGAGGACAACAGCGTTACGTGCACGCCAATGTGTACACAGGACCTCGGTTTTTCGTCCTATCCGAACGACTGTGCGTTGGGAAAAAATAAAACCCCGCGACAAAATGACCATTTAAAAACAAACACCTCGGCCCACAGACTCGATTCTTCATCAGGGTTTTTTAACAAAGTCGCTAAGTAATAAAACAGTACTAAAGCTACTACTTACTAAAAGGTAAAGTTCTACTTGACACGTTAAAAGCGAGACATTATGATCTCTGTTACTCCTGTAACAACAACACACAACTGTTATACTTGCTAATATGCCGCAAGTGCGTAACACAACGTATTTATACTATTTTTTATACACATTTTATCACGTCATCTGTTTTTCATTTTCAATTTTTCATACAAATTTACCCACGTGATCTCAAATTTGACCCATATAGCAACGTTACGTCATTTCAAGTGGTTTGAGCAGTGAGCTATATAACAATTTTAAATATGGCCGTTGCACTTGTATTCTTTCCGGAAGGATTTAATTAATTTCAGCATACCACTATCGAGCCTACGTGAAATTCTAATACACTGTATTATATAATAGTATCTGGACAGACATCTGTATATAAACTACAGTAAATGAGTTACAGCTTCTACAAATTATGTCTGTAAACTATGGGTGGAGTTCGATCTTTCTAGTTATGAATACGTTTCTTTGTATAGAAACACAAAATATAGGATGTATAGCGAGGCATGACAGGTAAAAGGGGAACGGCCCTATAAACAAAATAATATATAGGCCGTAGAACCAGTTCTAACTATATATAGAAACACAACCTTGACACAAAATATGAGAAGAACAGTCAGCCATTAAATATTAAATAGAAATCCAACCCTACAATATATAGTAGTCCAAAATGTGTTTAATAATTATTTATTTACAAATCAGTACACTGTACGTGGTTATGACAATTTTTATAATTTTAATTAATATATGTCATGGTTTACTGAAAACAAAAATAAATTGATAACAAGCGGTTAAATATTTATCAAAAATATGAAATTGTGGTTATCTCCCCTAGATTATATTTATTAGCTTTAAGATACTATACGATTTTACAAATGAAATGAACTGGAGTTTAGCGTCCTATTTTTCTGCACCGATTGGACAAATGAAAACGGGACAATTTTACAACAATAAGGCATATATGTAAATTACATTGACCAACAATAATTTATCTACGTACAGTATACCAATAGTTGTCAATGTTTATATACTAATGGAATGAACTAAATATGAAAGACATATATAACTAGGTCATCATGCCCGATCCCTGAGAGTGTAATATTTCTAATGACCTATATTGTAGATTGTAATCGGAGCTTCGATGTGGAACCAACACATTTTCATGGTAGATTGGCTGATATATTTAACAAAAAGTAGGATGAATTCAAAAGATCAAAAGTTCTATTAGGTTATAATTTAGATTTAAAAATCTAAAGGTCATTCTCTGGGCGCTCATTTGGTCCACAATAGGGGACCCATTTTAACTCCTGGCTGTGGCATTCGATAGGGCTTAGTATACACCCAGAATCGAGCCTTGTGTGTAATTTTGACGTTGACTTGAACTCAGCTAGTAGACGTCTATATAGGGAATACTCTACGAGTCTTTTTTGATACCAAAAAATATCAACACAAGTCGATATGAAAGTTATCAATCACAATATCTACTGTAGACGGCTATAAGGTGTTCAATATTAATAGTGCCGGTAGTTCGTCAGAAAATGTAAAATCATTTATATATTAGTTATAATACTGGTGAGCCGTGGGTCGTAAACAAGGCGAGTTTTTCCTGTATCACCGGTGATTCAATATCAACAATAACAACACAATATTATTTTCGAACTATAGTGAATTACGAAATGTTATAGAAAACTGGAAAGTGGCCACGGTTTGATTACATGACACATTTGATTTGGTCACATCACATATATTTGATCAAGTTCAAGTCAAAATTCAACAGATTCACCATATTAATTCAATCAGAATACATAATTATTTAGTTCACAATTAACCATAATAATAACATCAAATTCATGGTGCAAAACGATATCCTAAACCCCAAAACACACATACCCGAGGGTTTGGATCACCGTTCACCATGCGGCCGTTTTCACATCTCAGCAACAATATTCAATCTGCAAGCAACACGCGCTTTCATTCTCTTTCATCCAGACATACTCTTATATCCAGACGCTCGTTAACCGATGTTTTAAACTGGACTGGCTGGTATATTAACCTTGATTAAAGTTTCAAACTTATGTTCTAATACACTAATACAAAACATACACCTCGAAATGCATCAAATCCAATATATTTTTCACACTGCACCCCCACCCCCCTCTCCTAACACACAAGGTTAATCCAGCCCTGAAGGCAAATAACTGCACCAAGAGGGAGTGAATGGGGTTTAACGCTTATTTAACATACAACAGAACCAATTTACCACATTCACAATTGTTGTGTTCGTCGGATTATTCTTGCCACAGATACAAACGATGTATTCCGAATTCTTGAATGTTCCAATTCCACACGGCGAGTAACAGAAAACTCACGGATCGTAACAGAAAATGATCGAACTTCTATTTGGTTAATTACCATCTGACAGTTGTTTCCGGTGGGCATCTGGCTCTCCTGGCAACCGGAATAATTTTCAGGAATTGCCATATTGTCTGTAAATATAATAAAACAAAACTTACAAATTGAAGATGGGGGTAAAACACTGTATTTATTTGTAACCGTGAGATGAGATTAGCTAATTGACTTTAGTTTTAAACGGTAAAAAATCCCCGCATTATAGGTGCACCTAGGAAGTAATCCGGGGCGGACGGCTGCGCTCTCTTGTTACCCTCATCGGTTTTTAGATGACGTTTATGCTGAAACAAAATGAAAGGGGTTTAAAGTCCTGCTCCGACTGCGCTAATGAAAACGGACGTACGCCATACAGTGTGCTATGGGGGGAGAGTTTGACCAGACAATGGCACTATATCGAATTCCAACTGCCAGGGTATTTTTTTACCTGCACGCCAATGTGTACACGGGACCTTCGTTTTTTTTGTCGTTCAATCCGAACGACTGTACGCTGTGAAAAATAAAACCTCGCGACGAATTACCCGTTAAAACAAACCCCTCGGCCTACTGACTTGATTCATCAGCAGCGTTTAACTTTTTCCAACAAATTCCTGAGCAATAAAAGAATACAAAGGTTATACTTACTAAAGTAAAAGTAAAGTTCTGGTAATGATATTATACTTTACACGTTCAAAACACGACACTATGATATCGGTAACACTTGTAACCACACAAAGGTAACAACTGTTATATTTGCTATATATACAATCCGTGCATATATTAACACTGTCATTCATTTACGGGATATCTATCTACTTACCACATGAGTCATAGCGAGGCAAATAGCTTTTATCATGTGGGATGTGTAAGTTATTGACTGTTAAGACAAATTAGTATTGTATCACTCGCATCCACAAATTAGTATTGTATCACTCGCATCCAAACAGTATACTATCAATTCCCTGAAAGTCAAATGTAAAAAGAATGTGTTACGGATTTTATATCGTTTTTTTTTTGGTCAATTAAATTGTATGCTTTCAATTTATATTATCATTGAAAACACAAATCAATGCTCAGCTGTCTTTTGTCAAGAATGTGAGTACTGTATTAGTATGCTGGTTGAAAATACGATGGTATATGTTTTGTGTGGTTATGATAAATAACTAGTCAATTTACTGTTTAGATCCCAACCATTTTCGAAACATGTTAAAATTTTATACATTAATAACTATTACAATGGATCCGTCTGTAATGGCTGATTCTCAAACAACAAAATAATAATTTTTAAAAAACGGATAGAATGGAATAAGAAGACGTAAACGACTGTTGTTCAATTTGGACTGCTCATGTATTGATCAGATATTACAATCATTGTTTTAATAATTAAATATACATTCATATTACATTAATGTGATTTTAGATCAGTTTCACCTATTCTAAGATTTCAAAGTTATAGGAGAACATACATTTCCTAATTACCCACAGCTTTTCAGATTTGACCCATTCAGTCACGTGTATACGCGCCTTTGTCCATTTGCAAATTAATATGTATATCCACTGTTTAAGGAGATGTTAATGCTAAATCGTTTACACTACCAACACGGAAATATAGCTAAGGCTATATCAAACGACATGATATTAAAGGCTCAATACCACTCTTGTAGTAACTGAATAATATGTCCCAATCGTTATTCTGGTCAACAAATTATACTATTTTACAATATTCCAATTAAATGATGATACAAATTTCATCTTAAGCACCTAATTTAAAAAAATTGGAAAAATTCAACTCTAAATGATTTGAAAAGCCTGACGTAAAGCTTTTCAAATGTGACTTGGATTTAAAAATATTTTTGAAACCTCTTGACAAGTAAAATAGGATTTAATGGATAATGTACACAACAGGTAGGACACTAACACATCTAGTACTTAGAATAAGGCTATTTTTTATTTTCTGGAGCTGTCAAGCCAGCAAGAGTGTTATCGTCCCTTTAAAGGAAATAGGTTTAAAGACCCCCTTTCTTAACCAACCGGGATAATTAAGACGGACAGTGTGTGACTTCGAAACAGTTATAAAATAAACGAATATATACCATTTCACAACAAAACATTGCAAGCAACCTCGTGTGAATCCAAATACAAAACCCGTTGACACTATCTACATCTTCAAATATATTCCAAGGCGAAAATAAAATTTCACTGAGAATATAAAACTATAATATAATCCGATATAAAACTATAATAATAATCCATAGAAGAGTCCTGTTCTTTACGTCAGCTAGAGCACGACTATTTCAGTATAAAAATGTTTGAGTTAGTTGTATTTTACGTCCGCTGCCACCGAGGTGATATCGCAGACAAGCAATATAAAAACGCACCAACACGGGTGCGACGATTTACCCAACACTACTGTATTTTATATATATCTTACCATTAGTGCATTACACTCCAAGAAACGTATATATGCTTGTAACTGACTGTCTATGCATAATATTTCCACTGTAAACGTAAGATAACTATAAATATTTGGTGAGAGAGTATATAGGTTTTTTCCTGTGCAATCCAATTCAGTTTATTGAATAAAATATTGTTTAAACTACAACACAATTAAACACCCTGTTTCACTATATTACACACTTTGCGCTTGGACACCTTATACCACACGTGACATAAAGCTTCTGCTTTACAAGCTACTCAGGTTAAAGTTATAATTGGTAACAAGTTTATATATTTTTTTTCTTTTTTCTTTTTTTTTCTTTCTTTCTTTCATTTCCCATATTCGTGTCCAATTACTTCTAATCTCGTTATGAATGTTATTTTCTATATTAGCTATGTGTTTTATAAAGGATAGATACTTCTAATCTCGTTATGAATGTTATTTTCTATATTAGCTATGTGTTTTATAAAGGATAGATATAGATAGTTATTATTTTGCGGAGTATTATTTTTAATTTTTTCGCTATAGATATAATATTTAGTTAAGAATAATAGATGGTTTGTTATGGTCCACTCTGACCTATTAAGAAATGTGCTTTGGTCAATAAATCCAAAGTGAATATTTTGCCTTTTCAAAACGATTTCTATATCTAATTTATTAATTAGTTTATGAAATTCAGACCAAATTTTACTAGAGTAATAACAGTAGTAGAAAAGATGTTCTATGTTTTCAATGGCGGCACTGCAGAAATCACACAAGTTAGCCCACATAACAATATGATGTTAATTTTACGTTACATTTACGTAAAAATGGTCAGTCAGTTTACCATCATTTTGCTCATCTTTTTAACGATAATTTTACGTCAGGAAATGACGTTAATCTAACGTAAACTTTACGTCATTTTTACGTTATATTTACGTCATTTTCTGACGTAAATCTAACGTAAACTTTACGTCATTTTCTGACGTAAATCTAACGTAAAATTTGCGTAAAGTTTACGTCATTTTCGTTAGATTTACGTCAGAAAATGACGTAAACTTTACGTTAGATTTACGTCAGAAAATGATGTAAATATAACGTAAAAATGACGTAAACTTTACGCTAGATTAACGTCATTTCCTGACGTTAAATTGTCGTTAAAAGGATGAGCAAAATGATGGATATCTAACCGACCATTATAACGTAAATCTAACATTAAATTAACATCATTTACGGATGCAATTCTAATGTCAAATTTTGATGACCAAAGTTACGAAAATATAACAAACCATTAAAACCTTCAAAATTATTCATTATTTGCGGCAGTAAATGGGAAGTACATTCAATCAATAATCAAATTTTCCTGACCCGTGGGTGAGGCTAAAAGTTGAGTGGTCCAACGTGTGCGCTTTAGATCATAAGGTCTGTCATTGAGTCAAGTGGTTTGTTTCCACACCCAACTTGAACATGGGTTTTCTCTGGGTCCTCCTACTACTAAAGATTCCTGGTGCGGATGAATTATTCAACTTGAATTGAATCACTTAGTCCCAAAGGACAGTTTATGTCTATTGGATGTTTTACCCCATTGCTCTCTATCTACCCATAACCAGTCAGAATTCTAAATGTATTGCACAGAAAAGTTAAAAATCTAGCAGAATAATATGACAAAATATACTACAAGTATGTATACATATACTTTATTTAAAAGACAAAAATATAATGTTATAAAATACAAAATACACATTTAAATATTAACAGTTTTTATCCACAGCTGTTTGAGAAATGAAGACGGGCATATGCCACACAGTGTGCAGAGCTATGGCGTACTCTTACATAAAATTCCAACTGCCAAGGGATCTTTCACACACACACACTTGAGTTTACACTGTACCTTGTTTTTTTGGTCCCTTCCGTATGACTAGTCAGCCATCCATGTCAGGTCCTCTGTCCGGCATCACTGACAAGGGAAAATGTTCAAGAAAAAGGGCTACATTAGCGCTATGAAAGTGCTGATATGCATATAAGAAAGAAAAAACTGGGATATTGACCAAATTGGGCCAAAACCTATAGCCTCTATCTTATTTGCTCAAGGTATTGATGGAATAGGAGTTAACTTTGGAATGAGTGAAATGAAATGGGGTTTAATGTCCTATTCCGACAGGGCTAATGACATGGAAATATGCTATACAGTGTCCTATTATGGAATTTTATCCAGACAGCGGCGCTAAAGCCTACTCTTATATCGAATTCAAACTGCCAAGGGATCTTTCACGTGCACACCAATGTGTGCACAGGACCTCGGTCATTCGTACCATCCAAACGACTAGACAGCTGTCCCTCCTTGTCAGGCCCTCTGTCCTGCACCTCTGACAAGGGGAGGAAACCAAGTCTGGAAATCACGAAGAACTTTCTCGGCCGACACTGGAATGGAATGTTGTGGAATGCTGAATATTGATAGGTTTCGGCCTCTCATGATTCCAGTGTGTAACACAAATTTGAAAAAGATCAATTAAGAATAAACACAGCATCTATTGCATTTTAAAAAGGGAGAATTAACCAAGGAAAGCAAAGTCCTGAAAAGCTGTATATTGATAATGCTTGTCCTCTCACAATCGGAATGATTCACATTTCACACCCAGTGTACGGACAAACAGGGCCAAAATTGATATGTGGGTGTATAAACAAAGATATATACTACACAAATATTACATGTGTTGCAGAATTGGTTTAACACATTTCAAATATAATTGTAACACGGATATTTGCAATGGTTGATCCATGACAAAAGATTTGAAATATTTTGAAGAGACGCAAAAGGTTACGCCATACAGTCCGGGCAAAATTTCCCACATAGCACACTGTATGGCGTATGCCCATCTTCATTAGCCCAGTTCAGAGCAAAACAGTAGGACGTTAAACTTTCATTTCACTAGCCACAGCTCTGTTTTCTTTCACCAAAGGGGGGGGGGGGTGGATGGCTGAATGGTTAGCGTGCGCGCACTGTATCATAAAGTCTGTCATTGAGTCGACTGGCGTGGTTTCGAATCCCCAGTTGTACGTGGCAAGGAGTAGGGTCGCCTGTCAAACTTCATGGGTTTTCTCCGGGTCCTCCGGTTTCCTCCCACTCCTAAAGACCCCTACGCGCAAGCGAATTATGTAAATAAAAAATTAAACCATATGTTAGTCCCGAAATGACCTAGTTTGTGTCGAGTGGACGGTAAACCCCATTTCTCTCTCTCTCTCTTTCACCAAAGGGGGGGATCAAGTGGCTAAGTGGGTAAGACGCTGGCTCGCTAGCCTGGAGATCGGGTGTTCGATCCCTGTAAGTTCATCCTGATTTTCCGGCGTGGTTTCCCTTGTCAGTGATGCAGGACGGAGGGACTGACAAGGACAGCTGTCTAGTCGTTATGGGACGAAAAACTGAGGTCCCGTGTAGACATTGGCGTGCACGTAAAAGATCCCTTGGCAGTTGGAATTCGATATAAGAGTAGGCCGTAGCCCCGCTGCCCAGGCAAAATTTCCCTCATAGCACACTGTATGGCATATGCTCGTCTTCATTAGCCCAGGTTAGGAGCAGAATAGTAGGACGTTAAACCCCATTTCATTTCATTTCATTTCTTTCACCAAAGACCACATAAATACTTCATTTAGCACTTGTCATTTGAAACAGTTATAGCCTATGTCTTGTCTGGAAGAGGGGGCATCATCACATTACCATACAGGGTATAAGTCGATGTTGAGTATAAGTCAAATTGCCAAATTTTACATTTTTCCGACCTACATCCATAATTAAGTAGAGGCGGTATATAAGACTAATGTTTTTCAACTCCACGAGTTTCGAGACTGTTATCCTAGTCTAATACCGTGCCGGTGTACGCCGAAGAAAAGTTGGGCCATATAAATAATGAGGGTCTGGGACAGTTGTCAATAACACTTGCATTTATAAACAAACATGAATCGTGATGACGAATTAGGATTCAATAAAAAAAAACAACATAGATATGGCCCATGAAGAGAGAAATTTTACAATAAAAAAAAATTAAGAGTGTTGGATATTGAACTGACAATGCAATCAAATGGACTTTCGGAAATGGCATTCTTATATAAATTTCATGGGCGTCAACATCTTGTTTTAGGACTAGTTACCTTCCTTAGACTTTGTTTATGATAATGTAAAAGACCGGATAATCTAGCCTATGACCGATTATTCTCAAATGTTGACAACGCAACCACACTAATATTCGTAGAATATAGAATATTTTTTTCTAGATGATAGAGACTAATAATATGCCAACATTGAAATGTGTGCATAAATATGGTATATACTTAACTACACCAATATTATACCTATGTCATAGAATTTGTTACAAACATTACAAATATAATCTTAATAGAGATCTTTGCTATGGTTGATCTATCAGTAAAAATTGGAAGATTTGTAAGGAACGCAAATGGTTATTGTTTACTGGCTGCAGCAGGGAGCAATAACAGGAACACAGATGATTTTCAACTCACTCATACAACTCAGTTTAAACTTTAAGCCAAAGAGCTGTTATATAATACTGTGACAGGATATCTGCTCTAAACTAACTAGTCATCAAAGAATTGACTGTCAAAAGTTCAGACAGAAAGTATTTTAGGCCTACAATGCTTGTAAAGCTTTGGCCTACATTCTGATGATATTTGTGCTACCATAGATACATATATATTTATATCATTACGTTATGTGACAAGTAGTAGTGTTTGGCAAGTAGTAGTGTTGTCTAACTATCATTATAAAGCCCATATAAATCTTTTTAGAACTTCTTTGTCATTACTGCCACCAAGGGTGCTCAAATATACATGTAGGATCTGTAAAAAAAAAAAAATAAATAAATAAAAAGCAACTTTATACTCCCCAAAAAAAACGTAATTGGGTTAAACGGCCTACTGTTCTGCTCAAACTGGGCTAAAGAAGTTGGACAAATGCTTGAAAGTGTGCTGTGATGGAAATTGTGACTGGACCGTGTGTACAAAAGAGCTTGGTTTTTTGTCCTATCCGAACAACTGTACATTAGCCCTTACCAGCCCCTCTGTCTTGCACCAGTTAAAAGAGGAACCATGCCAGAAAATCCTGATGAACTTTCTTGGCCACCACAAGAAAAAATAAGCAGGGGAGTAGGACTGAAACCTTTATGTACAAGTATGTACGGGCAAACTTGTTATTTAATGTTATAGGCCTATGTATATAATTAGAGTCTTGATTATCCATTTTTCAATTAAATTAAATCATTAACATTAACCACCAGTGTTTAAATCTGTGAACATCTCGAGTACCCGATGGCATTGAGACTTGATTATAGACTTAGCAAGTTAATACATTAAAATGTCTTATAAAAAATTTTAACATTTACAGTCTCAAGAAATACCTACTTAACCTACGTACAATATATAGATTTAGCTCTTGCATTATGCATTATTAAATTTGCAAAAATATCAGTACAATAACAACAAAAAAACCCAACCTGAAACACCCATAAAAATGTTTAGAAAATACTACATGTACTTATATTATAATTAGCACAGCCTGAATTTTAACAGTCTACATCATTAATAAATTCGTTATGTGTTTGATAATTTTTGGATCCAGATTTTTTAAAAACAATTTTGGAACCAGTATTACTTTCGATAACTTAAAGCAATGTTGATTTTGTTTATGAATAGTATGGTTTACGGACAATGTAACTGCATCGTGTTAAAAACAAATACTGACTGTCTGATATACAAAGTTGCGTGCAAACTTTTTCCACGGCCAGATTATTTTTTTTATCAACATTAGATCTATCGGTATACTGTCAACGGAAGTTCGCATAAAAAGTGCACTTACCTTCAACTTTACTTTGCTGAATCCAAAATCGTGTGTGTATGTGTGGAATAGCTTTATTTAACTTTAAATCACGGCATCATTTCTTCTTTGGGAAAAATAATAATTACATTATGCCGCCATTTTAAATCCCAGAATTCCGTACGTTCCGGTCAAACGAACAAACAAAAAATATTTAATAAATAATTGAAGCAATTTAGATAAATAACAACAATAACCGTAACCTATAAAAAAAATATTGTAATGTGAATAGAAATAATATGATATAAACCGATTTAAACACAATCATCAACCGTGAACAGATCGTGACCTTGACCTTGCCCGAGTCGATAAAAATATATTTTTACATCTATGTAGTTCTAAAAATGGCGGCTGTTCGTTTGAAAGGCCTGTAATATTTCTGATAATGAATCTATTCATATAATTTGTTTGTATACGCTCTACCATATTTTATATGAGGTTACATAATTATGTTATATTAAAAGAATAATCAAATCGGGGAATTTTAATTTTCAGAGATAGGTCTTTTATCGAGAGACGATAAATATATGGACTTTTTTAGCTAGAGTAGATCTCTATGTTAATTGACTGGGTCATTAATATGTAACAGGCATTGCCTGAGTAGAGCGAAGCTGATTATTGTCAAATATAAAACCTTCATAATTAATTTTCTCAAGTGATACAAAAAATGTTAAATAATTTAGTTTTTCAAAATTGATTTTTATTTAGATCTAAATTTTATACATTAATTTTGTTTTTAAAAAAAAGAACAAAAAAGTGTGAGAATTATTTTCATTGACGTAAAAAATATGTGACGTCATTGATTAGACGCATCATAGAAATAGTTCTATGAGGCGCGTAATCTTGCTTGGACGAGATTTGGTAAGTTGACATGCGCATTGCCTGTTTTCTCCAGTGTATCCGGTTTCGGTCTGAATTTTTTCTTAATCAACAGTCTGTGGGTAACATTTTCAATTACGCTCCTGTGTTACCGGAAAAGAGCTTTGCTCAAGCACCGCGCTTCGCGCGATGCTGTAGAGCTTCGCTCTATATTATCTATTTTTCAGATTCATAACTTAAAAAAATGGAACTAGTCTTGGTCCAACCTTTATTTTTATATGGTTTTACAACTTGTATAATTAAGTGTTGAACTTTTAAATTCGAAATAAAAAAACGGCACCAATCGACTCATGACCTATTTTATATATTAGGCGTTTTTGTGAGTCGATTAGATTAGGTTTTGATTTGCTAGTACGATTTGGTATGATTTCGATTTGATTAGCTATGGTCCACAAATGTGAAATTTGATAATTACGATTTGGTAAGATGGCTGCCACCACGGACACCGATCAGAAAAAAAATTGTCTCTGGTAACATGACGAGGGGGGCGTGTGTTTCACGTGTAGTCCAAGTTACCTACAGATTACAGTGACACTGCTGGCACCCAGAGGGCCTAAAATTGCTTAGAGCCAGAGGTGATCTAACATTCTTGTGGACTATAAAGTTAACATTAAAGGAGCTAAATCGCTAACATTTGGGACCTAGAAATTGACAAAAGTGGGTCGCAATGCATATAATACTGTAGTATGAATGTATATAAACTGATTTACATTCAATGGTTTCCGTTTTTACTCCAATTTCAAATCCGTTATGTTCGGCGAAATAAGCCAGCAGTCTCAAGCGAGTGCAAATTTCTAGCGTCTGGTTATTCCAGTTTACATACGCCGTTTGATTTGGTGCAATGTGTCTAGCCTCGTCCCTCGAGTCTCTTGATACAACTAGGGCTGAAGCGCATTATGGTACACGATTCGTGTACCAATGGTAAAATGTTTATTTTGTCTTAAATATTGGATATCAAAAGCCCATCTTTTCCCGTTAAGATCACAACATGAATGTTGATATAATTTGACAAATAAATCGTGTTTTCAATGTTGAAGATTTTGGATGATATTGAGTTAGAGACTTTAAACACATCAAATGCGTTTTAAAAAAACATTTTTTATGGAGAAAAACAACAATAAGCATTAAAAATTACTTACGATGTCGAACATTCCGCCATTTTGAAAACGTCAAATCTAATCGCCTAAACACCTCCTGGGACGATTAGGTCGATTTGCCTAATCAGTTGAGTTAAATCGTCTCACAAATGTAACGATTAGCATAATCAACTTGGTTCACAAATGCGTATAATAGCTAATCGGTCTAATCTAATCGGTTCACAAAAACGCCTATTGTATATGTAGACAGCCGCCATTTTAAATGACATTAACAACACACATTGATTTAAGCTCTGAGTGAGCTAATGAAGACAGGCATACACTATATACAGTGTACTATGACGGAAACTTTGCACGGATAGCGGCACTATATGGCCTACTCTGATATTGAATTACAACTGTCGGAGTGTCTTTTACGTGCATGCCAATATGTACATGAGGACTTGATTTTTCGTATGACCCGAACAACTATACCTTATCCCTTGCCAGATCCTCCGCCCTGCCACAGTCCATAGAAAATTTCCGTCATAGCACTCTGCATTGCGTATGACTATCTTCAATAGTCCGACTGGTGCAGAAAAGTATGAAAATGAATTTTAAATGGGGTTTGAACATCCTACTATTTTATTCCAAGTGCTCTAATGAAGAAGGGCATATGCTATAATGGTTAAAATGTTGTGATTTCGGGTTAAAATGCCGTGATGTTGGGTTATCGCCTTACGAAGGGTGATATCAGTCACCATATCTACTGGGTTTCTTTAATACTCATATTTATAGTATTTTATAGAGTCAGACTAGTGGACTAGTGAATGCACGGATTAGTGCACCTATTGGTAATGACTATATGCGGAAATGCTGCTCTCCAGGCAAAATGTCTTTCCTAGCACATCTTTATTAGTAAGTGCGGTAATGCTGCTGTCCAGGCAAAATTTCTGTCATAGCACATCTTCATTACTAATTTTGATAAAGCCACGGTGGCTAAGTGCGTAAGATGCTGGCTCGATAATCCAGAGCACGTGTTCGATCCCTGCATTGGTGGAGAAAGTTCATCAGGATTTTCCGACATGGTTTCCCCTTGTCAGAGGTGCAGGAACAAGGACAGTTGTATAGTCACTCAGATGGGACAAAAAACCGAGGTACCATGTATACATTGGCTTGCACGAAAAGATTCCTTGGCAGTTGGAGCAGAACAGTAGGACAATAAACCGATTTCATCAGGACAAATCTACATGAGGAAAAACCTACATTTCACAAACTTAGTAATTTGTAACGGGGGGGGGGGGGGGGTTGGATGGCTGAATGGTTAGCGTGCGGGCGCTGTATCATAAAGTCTATCATTGAGTTGACTGTCGTGGTTTCGAATCCCCGGTTGTACGTGACAAGGAGTAGGGTCGCTTGTCCAACCTCCGGTTTTCTCCCACTGCTAAAGACCCCTACGCGCAAGCGAATTATGTAAATAAAAATTAAACTATATGTTAGTCCCGAAATGACCTAGTTTGTGTCGAGTAGACGTTAAACCCCATTTCTCTCTCTCTCTCTAGTAATTAGTAACACACTGGCTAGAAAATGAGGGGTTCAATTTCCGTGTTGGTCGAGAAAAATGAAATGAAATCGGGTTTAATGTCCTACTGTTCTGCTCCTAAACTGAGCTAATGAAGACGAGCATACGCCATACAGTATTTATGAAGGAAATTTTGCCCAGGCAGCTGCGCTATGGCCTACTCTTATATCAAGTTCCAACTACCAAGGGATCTTTCATGTGCACTCCTGTGTGTACACGTGACCTCAGTTTTTCATCCCTGACTAGACAGCTGTTCTTGTCCGGCCCTCCGTCCTGTATCACT
The DNA here is from genome assembly GCF_932274485.2 of Patella vulgata. NCBI lineage: Eukaryota > Metazoa > Mollusca > Gastropoda > Patellidae > Patella > Patella vulgata. The sequence continues at coordinate 71,070,990 of NC_065883.2, read as the reverse complement.
GACAAGGGGAAAACACGCAGGAAAATCTGGATGAACTTTCTCAGCCAATGCAGGGATCGAACACCCGACCTCCAGGCTAGCGAGTCAGCGTCTTACTCACTTAGCCAACGTGATCCCCATGTTGGTCGAGAAAGTTCCCTTTGTTAGTAGTGGTGTAGGACAGAGGACCTCAAAAAAACAGTGTCTAGTCCATCACGTGGGTGTGCACGTAAAAGAACCCTTGACATTTGGAATTTGAAATGAGAGTAGATCATTCATTCATTCGTTTTCTCTTTGTGTGTCACCTACAGTTCGCAACTATTAAAGGAGCTAGATCTCTATTCTTGGGCACTTAGAAATGAAATGAAATGAAATGAAATGGAGTTTAACGTCCTACTTTTCTGCTCCTAACCTGGGCTAATGAAGACAGGCATACGCCATACAGTGTGCTATGAGGGAAATTTTGCCCGGACAGCGGCACTAAGGCCTACTCTTATATCGAATTCCAACTGCCAAGGGATCTTTTACGTGCACGCCAATGTGTACACGGGACCTCGGTTTTTCGTCCCATCCGAACGACTAGACAGCTTTCCTTGTCAGCCCCTCTGTCCTGCATCACTGACAAGGGAGAACCACGCTGGAAAATCTGGATGAACTTTCTCGGCCAATGCAGGGATCGAACACCCGACCTCCAGGCTAGCGAGCTAGCGTCTTACCCACTTAGCCACGTGATCCCCCACTTAAAAATGGATATAAAATGTAATGAAATGAAATGGGGTTTAACGTCCAACTGTTCTGCTCCGAACTGGGCTAATGAAGATGGCCATACACCATACAGTGTGTTATGAGGGGAATTTTGCCCCGACAGTGGCACTACGGCCTACTCTTATATCGAATTCCAACTGTCAAGGGATCTTTTACATGCATGCCAATGTGTACACGGGACCTCTTCTTTTTTTTTTTTATCCCATCTGAACAACTAGACAGCTGTCCTTGTCAGGCTCTTCGTCCTTCATCACTGACAAGGGGAAAAAACGCCGGAAATCTGGATGAACTTTCTCGGCCAATGCAGGGATCGAACACCCGACCTCCAGGCTAGCGAGCCAGGGTCTTACCCATTTTTGTCCCATTTTAATGACTAGACAGCTGTCTTGTCAGGCCCTTAATTGTTAGTATCATGACATTAAACTGACATTTGTTTTACGTTTTACAACTAATATCAGGTTTATGTTAGAAAACTAACGTTAGATTTATGTTAGAAAACTAACGTTAGATTTACGTCAGAAAACTAACGTTAGATTTACGTCAGAAAACTAACGTTAGATTTACGTCAGAAAACTAACGTTAGATTTACGTCAGAAAACTAACGTTAGATTTACGTCAGAAAACTAACCATAAACTAACGGTTAGAAACCTGATGTAAAATTTACGTTAGATTAACGTTAGAATTATAACCAATAATACATATATAATTATTATGTCTGAATTCCGACTATATATCAATTGTTAGAATGTGCACACACTTGTAATGTTATTTAATCAAGAAGTATTCAAAGGGAAAAAAATTGGTTAGTAATCCGTCATAAAGTTTACGTTACATTTACGTCATTTTCTGACGTAAAAGTAACCATAACCATTATGACGTAAAGGTAACGTAAATTTAACCAAAGAATTTTACCATTATCGGACGCTAACCAAAATCTAACCATAATGACGTAAACTTTACGTAAATCTAACCATCAATGTTAAGTGGGAGAAGACTTTAATTTCCATTGGAGTAAAGTATCGTTTGTATATATTATATTATGTAAATACTTATACTGAAATGTTCTAAGTTTTGTGTCCGGTAAAATTTCATAAATTAATTTAAAATATTTATAAAAATCATCGATAGTGATGACCTCATTTAAAGACGTCTGCCATTTTGAAATCGATGTTGGGTTAGTAAGTTTTTCTAGGATTAATTTATTGTACACATCTTTAGATTTAATTTTACAGATTGAATTTTTGTATATTATGTTTAATATTTTATTAAGATAGTCACAGATTGATGTCGGGCTAGGATTATAGATACAAGTGGAAAGGTTTAATAGCTTTCCTACTTTCGACTTGATACCTTGAAAAGTTAATTTATTTTGTTCACTGTTATAGTTATCAGTATTTAAATCTTTTACATATACAATATTATCATTTAATAGATTTGAATTATATATTAGCTTGTTGTTTATTATTATATTTTTATTATTCCAAATTAGTATTGTATCACTCGCATCCACAAATTAGTATTGTATCACTCGCATCCAAACAGTATACTATCAATTCCCTGAAAGTCAAATGTAAAAAGAATGTGTTACGGATTTTATATCGTTTTTTTTTTGGTCAATTAAATTGTATGCTTTCAATTTATATTATATTATTCAATTTAGTTTATGAAATTCAGACCAAATTTTACTAGAGTAATAACAGTAGTAGAAAAGATGTTCTATGTTTTCAATGGCGGCACTGCAGAAATCACACAAGTTAGAAGACTTTAATTTCCATTGGAGTAAAGTATCGTTTGTATATATTATATTATGTAAATACTTATACTGAAATGTTCTAAGTTTTGTGTCCGGTAAAATTTCATAAATTAATTTAAAATATTTATAAAAATCATCGATAGTGATGACCTCATTTAAAGACGTCTGCCATTTTGAAATCGATGTTGGGTTAGTAAGTTTTTCTAGGATTAATTTATTGTACACATCTTTAGATTTAATTTTACAGATTGAATTTTTGTATATTATGTTTAATATTTTATTAAGATAGTCACAGATTGATGTCGGGCTAGGATTATAGATACAAGTGGAAAGGTTTAATAGCTTTCCTACTTTCGACTTGATACCTTGAAAAGTTAATTTATTTTGTTCACTGTTATAGTTATCAGTATTTAAATCTTTTACATATACAATATTATCATTTAATAGATTTGAATTATATATTAGCTTGTTTATTATTATATTTTTATTATTCCAAATTAGTATTGTATCACTCGCATCCACAAATTAGTATTGTATCACTCGCATCCAAACAGTATACTATCAATTCCCTGAAAGTCAAATGTAAAAAGAATGTGTTACGGATTTTATATCGTTTTTTTTTTGGTCAATTAAATTGTATGCTTTCAATTTATATTATCATTGAAAACACAAATCAATGCTCAGCTGTCTTTTGTCAAGAATGTGAGTACTGTATTAGTATGCTGGTTGAAAATACGATGGTATATGTTTTGTGTGGTTATGATAAATAACTAGTCAATTTACTGTTTAGATCCCAACCATTTTCGAAACATGTTAAAATTTTATACATTAATAACTATTACAATGGATCCGTCTGTAATGGCTGATTCTCAAACAACAAAATAATAATTTTTAAAAAACGGATAGAATGGAATAAGAAGACGTAAACGACTGTTGTTCAATTTGGACTGCTCATGTATTGATCAGATATTACAATCATTGTTTTAATAATTAAATATACATTCATATTACATTAATGTGATTTTAGATCAGTTTCACCTATTCTAAGATTTCAAAGTTATAGGAGAACATACATTTCCTAATTACCCACAGCTTTTCAGATTTGACCCATTCAGTCACGTGTATACGCGCCTTTGTCCATTTGCAAATTAATATGTATATCCACTGTTTAAGGAGATGTTAATGCTAAATCGTTTACACTACCAACACGGAAATATAGCTAAGGCTATATCAAACGACATGATATTAAAGGCTCAATACCACTCTTGTAGTAACTGAATAATATGTCCCAATCGTTATTCTGGTCAACAAATTATACTATTTTACAATATTCCAATTAAATGATGATACAAATTTCATCTTAAGCACCTAATTTAAAAAAATTGGAAAAATTCAACTCTAAATGATTTGAAAAGCCTGACGTAAAGCTTTTCAAATGTGACTTGGATTTAAAAATATTTTTGAAACCTCTTGACAAGTAAAATAGGATTTAATGGATAATGTACACAACAGGTAGGACACTAACACATCTAGTACTTAGAATAAGGCTATTTTTTATTTTCTGGAGCTGTCAAGCCAGCAAGAGTGTTATCGTCCCTTTAAAGGAAATAGGTTTAAAGACCCCCTTTCTTAACCAACCGGGATAATTAAGACGGACAGTGTGTGACTTCGAAACAGTTATAAAATAAACGAATATATACCATTTCACAACAAAACATTGCAAGCAACCTCGTGTGAATCCAAATACAAAACCCGTTGACACTATCTACATCTTCAAATATATTCCAAGGCGAAAATAAAATTTCACTGAGAATATAAAACTATAATATAATCCGATATAAAACTATAATAATAATCCATAGAAGAGTCCTGTTCTTTACGTCAGCTAGAGCACGACTATTTCAGTATAAAAATGTTTGAGTTAGTTGTATTTTACGTCCGCTGCCACCGAGGTGATATCGCAGACAAGCAATATAAAAACGCACCAACACGGGTGCGACGATTTACCCAACACTACTGTATTTTATATATATCTTACCATTAGTGCATTACACTCCAAGAAACGTATATATGCTTGTAACTGACTGTCTATGCATAATATTTCCACTGTAAACGTAAGATAACTATAAATATTTGGTGAGAGAGTATATAGGTTTTTTCCTGTGCAATCCAATTCAGTTTATTGAATAAAATATTGTTTAAACTGCAACACCAGACTATGAACTCTGTAACACAATTAAACACCCTGTTTCACTATATTACACACTTTGCGCTTGGACACCTTATACCACACGTGACATAAAGCTTCTGCTTTACAAGCTACTCAGGTTAAAGTTATAATTGGTAACAAGTTTATATATTTTTTTTCTTTTTTCTTTTTTTTTCTTTCTTTCTTTCATTTCCCATATTCGTGTCCAATTACTTCTAATCTCGTTATGAATGTTATTTTCTATATTAGCTATGTGTTTTATAAAGGATAGATACTTCTAATCTCGTTATGAATGTTATTTTCTATATTAGCTATGTGTTTTATAAAGGATAGATATAGATAGTTATTATTTTGCGGAGTATTATTTTTAATTTTTTCGCTATAGATATAATATTTAGTTAAGAATAATAGATGGTTTGTTATGGTCCACTCTGACCTATTAAGAAATGTGCTTTGGTCAATAAATCCAAAGTGAATATTTTGCCTTTTCAAAACGATTTCTATATCTAATTTATTAATTAGTTTATGAAATTCAGACCAAATTTTACTAGAGTAATAACAGTAGTAGAAAAGATGTTCTATGTTTTCAATGGCGGCACTGCAGAAATCACACAAGTTAGAAGACTTTAATTTCCATTGGAGTAAAGTATCGTTTGTATATATTATATTATGTAAATACTTATACTGAAATGTTCTAAGTTTTGTGTCCGGTAAAATTTCATAAATTAATTTAAAATATTTATAAAAATCATCGATAGTGATGACCTCATTTAAAGACGTCTGCCATTTTGAAATCGATGTTGGGTTAGTAAGTTTTTCTAGGATTAATTTATTGTACACATCTTTAGATTTAATTTTACAGATTGAATTTTTGTATATTATGTTTAATATTTTATTAAGATAGTCACAGATTGATGTCGGGCTAGGATTATAGATACAAGTGGAAAGGTTTAATAGCTTTCCTACTTTCGACTTGATACCTTGAAAAGTTAATTTATTTTGTTCACTGTTATAGTTATCAGTATTTAAATCTTTTACATATACAATATTATCATTTAATAGATTTGAATTATATATTAGCTTGTTGTTTATTATTATATTTTTATTATTCCAAATAAGTTGATCTTCAAGATTATCAATAGTATCAACGTGGCTTGTAAATACATCTTCCCAATTTTGATAGAGATTTTTATAGAATGTTGGTAGTTGTATTAGTGTCGATTTATAGTTACACATTGGCAATATATGTCCACCGTACTCTTTTAGCATAAGGTTGTATAGTATTTTCCAAGGTTGTTTTGCTTTATCATCTACAATTTTCGTTATCCAAAATATACATTGCGCCTTTAACATTGATTCAATATCAATCATTTTAAGTCCACCTTTTTCATAGTTTTGAATTAATACATTTCGTTTAATTTTATCATTTCCATCCCAGATAAATTTGTATACTATTCTGTTAAATTCTTTAGTTAAGTTAACAGGAATTGGTAGTGATAATGAAGGATATAAATTTTTTTGAACGGCAAATGTTTTTACAATCTGTATTTTTCCCATTAATGATAGACATCGATTGTTCCATTTACTTAAGGTTTGCTCGATTTCTTGATATTTATCGTTGAAGTTTAATTTAAATGATATATTTTCATCACAGGAAAAGTATATTCCTAATATTTTGATGTAATTTGTACATATTTTAATTCCGAGAGATTTGATTTCTTCATCATTATTAAAGTTTTTATAATTTAGATTATATATTTCAGTTTTTGTTAAGTTGATTTCTAAACCTGAAATTTTATAAAATAGTTTTAAGACCTCAAGTAGATGTCTTGCAGATTTATAATCTCTTAAAAATACTGTCACATCATCAGCAAAGGCTGTAACCTAAATATTTTGTTTTCCAAATTGTATTCCAAATATATACTATTCAAAAAAAGTAGGGGATATTTGATTTTGGGGGCATAATACTAAAATATGCAAATGACTACGAAAAAAGTCACTATAGAACCTAACAGAAAAAAACATTTCCAGTTACATGTGACGCCCAAACGCACCAATAGCTACCGCATGGAATGCAGGTGATGCTTGGGATCATCATGGGGGTCCAACCAAAGATTTACACGACTCTGACTTTGAATGTTACAGTCATTGTGGCATTGAATTCCAGGGTGGAAACATCAGTTTAATTGTTTTAGTGACCAGAAAACAAATTTTGATATGCGTCGGCTTACCCAAAATGAAAGGTTACGTGCCCTTGGCATGCTACAGATCGGCACAACACAGGCGGTTGTGGCGCGGACGATGAATGTTTCTCAGTCTGTCATAAGCAGGCTATGGTCCAGATACCGTGATACACAATCTGTACAGGACAAACCACGCCCAGGTCGACCAAGGGCGACAACTTAAGCCCAGGATCGATTTATCCGTACCTTGGCCTTGAGAAATCGTGTCATCACAGCAAATCAGATCAGCGCTCGTCTTCAAACAGACACTGGTGTGAGAGTGAGTGGCCAGGCGATTCGGAATCGACTGCATAGGGGTCACCTTCGCGCCCGACGTCCTCGCGTGATCCCTTGTTTGAGAGATCATCACATTCAGGCAAGACGTCGTTGGTGTAGGGATCGTCAACACTGGGATAATCGACGCTGGAGCAATGTGATGTTTTCAGATGAGTCAAGGTTCACTGTTGATTTTTTAAACAGACGTAGGAGGGTGTGGCGTCGTCGAAACGAGCGCTTCCAAGACGTTAACGTCATCAGACATGATCGATTTGGGGGTGGTTCTGTTATGGTGTGGGGAGGCATCACTGTTGCTGGAAGAACGGCTTTACATGTTGTTGCAGGGCGTGTTACAGGCCAGTACTACCGGGACAACATCTTGGCAGTCCATGTTGTGCCGTTCGCACGACGTCATGGCCGCCGTTTCATCTTCCAGGATGACAACGCAAGATGTCACAGGGCCAGGATCGTTACAGGTTACCTCCAACAACAGAACATCACCACATTACCTTGGCCAGCACTGAGTCCCGACCTCTCCCCCATCGAGCATGTCTGGGACATGCTTGGACAGAGGTTACGTCAACGTCAACAACGTCCTGCCAATGTCCAAGAACTTGCTGCTGCGTTGCAACAGGAATGGGACAATCTGGACCAAAATGACCTTAGACGTCTCATTAGGAGTATGCCACGTCGGATCAATGCTTGTTTGGCAAACAGAGGAGGATTTACCCGTTACTGACTTGGTTGTGATGCTGTGGTAACTTTGCTGTTTGACCCCGGGTATCATTTTACCCTTATAATGGTCCAGTCTGTGCCTTACTTAGTCTAACGATCATTTGGAATAAATCGATGAATGTGAACTTCATTTCATTTTGTCATTTGTTTCTTTGTCAGTTTCATTAGGTGACTTTAATAACACTTAAAAATCAAATATCCCCTACTTTTTTTGAATAGTATATTTATGTTATGCCTTATCTGATTTAATAGTATTTCAAAGCAAAGATTAAAGATACTTGAACCTAGTGGATCCCCTTGTCTAACACCCCGCTTAACATCAAAATAGTTAGTAGTAAATCCTTTGTTTAAAACTGCACATGTAATATTTTTGTAAAGAGTACTTATCCATCTGACAAAGTTTGATTTAAAACCGAATACCTTTAAAGTTTTAAAAATAAAGTCGTGAGAAATGCTATCAAAAGCTTTACGGAAATCCAATGCCATCAGAAAACCTGTAATTTGTTTCTTTTTAGAGATATGTATTAGGTCATGTATTGCCCTAGTATTTTCTTGAATATGACGACCTTGTATAAAGCCAGTTTGACATGGATGAATTAGTAGCGGTAAATTTTCCCTCAGTCGATTATTTAAGACTTTGCTAATTATTTTTACATCAACGTTAATTAATGTGATTGGTCTCCAGTTATTCAATAGTGCTTTGTCCTTATCTGTTTTTGGTATAAGTTTTATTATTGATTGTTTTTGTGATGAGGACAATGATTCATTTTCAAAGGAACTATCATACCATTTTAAAACATATTTTGCTATGGAAGGCCAGAATGATCTGTAAAATTCGATGGTAATTCCATCATTTCCAGATGATTTGTTGTCTTTGAATGATTCGATCGCCTTTTGACACTCTTCCCTCTCTAAAGTGAAACTATAATTCACACTTTGCGCTTGGACACCTTATACTACACGTGACGTTAACATAAAGCTTCTGCTTTACAAGCTACTAGGGAAATATTTATATGGCATTTAGTAACCACTTTATATATGTAAAACAATCACTGAGTTTATTTCACGCTACATTTAAACAAGTTCCTCTTGTCGTTCTCAAGTAATGACAGTATAATAGCAAGAAATCAAATTATATACAACAAGGAAACAAAAACAATAACTAAAAATCAAATTATATACAACAAAGTAACAAAAACAATAACTAATATGAAAGCTACTAGGGGTGACTTTTCATCGCAAAATAACTTTTATATCACATAGTGAAAATGCTCAAAACATTAGTTCACAATCATTATTTGTTCTATTGTAAAATGTCATATTTTATTAAAGGACGTTATTAAAAGGGGTGTTGTAACATTTATTGCTAGTATACAATTACACTGGGCCATTGTTTTTTTATGTGGTTAATTATACAGTAAATTTCGCCAAATGTTGATAACCGACCCTGACCCTCCCTCCATACGTTGACGACTAGAATATTCTGGGCGACCTTCGGTTGCACGGATTTTTCTAATGTAGTCGCGCCATCTGCATGCGAATAACATTTAGTTCACCCAGTGGTCGTGATCAGCTGAACCATGCGATAAAGCACGGTCGGGATAGTTCAAAGATGGCTGACAAAACTGATACTTGAGAAGATTTTCTGAAAAATATAATAAAATTGCCGATGCGTTATTTACACCTTGGTCGGTATTATAGGGCCCATGTTAACACCTGAAAGTTAGTGAATGGGCATTGTAGTATAGATGTTACATTTGATTTTTTTCGTCCTTTTTTGATGCATTTGACAGATTAGAATCTTCGTATTCGAATATATATAGGCACATAGGCACACGACAAAAAACTGTACGTGTGAAATGATCTTGGTTGGGTGACATAAATCCAATGAAACATATTTGTAAGCTTGCTTTCACATCGCAGTGTGGAAAATTGACCAGTTTTTAAAAATACATGAGTAAATAGGAGAAAATATAGCAGGCGGAACAACTGACATCTAGGGCCATTTGCATTTGGGTGCTGGTACAGGCTGTAGTCGCGACTATAGTCTACATCCGACGGTCACCCAGGGTGGCCGTGACTATTGTCAATGATGTAAGCGTCTGACAATAAACACGTGGTCAGCAATCTTTGTATAATTTACAATACATTACATGGTGTCAGAAAATCAAACCTGAAAAATAACCGATGTTTCCATCAGACAATTCAGATAAATACCATGTTTACCTGGGACAACCCATTTTACTCCCGTTTGTAATGTGCAACCAGGTCACAAAGCGATGTGATATTATTTTATTTTCTTGTTTTATTTACATTATTGTTTTCATTTCATGTATGAAAGACCAAAGGTCAATAGTGCAAAATGTCATCACAATTTTGAGAATAAACGAGATGAATTCAGGTTATCTTAAGAAATTACTCTAATAATTACAAAAAAATTGACTGTTAGAGGGAATATAAATATGATTGTAATTTACAAAAAACGATTTGATATGGCTGAATGGTTAGCATGTACGCGCTGTATCATAAAGTCTGTCATCGAGTCAACTGTCGTGGTTTGTATTTCTTGTACATGACAAGGAGTAGGGTCGCCTGTCCAACCTCGCGGGTTTTCTCCGGGTCCTCCGGTTTCCTCCCACTGCTAAAGACCCCTCCGCGCAAGCGAATAATTGAAATAAAATTAAACCATATGTTAGTCCAAAAATGACCTAGTTTGTGTCGAGTGGACGTTAAACCCCATCTCTCTCTCTCTCTCTCTCCCTCTCTCTCTCTCTTACAACATAATGTATCTTTAATGGGTAAATCCGGTTTCCTCCCACTGCTAAACACCTCTACGCGCACGCGAATTATTGAAATAAAATTGGACCATGTGTAAGTCCCGAAATGACCTAGTTTGTGTCGAGTGGACGTTAAACCCCATTCACTCTCTCTTCATGGGTAAAATTTCAGCTTTTTTTGCCAAGTAATCCATATTTGTATCATATTCATATAAAGTGGTACTAGCTGATGGTGGTCGGAATAACTAAAATTAAACCATATGTTAGTCCCGAAATGACCTAGTTTGTGTCGAGTGGACGTTAAACCCCATCTCTCTCTCTATATATATATATATAACTATATATATATATAGTAAAAGGTTATAGTTATAGCTACTCTTAGGTGTTAGATGTTCGAAATAAAGATTTTTCAGGAAGAAAAAAACTAGGTTTTTGCGAGTACTTTCCACTTTATTAAGCTTCTTCAGGCAATAAGTACTCGCAAAAACCTAGTTTTTTCTTCCCGAAACATCTTTATTTCGAATATATATATATATATATAATTCATTGACAGATAGATATAATATTCCAGGTCTGAATTTGATATTAAGTGGTGTAAATAATTAGGTATTTAATATAAATGTCCAAATTATCAATTATCACAGTATGTATATATATGATTTATATATTAGTGATAATGATCTCTTAGAAACAAAAGAAAGCAACTTTATCGCTAAATATAACCCAATTTTGAATGCTAAGGGGTGATTATTTTAATTATGTTTGATATTTAATTAATGTTATTTCGTTTTAATTTTTATATTCCACATAGTCATTGTCCTCTGTTATGACGTAACGTTATTGTAACAGCATAGTAACGCATTAAAATGGCCTGACGATTCGTTTGATAACGATGAAAGTACTAGCCAAAATTTAATTTTTAGCGTTTTTTCTCTAATACTTGAATTTTACTTATATATATAAATATACATCTATTTTTTACATTGATCATTGATAACTATTATGTAAACGTATGTACAATATAAAAAATGGATATAAGTAAATTATTCAATTAGAATGTTTAGTTAATTAATAATTTAATACGTTTAAATTTACAATAAATACAAATGTACAAAGATATACTTAATAATTTAATATATCGAAGCTTCTTCCAGTGATATTGGCTGATACGTACTACTTTTCATCCATTAAAGTATTCCTGTGACAAAAGGAATGGTAGACAAATTTTGATAGATTGATAATTGTTTCGGGATTTTTAAAGGACATAACATTCACATAGTTCGGGAGGTAATGTTAACAATATATTGGTTTAAATATATGAATTACAAAATTCGTTATAAGCAGTACAAGTAATTACAAAGTAACATTCGTCATTGATGGTATTAATATTGCATGACTTACAAAGTCGTTGTTCGTATGGAATGTGTTTCCATTTACCCTGCAGAACCATAAACATAATTTATTCTAAGTCTACATAGAGATTTTACATATTTTTGGTCGATTTTTAAATTAATTAGGTACATTTCCACCTCTAGAGTTAATTTATAAGTTGAAAAGTATTGCAATCTGCTATTATTTGAATATTACAATGTCTTTCTTGTTGTCCAGCATCCTGTAGTCTTTGTTTGAACATATATAAAAAGACTTTGGAATTACCAACTGATTGAGACGGCCAAACATACCCAAATCCGTAGCGAAATAATAAATTTTTTATGTATGATGCCCAATTCTGTCCACCATTATGATCAATATTATTCAATATATTGAAATTGCCACACCATTCATGTACATCATCTGTATTAAGAGAAACTGGGCGTTATATACTATATACTCTGTTAAATGTATCAAATACTGGCTAAAATTATTGACTATCAAGACACCAGATTACGTAAACTGTTTTATAATATTGATCAAAATTTTCAGAAATCCGACATACATTTCGTTTAATGGATTATAGTGTGAAAAAGAAAACTCGGTATTGTCTTTCTGATCTTTTCTTTTCTAATATACGCATTAATCAATCTTTGATATAAAATTCTGTGTCAGTATTTAGCGTTGATTATCTGTTCTTTTCCTTATTTCTAAGCATAACATTCGTCAGGCTTGAGAAAAGTATTTGTTATAATACTTTCCGAATAATACGCCGAGAGGTTTCAATCATATAGGTGCGGGTGTGTGAACCTTCGTCGTCGTGTCTATTATACCACTATATGTAAATATGTAAGTATATGTAGATGTATATAAAAATACATTAATACATAGTCTCTGTCTGGCATATTATACTTTTACTTTGTAAAGTGGTATCACATTAACCAGCATGACCCCGTGAACGTTTTAGGCCATCAAATGTAGGTATACTAAGACTATTCTATTTGTGTTTACAACACCATAAATATGACAGCCAATCAAAACTACATTCAGTGACCTCATTTTTATTCTTAAATGAAACAGAATGAGTACAATGTACTTCCTCATAATTTTTTTGATGTGTCTATGCTGTGTGGGGGGGTTGGATGGCTGAATGGTTAGCGTGCGCGCGCGCGCTGTATCATACAGTCTGTCATTGAGTCGACTGGCGTGGTATCGAATCCCCGGTTGTACGTGGCAAGGAGTAGGGTCGCCTGTCCAACCTCGTGGGTTTTCTCCGGGTTCTCCGGTTTCCTCCCACTGCTAAAGACCCCTACGCGCAAGCGAATTATGTAAATAAAATTAAACCATATGTTAGTCCCGAAATGACCTAGTTTGTGTCGAGTGGACGTTAAACCCCATTTCTCTCTCTATGCTGTGTACATACATGTAACACCATTAATGAAATTCAATTCAGAAAAGGCGAAGCTGAAAACAACACAATAATGGACGAAATTCCTTTTCGTTTTAAATTTACATGGTTTCCAAGCTAGTGACAATTATGAAAATATTATATTTTTCTCCTGGAATGGGGTTAATATATCGGCCATCTTGAGACTCATAGATGTTAGTTTTATTTAAATTTATGGTTACGTGTGCAAAACTAGGTAGAATAATTTTGCCCGGGCAACGACGTTTCCGCAGGTCTCGAGCCGTGAATGTTTCTTTTACGCACACGCCAATGTATACCATGATGGACCTACTTACCGTGTCAGCCTCGCAAACACCAACCCTGACAATTGACGATCGTAGGCACAGATTACAATTATATCTTTTGTCAAATATGTGAAATTGAGAAAAAATTATCAATCTCACAAAATCTGTAGTAAATCTTTTAAGGTACCGATCAGTTTGTATCCATTTACTGGGCTTTGATTTACAGGTGATGTCTTCAGAAAAGAAAAACATTTAATATTACAACCCAGAATGAATTGTACTTAGACCTTTGTTTAAGACACCTAAAAAACCTGATAACAACATTGTATATAATACAGACTGATAAATGTGTATCCTAAAATAGAACATTATATAAAAAGAAAAATTATTCCCTGGTCGGAATTATTCTTTCCGTATTTTTGGTACAGGACGAAGAGTCGGGATTATGATATGAAGTCAAAGGAACACAAATGTCTAGTGTATCTGCCCAGATCAATAATAGTGTCTGAAATGAAATGAAATGGGGTTTAACGACCTACTGTTCCGTTCCAACTGGGCTAATGAAGACGGACATACGTCATAGAGTACTATGAGGGACATTTTGCTCAGACGGCGGCGATACGACCTACTCTTATATCGAATTCCAACTGCCAAGGGATCTTTTACGTGCACGCCCATGTCTTCACGGGACCTCGGTTGTTCTTCCCATCCGAATGACTAGACAGCTGTCTTTGTCAGGCCCTCCGTCCTGTACCACTAACATGGGAAACCATGATGGAAAATCCCGATGAACTTTCCCGGCCACCAACGTGATCGAGCCCGCGACCTTCAGCGAACCAGCGTCGTACTCGCTTACTCATGGTGTCTACCAAAGATGACGGTATTACGTGAAGTCAGTAGTCGAGAAAATACGATATTTGACAATGATTTCACCCACAGTAACAATAATTCACGGGACCTTTCAATAGTTTGTAACACATACAGGTCACGTTTTCAGGTTAATGATAAATATCCGTTCGTTCGTTTCTGGGGTTTTACGTCCACTTCCACCTAAGGTGATATCGTAGACAAGATAAATATCCGTTCGTTCGTTTCTGGGGTTTTACGTCCACTTCCACCTAAGGTGATATATGGTTACCCATTCTGTCATAGGTTTTAATCAATTTAAAGCAGTGTGGCCTGTTTTCTAATTAAATGCTTATAATTCTTATTTTATTTTGAATAACCCTATTAGTTGGCATGGTGGGTTGAAGGTGTTGTCTCTATTATTTGAAACATATTATATTTTCGGTATTACTGCCTAGTTCTAAGTTAATAATAATTATTAAGTTGTGATTATTAATGTTGGTCTGATTAAGATGTTATATGGGGAAACCCTATTAAGGCTGACCTTTGATCTCTAGCACTGATTATCTGTGAAGGGTCAGTCAATATTATTTGTATTATTTATTGTTATTGTAGGTGCTTCTAATTATTTTAATGGTTTCGTCTGATTATTAATTAAAGATACATTATGGGAGATTCGATAACGAGTTGACAGTTCTCACTATAATAGTTAAAACTAGATAATGTAAAGGCAATTTGCTGCAAATTTCAGTCAAATTGATCCACTATGAACCCAGAAATAAAGAGATCGAAAGTTCCGCATAGCCTCGGTCATCATTACTAAAGTCGGTACTTCAAAAATCATAGTCTCGATTATCCATTTAATCGTTAAATCGAGAAGGACAGTTATGCAGCAAATCGGATCATAATCCAACAAAATTATCTTAAGATAGCGCTGACATCGAGAGTTGATTATCTTCTGGATACGTTAATTAATGTCTAATAGTTTATATAACATTTCAGGCCTAAAGAAAGATCTGCAATAGACAGATTTAGCTCTTGCATAATGCATGTTTAAGTTGGTGAAAGCTACAATATGTATAAATAGGATGACTAGATGGATATTTATCATTAACTTGAAAACGTGACCTGTATGTGTTACGAAACGTCGTTATTAAATAACAGAGAAGTAGTTATATCCGTATATACCTTGTGTTGTGTTTTGTTATGAATAGTTAAACCGTGCTTCTAGGTGTCATTTCAAGAATTAATATAATATATTGACAAGTTAATTGCATATTTCTTGTGTTCCAACAGGTCCATCCTAGATAGTATATAAAAGTACCATTACTGATCACCCCCCCCCCCCCTCCCAAACCCAAATAGAAGGGGAAAGTTTAAGATTAGGATAACCCTACAACAGTATACATAAATGAAGAATGGGGATATTTAAAACTACAGAGAATTAAAATGACAAACAAAAGTATATTAATGTGCATAATATCGTAAATAATGTTAATCCCGAGAGGCGTATTTATTGTAGGGAAGTTATAAATAAAAACAAAACCTATGTCAATAGAAAAGTATGATTAGGTCATCGGCTGTCTTAATATTTATATACTGTAAAATGAGCTTCAAGTGTCCTTTCATCTAATAGGGATGGATATCTAGTCTCTATCATCCAGAAAATTACTTTACGAATATTAGTCTGGATGCGTTGTCAACATTTGAGAAAATATTATGTCATTGGCTAGAGTATCTAGTATTTTAAATTATCATAAACAAAGTCTTCGGGAGGTAACTAGTCCTAAAACAAGATGTCGACGCAACTTGAAATTAATTTAAGAATGACATTTCAGAAAATCCATTTGATTGCATTGCCAGTTAAACATCCAACACTCTTGCCTTTTTATTGTAAAATTTCTCTTTTTATGGGCCATGTTTATGCTTTTTTTTATTTAATTTATCCTAATTCACGATTTATGTTAATTTATATTAATGCAAGAATTATGACATTTATTGCGGAAGGGGTGGAATCCTTACTTGATTTGAGCAAAGATACCGGATAATCAACCACATAAAAAAACAAACTCCCGGTTACGCATGAGCAATATTGACAACGGTCCCAGACCCTCCTCCGTACGTTGAAGACTAGGAGGTTCTGAGTGACCGAGACAAATAGCTACCATATCATTTGTCTTTGTACGCATATCCGCCACATAAGGAGACAAGAGACATATTATGTCTATTTTGAGTTGAAACCACGCGGAGGCCTCCCTTCCGATTCAACCACATATATTCTTGGTTCATTTTTGTTTTACCACATTTACATATTTCTATTATTTCAGGTAAGGGCTTGCGGTTGAAAGAGTGGAATGATGAACATAGATATTATGCAAGGACACGGTTGAAAGAGTGGAATGATGAACATAGATATTATGCAAGGACACGGTTGAAAGAGTGGAATGACTAAACTAGACAACAATTACTATGTAAAGGGCACGGTGTGTATTTATTCTTATACATATATGCACAAGGACCTTGCTTCTTATTATTTAGTGTAGCTGGTCTAAATGCCCCTTTTCATTTATCGCCAGCGAATAAACTTTAATTGAGTCCAGGTACATGGAACGATTACATCAATCATTTCTCTGTCCCGCAGTCACCATCGTGGCACATCACAATGGATTCTAAGACCTTGTTAAAGCGTTTTAGAATCTCCTCAGTATTACAACAGTGATTTGAAACAATAGTCCCGATTAGCCACATCTAGCCTTTACATCGTGGCTCAATATATGTTTCATCTTGACCTTCTCCACTCTGGTTTTACCAGGAAACATCTCAGGCACAAAGCCGGCATAGTTTATTTGGCATCACTGCAATCGTGGTCTTTGTCTCACCTGCGATTCTAATAGCTCGCGAGGCTACTTAAATTGCCCGGGCTATCAACTATCAACAGTAGAATTTATTAATTTGTGGTCAACCGTCCAGTGAATGTTTTTTACTGCTTCAGTTTATTTCAATGTTGATAGGAGGTGGAACATCCAAAATGTCTAACATTCCACATTGTCGGATCAGATAAACCACAGCGGTTTTCTGTCCGTTACAACCTCTTCATACAACTTGTAGACATGTGAGATAATGTACATTCCATACACCTTACGGAGCACATCCATCTGCACTGGCAACCCCTTTCATATGAGCATGTAAGTGAATGACAGAATTCCACTTATCCACAATTTTTTGAATGTCTATGATTCTATTTCCCTGGGTAGTATATTAACCCAGGATCACATCTTAATTTAATTTTTCAGGTCCAGATCTCAAATCCCGATGACTTTAACGCCCGGCTTGAGTGGAAAGACGGTGCAGATTAATTTCATCCCTGGTTTATGTGACACCTGTTGAAGTTTAGGGCGTATCGTATTTTGTTTAGGTTCCAGCTGAAGACCCCAGTAAGCGTTCTTTTAAGTGGTGATTGAAAAAAACCCAACACTCTTCCGTATATTATGACCTCTCGTGTGGAAGATAACATGGGTTTTTTTTCTGTAAGACAGGAAGGGGTGTAGGGTGGATGGCTGAATGGTTAGTGCATGCGCGTGTTGCATTTTAAGGTCTGTCATTCTGTTAACTGGCGTGGTTTCCATTCCCCGGATGTACGTGAGTAGGCGTAGGGTTTTCTACGGGTCCTGCGGTTGAAAAAATTGAACCACGTGTTAGTCCCGAAGTGAACTAGTTGGTGTCGAGTGGACGTTAAACCCATTTCTCTCTCTCTGTAAGCTATAGATACCTTTTCTTGAGTGAAGAGGGAAACGTCAATGTGCTTGGTTGGTAAAGTATTAGGTTCGAGACTTGGGTGTACGGATCACATAATCAGTGTATCTGAATTGGTCTGTGATATTACATAGTTTATTAGGGTGTAAGGATCTTCAATTGTTATACTGTTCTATAATCAGATTATGTGAACTTATTTGGCCTGTGTAAATACTGCTGGGGTGCCCAGCCATATCATTTTCATGTAAAAGTATATCACGTGTTGTAATTTTATATAAACAGATTATTTGAACTTATTTGGCCTGTGTAAATACAGCTAGGGAAGGGCAGACATTAACAATTTTACAGGCATTATGTATTCCAACATCTTAGATTTGATCACATTTTGGCACATAAAACTGGCCATGGAATCAAAACAGTCGACGAAAGTGTTCAAAATATAATATTACACCGTAATTACTAACGGCGTTTATATTGCATTTATATTATCTTTTTACAGAATATGTTAAATAAAATGTTCCATCAAGAGTCATGTGCATTAAATTTCTTTCTGAAAATCTGCAGTTTGTTGTAGGGGTCTTTAGCTGTGGGAAGAAACCGGAACAAGGATTGGGACAAGCGAGGAAAAATTTATAGCCTATGATGTTATAACCATTTAACATTAAAAAGTCAAAGGACAAATAATTTCTAGTCAAGGGTCTGATACAAAATTGCTTTTCTAGAAACATCAGGGGAGATAACTGAAAGTATTCATCACAGGTAGTGTTTACAATTTTTAGTGCTTTCTCCAACCCTTTGCATGGTGATTGATGTTGATTTTGTTGTCTAGAATCAACGAAAAGAGATTGATTTGAGATTTCCTGTCAGGAGTTGGTAAATATACACGATTCAGAGGCGGAAGGTTAACAGGGCTAAGAGGTTGGTTACGGTTATGTGTACGGTGGGTAGGTAAATGGTTAAGTTTGATACTTCAGCAGTCGCCGACCTCATACACACTTTATAGGAAAGACATGGTGATTTGTCAACCTCATACACACTTAATAGGAAAGACATGGTGACTTGTTGCTCTATCTGTAGTAAAAAGCGTTCAGCCCAACGAGAAATTGGGAAAGAGTTGGAGCCAGGCAAATTAATACTTGTCTGTCTCAATATGAGTTCTGGAATTATCCCCCTTTTTTTTCGAAAATCTGCCCCCACACTAGTAATTACATCCATTATTTCTATTAAAGATTCCTCTATGTCTAGCACCCCTCCCCTCACCAGGAATTTGTGGTCTTGTATGTGGGGGCGTTGGGGGCAACCTAACACAAGTGTCCACTAGGTTTGTTGCAGTTACATTAACGTGTAGTTACATGCATGCATTCCGCACACATGAATGTAACTACATCAAACCTAATTTGAAATGGGTTAGTATAAATAAGCGGGGGACCTTATTTGGTCATATCCGCGAAAGCAGTAACGTTACGACATAGTAACCGACTGGAGTTGATGACTGACCCAAATTTAAATGCGCTTTGTTGTCACCAAAAGGCGAAATATGGTAAGTAAAAAATGTAGTCTATACAGTAATTACACATATTATACACAACGTATCAAATAATTATAGTCTAGGAGCTAAACGAAGAATACAGCAAATGTTTGGAGATTACCAATAACGTACATTTTTGACAGATTTTGCAAGTACGACGCGGCATAGCCGGATAACACCTAATTCTCGGATATCAACCGCAATACGAGTCTACAATGGACGGAAGGGGCTGCACTGTCCAATGCTTTGAATATCCGAAGGAGGGCTCATCACTTACTCTAGCAGATGTTGTCCTCGGTCCAACCATGCTCTCATCGCTTTACCCGCAACTGAGATTTTCGGTGGGGGTGCCCTGATGTTGTTAATCAGGCACTCATGGCACTGTGAAGCGAAGTTCTCTATTTGTCCCCGAATATCAGAATACCGATTTTGCTATATAATCTTGAATATTGATATTAGTGAACCTCTAATGTCACGCCGCTGAGTAGAAGGAAGAACACGTCGATTCCAGAGAGTGGGGCTGATTTTCCCCGCCGAAATCCCAAAATAATTAGATGACACATATTAATTAATCGCACATTTATTTTTTCTTCAAGAGTATCAAGCAATCAAACTGATTATCAACTATATATTATAACGTCTTGACCAATCAAATTGCTTATCGCTCCTTAGCCTAAGCAGACAATTCTCATCATCGAACTTAGTCAAGGTAATGATATGATATGATGAATCTATACTTGGGTTTCATCACTGTCACTTAATTATAATCAATGTTATCGTGTCCAAAACCATCAACCAATCAGATTGCTTATCTCTGCTTGCCGTAAGCAGACGATGTTTATCATCGAACTCCATCAAGGCATTCTCCTAATGAACGCCTACACCCAAGTGTGAACATTCTACCTCAATTAGGAGAGTTATTGTGTTTCAATGTCTCAACCAATCAAATTACTTATTACTCTGCTTACTCTGAACAGAAAATGCTCATTATCGTACTTTGTCAAGGTACTGATGTGATACAACTATACACCAAGGGTCCCCACCCCACATAATTAGAACTAAAGTTAGCGTATCCCAAACCAGTAACCATCAAATCTAGCTCAATTAGAATGAGAGTTATTGTTTTCCAAAGTCTCGACCAATAAAATTGCTTATCGCTCTGCTTACCCTGTGCAGAAAAAGCTCAGTATCGAACTTAAGTCAAGGTACTGATGTAATGAAACTATACACCAAGTTCATCAAGTTATCGTGTCCCAAACAATCAAACTGCTATCTCTGCTTAACCCAAGCATAAAATGCTCATCTTCGAACTCTATCAAGGCATTGACCTAATAAACACGTGTATCAAGTTAGCAGGGTTATTGTTTTCCAAAGTCTCGGCCAATCAAATTGCTTATCACTCTGCTTACTCTGAAAAGAAAATGCTCATAATCCAACTTAGTCAAGGGATTGATGTGATGAAACTATACACCAGATTTCATCACTCTCACTTTATTAGAACTAAAGTTAACGTGTCCCAAATTGCTTATCTCTACTCCATCAAGGCACTGACCTAACAGACACCTACACCAAGCTTGAACATTTTAGCTCAATTAGGAGGAAAGTTATTGTGTCCCAAAAGGTGTCACGGACAGACAGACAGACGAACCCATTTTAATAGTCCCCTGCTTTCTTCGATAGGCGGGGGAAAACCAAATTTATTAGCAGTTACAAACAACCGCCGAGTATCCGAAAGGATGTTGACATCTAACTTCGATATGGACACAAACTAGTTCTACTCCACCGTTTCAGCGACAAAAGATGTAAATTATGTGATGATATAATCGCAGGAACCAGTATAACCATCTCCTCAACTAAAACATTTACAATTAGGTAAAACATGAATTATTGTTTAAAGAATGTGGTGTGCATGATGGTGTGTACTGGCTGGACGCAGTGAACGATACATTGGAAAGACTGACCACCAACTAATAAGTCGCAGAATTAATCAAGTATATTTTGGATGGCCGCATACCACGAGAGTTTTGGGTTTGTTTGTTTCCCTGGTATACAGAATTCAGTAATGAATTACCTAGGGTATTGCTATTTTCATTTAGCCTTTATAGTACACAGCCATTCACTGTGTGCGGTGAAATGATATATTGGTAAGACTGACCACCCAACTAATAAGTTACTTTGGCCTCAATATGTACGGTAAATGGACAGTAAGTGATGACACCTCCCTCAATCAACATAGCTCCTAAAAATAGTATTTTTATAACCATTAGACAAAATTCAAAGTCCAAAAAACGGTATAGGCAAAATAGTGTAATCAGCAAATGTTTGATAAATTAATTAATTTGGGTATGTTTTTAGTCCAAATATATCAGGAAATCACACAAGTTTGTACGCGGGAAGGTATTTTTACATTAGTAAAACGAAAAAGACTGTTAAATTTCAACAATTTCTGTAATAGGCTGGTCAAACGACGGTTAAATGATGGCGTACGTAGAACAAATTGCAACAAAAGATTTTTGTTTTCTATTAGACTCATGATGTCCTATATAAGTAAGGAAAAGAAAGTTAACCAAAATCAGAGTCCAAATAAGGACAGGGGATATGGCCAAATCCAAGATGGCGGCTGTCGATCAAATATCTCTAAAACTATTTGACTTAGACACCATATATTTTTGCGGACAGATAAGAAGTCGGTACCAGCGAGTCAAAAAACGGCGACGTCTCTATGACGTCATGACGTTAGATTTTGTCAAGATGTAAATTGAGTTATGGCACGTGATTGTTTGCGAGATTATGGGGTAGGGATTGTCATTCATCTGATGAACCTCTGTCTTTCTCTGTATCACGCACTTTCTGAATCGTTCAACCGGTGAATTCTGTTATTTATTTTGTGAATATGTGTCATTCGCCTGATGATTTATGTCGTTCACTTTGTCATTCGTCTGGTGAATCCATGTCATTCGTCCGGTGAAGCTGTGTCATTAACTGCTTCATTCGTCCAGTTCACCGGTCATTCGCCTTGACAAGGCGGCCTGGCAAATCCCTGACTGTTTCTTTGTCGTTCGATTTGCAGATCCTTGACAGTGTCTCTGTCATTCATCTGGTGGACCAAAGAAGCTTTAATGACTTGGGAGCGGCATGAAATCAATTTGGCAAAGTCATCGACGCAATATGGGTGAAGCCAAAATAGCATCTTTCTAATTCTGTTGGCGATATACCGGGTAGACGGGTAATGTGAAAAATAAGTAAAAATATAATATTACTTCGGAAAAAAATCCTTATGCCTTCTAGTCAAAACAATAAAGTGCCCGAAATCCCATGACTTTTTGGTCTGAAGCCAATCTACATCGGTCATTATTTAATTATTTTTTTCGGGAATTGAAATATGTTTAAATTGACTAATGCATAAAACGTTTCAATGCAGCCGATTCAGAAAGATGTGCATTGGGTTTAATTTATTTTACAAAGCCATATAATTAAGGATATATTTGAACACTTTCAGTTCACGGACCGAATTAGCACTCCCAACATATCCGCCGACGCGACCCCGAGGTATCTAATCAGGAATTTCTCGCGGACCGGAATGGCAGGCTAATGCGTTTGCAGCTGTCTAATTGCTGGTTACTGTATTCACGGACTGAATTAGCATCCCCCAACATATCTGCCGACGGAACGCTTTGCGATTTCTGACGACCGGCTTTGCCGGCCCCGAGGAATCTAAACGGGACCTTTATCATTTCAGTCAGATTAAAAACTGGACTATCAAATTGGGTTATGGCAAATAAAGACTACGACTGTCTAGTTATGTAGGGTGCCACCGTAAATGGACTCGTCCTCGGTATTTCATTCATAAAAGCCATAATAAAATGTTAACCAATAACAATATATCTAGGTCAATCCGCTTACCAATCAACTGTTTCAATTTGAAATTGTGTAGGGTGCCACCGTAAATGGACTCGTCCTCGGTATTTCATTCATAAAAGACATAATAAAATGTTAACCAATAACAATATATCTAGGTCAATCCGCTTACCAATCAACTGTTTCAATTTTAAATTTTTCATTGTTTCGGTTGGGAACAAAGAAACAATGTCGAAAGTTCTATATTTCAATACAGCGTGGCTTGGCCATCCAAACTACCGCGACTGGTTGGCACGAGATTCCGCTCACCGGGCGAGGTGTACTGTATGCCAGACGAGTTTCGATATCGGGAATATGGACGAGAGCAGAGACTGTTGCGAGGAGTCGGGCAAAGGGAGACAAACATGTCAGAATTCTTGAGCAAAGGAATGCAACCGATCGGAGAATTCTATACAGGGACTCCTGGAATCTGATAAATTAACTCCTGAAATTTTAAGTGTTCTGAGTTGTGCACACCCTGCAAGAAACTTCATGATAAATGGCAATCAGTAAATCTCGACATTGCTCGGAAAATAGTTCTCGCGGTTGAACTGGAACTAGGAAATTCAGATGATTTACAAAAATTATTAGATAGCTATGACGATCCTTCACAGAAACGTGTAAATTCTCCAATTTTTGGATGGGGATTTGTTATACATATTTTAACTTGCCTCGTAATATATTATTACATACTATGTAAATAATGTCATGTTGCCAGGTATACTGCGATAAATTGAAAAGTAGTGAACGTGGCAAATCGTTACTGACACATGTGTGAAGAGTTCTTTGATGGATCGGGTTCCATGGAAACTGACATATTTAAACTTTTTTGTTGAAACGTATGGAAACTATGGTTAAAAGATACACCATAATGTTTAGTGATAGCGACACTTTAAATAATTCGAAACCTTATGACAATTATGTTCACATTGAGAAGGAAGAGTGCATAAACCATGTGGCAAAACGAATGTACCGAGGCCTCTAGGAAATTACTTACCAGCGCTGCCAGACAGGATACGCCCACATTTTGCAGGCGGGTAATGAGTATATCTTGATGATGGTTGACCAGTTTTCGAAGTAGGTCGAATGTATCCCTCTACCATCGCAAACTGCGGAAGTTACTGCCAAGGCAGCAGTAAACGAATTCTTTTCGCGTTTTGGCTGTCCGTTTCAAGTTTTTATGGACCAGGGGAGAAACTTCGAAACCAATTTGTTTGCCACGTTATGCACTACCCCTTATAGACCGTCATCTAACGGACAAGTTGAACGTTATAATCGCACTCTTATGGAAGCAGTAAAGTGTTATATAGACGGTTGTTAAAATGATTGGGATATTTGTTTACCGCAACTTGCGAGAGCTTTACGATCTAGTGTTAATAGACAAACGGGTTATACGGCTAATAAACTAATGTTAGGCTGACCTTATGTATAGTTCACCCGTTGAGAATGCTGTTGACGTAGATTCGTTCGTATCAAAACTTGAACAGGCTTTAATTGAAACGCATAAATTGGCCCGCGATAAACTGAATACGAGCCAGGAGCGCATGAAAAGAGATTACGTTTTATGCGCGAATGTGAAAAAGTATCAATTAAATGACGCAGTTTATGTCCTGGATACCGCTACCAAAAAGGTTAAAAGCCGCAAATTATCTCCTACGTGGAAGGGGCTGGGGGTTATAACACAAGTAATCACACATATTTGTTTCCCATCAAAACACGCAAGGGCGAAACGGGTTTTAAATCACGACCGTATAAAGTCTTGCCATGATAGGGAATTGCCGCCGTGGATATTGAGATTCCGTAGGAGATCGGAATCCAACATGACCATTCCGGTCGATAACCTGGACACTGACGTTTACTATATTTGTAAAAAAAACCGGATGACGGCAGTCCGATGATATGTTGTGACCGATGTGATGATTGGTTTCACTACCGGTGCGTCAATATAGATCCGGATTCGGATTGGAACGATAAGGAGTATTATTGTCCGAACTGTCTTTAATTAGACTTTAAAGCCGACATAATGTCGAAATAAGGGGGGGGAAGATTTTAAGCAATTCAATTACTGTCTTTACCGCATTTAACGGTGTTAGTTTTTATATATTTTGCAGAAAAATGGATTATCCCGCAGGCATTCGATGGAGTCTTGGTCGGAGCCACGTAAGGCTCCACCGATTGGATAACCGGACCTGAAGAATTAACGTCCAGGGGAGTACACCGTGCCGATAGGGGACGGAGATTTCTCGCGAAACCAGAAGCTAGAGTGGATAGGCCCATTTCTTTTTCAACCAGGACATTTAATCCCCCGAATGGATATCTCCAGCTGAAAGGATCCACCGCACCCAAGGGTGGAGCCAAATCTGCCCACTCTGGGCCGTAAAAAAATTGACAGAAAAATTAAAAGGCATTGTTTTAAAGAACATCTGCCCTATTGCTTTATACATGAAACCACTTAGATGAGGGGATTCTCTCTAATCAGATAGAGATTATTTATGCCATTTGGTGGGGAGCACCCCGTTCGATATAGCTTTCGCGTATAATGAAAGGGGTCTCATAAAAGAGGGTTCTTTAAGGGAGGCTACCTTCCCTACTCTTAGGGCTATATCCAGAAGGTATGGCTGCCCCGAATGGGACACTTGCACCCTAGTCCCTTTAAATTACCCGGCCGACTTGGTGTATTGGCGTTGCCTTATCCTACTTATGAACAAACTATCCCCAAGGCAAAGAAATCAATTTAAGTATTTTGCAGGTACTGGACCTGTGGCGACCACAGTTTCACAGAATTCCACCCCGGAGGACTGGGAACAAGAATGAATAAAATGTTAAAATTAAGTCAAAGGATTGTACCGGTGTGATTGGCTGAATGTTACGGTGTACCTGTATACCACTACCGGTGTGATTCTGTGAGAGCGAGATGTCATTTTTAAGTTGTTGGGGAATTTTTAAATAGGATTATGTTTTTAGCTTAATGGAGCCTCGCCTTAAAAAAAACAACCGGAAGAGTCATGTTGTATTTTTGCTGTTGACCGTATACTACGGTGTCTATTGAACGGGGCCCGTTCAGTAACCGGGCCTATAACAGACCAAACCTAACCAAGCTACACAACTTACACCCCACTTCTACCTCGTTGCCAGTGACAACCTTTGATAAAACTGTGCTGTTTATTTCCAATACAGGCATAAAAGTATCCGTGTATCAGAAATGAACAGTACGCTTTCCAGAAGGTGTTCTGTTCATTTCCGACAAACGGACACTTTTATACAAGCATTGAAAATAAGCAGGATGAAAACAAACACCTAAAAACTCATAAATTTTATTACAAATAAATTTCAACGGACGAACCATCCGCCGATGCACACTTCACCAGGATTGACCCACGTTGTGCAGTGTCCTTTACATAACGTTTAATTTAATTGCAGTCCTCTACGCCAGGGACAAGTTGTTTTGACGATGAGGTTGGCTCTATGTTCACCGACTTCGTCAAAACAACTTCGTCTTTCAATACGGAGTGCAGTCTGAAAAAAAAAACACGTGACTGATTTACGCTCAGGGTAACGCAGCAAGACGCACGTGTAAATACTACTCAGGTCGTTTCTCCACTGCGAGATCAGTCTACCGCGAAATGTAACGCGAGGCACAGAAAGGGATAAATGAAAGAGCAGAAAGTATTTGTCACATTTCGCTTGACACGACTCGATAATAAATACAATTTGTCACATTTTGCTTCACTACACTCGATAGAAATATGATGTAACTTATTAGCACCTTTCCTCGGTGTATCGTCCTGTTCTTCACCGATACACCTCGGAAAGTGTGCTAATAACTACTACATAGTTCCCGTATTACTAGGTTGGGCTATAAATAGATTGACCGTCTTCTTTTACTCAGATTTCAAGTCTAGAGACAAACCGATTGTCACAGATTAATTACGGTAATTGGATTACATAAATTACGGACATTTTTCGGCAGCCAAGTTGGCTGGCAAATTCTATAATGTTTAAATAGATGTGACACAATTACATTCTATCAGGTTCTTTATATCAGGTTCTTGATTACAAAACTAGTTTAACATCTTTTAAAATACAGATGTGACGTCACCCTTTGATGTTGGCGTACCATTATTTCAAATAATCGTACGGGCAACTTGCCAATAGTACTTTATTCATACCAGTGAGATATTGGACTAGTGTGACGTAAAAGCTCGTGCGGAGTGTCAGTATTTTAAGATGTTTAATGGTCTCGACATTGCGTAATATATTGTAAAAACATTCGGGCCTACGGCCCTCATGTTGTTACAATATATTACTTAATGTCTCGCTCTCGACCATTAAACAATACATAATACTTTTATTCTTCTTCTAACATATGTACAAAACTTAAGACTCCGTAATTAGCTTGTGTTGAGGGAGCCATGTCCTAGCTTGGCATAAATGTGCCAACTCTCAGGCGCTCTCCCTCGTTCTGTCTCGACCCGTGCCTAGGCGCCCATGGCCTGTGCTCACGTGTACTGGCTGGACCTAACTCGATTCGTTTGTTATCTGGGTTTATAAACCCTTCCAAACAAAGGATCTTATTGGGCATCTGGCTAATGTATCATATATCATATCAGGTTTAACATTCGATACATGCTAATCAGACAAAGAAAGTTTAAATAAAACATGCCATCATTACATAAGATTACATAATCATACAAGAAAGGCTTCCAAGAACTCCAGGGGTCGGACAGGTTGATATTAAAATCACTTTCATGTGTCAAAGTGGCAGGAAGCGTCTATAACATCTGTGATTATGTAAGATAGAATGCGACCTGTCCCATTTTAAAAATAAAAAAAATCCCAGAGAAACATTACTAAAAGATATGTGAACATTTTATAAATTTCTTCAAACATTTAAACAATGAAGGACTAGAGTGATAATCGTGCTAGTGTGCGTGGCCTTGTGGGTGTAATTGGGTGTTCACCTAACAATCAACCAATCCAAAAATGTTAGGATTCTGACAAGTCTCAGAATTCAGACAGCTAATAAGGCATCTTGTGAAGCACAAAAGGAATCAGAAGGGTTGTGCATGAGGTTTGCACTTTCATGGAGCAGATAACGCAACCACAACTCTTATATATAAGTTTAAATGTTAAGGTAAAACTGGTTAACACTGGCGAACAACATATTTACTTTTTCCGCTTCGTTAAGAGACATGATTCATAAATGAAGAACTGCGCCTATTATTTTGTTAATATAACTTAATGGGGTTTTTTTTATTTGAGGGGCATCCTGATAATGAACATGTTTATGTGTAGAGGAAATCCAATCAACACAAACTAGGTCATTTCGGGACCAACACATGGTTCAATTATATTTCAATAATTCGCTTGCCCGTAGGTTTCTTTAGCATTGGGAGGACCCGGAGAAATCCCACGAGGTTGGACAGACGACCCTACTCCTTGTAACGTACATCCGGGGATTCGAAACCACCCCAGTTGACTCAATGACAGGCCTTATGACACAGCACGCGCGTGCTAATCATTCGGCCATCCAACCACAGAAAATGTCTCTAACCGCCACGATGGTTAAGTGGCAAAGACACTGGCTCGCTACCCTGGAGGTTGGCTGTTCGATCTCTGCATTGGCCAAGAAAGTTCATCCAGATTTTCCGGCGTGGTTCCTCCTTGTCAGGAATGCAGGACTGAGGGCCTGACAAGGACAGCTGTCTGGTCGTTCGAATGGGGCGAAAAACAGGTCCCGTGTACATATTGACGTGCACGTAAAAGATCCCTTTACAGTTGGAATTCGATATAACAGTAAGCCGTAGTCCGGGCTAAATTTTCCTTATAGCACACTGTATGGCGTATGCCCGTCTTAGCCCAGCAGAACAAAATGAAATGGAATGAGGTTTAATAACCCACTTGTCTGCATTCATCAGGGAGGAAATTCCAACTGCCAAGGGATTCTTTTACGTGCATGCCAACGTGTTTGTGGGGCCGAGGTTTTTCCCGAAAATCCTCGAACACTGAAAGCTAAGGTGATGTCCCAAGAAGCAAGCGTTTATTTCTGTTGACGATCTGTCCCTGATTAAGAATATACGCATTATTTGAGACAATCCAGAGAATCCGTTGCTGGGAAACAAAGTTTTAGAATTCATTACACGTTGACGTTATAGCATTTGATTGTTTTGAAGGAAATTACTGCTCTGAGTCTTAACTGGTCCAAAGTGTTCTGAATTGTCCATAATTAGGCGTGCGTAACTAACTGGAATATGATTTTATACAGAATAACATTTATTTTCTTTATAAATATACATTTTGGTGCACAATAATAAATGTATCGTTCCGTACAACTATATGATTTAAGTTATGAAAAGGATCATGTATAAGGCAGTCCATGGGTTCTTTTACTCGTCCATGGGTTCTTTTACTTTCTAGAACCTTCCGATGCACATCTTTTATCTAAATATCTTAATTACGTTATAATTTGACATATAAACATTTTATTAAAGTTTCAGTAGTGGGTCGAAGAATCCCTGGGACACCGCAGATCTCAGTGATGAAGCAACCCGAGAGTAATCCCAAAATAAAATCCCCTAGCAACACACTCAGACAAGACTTGTAGCAGGGCCGGCTGTAGAAAATGCGGTGCCCAATTTGAGAGGCCTGAAGTTACATTGCTGGATATGAATAACTTTAACTAGGCATATAATCATTTTTATTAAAGGCCCACTAGGCTTTGATTCATGATTGGCAATTGATTAATACTTGAAAAATGCCATACCTGGCAGTCCTGCTGCCAGATTGCCTGGACAATTTTTAATTTGGTGAGCTGCAGGGCTCCTTTCTAGTGCGGTCCCAATGTGGGGCAGTTGGTCAAATGTACCAAAAAACCGACCCTGCTTGTAGAATAATTATGTTATAATTAATTCCACGTGCACATATGACACATTTGCCCATGAAGGTGCAATGGGAGACAATCACAAAATGAACTTCTGATTACTGCCCTTTGAATCTGACGAAACAACAAAGAATCACGGAACGGATTTGTTGTAATCAACCACGCTTTAACCTCTTGTTCGTGATCCCAATCTTTCGATACACAATACAAGGGAACAAACCATCACACAACAACTTAGCAAAATTAATACGCCATAAATGTCAGCTAACTGGAGTTGCTTTGTCTTGATTGGGTCGTCACAAAACCCCTCCTCTCGAAGGGGCATCCATTTCTTCAATAAACTGTTTAATATTCCAGATTCATGTAGATACATCATGCTATTTGAATATTTAAAAAAATTATATTTAGTATTTGCACTTTAAATATTATTGTAATAAACCCTCGTTACATCTTAGTGTTTAAATTTTAATTGCACAGTAATATTCATTATGTAATAAGTAAATCCAAAGTAAACGATGGATGTATTCTACAGTACTTGTGTTAATCAAACAAGTAATGGTGGCCCATGGCTGCTATACAATTTCATCTAAAAAAAATACTATAATTTTTAAAAATGAGATTTTTTTTTAAATTCATCTAATAAAATTAATTTAGGTTTTTTTTTAAAAAATCACAAAAAATAATAATTTTGATTTGAAATAAAGATATATTAGCAATTAAAACGTTTTACTTTTTAAATCTAAAAAAAGTGAAGTATAAAATGGAATTTTCTCATGGACAAATCAGAGTTATCTCCCATAATAGGCGAGGTAACTTTCAGTTATTTTTACGCCAATCAATGCAAATTAGATATTTACTTTTATTTTCTAGTATTCAACAGCAATTATGTTATCATGCTTCACCAACTACATCCCAAGTAAAATTGAACAATAAAAATTAAATATGTTTCTCTCTCGGTGTTGGCCAAGAAAGTTCAACTGGCAGTTTGATTTCTCCAAGCCAGTGGCGCAGAATACATAGTCTGGATATAGTTGGTCAAATATGATTACTTATTTGCCATTGAATAATAAGACAATAAAAGTACATATTTAATTTGCAAAAATTAGCGTTAAAGTAACTGAAAGTTACCTCGCTGATTATGGGAGATAACTCTGGCATAGCAGACCCTGGGCCACGTGTAAAATTTGTATTTCATTCTATTTAGAATTGTGGCCGTCATGCGCTCAACACAAACAAATGATCGTGGCACTGCTCCTGGGGGTCGGGAATGCACCATAATCTATAGGGATCGTGGTTGGGATATACGGAATAAATATGGGAAGTGTCAAGACGACCAGTTAAGAATTGCGACCCACAGACACACCTCCACCCACAAACATGTGGACGTAAAACAATTGTATGGCAGTCCTGGGCCACCATAGACGGCATACTTTGCGTGAAAATTGCTATTAAGTACACTTACACTCGCTCAAGGTCTTGTCGTATTGGCGATTTTTTGGGTGTACACAGGGCGTACATAATGGTATACAGAATTCTTTCAAAGCGTACAACATCACAGTTTTGAGAATAAAAATCTGCCATGGAACTCGTTTCGGTGAAGAACACATGATTTCCCTGTAAAACATTGCGTAGTTGTGTGCCACGTTCTTTACTCAAATGTCCATCCTTGATCAGCTTTTGGTATAATTTTCTATAGACTGGTATTTTATCATTCTGCAAATGAAATGAACAGGTTTTATATTCAAAGGTTTTCTTAAAGTTAAATAAAAAATACTTAATTTTCCCACTTATCCAAGTGTCTTACCTTAAAAGACAATATTGGTGTCAGTCATTATCACATATGTGATAGAACTGGTTAAACATGTTCCAAATATAATTTTAACACAAAAGATCATTGCTACGATTGATGCATTATGGCGATTTCAAGAAAGGGGAGTGACGAACGCAAAAGGAAAACACGAGTTATCCTTTTTTATAACTGACTAAAGTGACGTGTGATAACAGATACACGGGAGAATTTCTGCTCACTAATACTACTAAACTTAAAAACAAATACTTTAAAAAATTTATGGCCGTCATATTGACTTGATTAGTAAATATAACATGTGTCTTTCGGCTATTATTCTAGATATATTTAATTGACGCGTCTACTATCTTCCGGATTATGTATACTACATCCGTTAACACTTCATCACGTGCATTTTACATACGGATAGTCCATTGGCCAATTACGCTATTTTAATGAGATTTCGTCTAATGGTTTGGATGCAGCTATGACGGGTGTGGCGCCAGTCAGGGTAAGCAAGTATAGAACAAATAAAAACAAGGGGATATACTGACTATAGTTGTCATTTCTAGGAAAATGTTCGTCGAATATCATATTGTAAGGCATGAAAATAGTATGACTATAGTTTATGATAAAGTATGATAGCATGCATCCGTTGCCGGGACAGTTTTCGTAGACTTTATTAAAAAAAATTAATTTCAATTGCAGTTTCAAGTCGTGGTATAATGATAGATATTGTAAACTTTATTATTTTAACAATGTATAACGACATAAAACAACATGTTAGCGATACGCAAGGTCCTTTGACTTTAAAGTTGGGTTGTACAAATCATTCAATACCACTCTTGTTGTAACTGAATAATATGTCCCAATCTTTATTCTGGTCAACAAATTTTACTATTTTACAATATTCCAATTAATTGGTGATACAAATTTTATCTTAACACACCTAATTTAAAAAATTGGAAAAATTCAACTAAATGATTTGAAAAGCCTAACGTAAACCTTTTCAAATGTGACTTGGATTTTAAAATATTTTCGAACCCTCTGGATAAGTAAAAATTAAAATAGGATGTAATGGATAATTTACACAACAGGTAGGACACCTAAACATCTAGTACTTAGAATAAGGCTATTATTTATTTTCTGGAGCTGTCAAGCCAGCAAGAGTGTTATTGTCCCTTTAAACAATCTTATCATTTGAGAAATTCATTGAAATTGTGTAACTGCCACGTTAGAATCCGATAGGCCCGGCGTTGACGGTATATTGTGTGTATTCCTACCCAAATAAATAGTACCGATTAAAACACAATAGGTAAGACAAGAAATTAATTGTAAATCATTGGTGGCAAGCTTCGGTCAGTAATCATCATATAAATATATATATACGAATACAAGAACATGCCGCAAATCAATACTATATTGTTAATCTTCAATTTGCTGAAACTCGCGATGGAAAGTCATTAGAATGTAAAATGTTACAAATGAATTTAACGCTGCAAACTTTATTATATGACAGTGGTGGAAAACATGATTAAGCAATACGAACATGATAAATGATCAGAAAAAAAATCCTTGACCAGATGACTATGTACACTGATCCTGCTGTTGGTCAAAAAAGTTTCCCTCGATATTGCAGCATGTACTCCTGAGAAAAGAAGTCATTATACCCTCGCTTAACTGTAAGGTACCTCCAGCCACTAGAAAATCAAACAGCTTAATTTTACGGGAAAACATGAAACTTAACCTTGCCTTTGAATACCATTTACCCCTAAATTACAGGAAGTAAAGTCAAATATAGTAGTTAAGTGACTATCTTAGACTTATGATATCCTTTGAATACGGACCCCGGGCTTTAACAGCACTCCACAGATACCTTCGCAGTTCTTCTCGTATTCGGGTTGCAGATGACGAAAGCATACTGGATACGTCAAGCTCTAGGGTATATCAATTTGACATCGAATGGGATAATAAGAATGTATAGAAATTAGTCTGGAGGAGGTGGTAGAATCAAGTTCATTGCACAGATTGTATTGATGCAAGGGACTTAACTTAGCACATTTGTCCGAGACTCGACCTGGTTAGGCCAATCCTAATGAAATGAAATGGGGTTTAACGTCCTACTGTTCTGCTCCTATACCGGGCTAATGAAGACGGGAATCCTAATGAAGTGGACAGAAACTTGTCCAGTAACGTAAGGATCATGAATCCGAAATTTGATATTATTTTAGGATTTTATTTTCATCAAATAAAATATTTCTGGAACACGCTCAGAAACGCAATGATCGTGAGATCAACAACGACAGCAGACGTGTCTACTGCAACTCAGACGAAAATAAACATAATTTAGGAGTTTTATCTTCACGGGTCTATACCAGTACACATAATGACCCCATGGGTGTTTAGCAGTACTCCCCAAACCCCGTCAGATAGGTAGCAAAAATGAAGCCTTGAAAGTGACCGTTGATGGAGTAAGGTTTCAGGGGGTTAGCCCTTTCTTAGGTACTAATGAACAGTGTCTTCTGGAAATACAGGGAAAACGCAAATATCTGCTTGTCAAATTCAAGAAAAATTATAAAAATGTATTATTCCGCTAATGAACCGATTTATGTAAAACAACAACCGGTCTATATTGTGTAAAATGTTTCTCAAGAATAAATAGTGAATTACTTAATTTATTGGAAGGTAAAATGACATCCTTTCCAAGGATTTGTCAGTCTATATTTCGTTTGTTTTTTTATACTTTCGGTGGCCTCTACTATATGCAAATCTGACAAGTTATAGTGCGAGGTCGTGCCATGGGTCATACGATGGGCTTTCGACCCTATGACGTCACACATTGATTAATCAATCAGCGTTGACGTTTCTAGTGGTTTACCCACAGTTCCGTGCAGAGCACGCCAAGAACTCGCCGTCAAAGACGATTTTATTGGTTAATTCCTCACATCAACTAGAACGCGTGTTATATAACAACTCTTCCGGATCCTAATGTTGAGAAGACAACTAAAACGAACGAAATTTAGAACCATAAAAAACGAAACGAAATAGGATCTGTGTTTTGATCAGATTGAGTGTTTGCCGCTCCTATTTTCTTCCAATATATGAATTATCATGATTTTAATGTCAAAAACCCAAGGTGAATTACTAGATTTATTTGATAAAGAAACACAAGACAAATTTAGCTCTTGTATAATCCTTATTATGATGATTTACTTAGAATATATTTAGAAGAGCTATACTCTAAATTACAGTAATTTGTCGTAAAGATTTTACCTTAAGACTCTGTAACAGAGATGAATTTGCAATTGCACCCAATGTGTAACTGCTGCTGATCATTTCGTCTAGGCTGTTGAATGGTACAACCGTTTTCGAGGCCGTTAAACTTGCCACTAAATTAGCTCTGTAGATGGAACCTATGATGATACTTAAACTCCAAAAAGCTGCGATAAAGATTCGGCTTCTGTGTGCATGGGCCCTCATTGTAATACCTACAAAATTCAAAGAAACGTCCATGGAACTTAAAATGGTTTAATGATAATCCCACAATAATGTTAGATTTCCTTATTAACAGTACATGTAGTTCGGTGGAATTCTAAAGTGAAATCATTTTTTTTATTCCTACATACCCCCACTGATTCGAACTGTCTTCCCTGAACCGTTTTGTGTTATTTTCTGATGTACTCTTTCTTGATTAAAATACAGATCTATAAGATGGGGACGTATCAGCATGTTGTGTTGCACTACCGACGTAAGCAAGGTCTTATTTTCTCACTGAAATGTGCCTTTACATTGTTTAGGCGTTCAGAGAGACCGATACACGATCGTTTAGCAGTAAAAATTTACCCAGTAAAATTGACTGGGGGCCGATTTATTTTCGACAAGGATTCAATAGGACGGTTCCTGAACGTACAGGACGAGAAAACGTTCGCCACAGCCCCATAATTGCCGTTTTCCAGTGAACTGGGTATAGAAGCAGAGTAATGAAAATCGGAATTTAGAAATAAAAACACGAAACAAGAAATTGCTGCATTCATGGCAGGCCTACATAAATAGCTTTGATCTATACGTCTTGACTTTTAAAGTACATAAAGCTGTTTTATTCATCAATGGGCTACTATTCGAACTCGGTGTAAACGAATGATACTACAATATGACACGCATATATGGAAGAACATTCAGAGCGAAATCAATGTCGGACATGCCGTCCCTTTCTGTGGATGCCATATCGAATATGGAAAATACTTTGACTGCTAGACGAGTGTGTTCTATGACGTCGTGTCACGTGATCAAGCGTCAGGTCATTATTTGTTGGGTGTTTTCCGACAGTGTGTTTTGACGTTATATTTGACTAAAAATATTTTAGAATATAATTCTGAAATGCGTTACACGGTGAACTTAGTAAATGATAAAATTAAATTTTTTCTATATAGCATTCTCCTTTAATGATCCATAATTACACCATCGTCAGAATAAAAATGGTTATCAATGAAAACTGATAATGTACATTTCCTTGCTATCCTAGCAGCCGTTAAAACTCACCGAAGACAACAAAGGGGTGGTGGTGTGGAAGGCGGGACCAGCATTTATAGGGTTATTACAAAATTCCGCTTTCTCTCGGTGTTTTTAAAAAGGGTGAGTTAAACCTACCAAAACCGGCGAATCTTAGTAATATGTCGTTTCGAGTGGGGGTCGAGTGGCTGTATTCGGAAATCTAAATCATTACACGTACCCTGATTAAGAGCAATTCCTATCACATAGAAAACGATCACGTGTATTGTGTCTGGCTTTTCCCCATGTTGCTGTATTAGATTTGGATTGACCTTCACCTTTCCCAAACACCACAGCATACCAGAACCCACGATACATGTTAGAAGTATTAAAACCAAGACAATGACTTGAAAAGGTTTAGCATCTAACCAATAAGAAGGAACTGGCGAATCTTTTCTGTAAATAGCATGGGTTGTTTCAATCATATATGGCGGGAAAACATAATCCACAACTGCAAGACGCCAAGAATGGACCGAAGATGGCGAACAAAGAAAATCAAACTCCTGTAATAAATGAAATGGCGTTTAATGAACCGGTTGGTAAAGTATTGCATACACATAGTCTCTGTCATTCAGACAAATATTCTATGAATATTAGTATGCATGGCTTTTCAACATTTGAGCATATCTTGGTTATTGGCTAGATTATCCGGTCTTTAATGGTCATCACTAATGAAGATTGGCAGTTACTTGTCAATATTATAATTCCTAACGGCAAAAATTGTATAATACATATAGGGTTTAAGGTGCTATTTTTCAGCACCGACTGGGCTAATGAAGATGGATTTACGCCATGATTTGCAATGAGTCCAATTTTGCACGTAAGGTCTAGTCTTATTTGGAATTTCAACTGTCAAGGAATATTTTACGTGCACGCCAATGCGAACCCGAGACCTGGTTACCGCGCAGACAGACGTCTTAATCACTTTCTCAGATACTAAAAGAAACCGAATTACTATTTATAGTATTTGATACTTACCCCATTCTTCATTTTAAGAAAAATCCCTTCCCATGTTTCGTTTACTAATCCAGACCAAGTGCTCTCTTTATCATTGTAAAAACTATAGCTACAATAGTATGGAAGAATTAAACACAAATTACAACAAAATTACCACTATCTTAAATGGGCTCATAAGAAATCCGTGCCGATCAAATAACGCATTTAAACGTGGTCCTACATTGTCAGCATTTACCAATCTGATTAAAATACAGATCTATATTTCGTTTCGGTTTTTTTTTATACTTTCGGTGGCCCACACTATATAAAAATATGACCAGCTGTACTGAGAGGTCGCGTCAGTTGTCATACGACAGCTTTTGATCCTACGGCGCCAGACATTAATTAATTAATCTGCGTTGACGTTTCTCGGGGATTGCCCACAGTGCACGCCAAGAAATCGCCGTAACAGACCGTTTCATAGGCTAATTCCTCACATCAACGAGAAAGCGGGTTATATGACAACTCTTCCAGATCCTAGTGTTGTTAAGACAAGTAAAATGAAATTTTGAACTAAAAAAGGAACCAGAGGCAACCGAGGTATGCCGAATGGCCTCTTTTAATACCAAGCGATGTTTTAAAATGGCGTTCATAGTAACGGCTTATACGACTCGATTTACAATACTATGATTCGTACCCGTTTCAGATATGATTATATGCTTAAATGTAGTTGAATGTGGCGAAAATCTTATAAATAACAATAATCAATCGTTGTTTCGATGAAAAAAAATAAAATGTCATTTTTGCTTATTAAAGGCGGACTTGATGCAAGGTTAAACGATATAGTACCATCTTGTATCTCGAAACACGGAGGGTTGATAGATGAGGTTTCTTATCTAGGTCGTGGTTCCCCCTGTCAGTGATGCAGGACGGAGGGCCTGACAATGATAGCTGTCTAGCCCTTCGGATGAGACGAAAAACCGAGGTCCCGTGTATATATTGGAATGCACGTGAAATATCCCTTGGCAGTTGGAATTCGATATAAGAGTAGGCGATAGTGCCGCTGCCCGGGCAAAATTTCCCTCATAGCACACTGTATGGCGTATGCCCGTCTTCATTAGCCCAGTATAGGAGCAGAACAGTAGTACGTTAAACCCCATTTCATTTCATTTATCTAGGTTGTTTGTGTGTTGTGTGGTCCTCCTGTAATTGCTATTTATTTCTATCATAGCCATGTGGCCAATATACCGGTGATAGAATCACGACATGATATATATGTCAACCCCGCAGTCGTTCTGTTTTGTATACTTACGTGAAATTAAGATTCTGTGATATGATCTCCATGATATCGACTAAATATCCTACAAATATCTTTGTCCCATTTTGATCTATTTCATCCATTAAGGGTGGCCACTGAGTAAACAAGAAGATAATTTTTCAAATGCAATAAATTTTCTTAAATGCAGGCTAACTGATAAATGCCCTTGTCTCGGAAGTTAGTGGTAAGGTAAAATCTCATAAATGATGTTAAATGATACATGTTATACTAATCAACAAGTCTTTGGTGCCGGATCTAGATCGCAGTGCAGCTTATAAATATCCTTGTCTCAGAATTTAGTTGTGAGTAATAGGTCCCAAGCTAAAATACGGGAAATGCCCACTTTCTATCGTATACCCGGTAAGAAATATAGTTGATACAACCACACCCATATTTTTACCGCAGTTGAGAGTATGATTAAATGCCCCTGTACATACGCTCATGTAGATTGACTACGTTGATTTTGGTTGTGCTCTAATAATTATTTTAGTCAGTTGACTTCACTATATTCGATCCTAGTGCTTGGTCATTGGCCTTCACTATACTTGACTCGAGTTTTCGATGGTTTTAAAGTTATTATGACTCGCGTTATCGGTCATGATTTTACTAAAGTCGCATTATCGGGTATATGACTTGACTAAAGACGCGTTATCGTTCATATAACTTTACTAAAGTAACGTTATCGGCCATATGACTTTACGAAAGTCACGTTATCGGTCATATGACTACTTAAATCGCATGATCGGTTTTATGATTTTACTCAAGACGCGTTATCGGTCTTATGTATTTCCTTTAGTTTCTAAGGGCGAATGAAAAGCTTTTCACTTCACTATAGTGTAATTTTCCGTCATGTGTATTCACTATAATGTAGCATTGTGAGTTAACGATCTTCAGCGATCTTTTGACTACAATTTGTCGCATTTTCGTTAATATATTTTTCGAAAATCGAGTGTAGAACTATTCAGTTCGCTCTAGCGTAGCATTACGACATATATTTTCAGATTATATTGTATAATCCCACCATTAGATAAAGATTGTTTGATCTGCAGTTTTACAATACTGGGTCCTGTTTCACGAAATTTTAACTAAGATAAAATCCAAATTTTAGTAATTTGATTGGATATTATTAGATTGATTTTAGTGTTTAGCCAATCAAAATTGAAGTATCTACTAAAATTTAGATTTTATCTTTAGTTAAAATTTCGTAAAACAGGGCCCTGATCAGATAATACGATTTGCAATGATATGAAGAGTGCCGTTGAGAAATGAATATTGGTGTGCCATTGATAATTCACAGCATTTCACATATGAAAAAGAAAATCGGTAAATGTGTTATACATTACAAGATATGTAAAATCTTACAGTTTTCGTCAGCACGTCCATGTGCCTTCCATTATAACCATATGCCATATTAGGAAACAGTACAAAATGACGTGACGTATCAACGGAAGTAAACACGGAACCACGTGATGACATTACAAGCGTTAGCACTTCATATATATTTGGATTGGTACAAGAATTCTCACCATCCTTCTAAAATGGCAAAATACATTATAATTACATTCGAGTATTGTCTCTCGACGACTGAAGGATAATCTATTTATGCCCAGGAACATCGACGTTTAGAAGGTATCCTAACATATTTATTCTATTTTAATCTCAATTATAGTATCTAAAGAACGTTTTGAAGAATTTTTGTTTTGTTCAATTTAAATGTTATAGATAGGAGATAGAGAGAGAAAAGAGGGAGAGCGAGAAGAGGGAGAATGGGTTTTAACGTCCACTCGACACAAACTAAGTCATTTCGGGACTAACATATTGTTCAATTTTATTTCAATAATTCGCTTGCGTGTAGGGGTCTTTAACAGTGGGAGGAAATCGGAGGACCCGGAGAAAACCCACGGGGTTGTACATGCGAACCTACTCCTTGTCACGTACAGTCGCGC
The DNA here is from genome assembly GCF_932274485.2 of Patella vulgata. Lineage (NCBI taxonomy): Eukaryota > Metazoa > Mollusca > Gastropoda > Patellidae > Patella > Patella vulgata. Next base: position 71,029,772 of record NC_065883.2, on the reverse strand, counting down.
TAACCATTCTGCCATACAACTCCGCTTTAAATGTTATAGATGAAGAAACAATAAAAGTACGATAAGATCATGATCAACTAGATTTGCGAATGTAACAATTCACAAAATGCCCCCCCCCCCCGACCACAACTAACCTTTTCACGAAGTTTGACTAGCGCCATATTGTCAAAAGTGTTTGTCAACTTTTCCAGTAGGTGATACTCTGTCAAGTGATGAAATATGAGCCATGTTGACCAATGTCTGATGTTTGTAGATTTGTTAGAATTCTCATCAATATAGTTTATCTAATTCAATAATATTCAGAAACAAATATTATCATTAAAATCATTCAGTGGAAAGTCTGCGTTTATGGAAGGGGTAATCTTCAGCTGGCTAGTTTCACAGAACAAATATGTTCTAGTCAGACTTGTCCTCACATTGTCTGCTTGTTTATTCAATGATATACATGCAGCAATTTGCATGGATGTAATCATCACTGTATTGATTTACATACGCGCCATGTTCATAGGCATAGAAGCCGGGGTTGGGGGCTGCATTTACCGGGAATTGTATTTCCGTTTTTCGGTCACAAACATCAAAGAATGAGACCATATATCATAGAAATATAATTGTAAAATGAAATCGCTTCCAGTAATTAAAAGTATACTGTTCTACTGTAAGTCTTAAATGTAACAATAACAGTTTCAAACATTACTGGTGGATTATTTGTCGAAATTATATTTGGTTTTCTTAGACCAAGATACATTTGGTGTGTGACTGTGTGACAGAAACCTACATTTTATATCATAAAAGACGACACTTACATTCGTTATAGTATAATATAAATTTTCCTCTTCTAAAAAAATTTTATAATTAAGATAAATTCCAGAATTTCTCTGGGTGTAATCTTTTATACATGTAGTCCAGTTGTACCACGTAATTAGGTCAATGTTGATGTATAAATACTTTCTGTAATCCTCACCTCCTGTTAATTCTATTATCTCAGTTGCAAACTTTTCTTAAATAAAAATAAACACTAATACAGAAAAGCTTTACAAACATACGTAGAGAGAGAGAGAGAGAGAGTAATGGGGTTTAACGTCTACTCGACACAAACTAGGTCATTTCGGGACTAACATATGGTTCAATTTTATTCCAATAATTCGCTTGCGCGTGGGGTCTTTAGCAGTGGGAGAAAACCAGAGGACCCGGAGAAAACCCATGAGGTTGGACATGCGCTCCTACAGTCGGGGAATCGAAACAACGCCAGTTGACTCAATGACAGACCTTATGATACAGCGCGCACGTAACCATTCAACCATAAACACCCCCAGCCCCCACGGATTATGCGACTTACAGAACGTGTTATAACATTGAATCAGTTGAAATTACTCCGTTTAATCCTCATAAACCATAACCAAGGGAACTAACTATGTCGTCCAAAACCGGGTATACGTTACCTGTTTTGTTTTCGTATATGATCACATGATCAGAAGCAAGTCCACTGATTATGTGACTTAAAGGGCGTGTTTTAACATTCAGCCAATTAAATTCCTGGGTTGTAGTTTCTGAAATAATAAAAGCACCTTCAATACGCTTGACACCAATCATAAAAATAGGTTACATCTGGCGGTTGGACATGAACCAATATATATAGGTACAACCCTATGCTGGATCATTCCGAATTGGATCCAAATCTGTTAATAATTGCAATATGTATATTATTTACAAAGTGTCAACAAAAAGTGGGTGTGGCACCGCGGAAAGGGCAGGGGGGGGGGGCGTGCACCAACATCAATTGTTGTCGTCATCAGGTTTTAAGGAATAAGTATACCAAGTTCCATGATAATCCATTCAGAATTGTGGCCTTCGGGCGCTAAATGCACAAATTGGGCGCGACTCGGCCCATGGGGGTTGGGACATCCACCAAAATCAATAGTTCTCACCCTTAGGCTATAAGGAATACATATGCCAAGTACCAAGCTAAACCATTCAGAATTGCGGCCTGTAAACGATAAACACTGTACTGTGTATGCCCGTCTTCATTCGCCCAATCGGAGCAGAAGAGTGGGACATTAAACCCCATTTTATTAGCCAAGATGGTGTATAACGTTAATTGGATATAAGAGTAGGCCATAGAGCCGTTCTGCGGGCAAAATTTCCCTCGTAGCGCACTGTATAGCCGTTGTGCTGGCAAAATTTCTCTCATAGCGCACTGTATAGCGTATCCCCGTCGTCATTAGATTTGACGGAGCAGAACAGTAGGACGTTGCCAAAGTAATAATTAAATCTGCACTTACCTACAAGTATGTATCCATTCAAATGTAAGTAAAACACAATTAGACAGATCCTTAAAATAGTTCCCAACATGATTATCGTAAAGTCAATCGATATATGCCTGATTTTACGTATGCCCCTAAAATAAACTAAAAAATCATTTTAGCTCTATTTGCGAGATAATTCAGTGGCCGTGTCTTTCGGTTAGCCTAACACCCTTGACCAAAAGGTTCTGATGTGATAGTGCTCCGTACAGATATTAGAATAACATAATTTAGCTAGTAGATATTAGGGACCTTTCGCATCGGTACGAAAACGAACGTATGTTTCGTAACCTCTTAACACGCGGTTTCGTAATCCGACGTACGATAATAGCTAAATGGCGTTTATTTCCACTCCATGAAGTTATCTGTACAGGAAAGTTTTCAATCGATTTTTTGGCAGATGTACAACAAATCAAGCGGAATATTGCATTTGAACACATTCAACGAACTCTACACAATCAACAATATACACAAAGCCTCGAAAAATTGTGGAAAGTTCAATATATGAGACAAGAAACATTTTCGTTTGCATACCTACGTGAATCCAGCTCCAAACGCGTAACGTTTTTCACTGGCCGAACACTCATTACGGATTGACGTCACAAGTACACACGAATCTATGACGTTTTCTTACCGATGCGAAAGGTCCCTAATATAACATTACAACCAGAATGTCGTTTGTTAAGCTAATTATAGTACTAATTCATCCGTAGACACAAGACATGTAAATTGAACAATAACTTTCACTAAAGGCCGATTCCCACAGTCCATGGATGAAATTTGATTTCAGTCGAAAGCCACATGACGTAACATTGTTAATTTCGTTTGACGGCGGTGGTATCCAATGCGATCGCCTGAAATGACTATGAACTATACAAAAACAGTGATTTTTACATCCGAACTCTCAATTTTCACACAGTCCATAGACCACATTTTAGTTCAGTCGTAATTGTTAATTTCGTTTGACGGCGGTGGTATCCAATGCGATCGCCTGAAATGACTATGAACTATACAAAAACGGTGATTTTTACATCCGAACTCTCGATTTTCACACAGTCCATGGACCACATTTTAGTTCAGTCGTAAGTTACATGGCACGCTAAACGGTTAATATCGTTTCACGGCAGGGGCATTAAATCCGATCACCTGAAGATTAACTATCCTAACCAGGCGATTTTAGTATAGGACAAGTGCCAGAACAAGTGGAAATGACCTGAATTAAATCTCATTTCGAAACTCACAATTGTGTTCGATGTAACAAAATCATGGCTTAAAGATACATTATGGGAGATTCGATAACGAGTTGGCAGTTCGCACTATAATAGTAATAATAATAATAATAATAATAATGTTTATTCAGTATGGAGATCTTACGATCTATAGATACAAATAACATTAGAACATATATACATAGTGATAAATTTTCAGGTAATTATACAGAATTTAGTATATAATATTAATATATTAACTATAATAGTTAAAAACTGGATAATGTAAAGGCAATTTGCTGAAAATTTCATTCAAATTGATCCACTATGAAACGAGAACTAAGCGGTTGAAATTTCCGGCTAGCCTTGATCATCATTACTAAAGTCAGTACGATAAACAGCATAGTTTCGATTAACCATTTAATCGTTTCATCGTGAAGGAAAGTTATGCCGTAAATCGGCTCATAATCCACTAAAGATCGCAGGCTAGCAATGCCATCTAGAGTTGATTATGGTCTGGATAGGGTAATTACTGTCTAATTAATAATTCAGATAACATTTCAGGCCTAAAGAAAGACAGATTTAGCTCTTGCATAATGTATGTTTAAGCGATCAAATTTTCGAGAATTCACACATCAGTTTCTTGACATTTTATTAAAGGCTCAATACCACTTTTGTTGTAACTGAATAATATTTCCCAATCTTTATTCTGGTCAACAAATTGTACTATTTTACAATATTCCAATTAATTGATGATACAAATTTCATCTTAACACACCTAATTTGTAAAATAGGAAAAATTCGACTAAATGATTTGAAAAGCCTGAAGTAAAGCTTTTCAAATGTGACTTGGATTTAAAAATATTTTTGAACCCTCTGGACAAGTAAAATAGGATTTAATGGATAATTTACACAACAGGTGAGACACTAACACATCTAGTACTTAGAATAAGGCTATTGTTTTATTTTCTGGAGCTGTCAAGCCACCAAGAGTGTTATTGTCCCTTTAAATTGAACAACGAGGTCCACCATGCCTACATTGGCGTGTACGTAATCACTGAAATGAAAACCACCAAATGTCAGTCCCAGAAGTACCCATGGTTTGTTTTGAATAAACACATGTAATGGGTGGCAGTAGGAATCGATAATAACTGTTTAAGCAATTAAACGTACATTATGCAAGAGCTAAATCTGCCTATTGCGGGTCTCTCTTTAGGCCTGGAATGTTATCTAAAATATTAATTAGACATTAAATTATCCAGACCCTAATCAACTTTCAATGTCATCCCTAGCCTGCGATATTTACTGAATTAGGATCCGATTTGCTGCTCAACTTTCATTCATGATTAAATCATGAAATGGATAATCGAGACTGTGTTTTAATCGTACCGACTTTAGTAATGATGATCGAGGCTAAGCTGAAAATTCAATCGCTAAATTTTTGATTCAGAGTGAAGCAATTTGACTGAAATTTTCAGCACATTCCCTTTAAATATTATAGTAAGAACTGACAGCTCTTTATCTAATCTCCAATAATGTATGTTTAAATACGTGGCAGTAGGAATCGATAGTAAATGTTTGCTCGATTAAAACAAGGCTAAATAATCTATATTGTTATTGATATTTGTGATACAATAAATATAAATATTCCGCTGGAGTGTCCTCTAAATATGTGTCTGTTTTTAGCGAAGTAAAAACAAATTGATGTTTATATACATTTTATTACGAAAGTCAACAAAACACATTTAAAAAAACAAACAAACAGATGCAATATTTTACATTAACATTGAAGTCAATGGGGAAATTATTGGTGACCTGCCACCAAGTAGTGGCGTGCAGAGAGGATTTTGAGCAGGGGCACAGGGAGCGAAGACCTAGGGCATCCATTCAAAGAGTAAATAAAAGTGTTTGTTTTAAATTTGAAAATATCGCTGATAGAAGTAGGTGATATCCTGAATCAAAAAGTGTGTATCTATGACTGGGATAGAGACCTTTTAATATGCATTAATCGTACAATATACATTATAAAATTATTGTGAGATACATGATTGCTTTAACCTGATTACGCGTGTCTGTGATATTGCCTCATGCATGAGTTCTGGCTAGGTGTAAATAAGGTTAGGGCACGTGTTAGGGTAAGCTTTAGGGCTAGGTCCAGGTTTAGTGCTGGGATTAGCGCTAGCGCTAGCCCTGTTTACATCTGGGGACCCGTGAGAAAACTTGAAGTTGGCTGCATGAAATAGATCTAAGCAAGAGTTCTGGAAAACTTAACTATTTCCGTCTGATGCTGTAATTTATTAGTCCATGTAAATCAAGATATATCGTGTGCCAATATATCCCCATTTTAATGTTTGTTATATAAACAGAATCGTATTTACACGTTAAATACATACACATTACCACGTTTCTTTCAGAAAATCCATTAAAAACATTCTTATGTGTGTGAGTTAGTTGTATTGATCAATTAATAACTGTTTAAATTTTATTTTGCTAAATCGCTTTTATTATATTTTGTTATGATTTCCTGTCTACGGCTATTGTTGTAATGCATTCTATTGGACGTTAATGTTATGAGTATAAAGACTCCAAATTGATTTAGTTATAATATTTATCTTGCACCGGTTTACATGTGAGTAAGCCTGATCGAATTAATAGCTAAACGAGTAAGCTAGCTAAATGAGTAAGCTTAGTCGAATTAATAGCTAAACAGGTAGCTATCTCCGAACTCATGAAGGTGGAGTGCTTCTGGAGGCGAGGGGTTAACTTCTCAACCATCTCTTGGAACAGGTCAGGTGTGATTCTGAGGTAATTTTTGTAGCCCCTTCGATCTTCCTTGTGGAGTTCAGTCAGTAAACTGTCATACTGTCCAAACTCTTGCCTTCTGGTCAACCATTCCCTGACCCACACTCTCCTTTGTGTCTTTCTTCGAGGTGGGGTTGCCTTTTCTTGCTCTTCTAGCCTTTTCTGCTGCTCTTGAACAATGGCTAGAGCAGCTGCCAGGTATAGGCATCTTCTCTTCCCTGCAATGATTGTGTCTGACATTCAGCATGTTGTCTCTTCCACAGCCAATCCAAAAATGACCAGGGGTTGGGGAGGCCCCCTTTTTTATATGGCGTGCCCAAGTCGGCACGACACCGTCCGAATTGCGCAAACTCGTCGTACCAATGCTGGAGGTGCGTAAACAATGCGCAAACTATGCGTGAACTCGTCGTGCCAGTTCGTGTTAAGGTGGACACTGATGGGCACGCAATCGTGAACTAGTCGTGAACAGTGCGGGAGCCTCCCAGTTCGTGCCCCAAAATGGCACGACTTGCCACAACAAAATCGTGGCCAAAAGTCGTGCAAGTGCCAGCCTGGCTTAATTGTGTGTGTGTGTTCATTATATAACTGTGCATTTCTATTACTACGCACAAAGCCAAGTTTCGTTATGATTTTATTCATTTTTCAAAAACCTAAATTAACATATTAATTAATCTAGCTCGAGGTCTCAATGGCAGTAGATATGTTTTGCCGTTTTCAGGAACTGGGCCTTTGCAATACCTAAATCTTGGGATATGTGGCCCATGTTTTCCAATTAATTTCCAGTTCCAAACATTAGTGTATGTTTTAGCTGTTTAAAATTTTGTTTTAATTCTAATGATGCAACCAATATCTCTGTGTATTTTGTATTTCCATTCTTTTAAAGGCTCAATACCACTCTTGTTGTAACTGAATATGTCCCAATCTTTATTCTGGTCAACAAATTGTACTATTTTACAATATTCCAATTAATTGATGATACAAAGTTCATCTTAACACACCTAATTTAAAAAATTGGAAAATTCAACTAAATGATTTGAAAAGCCTGACGTAAAGCTTTTCAAATGTGACTTGGTTTTAAAAATATTTTTGAACCCTCTGGACAAGTAAACTAGGATTTTCTGGAGCTGTCAAGCCAGCAAGAGTGTTATTGTCCCATCTCTGTGTATTTTGTATTTCCATTCTTTTAACAGCAATTGGATCTACATGTAATTCATCTTTTTGTTGGCTTTATCAAGATGGTGTTTACAGTTATTAAATTGGCGTACAGTTACCTAATTAAAAGCACTAAAGGTTTTATATAATAGTAACCTAATGTAGATCAATAAAAGAGACTACAGTCGTAACATTCCCGACGTGTACCTCATATGGGCCTTTGCCATTTGAAGACAACCGGCAGTCAATCCCACTCCCCAAGAAAAACCCTGGGATTAAAATCAGAACACTTGAGTCAATAACAGACCATATGATTCAAAGAGCTAATACATCACAAAAATTAAATTTGTAACACTTTGTGCTGAAACCGTAAGGAATGTGTATTTAAAGGAGGAAAGTCGCTAACTCAATATCACCCACAGTCTTCGTGAAAGATGGACTTCTGATATCAAATATTTAAGAAAAATGAAAATTTTAAAAACTGAAACACGAATTGGGTGCCAGAATGCTTTCGGGCGCCAAAGACTTTTATTCAATTTGGAATCTTCGCGTATTTCGCCGAATATAACTGATTAGAAATTACAATAAAAACAGAAACGAGAGAATGTAAATAATTTTATAGACATTCATATTACATTATTGTATGCGTTGCGACCCATTTGTGTCCATTTCTAGTTGCCAAAGAATATGTATATATATCCCCTTTAATGTATAAGGTATGCTGCATATTTTATTCCTTCGGGTTTGCATGATTAAATAATAATTATATATTATGCATCTTATGTAATAACGTTTTGTGTTGTTTTTTTTAAAGATATTTATTAATATTGAGGGTTTAAAGAATGGTCTTTCTGGGGGACAAGCATTGCGTTGATAGTGATACTGAATGGCTAACCCCTCTTTTCAAATTTTGATACGAAAATAAGCACATGCTGTTCTATATGTGCATACACGGATTGGAACGAACGACTGGGATAGTCCGTAGATACGAAAGCGAATCTCTAGAAACACCAGGGGAAATAACTTAATGTGTTCAAAGGAGACCGTGCCCACGATTTTCAGTGCTTTGTCTTAGCTTTTACATGAAGGCTGTTGTTGATTTTGTCGTTTAGAATCGACGAAGAGGGGCTGAATTAACATTTTCTTCCGGGTTTTGTTAAATATTGATAGTTTGGAGGGGAAGAGATGACCGGGCTAAGAGGGTGGGAGGTAAGAGGATGGTTACGGTGAACTGTTCGGCGGGAAGGTAAATTGTTTTAGTATGCTACTTCAAGTTTGTGTTTCTGACAAGTTCTGTGATCAACCTCATATAAACTTTATAGCAAAGACATGGCCACGTGTTACTCTATCTGTAGTGAAAACTGTTCAGCCCAATGAGAAGTGAGAACTAGGCAAATTAATGGTGGTCTGCGTCAATATGGACTCAGACTAGCAATTATTTGCCCATTGACTTCAATGCTAAATGGCTGTAACATCACAGGCTGTAGCTTTTTTCTCAACATTCCGTTGGTTCCAATCTTTATAGGCACAATGGGGACAACATTTGGCAATCTCATCATAATTTTATAGGGGGTTGACCATTTAGATTTTTTGCTACACGGATTTGAAGTTGACTGGGGTGAAATCTCACTTCCGACACAATGACTGCTCTGCAGAAAGACACTTTACACCCCCTATCCCTCCGCTGTAATATCATCAGTATTACCCAAAACTGCTATGAAATTGCAAATTTGATCCCTTTTCTCCAATTCTAGACCAAAAAGTCAACCCAAAAATGCAGGAAGAGGGGAGAAAAAAATTAAGGGAAAAATTGTCTATTTATAACTCGCACTACGATCATGAAATAAAGGGAAATAATTACTAGTCTTAGTCCTATATACCTCACATGTTTCTGCAGTTTAAACAAATCTGTTGTTATCTAATAAACAAACATATATGCAATTCCCTGGCCAAAGATTATGAAAATCTATGCATTTTCAGATGAGCTGTGCAGCATTCTGCAAACACTATAATACATCAGAAAACTGCGGAATTTCAGACAGAAATTTAAAAGCACATGAATTTTGAATTAAACAGAACATTTTTATTTTTGAACAAAAATGCATTCTGTAAAAAGATAACAAAAATTCAATATAAATCAAACAAGAAAATCCTTTAAAACAGTAATTATCATGTAATATTAGATTTTTTTTAACATTTTCGTCGAAAAGATCTTAGTTTTTCTCTCTTAACGCAGTTTCAAGAGCCAAATTGTGGTCAAATCTAAGATGTTGAAACATGCAGTGCCTATAAATTTTAAAATGTCTCTTACTTAGCTGTATTTACATAGGACAATTAAGTTCAGATAATCTGATTATGTAACACTACAACAGTTTTATGATCCCCACCCCCTAGTATGGAATCTGATACATGGCTGACCAATCATAGTTTTCACTCTCCATTCTGGTCTGTCAAATGATTTACAATGTTGATGGTACCTACAACTTTCCTGACCCAGAGATATGCACAACAGTCAACATACAAGCCATTTATGTTATCTTCCAATATGAGAGGCCATAATAAACGCAAGGCTGTCTTTTTCAAGCTCGGACATGAAGTCAACACTAAACAGCAACGTTTACAGGGGTCCTCGGCTGGAACCCAAACTGATTATGATTTGCCCTCAACTTCCACAGATGTCACAGAGATCAGGGATGAAATTCATATACATCATCTTTCTACTAATGCCAGTCCGGGAAGTCATCGGGTTTTGAGATGTAGACCTGAAATGTTAAATTTGGATGAGACTGAGAATTCTGAGGTGAATACTATCCAGGGAAACAGGATTATAGACATCCAGAAAATGATTGAAATGTGGAATTCTGTCATTCGGTTACATGCCCAGGGGAGAAGAAAGGCCTGTGCAGTACCAAATTTCCAGCCTGTTAGTGAGCAGAAGTGGGGAGCGGGTTGGATGTACTCTGTAAAGTGTACAAAATGTACATTTATCTCACCTGTCTACAAGTTGTATAAAGAGATTCCAACTGGCAAACCAGGAAGAAAGGCAGCCGCTATTAATCTGACCCTACAATCTGGACTGTTAGACATGCCGGTTGGAAACACCAGAGCTCGGCTGCTGTTGACAGATTTGGATATTCCACCGCCCTCTCGCAGTGGCATGCAGACTCTTTCTAACCAAGTTAGTGCTAAAATGACATGGTTGAACACTATTAACATGAGGGAAAAAATAGAAGCAGTCAAATCTTTTAATCAGAAGGGAGGGTCAGTAAACCCAAGTATAATAAATGTTGCAGTGGATGGGCGTTACAACAGCATAACCATAGGCCACAGTAAAAAGCCAGGGCAAGCAGCCTCGCAAGCCATTGGAATTGCATGCGAGACAAACACAAAGCACAAATATATTCTGTGATGCAAAATAAACTGTGCTGGCAAGGTGCCTGGCTTAAGGGAAAAGGTTTTACTGTCAACTGCCCTGGGGGACACGAAGGCTGTACTGGAAATTTACCAGTTCACGCACCATTATCTGAGTATGACATGGGGAAAAGCATTGGCACAGAACGAGCTCTCCAAAACGTCCTCATCAAATATGCAACAACAGATGGAGATGGACGATCAGCTGCTGGAACTGAAGATAGTTTAAAAATTTTGCATCCGATGTGGAGTGTGGAGCGACTAGCTGACCCTTCACACCTGGCTGCCACTCAATTTAGGCACTGCTATAATGCAAAATTCAGCGAGGAGATGTTTCCTGGTAAAACCAGACTGGATAAGGGCAAAATCAAGAAAATACTGAGCCAAGATGTAAAAGCTAGATGCAGTCTAATCATGACTACATTGTTTGAAAATCACTGTGGTAATACTGAGGAGATGAGAAAACGCCTACCAAAAGTCCACTATCATGTGTTACGATGGCGACTGCTCAAAGTGCCGCCTTCATTCTGTTGTGTGCCGGGGTGGGATAACAAATAACTGGTGGAACCGTTCCATGTATCTGGCCTCAAATAAAGTTGATTCCCTGAAAATGAATGAAAATGACAAATCAATTCTAAGTGAAATTTTAAAAATCCGAATAAGTGAAGCAGCTTTAGAAAAAACCAAATTCCAAACAAATACACAGAAATGTGAAGCAATCAACCGCTCGTTGAGTGTTTCATTTCCAAAGAATGTAAATTACGGAAGAAATGCGATGGGTTGACTTTCCTCAACAATATTGAGAAGCAATGATGGAATAAAGAGTGCCACTGAGCAGAAAGCTAAACTCCTTGGGGCCCCTCTTTCTCCAAAGACAAGATATTCCCTGCGGCAAATAGAAAGAGAAAGTCTGTACCACAGAGAATACCAATCCAGACCCGAAGTGCAAATACAAGCACTTCTGCTGCGTGGACGAAAGCTTTATGAATTCCGCGAGTACAAGAATTACTGTGCAGTTGAATCCGGCTACAAAAAGGGCCATTTAGACCAGCCATCAACAGCAGATGACACTTTACAGGATCACAGCTATAGTAAATAAGCAAGACAGACAAATGCAAGCCATTGTCATATACCCACCTTTTGCCTTAATACTTGTGTTGAGGTCAATCATACCACTCTTGCACAGTAACCTGACACCTGAAATGAAAGAAAGATGGAAATAAATATGCAATAAAAAAAAGTAAGAAAATAATAATAATAAAAAAAAAATATGTGGTTGAATAAGAAGGGAGACCTCCTCGCGGTTTCAACTGGAAATAGAAATAATATGCCTCTTTATTTCTAGCGAACACCCCTTCAGTGCCCCCCCCCCCCAACAAGAAACCAGTTAACAGTCAGTAAATAAGTAAACCTTGAGTGTCACATAAGTCTAAACCAATCTCAATGGTAGACACCATGTTTCCAGGTTTGGTCTAAATATTAAGGCCAACTGCAGGTTTAGTCAAAAGTCACACAGGTGTGAATTTTGGAGTGTACATGTTAACATTTCATTGTATGATGTCAAAAACATGTTAGGTCTAAATATTAAGGCTAACTGCAGACTTGGTTCAAGGTCACAACATGTAAATAGGGTTAGGGCACATGATTTTTTGACACAATTGTGGGTTAGGGGTAGGGTCAGGACTAGGTCTTGGCTTAGGCCTAGGCTACATGCTTTTTGAAAAGATTGTGGGTTAGGGTTAGGGTCAGCCCTGTTTACATCTCGTGACTTTAGACCAAATCTGCAGTTGAGTTGGCCTTAATATTTAGACCTAACCATGTTTTGATATCATTGTGAACAAAATGTTACACATTTACAACCCAAAATTCACACTCGGCCAACGGATACCCCCAATCATGGCTATTTTGATACCAAATAGTCAAAAAACTTACTCCTGGGCAATAAAAAAGCAGTATCCTTACCATTTCTGACACTTTCCATTCAAAATTTCAGGAAATAGGCCGTTGAAAAAATATCAACATCCCGAGCCGGCCATGCTTCTTTATATCATCAGGACTAGCAATTATTTGCCCATTGACTTCAATGTTAAATGGCTGTAACATCACAGGCTGTAGCTTTTTTCTCAACATTCCGTTGGTTCCAATCTTTATAGGCACAATGGGGACAACATTTGGCAATATCTACTCATCATAATTTTGTAGGGGGTTGACCATTTAGATTTTTTGCTACACGGATTTGAAGTTGACTGGGGTGAAAATCTCACTTCCGACACAATGACTGCTCTGCAGAAAGACACTTTACACCCCCTATCCCTCCGCTGTAATATCATCAGTATTACCCAAAACTGCTATGAAATTGCAAATTTGATCCCTTTTCTCCAATTCTAGACCAAAAAGTCAACCCAAAAATGCAGGAAGAGGGGAGAAAAAAATTAAGGGAAAAATTGTCTATTTATAACTCGCACTACGATCATGAAATAAAGGGAAATAATTACTAGTCTTAGTCCTATATACCTCACATGTTTCTGCAGTTTAAACAAATCTGTTGTTATCTAATAAACAAACATATATGCAATTCCCTGGCCAAAGATTATGAAAATCTATGCATTTTCAGATGAGCTGTGCAGCATTCTGCAAACACTATAATACATCAGAAAACTGCGGAATTTCAGACAGAAATTTAAAAGCACATGAATTTTGAATTAAACAGAACATTTTTATTTTTGAACAAAAATGCATTCTGTAAAAAGATAACAAAAATTCAATATAAATCAAACAAGAAAATCCTTTAAAACAGTAATTATCATATAATATTAGATTTTTTTAACATTTTCGTCGAAAAGATCTTAGTTTTTCTCTCTTAACGCAGTTTCAAGAGCCAAATTGTGGTCAAATCTAAGATGTTGAAACATGCAGTGCCTATAAATTTTAAAATGTCTCTTACATAGCTGTATTTACATAGGACAATTAAGTTCAGATAATCTGATTATGTAACACTACAACAGTTTTATGATCCCCACCCCCTAGTCTTAGTCCATATGAGTTCTGGAGTTATCCCCCCTTTTGCGACCGGTTTCCTCTAGACTGGAAATTACACCCATTATCGCGATTAATAACTCCTATATTTGTAGCACACACAATTTCATAGGAATGTTTGGTCTAGAATCGGAAGAAGAATGTTTGAGGCCACTCCCAGATAACTGAACCAAGATGGCCATGCGCGGCGAATTCGTTGCACAAAATGATTTAGACTATAAGCCGTCACTCAAGGGCGGATCGAGAGACCATGGATAGGGGGCACCGAAGGAGCGAAGCGCACTACGGGGCTCCGGAAAATTTCGAAAAGTAGTGATTTGAAACAAGAATCCGTGATTCTGTTTGTCTGGATAAACCCAAATAATCTTATCAACTATAACTTATAGCATTCATGAACACAGAAACGTTATATAATCAAAAATTGTCACACAGAACATGCTCGGCACGATTGACAGAGCGGGTATAATATCGTCTGGCCGCGAGGTGTTAAATTGACAGCGTCAGGGCGTACTCCAATCTACGACCGACAGTCCGTAGTGGAGATGACCTCGACCATGGCCTGGGGATCGTGATTACTTGCGCAGCAGCCGGCAATCTGGATCCATATGCCACAAGAACTACTGCTTTAAATCGATCTGTAACTCGTATATAAGTGAGACGGCCCACTCGTGCACCCCCAACTTGTACTGTCTTGGCTTGCCACTTCCGTAGCTTTACAAATTTTAAAATATTACTTGGATGGCAGTAATTTTTGCGAGATTCTGTATGGGATTTATTCATCCACGAACTCGAAAACACGACCACCATTTCTTATCTTAGTCGCATTATTAAGACCATCGTTTGAATCATGTTGTGAAATAAATTCGTCGCGTAATGAGAAAATGAATTCAGATAGATAAGACATTATGTTAAAATATATATAAAAATAATTTGATATGAAAATTAAAGAAAATACGGAAGCTCAAATACGAACTATTTTTTGATTTTTTCGATTTCCTATTTGTATTTTTAATTTTGAAAAAATAATTTTTAATTTTGTAAATTAACTTTTAATTTTGTAAATTCATTTTCAATTTTGTAAATTCATTTTTAATATTAAAACCTTTATTTATAATTTTGAACTTATAATTTTATATTTTAATTTCTATTTTGTAAAATAATTTATAATTTTGTTTTTTTCCCGAGCACCATTCGGCAAACCTCGGCTTTTCTTAATTCTGATTATGTCCATGACATTGTAGCTCGTTTGTAGAACTAAATACTTATTTCTATGGTCGGTACGCAAGTAGCTTGATATGCGTCTCTGTTCTCAGTCTGCCATTATGGTACTTTACTTATTATGAAAACTGATTGCTTAACAAAAAATAGTTCTTAAAAAGGTGTCGTTAGGAGATTTTACCTTGTCTTTAAACACAACGCCTTTGGAAGGCGCAGCCCGAGGTCAGATTGGAAGTACAAAATAGCCGAGGTAGGCTGAATGTGCATGCGTCTTTTGAGCCTACCAACAAAATGGCTACAGGGGATTGCAGTAGGGCTATTACTGTGGATGATGTTAGTAAACCGGGGCAGTTTTGGTTCTGAATACTAAAGTGATTACTGATTAGGTGTTTAATAAGGAGCTAGCAATGACATTGCAGTGTTCGGCCAAATGATGGCAGTAGTGATGATCCGATAATATCGGCGTACGTACTAATTTACATTAAGTTAAGTATCGGGTTTGCCGATATCAGATTGAGATAGGCTATTGGCAGCGAAATATATCGGCCTATACAGATACAATTACCCATAGTGGTTGATAATTGATGTAAATACATGTCATGGTTAGTCGGAAAAGGCCTAGTGGTACTATTTTACCTCGGGAATCAAACCCGACGACCCGGCGTGATGTTATTTGAAACTAGAATGTAAGTCTGTCGGGTTTCTGGTGGTATGTGTGGGATTCCCCGCCCAAAATGCCATGCCCCCCAACTAGTCTAGATTAGCTCAAAAGTGTACCACATGAAAATCGCACAGCAATGTACCGTACATCTTCAGGTATTACAAAAACACTCTGACAGACATTTCTAGTGGTGGGGTACCCCTGACTGAGCTATGTAATTGCCAGACATTTGTAGTGATGGAGTATCCCTGACAAGAGTTATCTAATTTCCAGACCAAAGCTAGGCTAGATTACTAGTAGCTGAAATCTGTACCACCTAAAACAGCCTTACGTTCTGATGATACCAGATATACATACATTGATACCATAAAGGAGAAAATTGGTACACTTTTCAGCTAGGTTGACCCCCTGGGCTCCCGGTCTAAACTGAAAGTGAAAGAAAAATTAAGTCACGATGCCATCACCACAGTCAATAATAAACTTAATTACATTTGCAGTATTTGCTGTATGATTAATTAATTAATAAAGTAGATGATATCAGTTTATTATAATTCAGAATAGAATGGGCTGGTTTATGCGATTAATGATAAAACATCATAGCGATAGCTTCCCTTCTGTCAAGTGTTTTCAAGTTAAAAATTAAACCATCTATTGTCACCTGACTGTATGAAAATTCTCGTTTTTAGCTTGTAGACTCTCGATGTCACACTTTTTATCCTATAGTATTTTGATGAAACTTGAAATGTATACATGTATCCAAAAGATCTCGTCTCCTTTAGCTTGTGATCCTTCTAGAGGTCACAAGTTTTATCCGATTAAAAAAAAATATTTGAAAATATCACTGTAACACCATAATGGGGTTCACAACCTTGGTATTACATACTTTTACACTCTGCGTACAAGGGGCAGCCATTTTGTTGGGTAGTTTTGGTCCGATGTTAACAAAATTCGAACTCAAACATCATTAAGGTGTAACGGTGATATATTTAAACAATATATTATTTGTCCGGCAAATGAAACTAATGAACAGGATAGAGATTAGATTTCTTGAAGGCTTATCAAATTTGGTCAACATTCAAGTTTTCTTTCAGATAGACTGCTGTCTATGGCTATATTTTTTTCAAGAAATAGGCCTACCTGCTGGGATTGTGTATATCGAGGCTTTACGTGACAGGCAATTAAGTCATGGCAAGTGAATCTAAGACATAAATTTTTATTTGCATATTTTGTTTACTAATAGTAATAGAAGGTACACACTTATTTTCAGGTTTGTTCATTTCTTAAAGGAAGGCAGATTTCTTTAGAAACAGTTACAAACTTTATGACTCAAAACGTAAGTTTCATTACGATCTATACATTTATTTTTATACGCCAACATTGTCATGTGGACGTATATTGCTGAAGCTCCTGTCTGTCCGTCCAGACATCCGTTCACAATTTGTTTGTGGACCCTCTACTTTTTTATCAGATTTTGACAAAATTTAAAATATAGGTCTATCTGACAAAGATCTCTGATCCTTTCGAAATTGGCAGGTATCGGATCATACCTTCATGGATTATGGCCCCTGATTGTTCGAAAAGTCACAATGTTTATCTGATTTTGATGAAACTTGAAATATATGTTTATAACGCAAAGATCTTGATATATCGGCATATGGGACTGTAACTTCCTTGATTATGAACCCTGATTGCATGAAAAATATCACGTTTTTTTTAGTTTGTGGAACCTGTAGAGGTCACAATTTTTTATTGAATTTAAAACAATTGTTTAAATATATCACCCTAACACCATAATTATGGTTAAATTCAAATTTTATGAAAAAAAGGACCAAAACTGTTCAACAAAATGGCTGTTACTTGTACGCAACTATGTAAAAGTATGTTATACCAAGGTCACAATTTTTATTTGATCTTGATGAAACTTAAAATACATGTTTATGTTTAAAAGATCTAGGACTACAACTACCTAGATTATGGCTCCTGATTGTTTCAAAAGTTGCATTTATTTTTAGCTTGTTCTCTATCCATCTCTTGCAAAATATGGGTATATTATTTCGCCTGGCAACCACTGGTTTTATATACCAAACAATACAATTGAACCTCTGGATAGATTGATTATTACTGATGCTTGAAAAATAAATACAGAAAAATCTTTTTAGAAACTATGATTATTTAGGTTTTCATAACTAGAAATGAAAATTGGCAATGAGATTTTTTTTAAAAATTTTCTATAAGAAAATGAATATGAATGTATCGGCACTGAAGCAGCTATCAAAACTTACATCAGTACCACTACATTAAAATGGCACATGTTTTATTTTGTAGATATATGGTAAAGTGGTGAACTTTATGAAAAATGAAGAATTTAAAGAACTGGGTCTTTGTACTTTGGGAGATATTCTATCTTTGAAAGAATATTGTCAGTTGGCCAAGAATAACAAGAGTAATGAATCGGCAATACATACTCTACCTGAGAAGAGAACACACAATACATACTCTACCTGAGAAGAGAACACACAATACATACTCTACCTGAGAAGAGAACACACAATACATACTCTACCTGAGAAGAGAACACACAATACATACTCTACCTGAGAAGAGAAAACAGAGGAGACAGGAACTTCTAAACATATTAAGAAATGAAAATGATGAAAAGAGTACCAGCTATCTAGGCCCACTAAAAAGAAAGTCTGGTTGTAGACCGAAGAAGAAAGTTAGATATGTCCAGTTTGGTTTAAAACGAAAATCAGAAGATTGTAATGAACCAGAGAATATAGAGTCCGCTTGGTGATAAGAACCTAATTAGCCTAAGCATTGATATTTCTGCTTCATATGACTATTTCATTCAGTTCATCATGCAAAAGATGAATATAACAAAATAGTACACATTGAATGTCCAATTCTTTAGAAATATCAATTATGCCTTAATTAGAAAGATTCTTGAAATGAGAAATCCACGAACTCATTCCATATAATCCGAACTTACTCCACCAACGTTCTACTCTTTGGTTTCCTGTTGATTCACCGTATATAAAAGACACGGGGTTCTCTTCTTGTAAATGTCTTAAAATACATTGCATATCCTCAACATTGACATTTTCTGTGCCCCTATCTGCTCGAATCGTTTTGGGTACACCACCAAGAGCCTTTACGCACCTGGAAAAATACCTGCAAATAACATAAGGGTCATTGTTGGTGGCAGAAGCTTCCAACCACAATACTCGCCGTGAATAACCATCTATGCATCTATGTATACACATGCCAAACTGTTTTAGTTTGTCCCATCCATCTATATGCCAAAGGTTATTTGGTCCATTTGATTGATACTGTCCCCCATGCAACCGTCTATGCAGCCTCCGTTGAACACCCACTGGGTCTAAGTGTCGCATTATGCGTCCAAGAGAATGGCGAGAGATGGATATGAGATACTTTTGTTTAATCGAAGTTGCATTGTCCGGTATCCAAAGTTCTGCCCTGTTTACTTAGCTCCTGTTCCACTGCTCTTATTACCTCGTTGTACACCAACTGTGTATATTGTACACCACAGGACCTAGGTTTTTCGTCCCATCCAAACGACTAGACCGCTGTCCTTGTTAGGCCCTCCCTCCTGCATCACTGACAAGGGGAAACCACGCCGGAAAATCTGGATGAACTTTCTCGGCCAATGCAGGGATCGAAAATTTGAAATGGAGTCAAATGAAAATTAAAGAGCACTAAAAATTACCAAGCAAAGTTTTATGTACTTAAAGCTTGTGTTTACTATACACACTTTACAACAATACCAAACTCGGTCATATGATAATTCGGTAAAAAAAATTGGCATATTCCATTCAAAACTGGCGGCTATTTTTGATTGCGGTAACCATTGGACACGGATGTCGAACTGAGACGTAATAATATATGTCTAGTCCGATCATAAACCGTGCGAGGATGCGGAATTGGGTTAAAATGCCTGGCTTAATGTTGAAAGGGAACGGTTACCGCCCCACCCCCATCCTACAGAATTGTTCATAATATCAGGCCACCTTTCCTGTCACGCGACAATAAGGCTGTGTGACTAGCACGGCACCGAGCAGTTCATTAAAGGAACATGGTGTCGGGTCGCTTTTACTTGAGCATGACGGATGGTGCACAGGGGCACATATCGTAGAGTAGGCATCATCACGCGGCGTCAATCATTGGCTTTATGGCGCGTGCATTGTTAACATAAGGCGTTACTAGTTCGGGCGGAATGGAGTCTTTTACTCATTTTAATCCCCATTTACACTAAATAGGAAATAATTTTTACCTACAAATACGTCAAAAGACTTTATTTATTTTTCTAATACATAAAAAAAAATGTTTTAGAATTTAATTTGTCGGAGGAAAAAAGTTAATATTTGTGGCTCATTAAGTCGCATCGATGTCATGCTTATCAGTGATTGTCGCGGCCTAGCGAATATTACTTCTGATCAGTGTGATAGGGTTTAGTTACATCGGAACAGAATAAAACACATCAACATACAAAACAATACAGGAACTTAAACTAATATACAGAAACTAGACTAAGACAGCAACACATCAGGACGGTAATAACTATATTAAATCCACCATTCCGCCCCTCTGCAAAGGCAGCGGCCGAACTCGTGAAACTGTGGCTTCTTTGTGAAGTTTTCGGATTGTCATTTTTAAATGATCATCTAACAATTTCAGCAGAATTATGTGCTTTTTTAACCAAAGAAATTAAACGTAAACGTTCAGCTTATACTTGAACATTTTCAGAAAAAAATCGCCCATATTTACTGGATTGATAAGCCACATATTTAACCTTATCTGTAGCAATTTCGGCCAAAAAGGAACATTTATCAATACTTCTTATCCAGGTTTCAACATTTTTAGCCCCCCCCCATCCGAAAATGATTCAACTAAATTAGAAAGAACATGATGTTTTAGAGTTGTAGACAGCCCACTTAATTCCCCAGTTAAATTCTGAAATAAAGTTGCAACTTCAGGATGTTCAGCCATGATCGAAAATTAACAAAGACAAAAGCTAACGTACCCTTTCAACGTCTAGCTTAAGGTGAGAATACTGGCGTCTAACACAGGACTGGTCATACGTTGTGTCTGATTCATGAGCACCATTCTGATGTCTGTAACACTACAGATAATTCGGGAGGAGCTCTATTCCAGGTCTGACTTACTGTCAGTAAACTCCTGCTATATAGCGCCCAACAATTAGGTAAAAAAAAATGTATAAGAGTGATCATCATGATATTGTTTATTTATCAGATTATGGTATCTGTAATTGCACTGAAGTCATGAAGAGCTTGTACACAGATCATATGTAGTTTGTAAATGCCATATGGGATTAATTACATGTTTAATTAGATCATAAGTAGTTCGTGCATTAACAGAAGTATATACAGAGTTTGAAAATCAGTATAATATATTATCAAAAGCAGCTTAGGTCAATAAGTTCTATGCACCTAAATGATCGTTCAATTTGATGAGAGTTATAGAGTACTTTGTCACATCATTTTTTAAGTAAAATTATTGACATGTCTAATCAATTTTATTCGTTGAAATACGTGAACTGTCCAAATCGACGTTTTCGCCTGCTTTATGAATTCTAGACTGTTTGAATATTACGCTTTAAAGAATTGCTGACACGCGAGTTCATAATTACGTTACTATATTTGCATAGTAATACCCCTTTAAAGAATCGCCGACACGTGGGTTTGTAATTAAGCTAAGTTATTTGTAAAGTAATGCTTAAACTATTGTTTCTATTAGTATTAGTTCAATAGATGACGAAAAACAGTTTAAAGATACATTATGTAAGATTTAGATAAAGGGCTAGCCATTCTTGCTATAATAGTTCGATAATAGATCATGTAAAATGAATAATTGAAAATTTCATTCAAATTACTCTATTGCGAGCGAAGATATTAGCCTTTGAAGGTTTGACAAGATCATGTAAAATGAATAATTTTACAATGTCGTTGAAATTACTCTATTGCGAGCGAAGATATTAGCCTTTTGAGGTTTGACAAGACGTGTGAATCAAAATATGTCTGAACCATTTTAATCTATTTAATATCGGAGCAATCCGATGTCATCGAGGGTTGATTATGGCCTGGACCATTTAATCAATGTCTAATTAATAATTTAGGAAACATTTCAGGCCTAAAGAAAGAGCTGTAATAGGCAGATTTAGCTCTTGCATAATGTATGTTTAATATTGAACAGTCGCCTTTTGTTGATTTCGTGTAAAGAATTTCGTTCCCAAACCGGCGTAATTGAATTCAATACTTCAAAGCCGACACTAAGCACGTTAACAATGTGTTTTGTTGTGTGGCCTTCATAAAACAAATCATTTCCTTCCCGGTCCCTTCATTGACAAAACCATCCAGGTCAACCGATATTCCTCTTAATTTTCAGTATTTGCTCACCTATATGGGCCTAATTTGGCGCAAAAAAAAGTTTCTCTTAATGTTTAGCCGTTTTGAAGAGGAGTAAAGACATTTTTACCCGATTTATACAGGTAAAGAGTGAGTGACATGAGTGGTCACATACTAATAGTATAGGGAGACCGTCTTTCAGAATCCCACCGTTAAAGGGTTGCCATTTAGATAGAGAGAGAGATGATGTTGACAGATCCTGAAAAGTGCTTTCTCCAGGTATTGTAGGAGGTTCATTGGCTCACTAGCAGATTTGGATTTTAATGGAAAAATTACTTCAATTGATATTTATTATGTATTTTGATTCATACATTCAACAAGTATAATTGTATTTTAATATATAAATTTAATTTGCACATGGGGTGTATTTAGGAGTTGGGGTTAGGAATCAAGGAGTTGCTGATAGAATATACGTGAATCACGCTATAGGAGACGAACTGTCAGTTTATCTTGCCTCGAACCATAGGAACACCAAACTACACCCTTTAAGTCATAAATGTAATGAAATGAAATGGTGTAAAAGGTTCTACTTTTCTGTACAGACTGGGCTAATGAAGATGAGCATACATCATGGCCTAAACTTAATTTCAATTCCGACTGTCAAAGGGGTCTCTTGTGTGTACGGGAGGTAGGCTTTTCTTCCCATTCGATTGCCAAAACATGTCCTCTGTCCTGCACCAATGACAATTGGAAACGGCGCGGGGAAATCCCGAGAACCTTTCTCGACCAATACCTCGGAGCGAACCCAAGACCTCCTTGTTAGGAGCTAGCCCCTCACGTACAGAGTCTCAACGACACCCTCTTTAATCATATACTAGGACTGAGAGATGCCTATTTATGACCAATAATAGCCTTGTGAACGCTATAGAGAATTTAGTTGAAAGGACAGAGGTCATTAGAAGATAAATCTGTCGTTTCTGAGTTAATGTCCTCTTTTCTAAAAAAAGACAAAAATATGTGAACGCGATGGAAACATTATTTTTTTAATAGATTTGTTAAATGATTGGGGCCATCAATGCTTCCCACCAGTTTCAAATGATTCATTAACAATTATAGCCGCTATCGCGTTGCCAAGGTTTTCGGCAAAAAGGAGATAGGGAGAGAAATGGGGTTTAACGTCCACTCGACACAATCTAGGTCATTTCGGGACTAACATATGGTTCAGTATTATTTCAATAATTCGCTTGCCGGTAGGGGTCTTTAGCAGTGGGAGGAAACCGTGTGAAAAGCGGCACTGTGGCACTATCCTGTCCGCAGTCCCTAGAAACCGACCAAGGACACTCTCTTTCGTCTCGATAGGACTTTACGCTGAGATCAGTGAACTCTGGAACACAATGTTTTTATAACTGTGTCTATATATGATATACAGGAAATCATGACATCTATGATAGTACATTATGAGTTAAATATAAGTTCCCTATCCCTTAGCGCGTCGGCCTCTGAGCCGAGCAGTTGGGAGCGCCGGAGGATGTCTTCCTAGGAACACCTAGTGATGTCTAAAACGTAAACCTCGCACGTTCCATGTAAAGAGGATACGTGCATGAGTCATATACTGACCCCCGGGAAATTGGCCAGGCACTCCCTTTGTCTGATTGCGCAGTTGCATAGAAACTACCCTGGATTAGAATTCAAACACAATGCTCTTATATGGGCACCAAGGGGGAGGACCTGATGGCGGGTGTCCACTTTTCTAGAGTACTGAAATAACCTCTACAGTGTATATAGTATTACAACCGGAGGGCCCGAAGAAAACCCACGAGGTTGGACAGGCGACCCTACTCCTTGTCACGTACAACCGAGAAATCGAAACCACGCCAGTTGACTCAATGACAGACCTTATGATACAGCGTGCACTAGCTAACCTTTCTGCCATCCAACCCTCCTTCGGCAAAGAAAATCGCGGAACACTGATTATCGATAGTGATTGTCCTCTCCTGACCCCAATGCTGCCCCATAATTTAAAAAATGACCCGTCAAACTCCGTAGCCGCGTTCATAAGCCAATTGTTGGCAGGGTGGCGACTGTATAAGCCCAATCTGCTTGTGGGCGTATAAAAATCACATGAGTTCATAATGGTGGCGTTCAACAAATTTAAGTATATTGTATAACTTGATACACCATCTATACTATTTTTTATTTACATCAATGCTCGCCCGACTTGAAAAGTCACGCGTTGACAAAGTGAAAATAGGTTTTCCAAGAATATAGGTTTTGAATAGTATAGTTGTGTGCTGCCAATCAATAACGATGCTATTCATGACTACAATATTACATTTGCTTTGATTCCAAGAAACTTAATGTTACGTGCTGTCATGGTTAAAAAAAATAGTTATTTGATGGATGCAATCTTTGACTATATCGCTGTCCCACCAATAAATAACGGAGACCATCGATGGAGGGGTGGCTGTCATTCTCTTCAATACGAATTTGCCATTATCCACGTGCATAATCATCGACGACGTCATTCAAATCCAAACCATTACCCATATAATGGGCTGAATGCGTATCGAAACTGAAAGTGTCCCAATTCGATTTCACAGAAATGTTTTTTTCTGTTTGGAATATTGTTTATGACAACGAGAAAACAAAGCTAAGCAACATAATATGACGATTGTGTTTAGTAAGCAGTTTGTTTGCAACTGTTAATGCGGGTCTCAGGTAGTATTTTATTTACTTTCTATTATGAATATTGCTGCAAGAATACCGACATGGTTTCCCCTTGTCAGTGTTGTAGGACGGAGGGCCTGACAAGGACAGCTGTCTACTCGTTCGGATGGGACGAAAATCCGAGGTCCCGTGTATACATTGGCGTGCACTTAAATGATCCTTTGGCAGTTGGAATTCGCTATAAGAGTAGACCATAGTGCTGCTGCCTGGGCAAAATTTCCGTCATAACACAGTGTATGGCGAATGCCCGTCTTTATTAGCCCATATAGGAGCAGAACAGTATGACGTTTCACCGAAACACGTCAGTACTGAATCGCAGTTCTGGTTGTAGTTTTCGTCATTGTCTTCGTGTTTCCACAGGTCTGTCTGTATGTCAAAGAAGATTTTAAGTTAAATTTCCAGCAATGAACTTCGCAGCAATAGCAGTAATCAGGGGCGCACAAACTCATTTTCGCAGGCGTGGGGGGAGGGGGTGACATAAAAAATCAATTAAACAATTAAGCTAGAAATTGTGGCTGCATGCCTAGAAGTATAATTGTAACATAGATGGGAATTAATGAATGAAATATTGTTTAAGGCACGTCAACTCCAGCCGGGTTATATTGCGCCAAACATATGGTGATGTTACTCGAGACAGCTATAAACAAATAATATTATTTAAGCTCTTTAGGTAAACAACATTTAGATATCATTAATCGATATTGTTTATTGACAAAATAATCACTAAATAGTTTACTTTTAGGCAAGTAAATAATGTAGTATATGAAGATGTACAGACTAGAACGATTTTGGCCAAAATCATATCAGGTAATTTTTCTTTTTTAATTCTTTTTTTAATAAATAAAATAGCTTTTGTGGTCAATGTGTCATTTGGGAAATGTATGTGTGGTTTGGATGGGTGGGTAGGAACTAATAACCAATTTGCTATAGTGTGGCATGTCTCCAATTAACTCTACACGAATAGAAAGCAAACTTTCAATCAAATACCTATTCTCAAAGTTGTAGTTCATGTTCTAATTGTTATGTATTATCAGGAACAGCAAGAGGAAGAATCTGACGGCAGATGGATCCAGGCAAACATAAAGTTAACCTGTCCCAAACATGAACCGTAAGTGGTATTATGTGGTATGCAAGAGTATACAGCAATTGATGTAAACTATTTATCCCCGGACTGGTTTTGCTCATTAGATACCGGGTTTCTCTTACCAATCGACCCTATAGATTCCAGGGTGCACCGGGGCAAGAGTAGATGAATTCGGTAACTGTGATACAGCTGATACCATTAGATCCAAAGATCTGCCGATGGCAGGGCGAACTCTATCAATATTCAGCGCTCCCGAGCTTCCGTTCTGGATTTTCTCTCCTTTTGTCGAAATATTGTTAACGCTGTGGAGTCTACAGCTTTGGTTTTGTTCATTTCCTTCAAATTTGGTGTGAAACATTTGGGTCTTGGTAAGAAGAGCTCTCTTGATATTCAACGTTCGGCGATCTTGCGTACCGACCCCCCCCCCCCTCCCGCTTCTCCGAAAACGTGGCTAACGTAAATAGAGTATACAGTCTGGTGCGAAACAATGAGGACTGGAGACGAAGAACCCTTAATGACTTTTCTTGTTATAGGTACTCCCTTTGCCGATAATCTTGTTAACGTAACATGCTACAGATTGGAACCGATTTTCTTTTTCAAATTTGGCGTGAAGTATAATGACTGTGATATTTGGAACCAAGAGTGAAAAACTGTTGATGTTTAGTGTTCTAGGACTTCCTGGTCCAAATATCGCGTGGCACGGCAGAAATAGGATTTCATGACGGTACAAAGGATTCCTATAAAATTTGACATCCAAATTTAATTTTCAGAATAACTGCTGTCCATGGCTATGTTTTAGGAGACAAAGCGGCTTTGTTGGTGCATTTCCATTTTGCGTGGCTATGTTTATTATTATTATTTTTTATAGAGAGGAAAAAGCATGTAGATGTAAACTTCCAGAAAAAGTCCACCCGAGGCAGTACCCGTGTGACGTGTTTGGTGTGGAGAAGACGGGCAATCATAAAACAAAGGTAACACACGCATTTGAATTGCGAGTACGGGTTTGAAAGCTCTTTTTGTAAAGAGTCCGAGCAGCTAGTGCCAGTTCTGACACAACTAAGCTTTGAATCAAGTATTTGTATATTGTTTACAGTAAAACCCCTTCAACGCGCCAATCCAGGTATTCACTCTCAAATTCAACTGATTCTAGAAAATAATTATAAGTAACCTTACTTTAGAATAGAATGAACTAACATCTTAATGGATACTTCAACAAGCGCTTACTTTAAAGTAGCTTCTATTATTAGGTACATTTGGACGACAGCAGGCAGATGATCGCTGATGTTAACATCAAAGGGTTGCTGGCAATTTTGATTTATTGTAGGCATATGAAACTATTTGAGTTGATAGTTGTTTTCTAGTCATTACAACATTGTAACTGTGTACCAACCAAGCCTATATGATGCATGCTGCAGTCTACGGTTTAGATAGGCATCAATCGGATTTTCTTTTCAACAGGAGAGACAGACAGCCAATATAAATGTCTGAAAGGTTCATAATGGGAGCTACGGTGGCTAAGTGAGTAGAACGGGGTGGGATGTCTGACAAGGACAGTGCTTAGTTTTTGGGATGGGACAGAAAGCCGAGATCCTGTGTATACGTAGGTGTTTACGTAAAAGAAATAAAATGAAATGGGGTTTAATGTCCGACTGGGCTACTGAAGACGAGCATACGCCATACAGGTGTGTAATGAGGGAATTTTTGCCCGGGCAGCGGCACCATGACCTACTCTTATATCGAATTACAACGGGTACAAATTAATTTCAATAATCGGCTTGTGTGGAGGAGTATTTAGCTGTGGTGGAGGGGACCCGGTGAAAACCCACAGGGTTAGACAGACAATCCATCTCCTGCCACGTACAAGTGTGGGATGTAAAACACGCCACTTGACTCAGCATCGCGTTAGACCATTCGGCCACCCAATCATACATTACAAAAAAAACCCTATATGGATTTGTTTACTAGTAATTAATGCACAAACAAGACATGCGAATTGCTGTACGACGGACATGAAATTTATAACAATATGATTCCGTACTATATACTTACAAATCAATAGGATTCTTCCGTTCAACAGGATAGAAAATCAATATTAGGTTATAATTGAAGCCTCCAGTGTGCTAACAAGATTTCGTAACAAAGGGGAATAAATCCAGAGAGTATTATTGAAAAATCGATAAGGTTACTCCATTCACTAGGAGAGACGATCAATTATCAAGATACACCTATATGCTAACGACTGTAACAAGCATACCATTTTAATATTTCAGTATGTCCGTATCGATAGAGAACAAATGGACAAAACAGTCGACCTTCTATTGGATATATGGAAGCTACCTAAACCTAGATTTATTATTGCCTTTGTTGGTGGAAATAATTCAAAGACGGAAGTACCTAAAGGATTTTGCATGGGACTTACTGACTTGGTAGAAAAGCTAGGTAGGATTTACTTTGTATTAGCTTCACAAATGTAATACATATAGTATTTCTGAAGTAAGAGAGAGAGAGAGAGAGAGAGAGAGAAATGGGGTTTAACGTCCACTCGACACAGACTTTGCCATGAAGTGTGGTCGGCGAACTGAATACAACGGTGTTGAAGAAAAACCGAGATCCCGTCTAGGCTACACTTTTGCGAGTACGTAAAAAAGATCGCTTGGCACTTTAAATTCTATATAAGAGTATGCCGTAGCACCGCTGTCCAGGCAAAATTCCCCTCATGGCACAGTGTATGACGTATGCCCGTCTTCATTAGCCAAGTCGGAGCAGAACAGTAGGACGTTAACCCCCCATTTCATTTCATTTCCCTGTCGCTTGTACATTCGGCCTACCTTTTGATACTGCACACCTTTCAAACGCGTTGTTTTTAATGAAACTTGTGGCTGTGCAAGGTAAAATCTCCAAAAGACGCCCTTTTAAGGAATATTTATGTTAAGCAACAAGTTTTCCTAATCATTAAAAGACCGCCGCAGCTGGTTACTCTGAGACAGGAAGATATTTCAAATGTATAAATACGGATGAAAAAGACTCTTTACTCAAATTAAGTACGTCAACTTGCACAACAATGTTAAACGAAAAACATTCGAATTGCATAACATTTAATCGTAAATTTCCCTTACGATTGAATGACCCCCCCCCCCGCCTCCCTGAAAAGAATGATCAGGGCCGCCCATCTGCCCACGCCAGTGTTTTATGAAGGCATTTTTTAGTACAAATTAAACACAGTCTTTACTTGAAAATGGTACATATTTCAACAATGTGCGATGCATGTTAATGAAGTGAAAGAACTAACTTACATTAGGAAAGTTAATAAATTATCTGATAGATTGCTGCTGTACTAATATGTATGTATTTGTATGTTTAGATATGTGGGTGGTAACAGATGGAACTACGTCTGGCAAGGGTGCTTTGAATCATATAGTTAAAGCTTTGAAAGGAACCATGTTAACAGGGGACCCTTTCTCAAAGTCATCTCGACTTATTGGTGTAATCCCCTGGAGCCAATTTGTGACTAAACACAAGGAAAAACTACTTTTTTCCGAGGAGGTAAGTACACTCACATATACTTGTACAGAGCTATCTATCACCCCTTGTGCAAATGTTTAGTGGAAGAATAAACCAGGATCAAACACAGTTGATCTTTGGTCGAAATACTTCTGTTGATCTCTAGTATGGGATGGTTGTTTGCAGTGGCTTGGGTTGGCAAAATTTAAATTCTACGGGAGAGAAGGTGCGGTGTCTGCGGTCATAAACATATTCTTGGTGGATTACCCATGGCCCCTTAGGACGTTAGATTACAGAATTATTTTCAAACAACCACATACTTCATTCTGTTGCTATTTTTAACCATGCCGTTCCTTCAATTATATGAAACGAATTACATCAACTTTACGTTCCACTATGACACAGAAGATACTAAACAATTTGAGCATTCAGAGCAGGGACAAACTATGGGCAGGAGACCAGCGAGTCTGGTTCCACTAGGGACCCCACTTAAGGGATTCTACATCCTGTGTACCAAACCCCAAAAGACAGCAAATCATCAAACAAATAATATCAAGAATACATTCAAGGCTACAAAGGGCCTCTACGCGAGAATACTAACTTATTGAGGGCCCCGAGCCAACTGTCCTCGCAGACTTCTTTTCAAATCCATCCATGATTCAATGATTTAAGACTGTACTTTTATACTGTCGTATTTAATGGCAAAAACCATCAACACATATTGTGTTATATTGCTCCAACGATCACCAGTTGGTGGCTGGTTCGGAATGGTTAACGTGTGTCATTGAGTCAAGTGGCGTGGTTTGGTTCCCATCTTGTACGTGACAAGGAGGAATCTAGGAAAAAAAGTCACAGGTAAAAAAGTCACAGTAAAAAAAACACAGGTAAAAAAGTCACAACTGATATATATTGTATTGTAGAGTTTGTAAAATACAGACACAACTACGAAATCTTTGCGGTGCTAAATCCATCCCAGAATTCTTACATGGAGTTGGAAGGAACATTAGTATTAACAAAGAGTATTGATGTGCTAGAATGTTGAATGAGCTAGAATGTGCTAAAATGTCTGATGTATTGATATGTCAAATATGCTATAATGTATTAAAATGTCAGATGTGCTGATATGCCGTATGTGCTAATACATCAAATGTGCTATGATATCAAAATGTGCTGATTTCTAAAGACTAAAACAGTCTAGTTACATCTGTGTAATGAAAGGTTAAATATGTATGTTATTGTTTATATTGTTATTGAATTTGAGATGTAATAAAAAACTGTGACTTTTTTTCCTGTGTTTTTTTTTACCTAGGCAAATTTGTGACTTTTTTACTGTGACTTTTTTTCCGCGCACCCCATCTCTGTCTCTCGCGCTCCCAGCATTCGCACTTGCAACAATCAATATTAATCAGGTATAAATAGTATGTACACCTGAAAAGATGAAATTAAGGTTTGTTTCAGGTATGTAATAATATATATAAACTGTATGTAATTAAGCTCATTTTCATTCTATATTGATAGCCGAAAGACGGTATTCCATTCCTTGATCGAACCCATACTCACTTTTTATTCCTGGACGACGAAAGTACAAAAAAAGGCGATGAAAGTACAAAAGATCCAAAATCAAAGAAGACAGATGAACAAACACCTGACAAGACAAACGAAAATAATGAATCAACATCCAACAAGTCAAATGAAAAAGAAGAAGCAAAATCTAACAAGATAAAGGGAATAAATGATTCAAAATCTAACGAGACAAACGAAATAAACAAAACAAAACCTAACAATAATAAGGAAATAAATGAACCAAAAGTTGATGAAAAGGAGTGCGGCAATGATGAAAATAGTGACGGTTATGAAGAAAATAGTGACGGCTATGATGAAAACAGTGACGTCTATGATTATGAGTCTGATACGGACTATGGTGAAACTGATTCGGAAGATTATGCCAAAGGGGAAACTGATGTTGAATGTGGTACTGAACGTGAGAATGATGTAGATGTTGCAAATGACGATGTTACAGAAGATACAAATGACGACGAAAATATCACAGAAGAAACAGATTTTAATGATGAAAATATCAAAGAAGTAAATGGTAAAGAAGAAGCAAGTCGAGTAAATGCTGGGGATAATGATGTCGATACTAATGGTACAAAAGTTATGACAGATGCTGAAATTGTAAAACAGAGAACAGAATTTCTTTTCAAATTGAAGAAAGGCCTGGGTATATTTTTTTCAATTCTTGTATTGCCACGTAAAGGGATACCACCCTGGCACCATCTGAGCTCTTCTGATTGGACAACTCTCTCTCTCTCTCACTCTCTGTAGCTTATGTATGAAAATTTATATATGTTGTTTACCTTATTGGTCCGACAAAGCCTATATATTGAATTTTAACAATTTCCATTAATTATTTCTGTCACTCCATCGAACCTTGTGAATGCTTTACGACGAAATAAGTTATTGGATCTGTATGAAAATGTATATGTACTTATTAAATTAATTAAACGAAAAAGCACATTAAATTTCAGCAATATTATAGCGTTAAAGTATTTAACCTTGTGGACTGCTCGGGCGCCTTAAGTACTGCGGGCATGTTTCGTTAACTGGCAACTTATTCTTTTTTCTTCAGATAACCGTTTGTCTAAGAGAATTCCATTATTGTTGTTCGTTCTACAATTGGAGCCTGGTGTTATTGGTGCAATATTAAAAGCCATCGACAAAAAGTCGCCAATAATATTAATAAAGGTTGGTGTCGTTTTATGCTATAATACTCCAATATTTTAAAGAACATCTCTCTGTCGTCGCGTTTAAATCCAATAATTTTTTTCACAAAATATTTATTTGTCCCCCGCCGTTCGTCACACTATTTGGGACACAATGGCTCTTCTTCTAATTGAGTTAAAGTTAATGTTTAATGCTTAGGCTTAGTAGAGATAAAATATTTGATTGGTTGATGCTTTGGGAAATGATGACGTTTGTTAAGTGAGAGTGATGAAACTTGGTATATAGTTTCATTATATCAATACCTTGATTAATTTCGATAATGGCCGAGACTTAGGAGCTCGATAACTTTGATTCTAATTAAGTTTCATTACACCAATACCTCTAGAATATTCAAATGTAGGTGTGTATTAGGTACTTTGAATTGTAAGATCTCCGTTTTATTGCAGGGGGTTCATGACAAAGGGATTAGACCGGACACTGCGGCTCCAAACAAAAAGAATAGACCGAAAACTGCGGCTCAGAATAGGGAGAATGGGTCGACAAATGTGACCCAAGACAAAGAAGACATATGTGGTATACTGGCAGCTGCTTTAGGGGAAAAAGACAAAGATAAGTAAGCGCTTTGTCAATGCTCTCTATACACTTTCAATATTATGAATAAAATGTACGAATCTTACAAAATTAACGTATGATAACCCTTGGCATGTGGTGTGTGTAAGAGAAATGTGGTTTAACGTCCACTCGACACAAACCAGGAGGGACTAACATATGGTTCAGTTTTATTTCAATAATTCTTTTGCACGCAGGTATTCTTTAGCAGTGGAAGGAAACCGGAGGACTGGGAGAAAAGCCACGAGGTTGGACATGCGATCCATGTCACGTACAAACGGGGAATCGAATCCACGCCAGTTGACTCAATGACTGACCTGATGATACAATGTGCACCATTCGGCCATCCAAACCCCTCCCCTCCTTGTCATGTGGTAGTCGAGCGGACAGGTAAA
Organism: Patella vulgata; assembly: GCF_932274485.2. Lineage (NCBI taxonomy): Eukaryota > Metazoa > Mollusca > Gastropoda > Patellidae > Patella > Patella vulgata. Next base: position 70,996,561 of record NC_065883.2, on the reverse strand, counting down.
TGGAGCCTATTCACCAAGCCAGGTCTTCACTTGTCACTGGTACCTCCCTTTTCTGTCGTATACGCAATGGAGTTGGAAATCAGAAAAGAATTGACGGAAATGCAGATATACGGGTAAAATTATCATTGCTCGTAACTGTAGTAATAAACGTATGTTAGTTTCATACGGGTTATCAGATGACATTATTAACAAACGCTTGCCACGCAAGATACGCCCACATTTTGCAAGAGATGGACAGAAAACAAGCTAACAAAGGCGATTTTTAGTACAATCAAGGGACATAATCCAGTCAGTAATGGTCCGTTATGAATATCAAAATGAATCGAATCTCTATAAACCTATATTTTAAGCATTATCATTATCCGATACAAATTCTGACCTCTAGAGGGTCCAAAACCTTGGTATTACATACTTTCACACTATTTACGTGGAAGGAGCGGCCACTCGACACAAACTAGGTCATTTCGGGACCACAAGCGCGATTTTTCGTATAATCGGGGGGGGGGGGCATAATACAATATGCGCGTATATCGAAAGGAACCGAGACCTTTGGGTTATAAACATACTTTTGAAGTGTTATCTAAATTGGATAAAAATTGTGACCTCTAGAGTGTCCACAAACTAAAAAACGTGATTTTTAGTACAATCAGGGGCCATATCCATGAAGTTTCGATCCGATACATGCCAATATCGAAATGACCGAGATCTTTAGGAGATAAGGCTAAATTGCAAGTGGGGTGAGAATTGTGATCTGAAGAGTGCCCACAAAAAATTGTGGACTGACAGGGGCGACGACAATATACGTCCACATGAAAATGTGTTCGTATAAAAATGACTCAATATCTGGCAAGAGACAATAAAGAATAAAGCAGAATATCTATCCTCACGTGTAACTATGATGTTGCATATAGCTGCTTGATACACGTTATATATACCCCAATATGTCGTTGGTCTTTTGACAATATCCTCAAATGTATTTCTAAGCTACAGTATCATCACGATTAATTACCAAATTCCATTTGTCTTGATTAGAGGAAAGCAAAAGATTCTGGAGCTCAAGTTAGATTGGTTGGAACCTCATATTGAAATGTTATTTAAGAATATGGACTTGATTACATGTTTGGATGTGCATCAAAAGGACATTGGAAGTGTTGTAAAGGATTCAATATTAAAAGGCGAGTGCCCCACTCTTTTGCTTTTGTACTGATAGTTCGGTGAATAACGCGCTGACTCGCTAACCGGATGGTCTTGGGTTACCTCGCGGTGTTGACCTAGAAAATTCTTTGAGATTTTCCGGCGTGGTTTCCCCCTTGACAGTGGTAGATGAATAAAGGCTTCACAGGGAACTGTACCTTGTCGTTTGCATGTCCCACCCCAAACCGATAATACATATGTTAAAGCAGCTAATATTTTCATCTCATTTCCTGTCTAGTAGTGTATGGTGTATGTATGTATTTACGTAGAAGGAGCGGCCATTCAGACTCCTATGGTTGAATCATTGTATTTTGGTTCGCCACTTCCTTCTAATTCATCTGTCTTGACATCGGCAAACTTTGTTTGCTTACTTTAGATCTCATTCTAGAACGCCTGATGTGGCGTTTACTTGAGAAGTCCAGGTGGTTCAAAAATCGTATTGTTCTTGGCCAAGTGTCATTTTAGTAATTGGTCACATAAAATGTACGCCATTGCGTGTTGTCGTACTGAATTCGTCAATATCTTAGTTAAGCGTTACAGAGTACATAACGGTGTGTTAGTTCTTGAATTTTCAAAAAATTCTTATACCCTGTTTCTCTGCATTTACGTATTCTATCTAGGTAAGTATGCTGGAGAACAAAAGAATATGGAACACAAGGATACGTTACGGTTAACGATACTATGGAATACAGTTATGGAAGCAGAAGATATATTAGACAAACATGTAAAACAAGTAAAGGTTTGTAGAACAGAGAGAATATGAAAATGATAGAAAAAGTCCGTGCATTACCATGTTTTATTAAGTATAGAATGCATAAAAACAAGGGAATGTGCCGACTATTTCTATTTTTCTCGTTGTCTCTTATCTAGTGACATTCAATTAGTATTTTTGAATAGTCAAATATCCTGTCACAATCTCACATAAAAAAGGTTTGGTCTTCAAAGGAATTATTAGTGAGCAGCAATTCGCTCGTGTATCTGTTATCACTCGTCACTTCAGTCAGTTATATAGAAGGGTAACTCGTGTTTTCCTTTTGCTTTCGTCACTTCCGTTTCTTGACATCCTCATTACACATCTATCGTAGCAATGATCTCTGTGTTACAACCATATTTGGAACGTGTATAATCAGTCCTGTCACATATGTGATAATGACTGTCAACAATATTATCCTTAAAGTAGATTGGACGTGGCCGACCAATATGGCCCTTGACCAACACAGAAGTGACTTAAAACCCAAAATGGACTACTCAGGGGGATATTTATGGTCATTGGGAATCTTAAGGAACATTTTGGTTCTGATCACGCAATTATTAATTCCAGCCCTTAAACCTTTTGTACTTGAGATTAAATCTTTGCTAGCGCATGGACTATAACTCTTTACACATGCTGTGATATTTTTCCAAACCTTGTACATAGAGCTATGTCTGTATCAACAGACAACGATTCAAACACACGACATTCTAGTCAATAGTACAGTTCCCTAACTGCTCCATCTTAGGAATTAAAACTGTGAATTTTTATTTTTAGCTATACAATAAACAAAATAGTGTAATACATATAAATCGATTACTAAACAGTAAATGGTGTCTTTCCTTTTATAGCCATATATGAACAAACTAATGTTCGATGCAACCAGAGAAAGGCGTGTCGCATTTATTGAATTATTCACTAATTATGGCATTGACTTTGACAAGTGCATCACGGTTGGGAAACTGAAAAAGTTGTATCACCAAGAAACATCGGCGGTAAGTGTAAATATCTTGAATGTCATACAAGGAAACAGATGCACAAGGCCGCTTTTGGGTCCATGACAATGCACGAGCTTATAAGCGTTCCCCAATTGTTTTCCCGCATTACATGTGAGATCCTATTCTATTTGGGTACACAAATTATTTTCTTACCGTTCATAATTATTGATCCAATACCAATAGGCCTACAGCATTTGAACATATTCCAAGGATCTTTTTTCGATAGAATGTTGATCCGAATTCCTCTTTTACTCCCACTGTATTGTTGGCTATATTCCTTTTTTCTTCCTTCAGGGTGCGCAAATAATTTTGTCGTTCGTGTTTTCGTTTGTTGTTCAGTCATTTTACTACCGTATTGACTTGAGGGAATGTTTAGTCTCGTTCATTGAGTCACCTCATAATAATTGGCACTCGAAAGCATTCTTGAATTTTAAATTTTTCATTCTGCCTTCAATATTTGATATCAGGAGCCCATCTTTTCTCGGTAAGATAACACCATCAATGTTGATTTAAATTGACCAGTAAGTCGTGTTTGCAATGTCAAAGATTGTGGATTTAGCTCCTTCGGGTGTTTAAGTTACTGGTGTAAGAAACATATTGGCGAGCAGGAAAAAAAGGGGCCTTGACAGTTGGAACCCGACGAAGAGTAGGCCAATATAATTTCCCCAGCAGCACAATGCAATGGCCCAGATGGTTAAGAAAAGTCAGAAGTATAATCCCATTTTGTTTCAACGTGTTTGTTCTTATTTTCAGATGAAAATATTGGAGAATAAGAAATTTGTCAGGAAACTGCGTAAGCTTGGGTATACTCTTCCTGACATTAGTAAGTTTTTTTTCTGAATTGCTGTAAATAAATCATTTTGCAACTAAACAACCTGTTATGCGCTAACATCTTTGATATAGTAGTCTTATGTCATCGTCGCACTTAATTATTTCTTGGACATTTACTATTGATTTGATCATTTGAATAATTATTATAATTGACCAATGCAAGATTAACTTGGCATCAAAAATAAAATCCAAAAATCATAAGCTATGGGATCCACATTTGCAAGTGCCAGCCCTTAATGCGGTCAAGCTGATTATTTTGAATTAGTGATTCTGATTTGTAGCACTATATTGCACTGTACATTTTATGAGCGAATTTAGTTAATCATCACCTTCAAAGATACATTATGGGAGATTAGATAAAGGGCTGGCAGTTCTCACTATAATAGTTACTCGCGGCTGCCAGGCAGGATACGCCCACATTTTCGAGAGATGGGTAGAGAACAAGCTAAAAAGAAAGTGATTTTTCGTACAATCAAGGGCCATAATTTAGGAAATTACAATTCGATATGCGCAAATATCGAAAGGAATCGGGATCTTTGGGTTATAAACTTACATTTCAAGTTTCAACAAAATCGGATAAAAATTGTGACCTATATAGATTCCACAACCTTGATATACCATATTTTTTACGCTATTTGAGAACGAGACGCGGCCATTTTGTCTGTCAGTTTTTCACGAAATTAAAACTCATCCATCCTTAGGGTGTAACGATGATATACTAAAACGGTTTTTTAAATCGGATAAAAATTATGACCTCTATACGCCCACATTTTCGAGAGATGGATAGAGAACAAGCTAAAAAGAAAGTGATTTTTCGTACAATCAAGGGCCATAATTCAGAAAATTACAATTCGATATGCGCAAATATCGAAAGGAACCGTGATCTTTGGGTTATAAACTTACATTTCAAGTTTCAACAAAATCGGATAAAAATAGTGACCTCTATAGGGTCCACAGCCTTGAAATACCATATTTTTACGCTATTTGAGAACGAAGGGCGACCATTTTGTCTGTCAGTTTTGGGCCGATATACGCGAATATCGAACAGAACCGAGATCTTTGGGTTATAAACTTACATTTTAAGTTTCAACAAAATCGGATAAACATTGTGACCTCTATAGGGTCCACAACCTTGATATACCATATTTTTACGCTATTTGAGAACGAGGGGCGGCAATTTTATCTGTCAGTTTTGGGCCGATTTTCACGAAATTAAAGCTCATCCATCCTTAGGGTGTAAGGATGATATACTAAAACGGTTTTTTCAATCGGATAAAAATTATGACCTCTATAGGGTCCACAAGCCAAAAAACGTGATTTTTCGTACAAACAGGGGAAATAAATCAGGAAGTTACGGTCCGATATGCGCGAATATCGACAGGAACCGAGATCTGTGGTTTATAAACTTACATTTCAAGTTTCAACGAAATCGGATAAAAATTGTGACCTCTATAGGTTCCACAAGCTAAAAACGTGATTTTTCGTACAATCAGGGGCCATAATCCATGAAGTTTCGATCCGATACATGCCAATATCGAAAGCAGTCGAGATCTTTTGAAGATAAACCTATATGTCAAGTGTCGTAAAAATCGGATTAGAATTGTGACCTGTAGAGAGTCCACAAACAATTGTCCACATAATAATACGTCCACATGAAAATGTGGGCGTATAAAAATTAGATGATGTAAAGAGAAATTGCTGAAAATTTCAGTCAAATTGATCCACTCTGAACCGAGATTTTAGCGATTGAATTTTCGTCCTAGCCTCGATCATCATTACTAATGTCGGTACGATAAAATCATAGCCTCGATTATGCATTTCATGATTAAATCATGAATGAAAGTCGAACAGCAAATCTGGACCTAATCCAATAAACATCGCAGGCTAGCGATGAGTTGATTATGACCTGGATAAATTAATTAATGTCTAAAGAAAGTCCTGCAATAAGTAGATTAAGCTCTTGCATACTGTGTGTTTCAATTGGTGTTATTTTACACAGTAGTTGGAGCTTATAACATATGCACTAGCTTAATTCGGGACTGTACTCCACCGTGCGAACGGATTTCTGACAATTGGCATGCATTGTCATCGTCCAAACTTTTGCTATATTACTTTTGTTTTAGTTGAGGAGAAGAAGAGTAAGGAAAACTGTAGATGTATAGATTTGTTTGTATGGAGTCTCGTCATAAGAAATAAAGACTTGGCTAAATTATTTTGGTTAGAATTAGAGGTATGACCCTTTTAATTTACAAAACTAACGTTAGTATAATTCAAGTGATTATTTGTTTTAAATACTTTAAAGGGGGTTCTTGTCGTTATTTGAATAATAACCAGACTCTGCGTAAAGCACTTCAAATCTTTGACTTGAATCGATCAAGATAGCATATGATTTATCACTAGTCATGGGCCGGGAAAGTTCATCGAGGATTTTCCGGCGTGGTTTCCCCTTGTCAGTGGTGCAGAGCGGAGGGCCTGAAGTGCAGGGCGGAGGGCCTGACAAGGACGAAACCCAAGGTCCGGTGTATTCATTTGGCGTACACGTAAAAGATCCGTTGGTAGTTGGAATTATATGAGAATAAGTGTAGTCCGTAGCGCCGCAGTCTGTATGGCTGTCTTCACTATCCCAGTCGGAGCAGCAGGACAGTAGGACGTTAAACCACATTTCAATTTTTTTTTTAAACTCGAGTCAATATTATTTAGACCACTTTCAGGCATTTCACAACGAAATGAATATCATCATAAATAAATAACCGTAAATGTTGATGATGTGTTACTATGTTTAATATGTATCATACCATGAAGCACATTTTGAATGAGCGCAATTATCTCAATGATATATAAGATACAAATATTGCTTTTGCCAGGCATTATAGAATGTATCTGCCCAAACGGGTCTCCCTTTTTTTCAAAGAGACCAAAGAGACAAGTTTTTATTACAATCATAAATTATGTATCTTTTAATTTTGATATTTTAAATATTTATATACCATTGTGATAAATATTTTTTAATTTTGTATTTATACTTATGTTAATGAAAACTGCTTTAATTTAGCATGTCTGATATTTCACCATAGGATAGCTCAATATAGCCCGGATGAAGTCGACGTGTCGTAAAACTTAATTTCATTCAGTCATTAATCTGTATCATCTGTATATATAGAGAATCTCCTACGAGTCTTTTTTGATATCAAAAAAGGCGATTGGGAGATTTTATTTATCACCCAATCCCTTCTTACATGCACAAATAAATAAATGTAACTCTTTGTTATAGATTTCACTTTTTTACTGAACCTGATTACATTATGGCGTAGTGATACATCATTTTTTGACAGCAATTCAACCATTGCAAACTCCTTTATATTAACCCAGTGTTTCCATCAAGGTCAATTAAATAAAAATAGTTCATTTTTAATAAGAAAGAAGTTACTTTTAATAAAAAAAAATAAAATGAACTGTTCTTTGAAAAAAAAGTAGTTCCATTTTGATTGACCAATCAAATTCATGTAAAGCGATATCTCCTAAAGATTATGATATTTATCACACAAGCGATATCTACCGTAGAATGTATTATAGGTGAGAAATACACTTAGATCAACCTAACCAGGTAGGGTGTGTACATAACCGGTTAGCCTCTTTAAAGCTGTATTCCTACGAAAGCATTTATAAGGTAGTTATTGTCAATAACCGTATGATAGATTTGTAGACACCAATCTTCCTAGAGCAATACTGGATTCCGTGAAAAATACGAGACAACAATGTAAGGGTGTCATATCGAATCTCGATTATGGGTGAATTGTGTACGAGTCTACGGGCAAGTCGTATCTCAAAGGGCTCAACACCATACGCAATCAGGGACATAGAATCAGTATATATATGTTATTCACATCTTGTATTTCGCAATTGCCTCACGAATGAATTGGAAGGCGGTTTAATGCCTCGTTAAGTTTAATTTCAAATATATTTTTATATGTAGAATAAGAAAATTTTCTTATAGTATTAGTAGCAGCTATTATTATCATCATCGTCATCATCTCCACCATCATCCCTTTTACGGTCTTGAGATCTTGCAGGCACATAAAGCCTCTCTTCGGAAATTGGCCCAACTCCTATAGAACCAACTGGGGGGGGGGGGGGGTCGCTCTCGCATTGGTCATTATTTTTAACTCATATTTTCATCTTGAGGCGAGAGCGTCGACCAGAATGGGACCACTGTTATGTTCCTCTGGCAGTTAACCACATTTTGATTGAGTGCAAGCATCTCAAACATACAAGATAACGATATTACCGTTGCTAGTCACTACAACACTTGTTTGCCCGACCTGGGTTATATTGTGAAATGCTAAACTTTTTAAAAGAGACAGATTTGTGATATGATTTAGCGTGTTTAAAAAAAATCACATGTTTGGCGTAATATATCCCGGTTGGTACTGAAGTGACATTAAACCATATGTCATTTCATTTCACGCGCCTTTTAATTCTTCACGATACGCAGGGGGGATTCGGAGAGGTTCTCTTCCGTCGCGCTCTATAGTTTGGCGTATATCTTGGGAAATAAGGGCCCGGGTCACCTTGTTACACCCCTGAGATGTAACACAACAACATATTATGATATGCCAAATACCTGTACTAAAAATGGGGACTGACAGCAATCGATCCTTATCCTACTCGCGCATCTCGGTACCAACATTCAGAAAAGTCACCGGCTGTCTGCTTCTGGACGATCTAGTAACACTATATTTTTATTATTAATTTATACCAAAAAAAAACAACAGTAATCGACATAGCTCATGGCTCCGCTAAGCTCTGGGCCCCTGGACAAGTGTCCCACCGGCTCTGGTAATACGAATACAACACTACTAACTTTTTTACACTAGGAACCATTAGCAGCTGCCATTTTCGTGAATGGGTTTTGTGAGTTAGTGACTGATGTTTTGGGTGACAATGAAAAGGAAAACTTAGCAGAGTTCAACAAGATTAATGAGTAAGTTTTATAACAATAATTAACAAAAGACACTGTCTAACGGACAAATTTGTGCCAGGCATTATCACATATGTGATAGAACTGGTTAAACACGTTCCAAATATTATTTTATCACAGAGATCATTGCTACGATAGATGAGTAATCAATGTTTCAACAATAGGAAGGGAAGAACGCAAAAGGAAAACACGAGTTATCCCTTTATATAACTGAATGAAGTGACGGGTGATAACAGATACATGGGCGAATTTATACTCACTAATAATTCCTTCGAAGACCAAAAGTTGTTATATGGGACTGTAAGAGTATATCTGACAATTCCAAAAAAGTAATTGCATGTCATTAGATAAGAGAACACGAGAAAAATAGAAACAGTCCGTACATTCACGGGTGTTAATTCATTATATACTTATAAAAACATGGTAATGCACGGACTTTTTCTATTTTTCTTTCATGTTCTTTTATCTAGTGAAAGTCAATTTTGTTTATGAATTGTCAGATATCCTTTCACAGTCCCATACAACAACTTTTGGCCTTCGAAGGAATTATTAGTGAGCAGAAATTCGCCCATGTATCTGTTATTACCTGTCACTTCATTCAGTTATATAAAGGGATAACTCGTGTTTTCCTTTTGCGTTCGTCACTTCCTATTGTTGAAACATTGATTACTCATCTATCGTAGCAATGATCTCTGTGATAAAAAAATATTTGGAACGTGTTTAACCAGTTCTATCACATATGTGATAATGACTGGCACCGATATTGTCCTTTAACACAGACACTAGAACGACAATGGCGGTCGTGTTCTAAAGACATATGATAACAAATCAAGCTGAGTTAGTTTTGTTTTAAAATCTCTTGTTATAAATCATTTACAAGCTTTAAAAATAATAAAAAAATAATAGTAGAGATAACTTGCAACGAATGAATCCGCCAAAACAAAAACGCTATTCCACTGCGAACTTGAACCGGTTTCTAATTCTCCAACCGAGACAGTAAAGATTGTGTTCCAATTTTGACTAGAGATGTTAATGATATACCGATAGATCTTATAACTTTAAGACCCCGGTTGTACGTGACAAGGAGTAGGGTCGCCTGTCCAACCTCGTGGGTTTTCTCCGCGTCCTCCGGTTTCCTCTCATTGCTAAAGACCCCTACGAATTATTGAAATAAAATTAAACCATATGTTAGACCCAAAATGACCTAGTTTGTGTCGAGTGGACGTTAAACCACATTTCTCTCTCTCTTTCTCTCCATAACTCTAAGCGAGGTTTTTTTTTATCCATAATCTTTTCCATTAGGGAGGAGGAATCGAGTGATCTAACCCGTGTGCTTTAGATCATAAATTCTGTCATTAAGTTAAGTGGCGTGGTTTCGATCTCACACTTGCCGGCCTGACCCCGAAGACTTCCTCCGGGTCGTCCGGTTTTCCCCACTGCTCAAATAAATTCTGATTATGGTTGTTTATTTTCTAGCGAATTTACAGGTTTGGCAGTATACGTCATTAATTCATTTTACGAGGATAAGAAGTCTTATCACATCCTAACACGTCAGTTACCTAATTGGGAAAAGAAAACTTGTTTGCACCTTTCCGCAAAGGTTAGAAATAAAAGGTTCATATCCCAAACACCGTGCCAGGACATACTTGATACAAGATGGGGGAATGACGTATCTGTAATAACGTGTTTAATAACGACTTTGCTACTAGTAAGTATGTTATAGCTACTTATGTAAATCATTCAACCGTAGGCAGTTCTAACATAATACCGTAACCAAGTAAATTTTGTTTTTTCTTATGATGGATGAATCGCTTCAAGGATTTATGGAAGTCTAAGGATGTAAATGATGATGAAGGAATAAATATAACCAACGGGTTTCAGGATGAGTTCGAATTTTAACTTGGGTTCGTCAACGTATTAGTATTATGATATGAGTAGCGTGTACACCAGTGGTTCCCACTTACTACCAGCCTCTCGGTAACATGTTGACCAATATTTGAATCCCAACGTCATGCTGAACGAAGTGTATTCCGAGTAAACATTTGATACACATGCCTTCCAACATATAATCGTTACTGCAGGCGAGTTGATGAGGAACTTGAAATCAGCTGACCTACTGATACAGCACATATTTTGCCCAACACATGTTACCGAAAGATTGACGAGTGTATGCAATTTCAAAATTTATGTTGACCATTCATATTGACAGAATATTAGTCTGTAGAGTTATTGCCAATGAATTCTCCAAAATACAATTCTCCAACCTGATATGTCTACGTATCTCGAAAGTGTTGGAATTATTTGGGAAATGGCTAATCTTGATCAAACAAAGCTTTGTGAACGAGATTTGTATGCAGTTCTTTCTACTTTGTTTACTTTGACCTCTGGTATTTCCAAAACCTTTACGTTTTTTTAAATCTACCGTTGAGGCCAGTACAATTAAATTGATACATAACTAGGTTTGTATTTTATTTCTGCAGATTATCGTCATGCCGATTACATTGCTATGCCTTATATGTATTGAGGACCTACGAGAAGAAATGCTATGTTATTTTTCCAAACCTAAAGTAAAGTATATCTTAAATGCAGTGAGTACAAAAACAGTTTGTAATACAAGATCTTCTATAAATAATCCCCCCGACCACACAATTCATATGAAAAGAACACAACGTGAAGTCAAGAATTTTGAAAGCTGTGTCACAGGATCGATAGGGGTACATATTCGTTCTGGTAGCCCTGTCACCAGGATAGGCTCACATATTCGATCTGCTGAGCTACAACTTTTGAGCTACAGCATCGTACTATATGTTTTTTGGTAGCCGTGACATGATATTACTACGCTGTACATGTCTTAATAAACCGATTTGGATCCAAAATTCAAATTGATAAATTCTAACATAAGTTATGGCTATTTGAGGTTTACGTTGGCTTTTGGTGATTTCACACCGACATCATAATCTCTTTTAGACAATAATGATGAAAATAATTGTGCAATCCTTGTCGTATAAGACGGGTCATTACGGACAAATCTTATTTTCTGCACTGAAATAACATCAATCTTTACATTAATAATGCGCATCATGTTGACGACCCGAATCGTTGTGCATTTAAAAAGCGCAGAACTTGTTAATTGTGCTGAAATATTTTACGTAACCACATAGAAAATGATTGCTTGACAAACGTTTTAGATTGACCTATCCAACTAATCTATGTATATCCATTATTGTGATTATAAAACAACCGTATATTGAATTCTAGTTGGGATGATCATTATAGAAATATCAATTAAAGGAGCTAAATCGCTAATATGTGGAATCTGAATCTGAATGAATAGTCGTAGATGCCAATTACTGGCTTTTGCACGACGGATGGGGTGTGCTAATTAATGTTTTCTAGTTTAGATTTGAATAATTCGATTGACTCTGAGTTCACTGTATCATCACTGAGTTTATTCCAGTCGTATACAGTTCGTACAAAGTATGAGTATTTGAATATGTGACTTTTAGAACTAATTGGCTGGAAGCACTTGTTGTTACTCACTGAGTTTTCTACGATGTTAGTTTTTACATAGTTTTCAAATTGTTTAGCCCTAATAGTTCTCTTCAGCCCTTATCCTTGAGGTAGTGATCATTGTTAATGGCTGGTACGTGCCCTTCAACCACCTTAAATAGGAACGTCAATCGCTAGTGACGGCGTCTCTCCTCAAGTGGTTGCAGTTCCATTTCCTTGAGCATATTAGTGACGTATCTTTCCTTCCTGGATTTATAGTCGCCCGTTATAAATCGTGCTGCTGATCTTTGGATCCTCTCCATTCAAGCGGTCGATGTCTCCTTTCAAGTAGGGGTCTCAGACGACGCTTCCGTACTCAAGTTTCGATAAGACTAATGCAATATAGGCGTTCTTCCTGCATGGCTTAGGGAAGTGTCTTAGGGACCTAGAAATTGACCCAAATGGGTTGCAACGCCAATAATAATGTAATCTGATTGTATATGAACTGAATTACATTCAATTGTTTCCGTTTTGACTCTGATTTCAAATCAGTTAGGTCCAGCGAAATATGGCATGAGTCTCAACCGAATAGAAATTTCTAGCGTCTGGTTATTCCAGTCTATTGCGCATGCTCTCCTGGTAAGTCATGGCGTCGCCGTATGACATGAGTTGTCGAATATGTCTAGCCTCGCTCTTTCTGGTCACTTGTTACAAATGACGATGAAACGCACTATGGTACACGAATTACCAATGGTAAAATGTTTATTTTGTCTTAAATATTGGATATCAGAAGCCTTCCTTTTCCCGGTAAGATAACAACATCAATGTTGATTTAAATTGACAAATAATTCGTGTTTTCAACGTATACGACTTTGGATTATATTAAATTAGAGACTTGGCTACTTTAATAATCATCGATATGCCGATCATAAAGTAGCAAGTTATTGAAATTAATTCATGCAGATTAACGCATATTTTTTTTATCCCTTCCATTAAAACGTAGTAAACAATTTTATTTCAGGGATCCTACTTTGTGTTTTTGGGCGTGTTTAGTTATTACATGTTGGTTTCGTTTAAGCCGTCTTTCTCGAGTAATGAAGGTGTGCTCTGTTTCTGGGTGTTCACTTTCCTCTGCGAAGAGATTCGACAGGTATGTCATATTGTTGTAGAATTACTATTATGAGACATGTAGGGGCTTGTCCAGCAGGGGTCCTGGGAGGAGACAACGTCAAGTCTCGCGTTAGTTCGGGGGAAACTACCCGCAAATTTGATAAAATCAGAAGCTTTGAGAGAAGATTTCTGCTAATTTAGGTGGGTGATGAGGATGTACATTTACAGTCTGTTTTCCTTACTAATTATCGCATCTTAAGTTGGCCCCGTCCGTCCACTTCAGGGCATGTCGTTGTCATCTAGATCAGCCGTATCCATAATCTGTAGCGGGTAGTGTCCTGTTCCTTCTTCTCTCTCGCTTTTAAAATTATCCATCATACACGTTTGGCCAAGATGAATCCACGCAATTGGCAGTTACGCGTTTAATAAATTGAACATAAAATTAATATTTTTTATGACTTACTACAGTTTAAAACTTCTCTGTCTAATTTGTCAGACATGTCCTCGTAATTTTTGGAACAGCATGAACACAAATATCCGATTTTGATTTATATATCAGAACTTTCGAAAACGTGTTGATCTTCTTTCTCGTGATTAATGGATTAATACGATCTGGGGAATGGGGTGGGGGGCTTTGTGCTCTACATAAATTTGGTTGGTGGTCATATTCATATTCACTGGTATCCCTTAGACCCTTGTTTGGGTCAGGGTAATAGCCATTTTTCTATAGGTCAGATACAAAATTATTATTGTTTCTTCTCTCCCCGTTCGAATACCGCTTGCCACCAAGCAAAACTTTTAAGATACTAACAATGTCTTACTTAAAGCTAATACTATAACCAAGTTGCTTTTCAGTAATCGATGGGTGTGTCAGTCTAAGCACTTAATCAAGAAACTGAATGATATAAATAAATTTAATACAATAACCTTTGCTGGAACTATCGCGACTCTCCACATGGGCATGTGATTTCCGATAAGACAATGGGATTTGCTTAGCCATCGGGTTCATATTAAATTATAAAATACAATCCGTGTTTTAAACGAGTATCCGACTTCATTAGCCTAGTTGGAGCAGGACACTAGGACTTTAAACCCCATTTCATTTAAATGAGTGTGCCATTGTGGTCTAATGAATATGGCGATGGTTCACCAACCATGTTGACTGGATTTTGATTCCAGTATTGGCCGAAAAAGTTCCGCAGGAACCGTTGGCTGTCTCGGCAACAACGCCGCTGCCCGGGCAAAACAGCCTGCTTAGTGCAGGACATTAGAATGTTAACCTAATCCCCACCTTAAAGAATGATATTTTTTTTTAAAGTTTTCAGAGCGCCGTAACGACGACAGTATTACAAATATAGGTTTCTGGAATGTATTAGATTTTATAGCAATAATCGCTTTTACTATCGGGATGATTCTTCGTGCAAATGAGGACAGTTTTGAGTTGTCCAGGGTTGTAATGTGTTTCGTCCTGCTTGTTTATTTTATCCGTGTGCTGTATATATTCCTGGGATCTGTACAATTAGGACCACAGTTGGTAATGATTGGCCGAATGGTGAGTATTTATTAACAATCCTGGGTGTTTGGGAATTTACACACATTACGTGCATGGTATGCCCGGTATTACACGATTCGAAAGATGCATTTCCGATTACTGTTAAACCGAATTTTCCTAAGATATTTACAAAGGAGCCATATCGAATGGGATTATGGCAAAAATGTCGAGAGCAACGGGAGTCATCGGAAGAAAATTTGTTTATTTCCACATAACCCATGATTTTTATACTCAGTGGGACCGAAGCTTCATGGAACGTATAGTTCAGTTTAGCGTTATCTGCGGCATAATGCCTTTTATGTTTTTAAAGGACAATATTGGTGCCAGTCATTATCACATATGTGATAGAATTGGTTAAGCACGTTCCAAATATTATTTTGTCACAGAGATCATTGCTACGATAGATATGGGTAATCAATGCTTCAACAATTGGAAGTGACAAACGCAAAATGAAAACACGAGTTATCCCTCTATATAACTGACTGAAGTGACGATTGATAACAGATACACGGGCGAATTTCTGATCACTAATAATTCTTTCAAAGACCAAAAGTTGTTATATGTGATAATGACTGGCACCAATATTGTCCTTTAAATATGAGTGCTGGCTGAACAGTTTCAAACTTGAAAAAAATAAATCAATGGGGTTGACACAAATTTTTGCCGCAAAACAGTACGACCATTGTAGTGTCATTATTGTCTTCCTACCAGACCATCTTGTACACCTGCAAATTGAAATCACCAGAATTTAACAAAACTGGATTTGGACAGTCATCAAGTACCTGCAGCTGGAAGGGTTAACCTCAACACAGATACATGCAGATACATACAGTAAAGAAGTGGGTTGCCGAGAGCCTTGATGGTGACCCGCGTTCTAGAAGGCCATCAACAGCAACCATTCAAGAAATCATTACCCAGTTGCCAGTGTTGTGGGCATCGCTTATATGAGAGGGTTGAGCACATTATCGCCAATGAGTTAGGAATAACAACAGTTTTAGCAAGATGGGTGCTAACGTTCTTAGTTACAGATAAGAAATGTGTCAGATTCCTGACGTCTCGTGACAATAAGCACCAAATTGAAGCAGTTCCTGATAATTTTTTGACCAGATTGTAACCATCACCTAGCAATGATGGCGTCATGTAAGCTGCGAACGACGTTTTATAAAGACTGGCTGAAGGATTTTCTTCTTGACCGGTATGTGGACCTTACAACATCATGGACAAAAATGTGTACATTGAAGGGGCCTATGTAGAAAAAATAAATGAAAACCGTCGACTTTATACGGTTTTGCACGGATAGGCTTAGAACGTTTCAGCCAGCCCTCGTAGGTATGCAGGTATTAAAAAATGGAAACTTTTAAGGTTAAGGTGGTAATATCGGCGTACGTTAAAATCGTTTTATCGAAATGATTCTAGCAGCGTGGATACGTTACCAACGGCCCCGCTCCTTTGTGTAGGACAAAAGGGAGTCCGCAGCAAAATGAAATGAACTGGCAATGACAAATTCGAACGCGTGCAAGAATATACCTTTTCTGACTAATAATAAGATGGACTACAAGCCTACAACTAAAGTATATTATATATTTTTACAGGTAACCCAGGACTTACTTCCCTTTGTGTTAATAATACTGATATTTGTTGTTGCATATGCCATTTCATCCGAGGCTCTTTTATATCCAAACTCTAAATTATCGTGGAAGCTACTTTACCACCTACTAAGGAAGGCCTACTGGCAAATCTATGGGGAATTATTTTTGGAGGATATTGAAGGTAGGTATATCCCCTTTCGTAGAGGGGTGTTACAGAATCAAGTATGATTTGTAAATAAGGGATCAATAACAAAAACGATATTTCAATTTATATAATATATATTTTACTCCACGCGTTTTATTTCACTTTTCTAGAATGGTGACACTTTGAGGAAAGGGGTTATCTTGGAACCTTTTTGAAACTATTCACACTAGCCAGTTAATCGATCTGTGTGAAATTGCCTATACTAAATCATTCAAAGAAAATGGAGTAATCCCAGCGTCATTAAAAAACGGTTCGACAGGCCCGGGGAGTGGAGGGGGGGGCGCTTTAGCACCCCCAATAATTTGGCTGTGAATAGTCCCTTCTTCAGGTTATTGCACGCTAGTCTCATTATGCGTTAGATACAACGAGGTCTGATTTAGTTTAAGTTTCAACTGATGAATCGGGCACAAATTTTCGCCTCCACAAACTTCATCAAAGAGCTAGTGATACATTTGAACGAAAGATACAGATGGTGACCTCTAGAGGGTCCGCAAGCTAAACAAGTGATATTTCGGACAACCAGTGGTCATAATCCAGAAAGTTACGGGTCGAATACGGGTCATGATCGATAGAAACCCAGATTTTTGGGATATATCAAAATTCGAACCTCTGGTTGGTCCACAACATGTTATTGCGGCTGTATTTGATCCTTAAGACGTAGTTTAAGTTTCATCTGATGAATCGGGCACAAATTTTCGCCTCCACAAACTTCATCAAAGAGCTAGTGATACATTTGAACGAAAGATACAGATGGTGACCTCTAGAGGGTCCGCAAGCTAAACAAGTGATATTTCGGACAACCAGTGGTCATAATCCAGAAAGTTACGGTCGAATACTGGTCAATATCGAAAGAAACCCAGATTTTTGGGATATATCAAAATTCGAACCTCTGGTTTGTCCACAACATGTTATTGCGTGATTTGAAGGTTAGAAGCCATTTTGTCGGGCAATTTCGGTCCGATTTTCACGAATGTTGAACTCATCCGATATTATGATGTTGTGTTGAAATATTTGAACGGTTTTTACAATCAAATAAAAACCATGAGCTGTAAAATGTCCACCAACTAAAAATGTATATATTGGATGTGACAGTCCCATATGCGTCAATATCAAAAGAAACCGAGGGCTTCCGTTTATTAACATATATTGTCAGTTTCATCAAAATCGTAAAAAAATGGGACCTCTAGACAGTACACAGTCTAGACCCCGGAAGCTTCGGGGCCCACGCGGCTCTTGGACCCTCGCATAAAGTCATAGGATGATAGCACTCACCCTCCCAATCATGAATTGCACCCACCGGCCCTGCTGTTCGAGCTCAATTTCTGTAGGGGCTGCGGAGCTGTACAAATTGGCATTTATGTTATTATAAGATACGAGATATTAGGTTCGGTGATTTCAACCAGTCTTTGCAAAAATAAGGACAAATAGGATCTTATACCCTATATCGTGTATGCACAATTCAGAAGAGAGTCAATGTACCAATGTTACTAATATGTATGATGATCTTATGCCGTATACCAATATCCTAATCTATATGATGCTCATATTCCCTATGTCGTATGCTATATATCGTGTGTATGTATAATTCAGGAGAGAGTCAGTGTACCAATGATCCTAACCTGTATGATGACTACGACCAATTAAGATGTCCAACTGAAGTGGGGAAGTATATAGCACCAGTGTTACTCGCAATTTACATCTTCCTGATCAATGTTTTGCTGCTGAATCTCCTCATAGCCATGTTCAGGTAAAGTTATTATCACAACTACATATATTTTTTACCTTAAAAAACAAACACACGAATATTTTGGCAAAAGTATAGTGTGCCAAAATTCAACGCTTATTTCATTTTTCAAGGTAATAGTAATGTTTGTTGACTTTTGTTGAGATGGTTTAAATTTGTCATTTATTTGTAATTTAGTAATGATCATTATAATTCTTAAACACAACGAAAGTAACACGCAAATCAGTGTGATCTACCAGGAATACTTTGAAGCGATATCCGCAATACCAATAATAGCAAATTTGATCAAATCAGATAGCCTCTATGAAGAAATTGCGCCTAAATAATGTGTGTTTATTTTCTGTTTACTTCAATAGCTCAACCATAACAGCCATCAAGGACGATTCATATCCACACTGGGGTTATCAACGTTACGAACGTGTCACGGAATACGAAACAAGACCAATTCTTCCACCTCCTTTTATATTCTTCGAGCATCTGTATAGACTAATTGTCTGCATACATCCAGTTGACTGTAAGAATAAAGTAGACCAAGAACCAAAAAAGGACAAGCATGGTATGAATTTCATAGGGGTGATTGTGGGTTTACTTTAAAGGGGACATCGTAACCCTATCCAACTTATTCCTCTTTTCCACAAGCAAATATTGGAGATATTCAAATATGTCCAAATAAAGTTCATCTGGAGCACCTTGAAAGGGGAAACATATATTTTCCCATAATATGTTTGTAGTTCTGTTGGTTTGGTGGTACTTATTCTGGTTGGTTCACATGAAGATCACCCGTCCTAATTTAGAATGCTGGATTTTTGATATCCATGCTATTGTGTTGATTAGTAAAACGAAAGGGCGTATTTAGACATTTTCTAATAGTCAGAGAACCTAATTTAAGAATGTTTTGTAAGAATGTTGGATATTTGGTGATATTGATGCTAATGTGTTTAAAATAAAGTTGATTAGTTTAAGGAACGCACCCAAGTAAAACATTTTCTCAGGGAACTTAAAATAGCACATCAATAGCTGGAATATTAAGCCTGCTTGGGAGCATTTGTTTTAATTTGGTAGGCATCTTGCTTGGGTATGATTATTAATATCAGCCCAATAAAAACAGTATTATAGGCTGTTAAGGTAATTAATTCCCTATAGAAATGTTTGGCTCGAAAAAATGAAACTGTAAATATTACTGGTTTTTGTAACTGTTAAAGCAATGTTTATTACCTTTCTTTAACTGAAAACGTATGGGCCGATGATCTTCATTTTAATAAATAGTATTACCATACATGCAACTACGGAAGACGATAAGTTTCCCCGTGCCCTTTCTTGCCTTCGCGTTACCTGCATTGTGCCTTCGCCACTACATACGGTACTAATCGTAATTGCGGCTTCGCTTCGCTATGATTCAACAGCGCGAAGACAAAAAATAACCAACACGAAGCTAAGATGTCAAGTCATCATTAAAATTGCAAACCAGTGAGAGAAAAGCAACGCTTGCTTTGTTCACGTTATGACTATTTGATCATTTTGATTTACAATCCAGCGAGTTCACGTTATGACTTTTTGGTCATTTTGATTTGCAGGTGAAGCACTCACCGATGAAGTAAACCAGTCGTACTCTCGTGCTGAAAAGAGCAAGGCTAAAAAGTGTGTAGATCTACTGAAAAGAAATCCACATCTTGCTCAAAATAATTATAATCATCTTCCAAATACAAACAGGTAGGGTTTTATTTTAGCTTGAAGTCCTGGGACCTGTTTCACGAAATTTTAACTAAAATATTATATTGATTTTAGTGCTTAGCCAATCAAACTTGAAGTATCTAGTAAAATTTGGATTTTATCTTTAGTTAAGATTTCGAGACACATGGCCCTAGTGCTCCATTTTAATCAATATGAATCACTTATAAACTACAAGAATGTTAAAGATGACTCTCTAATAGGAATATCAGTCCACTAATGGTTCAATTCTGTTCAGCAAATTTACAAAGATATGTGAAATTGAAATTCCATCGATCTATTCTGTTTAATAAGCCTACCACCAATTTGTGTCCACAAACATTTAATGATAGACCTGTTTTAAATCCCATTGAATCCGAGCCGGGGCATTTTTGAGTGGGTGATTTAGGATTTTGTTTTCATTATCAATTGTTAAAGTACATATTATCATGGATTAAGCCGTGGGACATTTGATATGTTGGCGACAAATGCCAGCGACGCATCGTTATTTTAAAGACATATTTCATCGGTGCGCATTAGTTCAAAATTAGTCCACCCTTAAAATAATAAGAGGCGTTTTATTAGCAGTATCTTGTTGTAGACTAACTTAAACATACATTATGCAAGAGCTGAATCTATTTATTGCAGATCTTTCTTTAGGCCTGAAATGTTTTCTAAATTATTAATTAGACATCAATTAACTGACCCAGGCCATAATCAACTCTCGATGGCATCGGATTTCTCCGATATTAAATAGATTAGAGCGGTTTAGCCATATTTTGATTTAATTTCAAAATGGAGGAGCGAGACTTAGCTTCGAACAACCAGTGCGGTGGTTGAAATTATTGCACACGTATTGTCAAACCTTCGAAGGCTTATATCGTAGCTCGCGACAGAGTAATTTGAATGAAATTCTCAAATTATTCATTTTACATTATCTTTTTTCGAACTGTTATACCAAGAATGGCTAGCTCTTTATCTAAATCTGAACATAATGTATCTTCAATTAATCTGTTCTCAGCGAATACAATGTCAACGAGGTTTTTTTTATTTAAATAATTAAATGAAATATTACACGAGCAAAGTATCAGTAACATTGTACTATATATTGTCATAATTCATGACACTGCAATAATGTAAAGCGTATCGTTTGCATTCTACAAACGGCATATCTGAAATATAAGAGAGGGGTTCACTAGTCAGCCGCTATAAGAAACACTATAAATATGGGTATCAATAAACCTAACCCATTGTCTGCGATATCACCTCGGTGGAAGCGGACGTCAAATGCAACTAACTCACACACACACACACACACACACACACATACCTAACCCTAACCCAACCCTAATAATAGATATCTGTGGACTAATGAACCCGCGGACTAGTGCATCCGCGGACAAGTGAGCATTCCCCAAATTTTATAAACGAAATTTTAAACTATTTAAGTCACCAACCTACCAAATGGTCATCAACAACTAATAAAGAAGATAAAGGCACGACAATGTCAAGTAAGATGGCTGAAAAAAGTGATGTTTATTATGCTGAGGATGATAAAGTCGATGACGTGGACCACAGTGTAAATTATGAGGCTACAAATGATATTAACGAAACTCGTAGATCACCCATTACTGTTAATACGTATCAGTCTAGAGCGACGTCGGGAAGAGTTGATATACATCAACCCTTATCCGAGATTGTAAAAAGTATTCAGCGCCTGGAACTAAAGGTAATATAACAGAGAGAAATGGGGGTCAACGTCCACTTGACAAAATCTAGGTCATTTCAAGACTAACATATGGTTCATAGGGGTCTTTAGTAGTGGCGGGGGGGCTCAGAGAATTACGGGAGATTTCAATGGTCATCATTCACTCTGGGGTAGTCCAGATGATAATAACAGAGGTAAGCATGAATAATTCGTGTTTGTTAAATGACGATTCACCCACTTATGTACATCTTACCACAGATTCTTTTTCCTCTCTTGGTCTAGCCATTTGCTCTACATTCCTCTGCTTCAGGATTTTAAAGTACAAATAAAAAATACGCGGGGAATAAAGGAATCCCGATCATCATGTCGCCCCCGTCCGTCCGTCCACAAGTTGTTTGCGGATACTCTACAGGTCACAATTTTGATGAAACGTGAAATATCTCCCAATATCCTCTCGATTTTATCATGTAGCGGACCATAACTTCATCGAATATGGCCCCAGATTGTACGAAAAATCACGTTTTAAGCTTGTGGATTGTACGGAAAATCACGTTTTTAGCTTGTGGCCCCTCTAGAAGTTACAATTTTTATCCGATTTAAAAAAACCGTTTGAATATATCACTGTTACACCCTATGATGGTTGAGTTCGGATTTCGTAAAAATATAACCAAAACTGCAGGACAAAATGGCCGCCCCTCGTACGCAAATAGTGTGAACATATGGAATACCAAGTCTGTGGACCCCCTAGAGGTCACAATTTTTATCCGATGTTGACGAAACTTGAAATATGTTTATATCCCAAACATCTCGATTCCTTTCGTCATTCGCGCATATTGAATTATGGCCCTTGATATACGACAAATCACGTTTTTAGATTGTGGTCCCTCTAGAGGTTGCAATCTTTATCCGATTAAATTTTTTTTTTGAATATATCACCGTTACACCCTAATGGTGGTTGGGTGTGAATTTCGTGAAAATCAGTCCAAACCTGCCAGACAAAATGGCCGCTCATCGTACGTAATATGGTATATCAAGGTTGTGAACCCTCTAGAGGCCACAATTTTGATCCGATTTTGATGAAACATTTAAATTTATCTTTATATCTCAAAGATCTTGGTTCCTTTCGATACTCACCCATATCCGAACGCGCCTATCTGGATTATGGCCCCCGGTTGTTCGAAAAATCGCATTTTTTGCTTGTTGACCCACTAGAGGTTACAATTTGTATTCCATTTTAAAAAATGTTTATATAAATATCACCTTTACACATCAATGAAGGCTGAGTTCGAATTTCATAAAAATCTGACCGAAACTGCAAGAACAGAATGACTGCCCCTTATCTGATTTTGATGAAACTTAAAATATGTTCATATCTCGAAAATCTAGGTTTCTGCAGATATTCACACATATCGGACCATAACTTCCTGGATTATGGCCCCTGATTGTACGAAAAATCGCTTCTTTTTTTAGCTTGTTCTCTGTCCATCTCTTGCAAAATGTGCGTATCTTGCATGACAACCGTTTGTCATTTTAAAGCGAGAGCCTCAACCAGAATGTGAGCAGAATATCAAGTTCCGTAGACAGTTAAGCGCATTTGATCGAGTGCGAGTATCTCAAAGATTAAGAAAAACATACTACTGTAGCCATACTTTGCATGATCTGTTTGCCCAACCGAGTTTATATATTGAAGTGTTACTTTTTTTTAAAAGGGGTAGGATTTTATCATAAATTTTAATTGTATATATGTCATTTCATTTTTGTATTTTAAATATTTATATGCATAAAAGATTTAAGATTTATTTTATTTTCAATTTTTTACTTACTACGGTGATATTGTTTTTATTTATGTGTATATTTTTCCTGTGATATAGTTTAGCCTAAACACCATACATTTGTCCCAATATCGCTCGGTTGGTGCTAACATGCCATAAAACCATATTTCATTTCATTCATTTATTTAATCATATTTAAAGTATAAAAACGGTCTTCCATTTTAGATTGATTCTAAGTACACATTGAACCGAAGGGACGAACTTAAACAGATTTTAGACGAGATTAAAAAGGTAATATTATCAATAATCATTACAATGTAATCTTTACCAATCTAGGTGAGTGGAGGCTAAATTCAGAACAAAGCGTAAGGTCCAGGTTGTATTAAAACACAAGTTTCTAAAACTCCAATCAAGGTACGAATACTAGACAGTACTTTTAAAGATAAACAGTCATCTTTAGCCAAACCTCGATCAAAATACGAACCCGAATCAGTCTTATCAATTCAGAATCTTGTACTCAACCCAAAGTTTGTCCCATTTTGCTCTACCTAGACCCGATAAGTTTAATGTTGACTACACTACACAAATAATATTTAATTATTCTTCATTATCTCTTTCATCGTTATCCTGTTGGTTTAATTTGACAGATAGATGCTGGACAGAAAATGTCAGACAGACAACCGAAAATAGTTAAACAAGAAACACAAGAGGTATAATTTAATACATTTTTAAATATGGTATCTCGATTATGATTACGTAATAGAAGGAGGATACATTACACCCTAACTTTCTACTCGATAAATTATAATAATAGCAAATTTGAAATGAAATCCCAGGTTCGAATGGTCTCTGTTGTATGACTGAATTAAAATTTTATCGTTTATCGCTCAATAAATGTGAATAAATGTTTACATAATTATTTATATAACATTTGAAGCCAGACATGCAATAGCAATAAATTTGGGCCGTCGGGTCACGGTTTCTGGTTCAACTGTCATATTAATAATAGTTAGAATAAAAAAATGTATCGAAGTAAAGTATTTTTTTATATAAGACTGTTAATAATTTCTAATGGTAAGCCAAGTGTTTGCTTAAGTTGCCTCAGGCTATGGAATAATTTTATGAATTTATTATTACATAACATTATATAGTCCCGTAATTAGCTAATTAGTGTTATGTGCACGTTAAACCTTTTAATAACAATCTAAACATAATCACTCGAGTGATTACAATCTAAACATAATTCTCTCTCTTTCTTTCGAGTGATTATGTTTAGATTGTTATTAATGTGGTACATTTTCACACAATATTTCACTTTAGCAGGGTGATGATTATGATGAGGACTACCAAAATGATGATATCCCAACCCATCCTCCATACAGGGGACAAGCCAAGAATAAGTATGTAAAACTGACTTAAAATTCCTATGATTATTTATTTATGAAGTCGACATGCATAAGAACGGTTCTAAGTTCTTAAATATATATAGCCTTGTAAATAATTACGTCATTAGTTTCGCTTAAGTTTATGTGAAAGTGTGATATGTAATAGAGACGAAAATTCGAAGTATGTTAATACATTATAATTTGTTACAGATCAAGTTTGGTGGTGGGGGTGGATGGCCGAATGGTTAGCACGTGGGCACTGTATCATAAGGCCTGTCATTGAGTCAACTGGCGTGGTTTCGATTGCCGGTTGTACGTGACAAGGAGTAGGGTCGTCTATCCAACTTCGAGGGTCCTCCGGTTTCCTCCCACTGCTAAAGACCTCTACGCACAAGCGAATGATTGTTAGTCCCGAAATGGCCTAGCTTGTGTCGAGTGGACGTTAAAACCCACACCTATCTTTAACATAAAGATCTGGGCTATCGTTGATCCTTAGCCGTGATTTGAATAGTCCAGAAATTGCGTCTCGACACCAACTACGTCATTTCGGAACTGACATAATATGGTTCAATTTTATTCAATAATTAGCCCGCGCGTAAGGAGTCTTTAGCGGTGGGGGGGGGCGGAGACCAGGAGCAAACCCACGAGGCTGGACAGACAACCCTACTCCTTGTCACATACAAGCAGGGAATCGAAACCACACTACTTGACTCAATGGTAGACCTTATGATGCAACGCGC
Organism: Patella vulgata; assembly: GCF_932274485.2. NCBI lineage: Eukaryota > Metazoa > Mollusca > Gastropoda > Patellidae > Patella > Patella vulgata. The sequence continues at coordinate 70,970,808 of NC_065883.2, read as the reverse complement.
ACACGTTAACCATTCGGCTACCCGACCCCCAATTAATGAGGTGTAGTCCTCATTTCATAGTGTTTCCGAATTTTACTTTCAGACTTTTACACAGTTATCTGTGTTTTTCAAATTTGGTCGAAGCTCAGCGTTTACGACGTTTAGAAGTTCACAGAAAATTGAGAGACCAGCCTAAATCGAAAAAGAAAAAGACCAAGGAAATACAAACAGATGCCGAATATCAGCGATTACGACGTCTAGACGTTTTTAGGAAATTGAGAGATCATCCTAAATCGAAAAAGAAAAACAAAACAAAAACAGATGCCGAGGATGTCGCAACCACATTGTAAGCCTTTAACCCCATTTTCTAGACCGGAAAACATTAGTTTGTTTATCGAGTAGGATAGACTTAACATTACAAATAGTGGTCGATGAAGGTTAGGGCCAACGTCATCTTGGGGAATATGGGTCAATAGGAGATTACATCATTTATCAGCACATTGCAAAGTCTAAATTATCAGATGTCGAATTTCTTATGAAGAATCTTTCCCGTCTGTAAGTCTGTAAATTGAATTCTGTACTTGTATTAATTGTGCAAAGCAGTGGTTCTCAACCTTTTTTTGCCAACGGCACACCTTGGAACACATGACAAAATAGCGGCACACCTGGCTAAATATATATGAAAAATATATGAATTTTTCAAAATAAAAACATGGCAAGTCATAGACGGCATACAACCATGACACAGACTACAAGCTATTGATTTTACGTCTGCTTTAGTTCATTCAACGTGGTTGTTAAAGCTGAACTACAAAAATAATTAAATTAAAAAAGGGTAACGCCCTAAACGACCGCCATACTTGTTTTCAATTTATAGCAGAAACATGGCGATCGCTTAGGGGGGGGGGGGGGGGGGTGTGACAAAAACACAGGCAGGTGTGCTGATTATTGTAATATTTATAATATTGAAACTATCGTACCTCTATGGTATTATTGTATTTATTTTATTTTATTGTATTTATTTTATTGTATTTATTATCATTATTAATATAATACTATTATTATAGTATTTATAATATTGAACTTCTGTCATTTTTCTACATTATTTTTTAAAATTAATTTTATATTATTATATTCTGAACTGTTATCATTTTATTTTTCTAAAGTATTATTTTATTTGTTTTACATTAATTATATAGAGTTTTTAAAATATGGAACTGCATTTCAGTCATTTATATAAAATAAAAGTCTGGTGTTATTCAGACACCGTATAATACAGTTTGGGACACCGGTCTCCATTTTCAGATGAAGACTGACGGGTTTAATTTGTTTAATATCGTATCACGTATATTTAGTTAGATGGTCGTCCCTAATGTTAGGATATTTTATATTATCTTTTTACAGAATGCATTTATCTTTAATAAATGTTCAATCAAAATTCATGTGCTTTTAAATTTTTTCTCTCAATATCTGCAATAGTTGTTGCTTAATTGTGGTGATACCCGAATCTGTCACTGCTCATATGTAAAAGCCCGTAACCATTTGTTCGAAAAGTGTGTAATACGAAGGTTATGGACCCTCTCTAGAGGTCACAATGTTTATCCGATTTTGATGAAATTTAAATATATTCTTTATATCCCAAAGAGCTCAGTCCATGTCGATATCTGCGCATTTCAGACTACAACGTTCTTGAATATGGCCCCTGATTTTATGAAAAATCGCTTTTTTAGCTTGATTTCTATCCATCTCTTGCAAAATGTTGGCGTATCTTGCCTGGCAGCCGTATGTTACATTTGAATACAAGCTAAAAATGCGATTTTTCGAAAAATCAGGGGCCATAATCCAGGAAGTGACGTTGGCGTTCGGATATGCGCGATTATCGAACGGAACCAAGGTCTTTGTGATATAAACAAAAATTTAAAATTTAATCAAAATCGGATAAAACCTGTGGCCTCTAGAGGGTCCACAACCTTGATCTGCCATATTTTTACACTATTTGCATACGAGGGGCGTCCATTTTGTCCGATTTTCACGAAATTTGAAATCAACCATCAGTAGGGTTTAACAGCGATATATTCACGCGGTTTTTTAAATTGCATAAAATTGTGACCTTTTTCGTACAACCAAGGGCCATAATTCAGGAAGTTACGATCCAATATGCGCGAATATCGAAAGGAACCAAGATCTTTGGGTTATAAGCATGTATTTCAAGTTTCATCAAAATCAGATCACAATTGTGATCTAGAGGGTCCGCGACCTTGATATACCATATGTTTACACCATTTGCTTACGCGGGGCGGCCATTTTGTCCGCCAGTTTTGGTCCGATTTTCAAGAAATTCAACCATCATTATAGTGTAACGGTGATATATTCACACGTTTTTTTTAATTGGATAAAAATTGTGACACAAGCTAAAAACGCGATTTTTCGTACAATCAAGGGCCATAATTCTTCCAGACTGCCAATTACATCCATTATCTCGATTAGTAACTCCTCAATTTCACAGGAATTTTTGGTCTAGAATTGGAAGAAGGGTGTTTGAATTTCCATTTTATTCCATATTTGTAGAATATTCTACAAGGATCAGGAAGTAAAGATACATACATTAATAGGGTGATCACCTACTACAATGACGTTCCTTCCTTTATATTTCTTTGACCGGGCCTAGCAACAAATCGAACTGGTCAACCCCTTTCACACTTTGTGGTAATTTTAAAGATTAAGATCATCGGAATGTCAAACAACAAAACATGTTATAGGCCAAGAAATGTCATGGATTTAACACTAAGTCAGTACGGTAGAGAGTTACTAAGAATAAATTATATCCATTTACTCATATCCGAATGATATCCCTATTATCCCCATCGTGTAACAAATTTGTCCTAATCTAAAACTGTCGTCATATTTATCAAACTACGGTAAAATGTAAGTATTAAGGCTAACTGCTGTTTTCGTCAAGGTCTCGCGGTGTAAATAGGGTTAGGGCACGCGATTGTGGGTTAGCGCTAGTCCTGTTTATTCTCGTGACCTTTCACCAAATCTGCAGTTGGCCTTAATATTTAGACCTAACCATAGATATACAGTGAAAAAAGTATCGCAAAACCCGCATGCGCTCGAGAGAAATTTATTGCGTAAATAAATATATACATACCAGTGAAAGCTGCAAGTGCATGAATAACATTTTATAGTTCGGAAATCGGAAATTAGCCATTGCCTTAACGTAAGTCTAAAAATCGCTGTGTTTATTGAAAGTATTTCAATGGGACCGCTTCTACGCACTACAGCTATATTGGCAAGTTATTGGCATCAGGAATTAGGCAGGGCGATTTATCCAGTACCCCAAGTGCTACAAAATAAAACTTATCACTGTGAACATCTTACATAATGCATCAATTATATAACAAAAATGACACGGCTGTCAAAAATCAATCACTTTATGTAAAATAATTGACCAATTTTACCCCCAAAAATTAGATAAAAGTAAAATTACTTGAAAAACAAAATATGTTTTTATTTGTTTGAAGAAGATAAATAATTTATTCAATGTTTAGCCGTTTCATTTATCGCTAATGAAATAATTGAAAAAGTTGATCAGTTTTCGATGCTATATGGTAGTATCTGAAAGCACTAAGTAGTCCAGATAATATTAGTGCGGACAATTGCGCAGTAGAAAGGTAAACTACGGTTTATAGTCGGTCTAGACGTATATTAATATAATGGTGATAAATAATTATTTATGAACGGTTTCTATTTTATTCTTTCAATAATTCGTTCGTTCGTTCATTATTCATTCATTCACTTAAACATTTCTATTATTATTATATTTCTGGTAATCCCCAAGTTTAATAAGACGTTAAGCTACTCTCTATTGACAGACGTTTGACCGCTGACACATTAATGCGTTTAATTTCTACGTTATTGTTTTATTTTTATTGTTTGTCTCGTTAGATTCACCATATGTTTGGCCGAATATAGCCCGGTTGGAGCTGACGTGCCCTTAAACAACATTTCATATCATTTAATTGCAGTGACTTTGGTATATTAATCTTACCTCTTTAATTGTTATTAGTAACGTTGGCGTATATTGTTAATTCCTTAGATACTATTTTTTTTACAAATACTGATTTGTACATTTATATAGCATTCTAGGTTTCATCCCGTTTCCAGGACAGTTACTCTGCTTGTCGGACGTACTGTTCTCCGTATATGATGTTTAATGTTTTCCGGTAATAAATAGTTTCAAGGATAGTTTCAGTCTTTAGTTATACCGACGATTCTCGCTGCTATATTATCACCAAAAAAAACCCAAACAAACGGAAAACAGAAACGTTATACATTCAAAATTTGTCACACAACACGTGCTCAGCACGATTGACAAAACGGGTGTAATATCGTGTAGCCGCGGGGCGGTGAATTGGCAGCGTCAGGGCGGACTCCAATCTACGACCGATGGTCCGTAATAGAGGCATGTTCCTAAATCAACGACTGTCAGTTTTACAACATCTAGACATTGCTATATGCTTTGGAATTCCCAAATTTATAGCTACGTTATCCCCCTATACGGCAGACACGTGAACAGTAGTTTCCAATCAGAGGTTGTGACATAAAAACACTCAAATCAAACATGGCGACCTTCACCGAAACCTTGACATTGGCCGAGCCTTGAACTTGGCAACTCGATTATCACAAGTAGACATTTTGGCGAGACAAGGTATTCGCGATGATCGAGGAATCTGATAGACTCTCCACCTGGGTCAGTACCCAATCGAAATTATTGCCGAAATATGCGGAGTAATACGCAAATGGCTTGATAAGATGTACGGAGTGGATCGTGCTTACTTACACAGCACATTAGCTGGCAACTCGGATCCAGACGCCACAAGAATTACTTCAGATAGGTAAGACATTAGGTTACAATGATGTAAAGATTAATTTGATATGAAAATTAATAAAAAATGATAACAATATTTTCAATATAAAGACTAATTTGAAATGGAGTGAAATGAAAGTTAAAGAGCATTATAAATGACCAAACAAAATTATATGTCCTTAAAGCTTGTGTTTACTATACAATTATATACCTTACAACAATTCCAAACTAATCTGATTAAATTTTTTCGATATATTAACGCTTACTTCAATAGGTTTGGTCATCTTGGCTGAATTTTCGAGCTTGGTGATCAAACTCAGACACGAACCACTACGCTGCGTACGCAGTGAGTGTCGTCTTTCGCTTTCTACGTACCTGCTACGCTGCTTCCGCAGTGAGTTGATCGAGATTATATTTAATTGATGCTTGATGAATGTCATGGTATTAGATCTAAGTCAGACTCAAGTACCCACAATCGCCCAATCTCTTACTGGATTTCCTGGTAGATTGACCCAAGGGAACCAATTAAACACCAAAATGCAAAAATGGAATAGGCTACCTTATAAAAACGTACATTTTGACACCAAAACTCGATAATTTAGCAAAATTCATGTTCTGCCACTAAACTGACTCCGCGGTATAACTAATCAGAAAAATTGGTATTAAAGCGGATCCAGCTACCCGGAAAACGTATATTTTGATACCTAACTGGTCATATAATAATTCGGTACAAATTGGCATTTCCCTTACATAACTGGCGGGTATGTTTGATGTTATCACATGTACCCATTTGGACACGGATTCCCGACTGGGACTTTTGTTTGGGTGATAATTTTGAGTTATAATATACGTCTAGACCGACCATAAACTGTGTTCGGCATTTCAACTGCCCGCGATGACGCAGAATTGAGTTAAAATGCCTGGACTGATGTCGAAAGAGAACGAATACCGCCCCACCCTACAGAACTGTTCATAATCGATTGACTATAAGGCTGCGTGACTAACATGGTGTCGAGCATGGTGTCAGTGCTCGAAATCGGTCAAAGGGACTTACCAGTGACGAAAATAGGTCTAAAGCACATATGAGTATTTATAAAGTGATTGATATTCAGTTTTTAAATAAAATTATTCACATTTCTAATTATTTATATTCGATGAAATACGCGAACAGTCCAAATTGTCGTTTTCGCCTGCTTTGTCAATTCTACACGGTTGTAATATTACGCTATTATATATGTATAGTAATACTCCTTTAAAGAATTGCTGTATCATAAAGTCTGTCATTGAGTCGACTGGCGTGGTTTCGAATCCCCGGTTGTACGTGACAAGGAGTAGGGTCGCCTGTCCAACCTCGTGGGTTTACTCCGGGTCCTCCGGTTTCCTCCCACTGCTAAAGACCCCTACGCGCAAGCGAATTATTGAATTAAATTAAACCATATGTTAGTCCCGAAATGACCTAGTTTGTGTCGAGTGGACGTTAAACCCCATTTCTCTCTCTCTCTCTCTCTCTGACACGCGAGTCTGTAATTACGCTACTATATTTACATAGTAAGACCTCTTTAAAGAATTGCTGGCACGTGGGTTTAACATTACGCCACATTATTTGTGAAGTAATGCTTAAACTACTGACCAAATATTTTTTTTATTAGCATTTTTATTAGCATTCGTTCAATAGATGACGAAAAACAGTTTAATATTGAACAATCGCCTTTTGTTGATTTCGTGTAAAGAATTTCGTTCACAAACCGGCGTAATTGAATTCAGGACTTCAAAACCGACACTAAGCACGTTAACAATGTGTTCTGTTGTGTGGCCTTCATAAAGCAAATATTTCCTTCCCGACCCCTTTTAACAAAATAGTCATTCAATGACAAAACCATGCACGTCAAGTGATATCCCTCTTAATATTCAGTATTTGGTCACCCATTTGAGCCTAATTTTGGTACCAAAGCAGTTCCTCTTGATGGTTAACCGTTTTGAGGGGTGAAGACATTTTACCCGATTTATACAGGTAAAGAGCGAGTTGATTCAAACATGAGTGGTCACATACTGACAGTATAGGGGGCCGTCTTTCAAATCTCTCCGTTAAAGGGTTGCCATTTAGATAGAGAGATATGTTGTTGACGGATCCTGAAAAGTGCTCTTGCTTCAGATATTGTAGGCGGGTTCATTGGCTAACTAGGAGATCTGGATTTTAATAGAAAAATTACTCCAATTGGTATTTATTATTTATTTAGATCCATATATTCAGCAAGTATAATTGTACCTTAAGAAAAACATTTAAATAGTTGCACATGGGATGTGTTTAGGGGTTAGGTTTGAGGTAGGTGTGTGTGGGGGTGGGGGTATCTACGGAACCGAACTGTATGGTGTTTGTAGAAGGATGTATCAGCCTCGAAAACAGTCATTTGATATACTTCTTTATGGAAAAAGTCCACTCTATATGACTCGCTTCTGAGACCGACCCCCCCCCCCCCTCATCCCACCCTTCGAAAAGTATGCACTCCATTCCAGGAGTAATTAGCACATTGGAATCAAGGAGATGCCGATAGAATATTTGCGAATCGCGCTATAGAAGACGAACTGCCAGGAACACCAAACTATTCCCGTTTAAGTCATAAATGTAACGAAATGAAATGGTGTTTAAGGTTCTACTTTTCTGCACAGACGGGGAAAAATAAAGAAGATGGGCATACATCATCCAGTGTTTTATGAGGGAAATTGTGCCTGGAAAGTGGCACTGAGGCCTACTCTTAATTTGAATTCCGACTGTCAAAGGGGTCTCTTGTGTGTACGGGATCTAGGGTTTTCATCCCATTCGAGCGACAAAACATGTTCTCTGTCCTGCTTAATGACAACTGGAAACGGCCAATATCTGAGAGCGAATCCAAGACCTCCTTGTTAAGAGCCACCCCATGACTGAGTCACAACGGCGCCCGATGTAACTCATATACTAGGACGCAGAGTTGGTTCCCAGATATGCTTTTTTATGACCAGTAAGAGCCTTGTGGCGCTATAGAGGCATTGTTTTCAAATTTAGTTGAAAGGAGAGAGGCCATAAGGAGGCAAACCTGCCGTTTCTGAGTTAATGTCCCCATTTCTTAAAAAAAAAAACCCAGCGGCTGCCAGGCAGGATACGCCCACATTTTCGAGAGATGGATAGAGAACAAGCTAAAAAGAAAGTGATTTTTCCTACAATCAAGGGCCTTAATTAGGAAATTACAATTCGATATGCGCAAATATCGAAAGGAACAGAGATCTTTGTGTTATAAACTTACATTTCAAGTTTCAACAAAATCGGATAAAAATTGTGACCTCTATAGGGTCCACAACCGTGATATACCATATTATTACGCTATTTGAAAACGAACAGCGGCCATTTTGTCTGTCAGTTTTGGGCCGATTTACACGAAATTAGAACTCAGCCGTCCTTAGGGTGTAACGGTGATATAATAATACGGTTTTTTAAATCGGATAAAAATTATGACCTCTATAGGGCCCACAAGCTAAAAACGCGATTTTTCGTACATAATTCAGGAAGTTACGGTCCGATATGCACAAATATCGAAAGGATCCGAGATCTTTGGGTTATAAACTTACATTTCAAGTTTCAACAATATTGGATAAAAATTGTGACCTCTATAGGGTCCACAACCTTGATATACCATATTTTTACGCTATTTGAGAACGATGGGGGCCATTTTGTCTGTCAGTTTTAGGCCGATTTTCACGAAATTAGAACTCAGCCGTCCTTAGGGTGTAACGGTGATATAATAATACGGTTTTTTAAATCGGATAAAAAAATATGACTTCTATCCACAAGCTAAAAACGTGATTTTTCGTACAATCAGGGGCCATAATTCAGGAAGTTACGGTCCGATATGCGCGAATATCGAAAGGAACCGAGATCTGTGGGTTATAAATTTACATTTAAAGTTTTAACAAGATCGGATAAAAATTGTGACCTCTATAGGGTCCACAAGCTAAAAACGTGATTTTTCGTACAATCAGGGGCCATAATCCATGAATTTTCGATCCGATACATGCCAATATCGAAAGCAGCCGAGATCTTATGGGGATAAACCTATATTTCAAGTTTCGTCAAAAGTGGATAAGAATTGTGACCTGTGGACGGACAGACGGACGGACAGGGGCGACGGCATAATACGTCCACATGAAAATGTGGGCGTATAAAAACATGTGAATGCGATGGAATATGTTTTCCGAGATTAATAGGTTTTGAAAAAAGTCGTGTGCTACCAATTAATAACGACGCTACCAATGACTACAGTATTACATGATTATCTAACTTGGCCATTTACATACATCAGCTGGACTGATTGTATCTCCAACTCAAAGCTAGAAACCACAGCTGCTTAATACTATATGTAACACACGTGAGTCTGTAATTAAGCTACTATATTTACAAAGTCATACCCCTTTAATGAATTGCTGACAGCTACCAATGACTACAATATTACATTTGATTTGATTCCCAGAAACTTTCTGTTACGTGCTGTCATGGTTTAGAAAAATAGTTATTTCGAAGAATGCCCACCAATAGATAACGGAGACCACCGATGGAGGAGTGGCTGTCATTCTCTTCAATACGAATTTGCCATTATCCACGTGCATAATCAGTGACGACTTCATTCAAATCCAAACCATTACCCATATAATGGGCTGAAAGCGCATCGAAACTGAAAGTGACCTAATTCGATTTCACAGAAATGTTTCTTTTGTTTGGAATATTGTTTATGGCAACGAGAAAACGAAGCTAAGCAACATAATATGACGAATATGTTTAGTAAGCAGTTTGCAACTGTTAATGCAGGTCTCAGGTAGTATTTCATTTACTTTCTATTATGGATATTGCTGCAAGAATACCAACATGGTTAATACCTTGTCAGTGCTGCAGGACGGAAGGTCTGACAAGGACAGCTGTCTACTCGTTCGGATGGGACGAAAATCCGAGGTCCCGTGTATACATTGGCGTGCACGGAAAAGATCCCTTGGCAGTTGGAATTCGATATAAGAGTAGACCATAGTGCTGCTGCCCGGGCAGAATTTCCGTCATAACACAGTGTATGGCGAATGCCCGTCTTCATTAGCCTATATAAGAACAGAACAGTAGGACGTTAAACCCCATTTCATTTCATTTCTGCAAGAATACAGGGAATTGGAAGAATTATTAGCAGTTCTGCTTTTATTCTTGACAGCGTCTAGCAATTCGGATAGGCCGACAAGCCGGTTAGCATGAAGTTGAAATTCAAAATCGGAAATATCGCCGCTGCCCTATAGCATACCCGTCTTCCTAAAGTCCTGTTGGTGTGGAAGTAGGTCGTTATATCTCCTTTAATTTCATTTTGTTTAGTCATGTAAATATGAGCGAGGAAGTGGCTGTCAGTATGTCTACAATTCCGATGTATGTAATGAAATCAAACCCGTTTATTTGCGGTTACTTCTAGCCCTTTCTTATTTTAGCGAAGCCTTTTTACTAGTAGAATACACAATTCCATGAAATACTCATAAATATATACACTAATAAATATCCGGTTAATTCAGGTTATGTCGTGCGCTGTGTTTGGCGGTAATCCAGTCCTGTCGCTTTATACATTATGCAGGATAACTGCTATTCATGATTCACGGCTATAATCGAATCCCAAACCCATACATGAAGGTTATGAATTGACTGTTATCTGTAAGAATAGCACAAATCCGTTTTGTTATTTTTTTTTCTGTAATTGTCACCGAGTATAATAATAATAATAATAATAATAACAATGAATTATTTCAGACGGGTTGAAGATTAGACTATAATAGCCTTGCTAATATGAAACCCTTTATAGAAAATATAATACAAAATATATAGCTGATAAATGAAATAACATACCACAATATTTACAATAGAGGTAAAAAAATATACAAAATCAGTTAAAAAGATTAATTATTGTATATATGCGAGTCATATAAAAACATGTAGTAACAAATATACAATAGTATAATGTTTGCTTATGCATGTTATAAAACAGATAGCGCCAAACGCACTGTGGACTGTCTTATTTGCTTTGAATTTATTATTCTAATAAACTAAAATTTGTGCCGAATGGTGCTTTACGAAAGACTCACTAATCAATTTCGACTATTTCATGTATACACTGTATACGGACATAGTCAACACAATTACTGCCACATTTTTATTTTTAAAGGACGTGTTGTTATCCTACCGTAAACATATCGTCTCCTATTGAAGACACAGTGGGCAATTCTAAACAAATATCCTACATATGCATATGAAAGTTAATGCTGTGCGAAAGATGCTATATAAAAAGCGTGAAGGACAAATGAAATGAAATGGGGTTTAACGTCCTACTGTTCTGCACCTAAACTGGGCTAATGAAGACGGGCATACGCCATACAGTGTGCCATGAGGGAAATTTTGCCCGGGCAGCTGAACTATGGCCTACTCTTATATCGAATTCCAACTGCCATGGGATCTTTTACGTGCACGCCAATGTGTACACGGGACCTCAGTTTTTCGTCCCATCCGAACGACTAGACAGCTGTCCTTGTCAGGCCCTCTGTCCCGCATTACTGACAAAGGGAAACCACGCCGGAAAAGAAGGACGAATGGGATGTGGCAGAGCGCAAATGTAAAATGTAGCGAGTGAAATGTAAAATGTAGACACGTAAAAAAAAACACTTTCCCACAAAACATTTTTCATTTAACGTTTGACGTTTTACATTTAACTCTTGCATTAGAAATATTATGACACTATCTTTGTACATTGTACCTTTTACATATAATCAATGGAAACGACATTGTCGCAGAGCATTTAATATTGGCTGCGATACCCTTCCATAAAGTAGTGATAAGCAATTTGATCAAAACGTCGGAACCTATCTATGTTGCTTTTAATTGAGGTAGAATTTTAAACTTGGTGTTCTTTGGGTCAATATTATCCGTTAAAGCTAAGCAAAGCTAAGCAATTTCATTGGTTCATACTTTGGGACGAGATAACTTTGATTCTAACTGATGGAAAGTGATGACCCTTGACTGAGTTTGATTGTGAACATTTTAAGATTAGACTTAGTATAGATAATCAGTTTGATTGCTCGGTACTTTTCCAAAAGATAAATGTGCAATTAATCTGTGTCATCTAACACAGAGTCGCATTTCAAGCTGTAGACCGGGGTGTTGCGCTTACAATCGCAGCTCTTCGGTCACCTGTTTCGATCCCAACGCTATTTTGACAGCCCTCACATTGAAACATTCACCGAAACACGTCAGTACTGAATCGCAGTTCTGGTTGTAGTTTTCTTCATTGTCTTCGTGATTCCACAGGTCTGTCTGTATGTCAAAGAAGATTTTGAGTTAAATTTCCAGCAATGAACTTCGCAGCAATAGCAGTAATCAGGGGCGCACAAACTCATTTTCGCAGGCGTGGGGGGAGGGGGTGACATAAAAAATCAATTAAACAATTAAGCTAGAAATTGTGGCTGCATGCCTAGAAGTATAATTGTAACATAGATGGGAATTAATGAATGAAATATTGTTTAAGGCAAGTCAACTCCAGCCGGGTTATATTGCGCCAAACATATGGTGATGTTACTCGAGACAGCTATAAACAAATAATATTATTTAAGCTCTTTAGGTAAACAACATTTAGATATCATTAATCGATATTGTTTATTGACAAAATAATCACTAAATAGTTTACTTTTAGGCAAGTAAATAATGTAGTATATGAAGATGTACAGACTAGAACGATTTTTGCCAAAATCATATAAGGTAATTTTTCTTTTTTAATTCTTTTTTTAATAAATAAAATAGCTTTTGTGGTCAATGTGTCATTTGGGAAATGTATGTGTGGTTTGGATGGGTGGGTAGGAACTAATAACCAATTTGCTATAGTGTGGCATGTCTCCAATTAACTCTACACGAATAGAAAGCAAACTTTCAATCAAATACCTATTCTCAAAGTTGTAGTTCATGTTCTAATTGTTATGTATTATCAGGAACAGCAAGAGAAAAAATCTGACGGCAGATGGATCCAGGCAAACATAAAGTTAACCTGTCCCAAACATGAACCGTAAGTGGTATTATGTGGTATGCAAAAGTATACAGCAATTGATGTAAACTATTTATCCCCGGACTGGTTTTGCTCATTAGATACCGGGTTTCTCTTACCAATCGACCCTATAGATTCCAGGGTGCAACGGGGCAAGAGTAGATGAATTCGGTAACTGTGATACAGCTGATACCATTAGATCCAAAGATCTGCCAATGGCAGGGCGAACTCTATCAATATTCAGCGCTCCCGAGCTTCCGTTCTGGATTTTCTCTCCTTTTGTCGAAATATTGTTAACGCTGTGGAGTCTACAGCTTTGGTTTTGTTCATTTCCTTCAAATTTGGTGTGAAACATTTGGGTCTTGGTAAGAAGAGCTCTCTTGATATTCAACGTTCGGCGACCTTGCGTACCGATCCCCCCCCCCCTTCCGCCTCCCCCTTCTCCGAAAACGTGGCTAACGTAAATAGAGTATACAGTCTGGTGCGAAACAATGAGGACTGGAGACGAAGAACCCTTAATGACTTTTCTTGTTATAGGCACTCCCTTTGCCGATAATCTTGTTAACGTAACATGCTACAGATTGGAACCGATTTTCTTTTTCAAATTTGGCGTGAAGTATAATGACTGTGATATTTGGAACCAAGAGTGAAAAACTGTTGATGTTTAGTGTTCTAGGACTTCCTGGTCCAAATATCACGTGGCACGGCAGAAATAGGATTTCATGACGGTACAAAGGATTCCTATAAAATTTGACATCCAAATTTAATTTTCAGAATAACTGCTGTCCATGGCTATGTTTTAGGAGACAAAGCGGCTTTGTTGGTGCATTTCCATTTTGCGTGGCTATCTTTATTATTATTATTTTTTATAGAGAGGAAAAAGCATGTAGATGTAAACGTCCAGAAGAGGGTCACCCGAGGCAGTACCCGTGTGACGTGTTTGGTGTGGAGAAGACGGGCAATCATAAAACAAAGGTAACACACGCATTTGAATTGCGAGTACGGGTTTGAAAGCTCTTTTTGTAAAGAGTCCGAGCAGCTAGTACCAGTTCTGACACAGCTAAGCTTTGAATCAAGTATTTGTATATTGTTTACAGTAAAACCCCTGCAACGCGCCAATCCAGGTATTCACTCGCAAATTCAACTGATTCTAGAAAATAATTATAAGTAACCTTACTTTAGAATAGAATGAACTAACATCTTAATGGATACTTCATCAAGCGCTTACTTTAAAGTAGCTTCTATTATTAGGTACATTTGGACGACAGCAGGCAGATGATCGCTGATGTTAACATCAAAGGGTTGCTGGCAATTTTGATTTATTGTAGGCATATGAAACTATTTGAGTTGATAGTTGTTTTCTAGTCATTACAACATTGTAACTGTGTACCAACCAAGCCTATATGATGCATGCTGCAGTCTACGGTTTAGATAGGCATCAATCGGATTTTCTTTTCAACAGGAGAGACAGACAGCCAATATAAATGTCTGAAAGGTTCATAAGTGAGTAGAACGGGGTGGGATGTCTGACAAGGACAGTGCTTAGTTTTTGGGATGGGACAGAAAGCCGAGATCCTGTGTATACGTAGGTGTTTACGTAAAAGAAATAAAATGAAATGGGGTTTAATGTCCGACTGGGCTACTGAAGACGAGCATACGCCATACAGGTGTGTAATGAGGGAATTTTTGCCCGGGCAGCGGCACCATGACCTACTCTTATATCGAATTACAACGGGTACAAATTAATTTCAATAATCGGCTTGTGTGGAGGAGTATTTAGCTGTGGTGGAGGGGACCCGGTGAAAACCCACAGGGTTAGACAGACAATCCATCTCCTGCCACGTACAAGTGTGGGATGTAAAACACGCCACTTGACTTAGCATCGCGTTAGACCATTCGGCCACCCAATCATACATTACAAAAAAAAACCTATATGGATTTGTTTACTAGTAATTAATGCACAAACAAGACATGCGAATTGCTGTACGACGGACATGAAATTTATAACAATATGATTCCGTACTATATACTTACAAATCAATAGGATTCTTCCGTTCAACAGGATAGAAAATCAATATTAGGTTATAATTGAAGCCTCCAGTGTGCTAACAAGATTTCGTAACAAAGGGGAATAAATCCAGAGAGTATTATTGAAAAATCGATAAGGTTACTCCATTCACTAGGAGAGACGATCAATTATCAAGATACACCTATATGCTAACGACTGTAACAAGCATACCATTTTAATATTTCAGTATGTCCGTATCGATAGAGAACAAATGGACAAAACAGTCGACCTTCTATTGAATATATGGAAGCTACCTAAACCTAGATTTATTATTGCCTTTGTTGGTGGAAATAATGAAAATACGGAAGTACCTAAAGGATTTTGCATGGGACTTACTGACTTGGTAGAAAAGCTAGGTAGGATTTACTTTGTATAAGCTTCACAAATGTAATACATATAGTATTTCTGAAGAGAGAGAGAGAGAGAGAGAGAGAGAGAGAGAGAAATGGGGTTTAACGTCCACTCGACACAGACTATGCCATGAAGTGTGGTCGGCGAACTGAATACAACGGTGTTGAAGAAAAACCGAGATCCCGTCTAGGCTACACTTTTGCGAGCACGTAAAAAAGATCGCTTGGCACTTTAAATTCTATATAAGAGTATGCCGTAGCACCGCTGTCCAGGCAAAATTCCCCTCATGGCACAGTGTATGACGTATGCCCGTCTTCATTAGCCAAGTCGGAGCAGAACAGTAGGACGTTAACCCCCCATTTCATTTCATTTCCCTGTCGCTTGTACATTCGGCCTACCTTTTGATACTGCACACCTTTCAAACGCGTTGTTTTTAATGAAACTTGTGGCTGTGCAAGGTAAATCTCCAAAAGACGCCCTTTTAAGGAATATTTATGTTAAGCAACAAGTTTTCCTAATCATTAAACCTACGACCGTACCGTAATATCAGACGGAGGGTGGAGAGGCATATCAAGCTACGACTTACAGGGGAGCTACATGACATGATGAAGATCACAGAATAAGCTGAGGTTTGCCGAATGGTGGTCGGGAAAAATAGAAAATGTTTTTCAAACAATATGAACGGATAACATCTCGGCCATAACAAGAATGGATCCAATATCATCTTCTCTTTTAACATTGATTTATGCTAATGCTGAGGCATGTTGGGAGATTGAAATTGGGTAGCGATAATATGGTGTAAAGACACCATTACTCCTATTTCTCAAATAGTTTACAAACAAATGGTACTAGATCAATTCTTACCAATCCATATCCAGGAGAACAAAATGCCTGGTCGATTTCAGTATTACATGTATACAAAAGACCGCCGCAGCTGGTTACTCTGAGACAGGAAGACATTTCAAATGTATAAATACGGATGAAAAAGACTCTTTACTCAAATTAAGTATGTCAACTTGCACAACAATGTTAAAAGAAAAACATTCGAATTGCATAACATTTAAACGTAAATTTCCCTTACGATTGAATGACCCCCCCCCCCCCCCGCCTCCCTGAAAAGAATGCTGAGGGTCGCCCATCTGCCCACGCCAGTGTTTTATGAAGGCATTTTTTAGTACAAATTAAACACAGTCTTTACTTGAAAATGGTACATATTTCAACAATATGCGATGCATGTTAATGAAGTGAAAGAACTAACTTACATTAGGAAAGTTAATAAATTATCTGATAGATTGCTGCTGTACTAATATGTATGTATTTGTATGTTTAGATATGTGGGTTGTAACAGATGGAACTACGTCTGGCAATGGTGCTTTGAATCATATAGTTAAAGCCTTGAAAGGAACCATGTTAACAGGGGACCCTTTCTCAAAGTCATCTCGACTTATTGGTGTAATCCCCTGGAGCCAATTTGTGTCTAAACACAAGGATAAACTACTTTTTTCCGAGGAGGTAAGTACACTCACATATACTTGTACAGAACTATCTATCACCCCTTGTGCAAATGTATGGTGGAAGAATACACCAGGATCAAACAGATTTGATCTTTGGTCGAAATACTTCTGTTGATCTCTAGTATGGGATGATTGTTTGCAGTGGCTTGGGTTGGCAAAATTTAAATTCTACGGGAGAGCAGATGCGGTGTCTGCGATAATAAACATACTCTTGGCAGATTACCCATGGTCCCTTAGGACGTAAGATTACAGAATTATTTTCAAACAACCACATACTTCATTCTGTTGCTATTTTTAACCATGCCGTTCCTTCAATTATATGAAACGAATTACATCAACTTTACGTGCCACTATGACACAGAAGATACTAAACAATTTGAGCATTCAGAGCAGGGACAAACTATGGGCAGGAGACCAGCGAGTGTGGTTCCACTAGGGACCCCACTTAAGGGATTCTACACCCTGTGTACCAAACCCCAAAAGACAGCAAATCATCAAACAAATAATATCAAGAATAAATTCAAGGCTACAAAGGGCCTCTACGCGAGAATACTAACTTATTGAGGGCCCCGAGCCAACTGTCCTCGCAGACTTCTTTTCAATCCATCCATGATTCAATGATTTAAGACTGTACTTTTATACTGTCGTATTTAATGGCAAAAACCATCAACACATATTGTGTTATATTGCTCCAACGATCACCAGTTGGTGGCTGGTTCGGAATGGTTAACGTGTGTCATTGAGTCAAGTGGCGTGGTTTGGTTCCCAACTTGTACGTGACAAGGAGGAATCTAGGAAAAAAAGTCACAGGTAAAAAAGTCACAGTAAAAAAAACACAGGTAAAAAAGTCACAACTGATATATATTATATTGTAGAGTTTGTTAAGATACAGACACAACTACGAAATCTTTGCGGTGCTAAATCCATCCCAGAATTCTTACATGGAGTTGGAAGGAACATTAGTATTAACAAAGAGTATTGATGTGCTAGAATGTTGAATGAGCTAGAATGTGCTAAAATGTCTGATGTACTGATATGTCAAATATGCTATAATGTATTAAAATGTCATGTGCTGATATGCCGTATGTGCTAATACATCAAATGTGCTATGATATCAAAATGTGCTGATTTCTAAAGACTAAAACAGTCTAGTTACATCTGTGTAATGAAAGGTTAAATATGTATGTTATTGTTTATATTGTTATTGAATTTGAGATGTAATAAAAAACTGTGACTTTTTTTCCTGTGTTTTTTTTATCTAGGCAAATTTGTGACTTTTTTACTGTGAATTTTTTTCCGCTCACCCCATCTCTGTCTCTCGCGCTCCCAGCATTCGCACTTGCAACAATCAATATTAATCAGGTATAAATAGTATGTACACCTGAAAAGATGAAATTAAGGTTTGTTTCAGGTATGTAATAATATATATAAACTGTATGTAATTAAGCTCATTTTCATTCTATATTGATAGCCGAAAGACGATATTCCATTCCTTGATCGAAACCATACTCACTTTTTATTCCTGGACGACGAAAGTACAAAAGATGGCGATGATGAAAACAGTGACGTCTATGATTATGAGTCTGATACGGACTATAGTGAAAGTGATTCGGAAGATTATGCCAAAGGGGAAACTGATGTTGAATGTGGTACTGAACGTGAGAATGATGCAGATGTTGCAAATGACGATGTTACAGAAGATACAAATGGCGACGAAAATATCACAGAAGAAACAGATTTTAATGATGAAAATATCAAAGAAGTAAATGGTAAAGAAGAAGCAAGTCGAGTAAATACTGGGGATAATGATGTCGATACTAATGGTACAAAAGTTCTGACAGATGCTGAAATTGTAAAACAGAGAACAGAATTTCTTTTCAAATTGAAGAAAGGCCTGGGTATATTTTTTTCAATTCTTGTATTGCCACGTAAAGGGATACCACCCTGGCACCATCTGAGCTCTTCTGATTGGACAACACTCTTTCTCTCACTCTCTGTAGCTTATGTATGAAAATTTATATATGTTGTTTACCTTATTGGTCCGACAAAGCCTATATATTGAATTTCAACAATTTCCATTAATTATTTCTGTCACTCCATCGAACCTTGTGAATGCTTTACGACGAAATAAGTTATTGGATCTGTATGAAAATGTATATGTACTAATTAAATTAATTAAACGAAAAAGCACATTAAATTTCAGCAATATTATAGCGTTAAAGTATTTAACCTTGTGGACTGCTCGGGCGCCTTAAGTACTGCGGGCATGTTTCGTTAACTGGCAACTTATTCTTTTTTCTTCAGATGACCGTTTGTCTAAGAACATTCCATTATTGTTGTTCGTTATAAAATTGGAGCCTGGTGTTATTGGTGCAGTATTAAAAGCCATCGACAACAAGTGGCCAATAATATTAATAAAGGTTGGTGTCGTTTTATGCTATAATACTCCAATATATTAAAGAACCTTAATAAAGGTTGGTGTCGTTTTATGCTATAATACTCCAATATATTAAAGAACATCTCTCTGTAGTCGAGTTTAAATCCAATAATTTTTTTCACAAAATATTTATTTGTCCACCGTCGTTCGTCACACAATTTAGGACACAATAGCTCTCCTTCTAATTGAGTTAATGTTTAATGCTTAGGCTTAGTAGAGATAAAATATTTAATTGGTTGATGCTTTGGGAAATGATGACGTTTGTTAAGTGAGAGTGATGAAACTTGGTATGTAGTTTCATTATATCAATACCTTGATGAATTTCGATAATGGCCGAGACTTAGGAGCTCGATAACTTTGATTCTAATTAAGTTTCATTACACCAATACCTCTATAATATTCAAATGTAGGTGTGTATTAGGTACTTTGAATTGTAAGATCTCCGTTTTATTGCAGGGGGTTCATGACACTCCAAACAAAAATAAGGAGAATAAGGAGAATGGGTCGAAAAATGTGACCCAAGACAAAGAAGACATATGTGGTATACTGGCAGAAGCTTTAGGGGAAAAAGACAAAGATAAGTAAGCGCTTTGTCAATGCTATATACACTTTCAATATTATGAATAAAATGTACGAATCTTACAAAATTAATGTATTATGATAACCCTTGGCAGGTGGTGTATGTGAGAGAAATGTGGTTTAACGTCCACTCGACACAAACCAGGGACTAACAGAATATGAACCATATTATGGTTCAGTTTTATTTCAATAATTCATTTGCACGCAGAGGTCTTTAGCAGTGAAAGGAAACCGGAGGACCAAGAGAAAAGCCTCGAGGTTGGACATGCGATCCATGTCACGTACAACCTGGGGATCGAATCCACGCCAGTTGACTCAATGACTGACCTTATGATACAGCGCGTACGTGCTAACCATTCGGCCATCCACCCCCCAAGCACCATGGATTGTTTGCATGAGTGTGTGGGTGTGTATGTGAAAGGTGTGTGTGGGGGGGGGGGTGGCGGAGCGAAATCTGAGAAATACACCACACACATTGATGACGTCACACGCAATATAGACTTGCCAAAAGTCTATATTATTAACAAACGCTTGCCACACAAGATACGCCCACATTTTGCAAGAGATGGACAGAAAACAAGCTAACAAAAGCGATTTTTAGTACAATCAGGAGACATAATCCAGCCAGTTATGGTCCGATATGCGTGAATATCAAAAGGAATCGAAATCTCTGGGATATAAACATATATTTTATGCTTCATCAAAATCAGATACAAATTCTGACCTCTACAGGGTCCAAAACCTTGGTATTACATACTTTTACACTATTGTATTTCAATAATTCGCTTATTGGACAGGCGACAACCGGGAAATCGAAACCACGTCATTTGACTCAATGACATACCTTATGATACAGCGCGCACGTGCTAACCATTCGGACACCACCCCCCACACACACGCCCCACGCCCATTTTGTCCCGCAGTTTCGGTCCGATTTTCTTGAAAACAGAACATAAACATCATTGTGGTCGAACGGTGATATATTTAAATCCAATGTGCGCGTATATCGAAAGGAACCGAGATATTTGGGTTATAAACATACTTTTCAAGTTTTATCTAAATTGGATAAAAAATTGTGACCTCTAGAGAGTCCACAAACTAAAAACGTGATTCTTCGTACAATCCGGGGCCATAATCCATGAAGTTTCGATCCGATACGTGCCAATATCGAAATGACCGAGATCTTTAGGAGATAAGGCTAAATTGCAAGTGGGGTGAGAATTGTGATCTGTAGAGTGCCCACAAAAAATTGTGGACGGACAGGGGCGACGACAATATACGTCCACAGGAAAATGTGTCCGTATAAAAATGACTCAATATACGGCAAGAGACAATAAAGATTAAAGCAGAGTATCTATCCTCACGTGTAACTGATGTTGCATATAGCTGCTTGATACATGTTATATATACCCCAATATGTCTTTGGTCTTTTGACAATATCCTCAAATGTATTTGTAAGCTATAGTATCATCACGATTAATTATCAAATTTCATTTGTCTTGATTAGAGGAAAGCAAAAGATTCTGGAGCTCAAGTTAGATTGGTTGGAACCTCATATTGAAAAGTTATTTGAGAATATGTACTTGATTACATGTTTGGACGTGCATCAAAAGGACATTGGAAGTGTTGTAAAGGATTCAATATTAAAAGGCGAGTGCCCCACTCTTTTGCTTTTGTATTCATAGCTCAGTGAATAACGCGCTGGCTCGCTAACCAGATGGTCTTGGGTTACCTCGCGGTGTTGACCTAGAAAATTCTTTGAGTTTTTCCGGTGTGTTTTCCCCCTTGACAGTGGTAGATGAATAAAGGCTTCACAGGGAACTGTAGCTTGTCGTTCGCATGTCCCACACAAACCGAAAATACATATGTTAAAGCAGATAATATTTTCATCTCATTTCCTGTCTAGTAGTGTATGGTGTATGTATGTATTTACGTAGAATGAGCGGCCATTCAGACTCCTATGGTTGAATCATTGTATTTTGGTTCGCCACTTCCTTCTAATTCATCTGTCTTGGCATCGGCAAACTTTGTTTGCTTACTTTAGATCTCATTCTAGAACGCCTGATGTGGCGTTTACTTGAGAAGTCCAGATGGTTCAAAAATCGTATTGTTCTTGGCCAAGTGTCATTTAGTAATTGGTCACTTAAAATGTACGCCATTGCGTGTTGTCGTACTGAATTCGTCAATATCTTAGTTACGCGTTACAGAGTACATAACGGTGTGTTAGTTCTTGAATTTTCAAAAAATTCTTATACCCTGTTTCTCTGCATTTACGTATTCTATCTAGGTAAGTATGCTGGAGAACAAAAGAATATGGAACACACGGATACGTTACGGTTAATGATACTATGGAATACAGTTAAGGAAGCAGAAGATATATTAGACAAACATGTAAAACAAGTAAAGGTTTGTAGAACAGAGAAAATATGAAAATGATAGAAAAAGTCCGTGCATTACCATGTTTTATTAAGTATAGAATGAATAAAAACAAGGGAATGTGCCGACTATTTCTATTTTTCTCGTTGTCTCTTAGTGACATTCAATTAGTATTTTTGAATAGTCAAATATCCTGTCACAATCTCACATACCAACGTTTGGTCCTCAAAGGAATTATTAGTGAGCAGAAATTGGCTCATGTATCTGTTATCACTCGTCACTTCAGTCAGTTATATAGAAGGGTAACTCGTGTTTTCCTTTTGCTTTCGTCACTTCCGTTTCTTGACATCCTCATTACGCATCTATCGTAGCAATGATCTCTGTGTAACAACCATATTTGGAACGTGTATAATCAGTTCTGTCACATATGTGATAATGACTGTCAACAATATCATCCTTAAAGTAGATTGGACGTGGCCGACCAATATGGCCCTTGACCAACACAGAAGTGACTTAAAACCCAAAATGGACTACTCAGGGGGATATTTATGGTCATTGGGAATCCTAAGGGACATTTTGGTTCTGATCACACATTTATTAATTTCAGTTCTTAAACCTTTTGTACTCGAGATTAAATCTTTGCTATCGCATGGACTATAACTCTTTACACATGCTGTGATATTTTTCCAAACCTTGTACATAGAGCTATGTCTGTATCAACAGACAACGATTCAAACACACGACAGTCTAGGCAATAGTACAGTTTCGTAACTGCTCCATCTTAGGAATTAAAACTGTGAATTTTTATTTTTAGCTATACAATAAACAAAATAGTGTAATACATATAAATCGATTACTAAACAGTAAATGGTGTCTTTCCTTTTATAGCCATATATGAACAAACCAATGTTCGATGCAACCAGAGAAAGGCGTGTCGCATTTATTGAATTATTCACTAATTATGGCATTGACGTTGACAAGTGCATCACGGTTGGGAAACTGAAAAAGTTGTATCACCAAGAAACATCGGCGGTAAGTGTAAATATCTTGAATGTCATACAAGGAAACAGATGCCCAAGGCCGCTTTTGGGTCCATGACAATGCACGAGCTTATAAGCTTCCCCAATTGTTTTCCCGCATTACATGTGAGATCCTATTCTATTTGGGTACACAAATTATTTTCTTACCGTTCATAATTATTGATCCAATACCAATAGGCCTACAGCATTTGAACATATTCCAAGGATCTTTTTTCGATAGAATGTTGATCCGAATTCCTCTTTTACTCCCACTGTATTGTTGGCTATATTCCTTTTTTCTTCCTTCAGGGTGCGCAAATAATTTTGTCGTTCGTGTTTTCGTTTGTTGTTCAGTCATTTTACTACCGTATTGACTTGAGGGAATGTTTAGTCTCGTTCATCGAGTCACCTCATAATAATTAGCACTCGAAAGCATTCTTGAATTTTAAATTTTTCATTCTGCCTTCAATATTTGATATCAGGAGCCCATCTTTTCTCGGTAAGATAACACCATCAATGTTGATTTAAATTGACCAGTAAGTCGTGTTTGCAATGTCAAAGATTGTGGATTTAGCTCCTTCGGGTGTTTAAGTTACTGGTGTAAGAAACATATTGGCGAGCAGGAAAAAAAGAGTCTTGACAGTTGGAACCCAACGAAGAGTAGGCCAATATAATTTCCCCAGCAGCACAATGCAATGGCCCAGATGGTTAAGAAAAGTAAGAAGTATAATCCCATTTTGTTTCAACGTGTTTGTTCTTATTTTCAGATGAAAATATTGGAGAATAAGAAATTTGTCAGGAAACTGCGTAAGCTTGGGTATACTCTTCCTGGCATTAGTAAGTTTTTTTTTCTGAATTGCTGTAAATAAATCATTTTGCAACTAAACAACCTGTTATGCGCTAACATCTTTGATATAGTAGTCTTATGTCATCGTCGCACTTAATTATTTCTTGGATATTTACTATTGATTTGATCATTTGAATAATTATTATAATTGACCAATGCAAGATTAACTTGGCATCAAAAATAAAATCTAAAAATCATAAGCTATGGGATCCACATTTGCAAGTGCCAGCCCTTAATGCGGTCAAGCTGATTATTTTGAATTAGTGATTCTGATTTGTAGCACTATATTGCACTGTACATTTTACGAGCGAATTTAGTTAATCATCACCTTCAAAGATACATGGGAGATTAGATAAAGGGCTGGCAGTTCTCACTATAATAGTTACTCGCGGCTGCCAGGCAGGATACGCCCACATTTTCGAGAGATGGGTAGAGAACAAGCTAAAAAGAAAGTGATTTTTCGTACAATCAAGGGCCATAATTTAGGAAATTACAATTCGATATGCGCAAATATCGAAAGGAACCGGGATCTTTGGGTTATAAACTTACATTTCAAGTTTCAACAAAATCGGATAAAAATTGTGACCTATATAGATTCCACAACCTTGATATACCATATTTTTACGCTATTTGAGAACGAGGCGCGGCCATTTTGTCTGTCAGTTTTTCACGAAATTAAAACTCATCCATCCTTAGGGTGTAACGATGATATACTAAAACGGTTTTTTAAATCGGATAAAAATTATGACCTCTATACGCCCTCATTTTCGAGAGACGGATAGAGAACAAGCTAAAAAGAAAGTGATTTTTCGTACAATCAAGGGCCATAATTCAGAAAATTACAATTCGATATGCGCCAATATCGAAAGGAACCGTGATCTTTGGGTTATAAACTTACATTTCAAGTTTCAACAAAATCGGATAAAAATAGTGACCTCTATAAGGTCCACAGCCTTGAAATACCATATTTTTGCGCTATTTGAGAACGAAGGGCGACCATTTTGTCTGTCAGTTTTGGGCCGATATACGCGAATATCGAACAGAACCGAGATCTTTGGGTTATAAACTTACATTTTAAGTTTCAACAAAATCGGATAAAAATTGTGACCTCTATAGGGTCCACAACCTTGATATACCATATTTTTACGCTATTTGAGAACGAGGGGCGGCAATTTTATCTGTCAGTTTTGGGCCGATTTTCACGAAATTAAAGCTCATCCATCCTTAGGGTGTAAGGATGATATACTAAAACGGTTTTTTCAATCGGATAAAAATTATGACCTCTATAGGGTCCACAAGCCAAAAAACGTGATTTTTCGTACAAACAGGGGAAATAAATCAGGAAGTTACGGTCCGATATGCGCGAATATCGACAGGAACCGAGATCTGTGGTTTATAAACTTACATTTCAAGTTTCAACGAAATCGGATAAAAATTGTGACCTCTATAAGGTCCACAAGCTAAAAACGTGATTTTTCGTACAATCAGGGGCCATAATCCATGAAGTTTCGATCCGATACATGCCAATATCGAAAGCAGCCGAGATCTTTTGAAGATAAACCTATATGTCAAGTGTCGTAAAAATCGGATTAGAATTGTGACCTGTAGAGAGTCCACAAACAATTGTGGACGGGCGGACAGAGGTGACGGCATAATACGTCCACATGAAAATGTAGGCGTATAAAAATTAGATGATGTAAAGAGAAATTGCTGAAAATTTCAGTCAAATTGATCCACTCTGAACCGAGATTTTAGCGATTGAATTTTCGTTCTAGCCTCGATCATCATTACTAATGTCGGTACGATAAAATCATAGCCTCGATTATGCATTTCATGAGTCCTGCAATAAGTAGATTAAGCTCTTGCATACTGTGTGTTTCAATTGGTGTTATTTTACACAATAGTTGGAGCTTATAACATATGCACTAGCTTAATTCGGGACTGTACTCCACCGTGCGAACGGATTTCTGACAATTGGCATGCATTGTCATCGTCCAAACTTTTGCTATATTACTTTTGTTTTAGTTTTAGTTAAAAGAAAAATGACAATCCCCGAGACGAAGAAGAGTAAGGAAAACTGTAGATGTATAGATTTGTTTGTATGGAGTCTCGTCATAAGAAATAAAGACTTGGCTAAATTATTTTGGTTAGAATTAGAGGTATGACCCTTTTAATTTACAAAACTAACGTTAGTATAATTCAAGTGATTTTTTGTTTTAAATACTTTAAAGGGCGTTCTTGTCGTTATTTGAATAATAACCAGACTCTGCGTAAAGCACTTCAAATCTTTGACTTGAATCGATCAAGATAGCATATGATTTATCACTAGTCATGGGCCGGGAAAGTTCATCGAGGATTTTCCGGCGTGGTTTCCCCTTGTCAGTGGTGCAGAGCGGAGGGCCTGAAGTGCATTTGGCGTACACGTAAAAGATCCGTTGGTAGTTGGAATTATATGAGAATAAGTGTAGTCCGTAGCGCCGCAGTCTGTATGGCTGTCTTCACTATCCCAGTCGGAGCAGCAGGACAGTAGGACGTTAAACCACATTTCAATTTTTTTTTTAAACTCGAGTCAATATTATTTAGTCCACTTTCAGGCATTTCACAACGAAATGAATATCATCATAAATAAATAACCGTAAATGTTGATGATGTGTTACTATGTTTAATATGTATCATACCGTGAAGCACATTTTGAATGAGCGCAATTATCTCAATGATATATAAGATACAAATATTGCTTTTGCCAGGCATTATAGAATGTATCTGCCCAAACGGGTCACCCTTTTTTTCAAAGAGACCAAAGAGACAAGTTTTTATTACAATTATAAAATGTATCTTTTAATTTTGATATTTTAAATATTTATATACCATTGTGATAAATATTTTTTAATTTTGTATTTATACTTATGTTAATGAAAACTGCTTTAATTTAGCATGTCTAATATTTCACCATAGGATAGCTCAATATAGCCCGGATGAAGTCAACGTGTCGTAAAACTTAATTTCATTCAGTCATTAATCTGTATCATCTGTATATATAGAGAATCTCCTACGAGTCTTTTTTGATATCAAAAAAGGCGATTGGGAGATTTTATTTATCACCCAATCCCTTCTTACATGCACAAATAAATACATGTAACTCTTTGTTATAGATTTCACTTTTTTACTGAACCTGATTACATTATGGCGTAGTGATACATCATTTTTTGACAGCAATTCAACCATTGCAAACTCCTTTATATTAACCCAGTGTTTCCATCAAGGTCAATTAAATAAAAATAGTTCATTTTTAATAAGAAAGAAGTTACTTTTAATAAAAAAAAATAAAATGAACTGTTCTTTGAAAAAAAAAGTAGTTCCATTTTGATTGACCAATCAAATTCATGTAAAGCGATATCTCCTAAAGATTATGAAATTTATCACACAAGCGATATCTACCGTAGAATGTATTATGGGTGAGAAATACACTTAGATCAACCTAACCAGGTAGGGTGTGTACATAACCGTTTAGCCTCTTTAAAGCTGTATTCCTACGAAAGCATTTATAAGGTAGTTATTGTCAATAACCGTATGATAGATTTGTAGACACCAATCTTCCTAGAGCAATACTGGATTCCGTGAAAAATACGAGACAACAATGTAAGGGTGTCATATCGAATCTCGATTATGGGTGAATTGTGTACGAGTCTACGGGCAAGTCGTATCTCAAAGGGCTCAACACCATACGCAATCAGGGACATAGAATCAGTATATATATGTTATTCACATCTTGTATTTCGCAATTGCCTCACGAATCAATTGGAAGGCGGTTTAATGCCTCGTTAAGTTTAATTTCAAATATATTTTTATATGTAGAATAAGAAAATTTTCTTATAGTATTAGTAGCAGCTATTATTATCATCATCGTCATCATCTCCACCATCATCCCTTTTACGGTCTTGGGATCTTGCAGGCACATAAAGCCTCTCTTCGGAAATTGACCCAACTCCTATAGAACCAACTGGGGGGGGGGGGGGGTCGCTCCCGCATTGGTCATTATTTTTAACTCATATTTTCATCTTGAGGCGAGAGCGTCGACCAGAATGGGACCACTGTTATGTTCCTCTGGCAGGTAACCACATTTTGATTGAGTGCAAGCATCTCAAACATACAAGATAACGATATTACCGTTGCTAGTCACTACAACACTTGTTTGCCCGACCTGGGTTATATTGTGAAATGCTAAACTTTTTAAAAGAGACAGATTTGTGATATGATTTAGCGTGTTTAAAAAAAATCACATGTTTGGCGTAATATATCCCGGTTGGTACTGACGTGACATTAAACCATATTTCATTTCATTTCACGCGCCTTTTAATTCTTCACGATACGCAGGGGGGATTCGGAGAGGTTCTCTTCCGTCGCGCTCTATAGTTTGGCGTATATCTTGGGAAATAAGGGCCCGGGTCACCTTGTTACACCCCTGAGATGTAACACAACAACATATTATGATATGCCAAATACCTGTACTAAAAATGGGGACTGACAGCAATCGATCCTTATCCTACTCGCGCATCTCGGTACCAACATTCAGAAAAGTCACCGGCTGTCTGCTTCTGGACGATCTAGTAACAGTATATTTTTATTATTAATTTATACCAAAAAAACCCAACAGTAATCGACATAGCTCCTGGCTCCGCTAAGCTCTGGGCCCCTGGACAAGTGTCCCACCGGCTCTGGTAATACGAATACAACACTACTAACTTTTTTACACTAGGAACCATTAGCAGCTGCCATTTTCGTGAATGGGTTTTGTGAGTTAGTGACTGATGTTTTGGGTGACAATGAAAAGGAAAATTTAGCAGAGTTCAACAAGATTAATGAGTAAGTTTTATAACAATAATTAACAAAAGACACTGTCTAACGGACAAATTTGTGCCAGGCATTATCACATATGTGATAGAACTGGTTAAACACGTTCCAAATATTATTTTATCACAGAGATCATTGCTACGATAGATGAGTAATGAATGTTTCAACAATAGGAAGGGAAGAACGCAAAAGGAAAACACGAGTTATCCCTTTATATAACTGAATGAAGTGACGGGTGATAACAGATACATGGGCGAATTTATACTCACTAATAATTCCTTCGAAGACTGTAAGAGTATATCTGACACCAGAAAAATAGAAACAGTCCGTACATTCACGGGTGTTTATTCATTATATACTTATAAAAACATGGTAATGCACGGACTTTTTCTATTTTTCTTTCATGTTCTTTTATCTAGTGAAAGTCAATTTTGTTTATGAATTGTCAGATATCCTTTCACAGTCCCATACAACAACTTTTGGCCTTCGAAGGAATTATTAGTGAGCAGAAATTCGCCCATGTATCTGTTATTACCTGTCACTTCATTCAGTTATATAAAGGGATAACTCGTGTTTTCCTTTTGCGTTCGTCACTTCCTATTGTTGAAATATTGATTACTCATCTATCGTAGCAATGATCTCTGTGATAAAAAAATATTTGGAACGTGTTTAACCAGTTCTATCACATATGTGATAATGACTGGCACCAATATTGTCCTTTAACACAGACACTAGAACGACAATGGCGGTCGTGTTCTAAAGACATATGATAACAAATCAAGCTGAGTTAGTTTTGTTTTAAAATCTCTTGTTATAAATCATTTACAAGCTTTAAAAATAATAAAAAAATAATAGTAGAGATAACTTGCAACGAATAAATCCGCCAAAACAAAAACGCTATTCCACTGCGAACTTGAACCGGTTTCTAATTCTCCAACCGAGACAGTAAAGATTGTGTTCCAATTTTGACTAGAGATGTTAATGATATACCGATAGATCTTATAACTTTAAGACCCCGGTTGTACGTGACAAGGAGTAGGGTCGCCTGTCCAACCTCGTGGGTTTTCTCCGCGTCCTCCGGTTTCCTCTCATTGCTAAAGACCCCTACGAATTATTGAAATAAAATTAAACCATATGTTAGACCCAAAATGACCTAGTTTGTGTCGAGTGGACGTTAAACCACATTTCTCTCTCTCTTTCTCTCTATAACTCTAAGCGAGGTTTTTTTTTATCCATAATCTTTTCCATTAGGGAGGAGGAATCGAGTGATCTAACCTGTGTGCTTTAGATCATAAATTCTGTCATTAAGTTAAGTGGCGTGGTTTCGATCTCACACTTGCCGACCTGACCCCGAAGACTTCCTCCGGGTCGTCCGGTTTTCCCCACTGCTCAAATAAATTCTGATTATGGTTGTTTATTTTCTAGCGAATTTACAGGTTTGGCAGTATACGTCATTAATTCATTTTACGAGGATAAGAAGTCTTATCACATCCTAACACGTCAGTTACCTAATTGGGAAAAGAAAACTTGTTTGCACCTTTCCGCAAAGGTTAGAAATAAAAGGTTCATATCCCAAACACCGTGCCAGGACATACTTGATACAAGATGGGGGAATGACGTATCTGTAATAACGTGTTTAATAACGACTTTGCTACTAGTAAGTATATTATAGCTACTTATGTAAATCATTCAACCGTAGGCAGTTCTAACATAATACCGTAACCAAGTAAATTTTGTTTTTTCTTATGATGGATGAATCGCTTCAAGGATTTATGGAAGTCTAAGGATGTAAATGATGATGAAGGAATAAATATAACCAACGGGTTTCAGGATGAGTTCGAATTTTAACTTGGGTTCGTCAACGTATTAGTATTATGATATTAGTAGCGTGTACACCAGTGGTTCCCACTTACTACCAGCCTCTCGGTAACATGTTGACCAATATTTGAATCCCAACGTCATGCTGAACGAAGTGTATTCCGAGTAAACATTTGATACACATGCCTTCCAACATATAATCTTTACTGCAGGCGAGTTGATGAGGAACTTGAAATCAGCTGACCTACTGATACAGCACATATTTTGCCCAACACATGTTACCGAAGATTGACGAGTGTATGCAATTTCAAAATTTATGTTGACCATTCATATTGACAGAATATTAGTCTGTAGAGTTATTGCCAATGAATTCTCCAAAATACAATTCTCCAACCTGATATGTCTACGTATCTCGAAAGTGTTGGAATTATTTGGGAAATGGCTAATCTTGATCAAACAAAGCTTTGTGAACGAGATTTGTATGCAGTTCTTTCTACTTTGTTTACTTTGACCTCTGGTATTTCCAAAACCTTTACGTTTTTTTAAATCTACCGTTGAGGCCAGTACAATTAAATTGATACATAACTAGGTTTGTATTTTATTTCTGCAGATTATCGCCATGCCGATTACATTGCTATGCCTTATATGTATTGAGGACCTACGAGAAGAAATGCTATGTTATTTTTCCAAACCTAAAGTAAAGTATATCATAAATGCAGTGAGTACAAAAACAGTTTGTAATACAAGATCTTCTATAAATAATCCCCCCGACCACACAATTCATATGAAAAGAACACAACGTGAAGTCAAGAATTTTGAAAGCTGTGTCACAGGATCGATAGGGGTACATATTCGTTCTGGTAGGCCTGTCACCAGGATAGACTCACATATTCGATCTGCTGAGCTACAACTTTTGAGCTACAGCATCGTACTATATGTTTTTTGGTAGCCGTGACATGATATTACTACGCTGTACATGTCTTAATAAACCGATTTGGATCCAAAATTCAAATTGATAAATTCTAACATAAGTTATGGCTATTTGAGGTTTACGTTGGCTTTTGGTGATTTCACACCGACATCATAATCTCTTTAAGACAATAATGATGAAAATAATTGTGCAATCCTTGTCGTATAAGACGGGTCATTACGGACAAATCTTATTTTCTGCACTGAAATAACATCAATCTTTACATTAATAATGCGCATCATGTTGACGACCCGAATCGTTGTGCATTTAAATAGCGCAGAACTTGTTAAATGTGCTGAAATATTTTACGTAACCACATAGAAAATGATTGCTTGACAAACGTTTTAGATTGACCTATCCAACTAATCTATGTATATCCATTATTGTGATTATAAAACAACCGTATATTGAATTCTCGTTGGGATGATCATTATAGAAATATCAATTAAAGGAGCTAAATCGCTAATATGTGGAATCTGAATCTGAATGAATAGTCGTAGATGCCAATTACTGGCTTTTGCACGACGGATGGGGTGTGCTAATTAATGTTTTCTAGTTTAGATTTGAATAATTCGATTGACTCTGAGTTCACTGTATCATCACTGAGTTTATTCCAGTCGTATACAGTTCGTACAAAGTATGAGTATTTGAATATGTGACTTTTAGAACTAATTGGCTGGAAGCACTTGTTGTTACACACTGAGTTTTCTACGATGTTAGTTTTTCAAATTGTTTAGCCCTAATAGTTCTCTTCAGCCCTTATCCTTGAGGTAGTGATCATTGTTAATGGCTGGTACGTGCCCTTCAACCACCTTAAATAGGAACGTCAATCGCTGGTGACGGCGTCTCTCCTCAAGTGGTTGCAGTTCCATTTCCTTGAGCATATTAGTGACGTATCTTTCCTTCCTGGATTTATAGTCGCCCGTTATAAATCGTGCTGCTGATCTTTGGATCCTCTCCATGCAAGCGGTCGATGTCTCCTTTCAAGTAGGGGTCTCAGACGACGCTTCCGTACTCAAGTTTCGATAGGACTATTGCAATATAGGCGTTCTTCCTGCATGGCTTAGGGAAGTGTCTTAGGGACCTAGAAATTGACCCAAATGGGTTGCAACGCCAATAATAATGTAATCTGATTGTATATGAACTGAATTACATTCAATTGTTTCCGTTTTGACTCTGATTTCAAATCAGTTAGGTCCAGCGAAATATGGCATGAGTCTCAACCGAATAGAAATTTCTAGCGTCTGGTTATTCCAGTCTATTGCGCATGCTCTCCTGGTAAGTCATGGCGTCGCCGTATGACATGAGTTGTCGAATATGTCTAGCCTCGCTCTTTCTGGTCACTTGTTACAAATGACGATGAAACGCACTATGGTACACGAATTACCAATGGTAAAATGTTTATTTTGTCTTAAATATTGGATATCAGAAGCCTTCCTTTTCCCGGTAAGATAACAACATCAATATTGATTTAAATTGACAAATAATTCGTGTTTTCAACGTATACGACTTTGGATTATATTAAATTAGAGACTTGGCTACTTTAATAATCATCGATATGCCGATCATAAAGTAGCAAGTTATTGAAATTAATTCATGTAGATTAACGCATATTTTTTTTATCCCTTCCATTAAAACGTAGTAAACAATTTTATTTCAGGGATCCTACTTTGTGTTTTTGGGCGTGTTTAGTTATTACATGTTGGTTTCGTTTAAGCCGTCTTTCTCGAGTAATGAAGGTGTGCTCTGTTTCTGGGTGTTCACTTTCCTCTGCGAAGAGATTCGACAGGTATGTCATATTGTTGTAGAATTACTATTATGAGACATGCAGGGGCTTGTCCAGCAGGGGTCCTGGGAGGAGACAACGTCAAGTCTCGCGTTAGTTCGGGGGAAACTACCCGCAAATTTGATAAAATCAGAAGCTTTGAGAGAAGATTTCTGCTAATTTAGGTGGGTGATGAGGATGTACATTTACAGTCTGTTTTCCTTACTAATTATCGCATCTTAAGTTGGCCCCGTCCGTCCACTTCAGGGCATGTCGTTTTCATCTAGATCAGCCGTATCCATAATCTGTAGCGGGTAGTGTCCTGTTCCTTCTTCTCTCTCGCTTTTAAAATTATCCATCATACACGTTTGGCCAAGATGAATCCACGCAATTGGCAGTTACGCGTTTAATAAATTGAACATAAAATTAATATTTTTTATGACTTACTACAGTTTAAAACTTCTCTGTCTAATTTGTCAGACATGTCCTCGTAATTTTTGGAACAGCATGAACACAAATATCCGATTTTGATTTATATATCAGAACTTTCGAAAACGTGTTGATCTTCTTTCTCGTGATTAATGGATTAATACGATCTGGGGAATGGGGTGGGGGGCTTTGTGCTCTACATAAATTTGGTTGGTGGTCATATTCATATTCACTGGTATCCCTTAGACCCTTGTTTGGGTCAGGGTAATAGCCATTTTTCTATAGGTCAGATACAAAATTATTATTGTTTCTTCTCTCCCCGTTCGAATACCGTTTGCCACCAAGCAAAACTTTTAAGATACTAACAATGTCTTACTTTAAGCTAATACTATAACCAAGTTGCTTTTCAGTAATCGATGGGTGTGTCAGTCTAAGCACTTAATCAAGAAACTGAATGATATAAATAAATTTAATACAATAACCTTTGCTGGAACTATCGCGACTCTCCACATGGGCATGTGATTTCCGATAAGACAATGGGATTTGCTTAGCCATCGGGTTCATATTAAAGTATAAAATACAAACCGTGTTTTAAACGAGTATCCGACTTCATTAGCCCAGTTGGAGCAGGACACTAGGACTTTAAACCCCATTTCATTTAAATGAGTGTGCCATTGTGGTCTAATGAATATGGCGATGGTTCACCAACCATGTTGACAGGATTTTGATTCCAGTATTGGCCGAAAAAGTTCCGCAGGAACCGTTGGCTGTCTCGTCAACAACGCCGCTGCCCGGGCAAAACAGCCTGCTTAGTGCAGGACATTAGAATGTTAACCTAATCCCCACCTTAAAGAATGATATTTTTTTTTAAGTTTTCAGAGCGCCGTAACGACGACAGTATTACAAATATAGGTTTCTGGAATGTATTAGATTTTATAGCAATAATCGCTTTTACT
Organism: Patella vulgata; assembly: GCF_932274485.2. NCBI lineage: Eukaryota > Metazoa > Mollusca > Gastropoda > Patellidae > Patella > Patella vulgata. The sequence continues at coordinate 70,935,907 of NC_065883.2, read as the reverse complement.
AGCGGGATGATTCTTCGTGCATATGAGGACAGTTTTGAGTTGTCCAGGGTTGTAATGTGTTTCGTCCTGCTTGTTTATTTTATCCGTGTGCTGTATATATTCCTGGGATCTGTAAAATTAGGACCACAGTTGGTAATGATTGGCCGATTGGTGAGTATTTATTAACATTCCTGGGTGTTTGGGAATTTACACACATTACGTGCATGGTATGCCCGGTATTACACACGATTCGAAAGATGCATTTCCGATTACTGTTAAACCGAATTTTCCTAAGATATTTACAAAGGAGCCATATCGAATGGGATTATGGCAAAAATGTCGAGAGCAACGGGAGTCATCGGAAGAAAATTTGTTTATTTCCACATAACCCATGATTTTTATACTCAGTGGGACCGAAGCGTCATGGAACGTATAGTTCAGTTTAGCGTTATCTGCGGCATAATGCCTTTTATGTTTTTAAAGGACAATATTGGTGCCAGTCATTATCACATATGTGATAGAATTGGTTAAACACGTTCCAAATATTATTTTGTCACAGAGATCATTGCTACGATAGATATGGGTAATCAATGCTTCAACAATTGTAAGTGACAACCGCAAAATGAAAACACGAGTTATCCCTCTATATAACTGACTGAAGTGACGATTGATAACAGATACACGGGCGAATTTCTGATCACTAATAATTCTTTCGAAGACCAAAAGTTGTTATATGTGATAATGACTGGCACCAATATTGTCCTTTAAATATGAGTGCTGGCTGAACAGTTTCAAACTTGAAAAAAATAAATCAATGGGGTTGACACAAATTTTTGCCGCAAAACAGTACGACCATTGTAGTGTCATTATTGTCTTCCTACCAGACCATCTTGTACACCTGCAAATTGAAATCACCAGAATTTAACAAAACTGGATTTGGACAGTCATCAAGTACCTGCAGCTGGAAGGGTTAACCTCAACACAGATACATGCAGATACATACAGTAAAGAAGTGGGTTGCCGAGAGCCTTGATGGTGACCCGCGTTCTAGAAGGCCATCAACAGCAACCATTCAAGAAATCATTACCCAGTTGCCAGTGTTGTGGGCATCGCTTATATGAGAGGGTTGAGCACATTATCGCCAATGAGTTAGGAATAACAACAGTTTTTAGCAAGATGGGTGCCAACGTTCTTAGTTACAGATAAGAAATGTGTCAGATTCCTGACGTCTCGTGACAATAAGCACCAAATTGAAGCAGATCCTGATAATTTTGTGACCAGATTGTAGAAAAAATAAATGAAAACCGTCGACTTTATACGGTTTTGCACGGATAGGCTTTAGAACGTTTCAGCCAGCCCTCGTAGGTATGCAGGTATTAAAAAATGGAAACTTTTAAGGTTAAGGTGGTAATATCGGCGTACGTTAAAATCGTTTTATCGAAATGATTCTAGCAGCGTGGATACGTTACCAACGGCCCCGCTCCTTTGTGTAGGACAAAAGGGAGTCCGCAGCAAAATGAAATGAACTGGCAATGACAAATTCGAACGCGTGCAAGAATATACCTTTTCTGACTAATAATAAGATGGACTACAAGCCTACAACTAAAGTATATTATATATTTTTACAGGTAACCCAGGACTTACTTCCCTTTGTGTTAATAATACTGATATTTGTTGTTGCATATGCCATTTCATCCGAGGCTCTTTTATATCCAAACGCTAAATTATCGTGGAAGCTACTTTACCACCTACCAAGGAAGGCCTACTGGCAAATCTATGGGGAATTATTTTTGGAGGATATTGAAGGTAGGTATATCCCCTTTCGTAGAGGGGCGTTACAGAATCAAGTATGATTTGTAAATAAGGGATCAATAACAAAAACGATATTTCACTTTATATAATATATATTTTACTCCACGCGTTTTATTTCACTTTTCTAGAATGGTGACACTTTGAGGAAAGGGGTTATCTTGGAACCTTTTTGAAACTATTCACACTAGCCAGTTAATCGATCTGTGTGAAATTGCCTATACTAAATCATTCAAAGAAAATGGAGTAATCCCAGCGTCATTAAAAAACGGTTCGACAGGCCCGGGGAGTGGGGGGGGGCGCTTTAGCACCCCCAATAATTTGGCTGTGAATAGTCCCTTCTTCAGGTTATTGCACGCTAGTCTCATTATGCGTTAGATACAACGAGGTCTGATTTAGTTTAAGTTTCATCTGATGAATCGGGCACAAATGTTCGCCTCCACAAACTTCATCAAAGAGCTAGTGATACATTTGAACGAAAGATACAGATGGTGACCTCTAGGGGGTCCGCAAGCTAAACAAGTGATATTTCGGACAACCAGTGGTCATAATCCAGAAAGTTACGGTCGAATACTGGTCAATATCGAAAGAAACCCAGATTTTTGGGATATATCAAAATTCGAACCTCTGGTTGGTCCACAACATGTTATTGCATGATTTGAAGGTTAGAAGCCATTTTGTCGGGCAATTGCGGTCCGATGTTCACGAATGTTGAACTCATCCGATATTATGATGTTGTGTTGAAATATTTGAACGGTTTTTACAATCAAATAAAAACCATGAGCTGTAAAATGTCCACCAACTAAACATGTATATATTGGATGTGACAGTCCCATATGCGTCAATATCAAAAGAAACCGAGGGCTTCCGTTTATTAACATATATTGTCAGTTTCATCAAAATCGTAAAAAATGGGACCTCTAGAGAGTACACAGTCTTGGTTTTATTATGCATACTTGTCAAGTTCAGTATCACAGGAAACCACCATCGACTGTGTTAACATGGTAACGGACGTAGAATAGATTTAAAATTTCAGTTCATTCCTCGGTAATTGTATTAGAAAATCTAGACCCCGGAAGCTTCGGGGCCCACGCGGCTCTTGGACCCTCGCATAAAGTCCTAGGATGATAGCACTCACCCTCCCAATCATGAATTGCACCCACCGGCCCTGTTGTTCGAGCTCAATTTCTGTAGGGGCTGTGGAGCCGTACAAATGGGCATCTATGTTATTATAAGATACGAGATATTAGATTCAGTGATTTCAACCAGTCGTTGCAAACATAAGGTCAAATAGGATCTTATACCCTATATCGTGTATGCACAATTCAGAAGAGAGTTAATGTACCAATGTTACTAATATGTATGATGATCTTTGCCGTATACCAATATCCTAATCTATATGATGCTCATATTCCCTATGTCGTATGCTATATATCGTGTGTATGTATAATTCAGGAGAGAGTCAGTGTACCAATGATCCTAACCTGTATGATGACTACGACCAATTAAGATGTCCAACTGAAGTGGGGAAGTATATAGCACCAGTGTTACTCGCAATTTACATCTTCCTGATCAATGTTTTACTGCTGAATCTCCTCATAGCCATGTTCAGGTAAAGTTATTATCACAACTACATATATTTTTTACCTTAAAAAACAAACAAACGAATATTTTGGCAAAAATATAGTGTGCCAAAATTCAACGCTTATTTCATTTTTCAAGGTAATAGTAATGTTTGTTGACTTTTGTTGAGATGATTTAAATTTGTCATTTATTTGTAATTTAGTAATGATCATTATAATTCTTAAACACAACGAAAGTAACACGCAAATCAGTGTGATCTACCAGGAATACTTTGAAGCGATATCCGCAATACCAATAATAGCAAATTTGATCAAATCAGATAGCCTCTATGAAGAAATTGCGCCTAAATAATGTGTGTTTATTTTCTGTTTACTTCAATAGCTCAACCATAACAGCCATCATGGACGATTCGTATCCACACTGGGGTTATCAACGTTACGAACGTGTCACGGAATACGAAACAAGACCAATTCTTCCACCTCCTTTTATATTCTTCGAGCATCTGTATAGACTAATTGTCTGCATACGTTCATGTGACTGTAAGAATAAAGTAGACCAAGAACCAAAAAAGGACAAGCATGGTATGAATTTCATAGGGGTGATTGTGGGTTTACTTTAAAGGGGACATCGTAACCCTATCCGACTTATTCTTCTATCCCACAGGCAAATATTGGAGTTAATTATATTCAGGTGCTGCCTATTCAAATATGTCTAAACAAAGTTCCCTGGGATCACATTGAACGGGATACCTATATAGTGCCTTTGTCACTACACACGATCCCAATCGTCAACGCGAAGGCGAGAAATAATTAGTACGAAGCCAAGATGTTAAGTCATCATTAGAATTGCAAACCAGCGAGTGAAAAGAGGCTTGTTCTGTTCACGTTATGACTATTTGACCATTTTGATTTGCAGGTGAAGCACTCACCGATGAAGTAAACCGATCTTACTCTCGTGCTGAAAAGAGCAAGGCTAAAAAGTGTGTAGATCTACTGAAAACAAATCCACAACTTGTTCAAAATAATTATAATCATCTTCCAAATACAAACAGGTAGACTTTTATTTTAGCTTAAAGTCCTGGTGCTCCATTTTAATCAATATGAATCACTTTTAAACTACAAGAATGTTAAAGATGAATCTCTAATAAGAATATCAGTCCACTAATGGTTCAATCCCGTTCAGTAAATTTACAAAGATATGTGAAATTGAAATTTCACCGATCTATACTGCTTAGTAAGCCTACCACCAATCTGTGTCCACGAACATTTGATAATAGACCTGTATTGAATCCGAGCCTGGACATTATCGAGTGGTTATTTGAGATTTTGTTTTCTTTATCGAATGGGATTATTCAAAGTATTCGCTTTGCTGCAGTTTAATTGCAAGAAACTGCTACTTCGTCCATAATGTCCGTTTCAGCTCTTGTTTGTAAATACAGACGAGTGATTATCACATATGTGATAGAACTGGTTAAACACGTTCCAAATATTATTTTATCACAGAGATCATTGAATGACATTAGATAAGAGAACACTAGAAAAAAAGAAATAGTCCGTACATTGTTGAAAGATTGATTACGCATCTATCGTAGCAATGATCTATGTGATAAAATAATATTTGGAACATGTTTAACCAGTTCTATCACATATGTGATAATGACTGGCACCAATATTGTCCTTTAAGAAAAATGCTAATGTGTAACTGAGGTAAAATATATATATTTAACAATGTTTATTGTTTGATTGTTTTTACCATGCTTTTATTTAAATGTACTTAAGGTTTAGATAGAATTTGATAATTGATTGATTTTATTGGCATGTTCTTTGTATACAAACCGGTTTCAAATTAAGCCTCGAGCCATTTGATATATTTTGGCGACAAATGCCAGCTGCGCACCGTTACTTTAAAGGTATATTTCATCGGTGCGCATTAGTTTAAAATTAGCCCATCCTTAGAATAATAAGAGGCCTTTTATTAAAGATACATTATGTAAGATTTAGATAAAGAGCTAGCCATTCTTGCTATAATAGTTCGAATATAGATAATTTAAAATGAATAATTTCATTCAATATTATCCTTTGAAGATTTGACAAGACGTGTGCAATAATTTCAAAGCTAATTCTCGTTCCTCCGCTTTTAGCTTAAATCAAAATATGGCTGAACTGTTCTAATCTATATAATATCGGAGAAATCCGATGCCATCGAGAGTTAATTATGGACATGATATGTTAATTAATGTCTGATTAATAATTTAGAAAACATTTCAGGCCTAAAGAGAGACCTGCAATAGACAGACATACGTGTAGCTCTTGTATAATGTATGTTTAACAATAAAAAATAACGCTACCCTGTTGTAGACTAACTTATTTAATCTGATCTCAGAGAATACAATGTCAACGAGTTTTTTTATTTAAATAATTAGATGAAACATCAGTATCAGTAACATTGTACTAGTCACTGGAATAATGTAAAGCGTATCGATTGCATTCTACAAACGACATCTCCGAAACATAATAACTGACATTTTACACTATTTAAGACACCAACTTACCGAATGGTCAGCAACAACTGATAAAGAAGATAAACGCACGACAATACCAAGTAAGATGGTTGAAAAAAGTGATGTTTATTATGATGAGGATGATAAAGTCGATGAAGTGGACCATAGTGTAAATTATGAGGATGCAAATGATAATAACAAAACTCGCAGGTCACCCATTACTAATGATACGTATCAGTCAAGGGCGACGTCGGGAAGAGTTGATATTCACCAATCCTTATCACAGATTGAAAAAAACATTCAGCACCTGGAACAAAAGGTAATGTGTGAGAGAGAAATGGGGTTAACGTCCACTTGACACAAACTAGGTCATTTCAAGACTAACATATGGTTCACAAGGGTCTTTAGTAGTGGGGGAACCCGACAGAAAACCCACAAGGTTGGACAAACGATCCTACTCATTGTCACTTACCAGTGGAGAATCGAAACCACCCCACTTGATTCAATTAAGACCTTCTGATCCAACGCGCACGCGTTAACCATTCGAAAGGGTAATTTACTTTCGTGATAGTAGTGAGAGAGAGAGAAATGAGGTTTAACGTCCACTCAACACAAACTAGGTCATTTTGGGACTAGCACATGGTTCAATTTTATTTCAATAGTTCGCTTGCGCGTAGGGGTCTTTAGCAGTGGGAGGAAACCGGAGGACCCAGAGAACACACACGGGGTTGGACAGGCGACCCTACTCCTTGTCACGTACAACCGGGGAATCGACCCCCCCCCCCCAGTTGACTCAAGGACAGACCGTATGATACAGCGCGCGCTTGCTAGCCATTCGGCCATCCAATCCCTACCCCCCTCCCCCGTAATAGTAGTAAAACCTAACATTGCAAATACACGTCTACTCATTCGTGATAGTAGTACAATCTAACATTGCAAATACACGTCTACTCATTTTCATTAAATATTATCTGTTTTTAACTTTGAGATTTCACTTTAGAAATTGTCATTTGAGGTTGAACATCCTCACTGAACTGTGAGATCAATTACACCACGTGTAGCACCCTAAAAATATCATCCTGAACCCTTACAATATTTGGTAAAAAAAACCTTTCATTTGCTTTTAGTTGTATATATATATATATACTCTTCAAAACTGCGTAAATGCACTGCTGTTTCTATTAGAGGTAACCAGTGTATGTTAAACAGTCCATATGGGAGGCTTATCTGACGGCCCCATTTCACTAGCAAAGAGATACACTGTCAAAAATGAAAATGAACGTTTTTTGTTTTTTGTCTTAATAATGAGTAATTGCTCCACCAATCCTCAGACATTCAGCAATTCGTCGTGGCATACTCCTAATCAACCGTCCAATCATGATTTGGGGCAATCTGACCCACTCCTCTTTCATTGCCACGCCACGGCCAATTCTTGCAGTGTTGTTGGTTGACGTCGACGAACACGTCTCCCGATCAAATTAAACGTAACACACTACAGCAAAGATACACTAAACAGTAAATCTTATGCAAGAACCGATAGGAAAGCAAACATGGATAGGATAAACCAGCAAGCGGCAGTTTTTATCAACCCTTCCTTGAAGTGTCAAATTTGACAATGAACACCTCCCACGTGTATGGCGCTATTGCGTGTCGCATGTGCAGCTCAGTGGTTCTTCATCTGTGAACATACTCTCAAAGCATGTCAAGTGTCCATGACCATTTATCATATCACAACCTGCATAGGTATTTGCATTTCAATATCCCCTACTCTTTTTGAAGATTATATATGGTTATGCGTATTTCGTCTGTCCGCATGTAGACGATAAATATATTATTTTAAACATTTGATATCCTATTTATCTGATCATTGGCCAGTCTATTCAAAACAAATGAAGATTGACTTTAGAACAATACTTCAAGCATTGTTCAATGCTAATATTTTTACTATGGTCACGTGCTACAGGGGATAATTCGGGCTGAACATCACATGTCCATTGTCACGGGTGGACCTAGGTCTAACAAATCCGGATGAACTTTCTTGGCCAATGCAGCGATCGAACACGCGACCTCCAGGCTAGCGAGCCAGCGCCTTACCCACTTAGCCACCGTGGCTCCCGTGCTACACCAGACATACTACTAGAATACCACACGAAATGGTAACCACATAACCATTAGTGAAACAGATACGCGATAATGGAGATGTGTATTATTAATAAATGTCGTTTAAACATGTGTCAACAATTCCAAAAAATGTTTGGAATGCATATCAATATTGAGAATCGTATCCATATGTTATACAGAGTATTAAATACCCTCTGGGCCTTAGTTCGGCTTTCGGTTATAGACTCGAGTTAGAAAATCCTAATTATTTTATTACGTCAATCTGATTAAAACATAGATCTATATTTCGTTTCGTTTTTTTTAATACTTTCGATGGCCTATACTACATGAAGATCTGATCCTATAACGCCAGACATTGATTAATCAATCCGCGATGAAGTTTATAGTGGTTTGCCCACAATGCCGTGCATGGCACGCGAAGAAGTTGCCGTAACAGACCGTTTCATTGGCTAATCCTTCACATCATCCAGAACGCGGGTTTTATATCAACTCTTCCATCTTCCAGATCCTAGTTCAGTAAAGACAAGCAAAACGAAATTTTGAACTATAAAAACGGGATCTGTGTTTTAATCAGATTGTGATTACGTATATTTGATGCAAACTTTTATTTATTGAATTATATAATATATATAGTATAAAACGGTCTTCCATTTTAGATTGACTCTATGTACACATCGAACCGAAGGGACGAACTTAAACTGATTTTAGACGAGATTAAAAAGGTAATATTATCAATAATCTTCCAGATCCTAGTTCAGTAAAGACAAGCAAAACGAAATTTTGAACTATAAAAATGGGATCTGTGTTTTAATCAGATTGTGATTACGTATATTTGATGCAAACTTTTATTTATTGAATTATATATATATATAGTATAAAACGGTCTTCCATTTTAGATTGACTCTATGTACACATCGAACCGAAGGGACGAACTTAAACTGATTTTAGACGAGATTAAAAAGGTAATATTATCAATAATCATTACAATGTAATCTTGACAAATGTAGGTGGGTGGTGGCTTAATTCAGAACAAAGCATAAGGTCCAGGATGTATTAAAGCATAAGTTTCAAACTACAATGAAGGTACGAATCCCAGTCAGTCTTTTTAAAGATAGACAGTCAATAATAAAAGGCTATATGACAAACCTTTAGCCAAAAGTCGATCAATGTACGAACTCCAGTCACTCGTATCAATTCAGAATCCTGTACTCAACACAAAGTTTGTCCCACTTTGCCCGGTAAGGGTTAATGTTGACTACACTACACAAATGATATTTAACAATTCTTCATCATCGCATTAATCGTTGCTTTAATTGTACAGATAGAAGCGGGACAGAAATCGTCCGACAGACAACCAAAAACAGTTACACCAGAAATACCAGAGGTAAAATACATTTTGAAATATGGTATCTCGATTATGATTACGTAATTTACAGATTGCGTAGTTCGGTTAGTGGTTGTGTTGGGTTTTTTTGTCCCCCGCCTTTCGAAGAAAGCAGGGGACTATTAAAATGGGTTCGTCTGTCTGTCCGTCCGTCCGTCCGTCCGTCTGTCTGTCCGTCACACTCTCTTCCTATTTGAGCTAGAATGTTCAAACTTCGTGTATGTGTTTATTAGGCCAATGCCTTGATGGAGTTCGAAGATGAGCATTTTCCGCTTAGGGTAAGCAGAGATAAGCAATTTGATTGGTTGATGCTTTGGGACACGATAACTCTCTTCCTAATTGGGCTAGAATGTTCAAACTTGGTGTATGTGTTGATTAGGTCAATGCCTTGATGGAGTTCGAAGATGAGCATTTTCCGCTTAGGGTAAGCAGAGATAAGCAATTTGATTGGTTGATGCTTTGGGACACGATAACTTTTAATTGAGCTAGAATGTTCAAACTTGGTGTATGTGTTTATTAGGTCAATGCCTTGATGGAGTTCGAAGATAAGCATTTTCCGCTTAGGGTAAGCAGAGATAAGCAATTTGATTGGTTGATACTTTGGGGCACGATAACTCTCTTCCTAATTGAGCTAGAATGTTCAAACTTGGTGTATGTGTTGATTAGGTCAATGCCTTGATGGAGTTCGAAGATGAGCATTTTCCGCTTAGGGTAAGCAGAGATAAGCAATTTGATTGGTTGATGCTTTGGGACACGATAACTTTAGTTCTAATTAAGTGAGATTGATGAAACTTGGTGTATAGTTTCATTACAGTAATACCTTGACTAAGTTTGATAATGAGCATTTTCTGCTCAGGGTAAGCAGAGCGATACGCAATTTGATTGGTCGAGACTTTGGAAAACAATAACTCTCCTACTTTGATTGTCCCCCGCCTTTCGAAGAAAGCAGGGAACTATTAAAATGGGTTCGTCCGTCTGTCTGTTTGTCTGTCTGTCCGTTCCGCTTATTTGTGATAAATTTATATGTGTCCTCTAATTATTTTCCTATTTCGGCGGGGGACATCAGCCTCACTGTTGGCTTGTTATCATTATATCACCTATACTAACGACGGGTTGTTCTTTTCAATGTCAAACCTTGAGTTGATAATGATATTTGGGGAGCGGGTAAGTTCATGTTCCTGAAGCAACGACTGCGAGTTTTACAACATCTGGATGTTGCTAGATTACTCGTTTGTTTCTGGAGTTTAACGTCCACTTCTAGCGGGGGTGATATCGTAAACAATTAGATTACTTTAAAATTCTCAAACTTAAAGCTACGTTATTTGCAGACACGTGATCATTGAACGAACCTTGAACTTTGCAACTCGATTATCACATGTGGACATTTTAGCTGGAAAGCGCGAGACATAGTATTCGCGATAATCGGGGAATCTGATAGGCTCTCAAGCTGGGTGAATACCCAATCGAAATTAGTACCGAAATATGCAGGGTATTACGTGAAGGACTTGATAAGAGGTACGTAGTTAAAGCGAGATCAAACCTTCTATTGAAAATGGGGTTAGTTGTGCTACATAGTTGTTTTCGCTAAATAGTTGAAGAAGCTGTTCATCATTAACAAGCATTATCATTAACAAGATTACTATGCCGGAATAAAATGGCGGGGCCCCAAAATATGTAAATATATTTAGATTGTTAATAATGTAGTACATTTTTACAATATTTCACATTAGCAGGATGATGATTATGATGATGACTACCTATATAATGATCTCCCAACCTATCTTCCATACAGGGGACAAGCCAAGAATAAGTATGTAAAACTTACTTAAAATTCCAATGAATAAAAACTTTTCTAAGTATATAAATTGGGAATAATAACGTCATTAGTTTCACTTAGGTTTATCTGAAAGTGTGATATTTGTAATGGAGTCGAGAGCTCGAAGTATGTTAACAAGTTATAATAATATAATTTATTATAGAACAAGTTAAACAGATCCTTAATATATTGTGTTATAGAGCAAGTTAAATATATCCTTAATAGAATTTTACCATAGAGCAAGTTAAGCAGATCCTAAATATAATTCGTTATAGAGCAAGTTAAACAGATCCTAAATATAATTTGTTATAGAGCAAGTTAAACATATCATAAATAGAATTTTAACATAAAGATCTGTTGATTCGTAGTCGTGATTTGAATAGTCCGGAAATGGCGCCTCGACACAAACTAGGTCATTTCGGAACTAACATAATATACTTCAATTTTATTTCAATAATTCGCCTGCGCGTAGGGCGTGGTCCTCATTTCGTAGTGTTACTATATTTTACTTTCAGACTTTTACACAGTTCGCTGTGTTTTTCAAACCTGGCCGAATATCAGCGCTTACAACGTCTAGCAGTTTTTAGGAAATCGAAAAAGAAAAAGACCAAGAAAACAAAAACAGATGCCGAGGATGTCACAAATACATTGTAAGCCTTTAACCCCGTTTCCTAGACCGCAAAACATTAGTTTGTATATCGAGTAGGATAGAATTAATATTACAAATAGTTGTCGATCAAGGTTAGGGCTAACGTCATTTTCGGTTAGATTTATAATATTAAACGGTTATCATTCTTCTACATTATTATTTTATTAATTTTATTGTTATGATTACATAAATAAGTATATTCTTTTAGAATAGTGAACTGTTATCATTTTATAATTTTATAAGTAAATTACGGTAGTATTGTTTTATTTTTAGTATTGAATGGTTATCATTTGTTTTATTTTAATGATTACATTAATAAGTATATTATGAATATTTAAAATATTGAACTGTTATTTTATTTATTATTTTATATTGATTATTAAATTTGTTAGTTTATTATGGTAGTATTGTTTTATTTATAATATTCGATAGTATTGTTTTATTTCTAATATTAAAACACGTTCTACATAATTATTTGTGTGTTTTTTTATAATAATTATGAAATTTATTTCCATTGTCCCTGTCAATGCAGAAAAGTAGAAAGTTAAACCCAATTTCAGTACTATCACTCAACGTCTGGGAATTTAACCCAATTACATGGAATGACAAAGGAACTAGGTGGCTGGGGAAACCATTGTGAAACGCATCATCCTCGAGTTGTCGGTAGAGTAAGGACATATGTGAAATGCTGGGTGTACAAATCCCACAGTTCAACCAAAGAGAGAGAGAGAGAGAGAGAGAGAGAGAGAGAGAGAGAGGGTAACGTCCACTCGACACAAACTAGATCTTTTCGGGACTAACATTTGGTTCAATTTTATTTCAATAATTCGCTTGCGCGTAGGGGTCTTTAGCAGTGGGAGGAAACCGGAGGACCCGGAGAAAACCCACGAGGTTGGACAGGCGACCCTACACCTTGCCACGTACAACCGGGGATTCGAAACCACGACAGTCGACTCAATGTTTAGCAGAGAGAGGAAACCGGAGGACCCGGAGTAGACCCACGAGGTCGGACAGGCGACCACACTCCATGCCACGTACAACTGAGGAATCGAAACCACGCCAGTTGACTAAATGACAGACCTTATGGTACAACGCGCATGGCTAACCATTCGTCCATCAAACCCCCAGTTTCTATGGCGCTTTACCAGTTCGAACATAGTCATTCGCCAGTGGCAAGAATAAACCCGGTTTAAAAATATAAATTTTACAGTCTTGTCCAGGGCATCTGACGGTACGGGGAGTTTTGAAAGGTGAACACCGTGTGCTTTGTGTTGCAAGTCACATCAAACTGCACAGCGTATGCCCGTTATCATTAGCCCGGACGTTGCAAAGAAAAAGGCTATTAGTAGGGTGCCCCTTGCAGCGAGAATTTTCCTACAGAAAGTTGAACCCGACACGCTTCAGTGGCTTGTCTCGAAGTGATTTCTGGCTGATCACGCAGTGCAATAACACTCAACATAAGAGTCTATGAGTCTATAATAAATAGGAATCGCACGTTAAATTCTCAACACATCTATCAACTATTACAGCCGTACAAAATCTATTGTTGACGATTCTGAATAGCAGTAATATTTAGCTTTTGGGTTAGTACAGCAGCTATAGAAATTACATTCGTTTTATTTTTAAAATTGCGTTATCATTAGCAATACCATTAGGAGCGCAACTTTTGGTTTAGTACAAATAATATCTCTGAAACACTTGGGTTAGGCAAGAACATGAATTTAGCAGTAGTTTCATTTTACTTTTACAGGGCTCTTAAAACAAATGTTGAGTGTCCCGGCCTGTCACTCAGACGGAGAATGGTCGGTAGACTGGTTAAGCGAGACTAATTTCAAAACAAGGGCACGTAACCTATTTTTTACTCAAAAGTGGCTGGATGTAATAGAACTAAGCTCAGCTTAGCTACCCATACGTACGCGGTGCGAAAATCTGCCCAAACTCTCAAACGACATTGACGCAACGTATCACGTGACAATACGTTGAGAAAAATTCCGCTTGCCAAAAGTCTCTAATGATGTCTTCCCGGCCTCGTGGTTTCCCTGGGCTTACGTTGGGCTTACGTGAAACCCACATTTTAATTACCAATCAAAGAAATAGCATACGTGAAATAAATAAAACTTTATAAATATTTTTAAATTACCAACAAAAAACAACAAAAAAATATAATACTATAAAAAAAATCACGGTTAAACTAAACTTAATAAATATTTTGAAATTATCAAATAAAAGATAATAATAGTATAGAAAATAATTGCAGGAAAAATAATCTTCTTAAATACTTTTACATTACCAATACAAAAAAAAACAATCACGGTTAAATCAAACTTAATAAATACTTTGAAATTACCAAATAAAATATACCATAGAAAATAATTGCAGGAAAAATAATCTTCTTAAATACTTTTACATTACCAATACAAAAAAAAAACAATCACGGTTAAATCAAACTTAATAAATACTTTGAAATTACCAAATAAAATATACTATAGAAAATAATTGCAGAAAAAATAATTTTTATAAATACGTTTACATTACCAATAAAAAAACCAATCGCGATTAAATTAAACTTTGAAATTACCAAATAAAATATACCATAGAAAATAATTGCATGAAAAATAATCTTTTAAATACTTTTACATTACTAATAAAAAAATCACGGTTAAATTAAACTTAATAAATATTCTGAAACTACAAAATAAAACATAATAATACTGTAGAAAATACTCACAGGCATAAATAATCTTTATAAATACTTTTACATTACCAAAAACACAAACTATAAAAAACTAATAACAGTTAAATTAATTTTTATAAATTATATAACGCTATGTAAAAATAATGTAATCGTTGTAATTAATACTCTACAAATTATTCACCGTTAAATTAAATCATATAAAATATATCATACTAAATAAAATTAATATAATCTTTCTAAATAATACTGTAGAATTTATTCACCGTTAAATTAAACTTAATAAATTATAAAATGCTATATTTTTATAATCCTTTTCAATTATACCGTAGAAATGGTTACTGTTAAATTAAAATCCATAAATCATAAAATACTATATTATTATAATCTTTCTAAATAATACTGTAGAAATTATTCACCGTTGAATTTAACTTTATCAATTATAAAATACTATATTATTATAATCCTTTTCAATATTACCATAATCACAGTTAAACTTATAAATTATAAAATCCTATATTATCATAATCCTTTTCAATCATTCCGTAGAAATAATCGCTGTTAAATTAAACTTTATAAATTAAAATATGGATAATTAAAAATAGGGCAAATTTACCCAATCCACAATTTTGTCAAGCTTCTTTAAAATCATTTAAAATTTGGATAAGGTGTGCTGAATATGTATATCTATAAAATATCTATAAGCGCTGTTTTCGGTTCTTGTTGTCGATTAATAGGATACGCTAAAAGCGTCAATCGGTTTCCTCCTCTATAAAACAGATATCCCGCCAAAAAGCAAATACATTTTTACACTTACAATATGGTCCTCTAGAAAATGAGGCTTAAGTTTTTGCAATTTGTTTTCACACCCTTTAGATCTACTTTTTTTCTGCATTTTGTTCTCGTGGAATATAAAACAGACAAATATTTTTTATATTATGGGCTTCTAGAAAATGGGGCTTAAGTTTTGCTAGTTGTTTTCACACCCTTTAGATCTACTTTTTTTCTGCATATTGTTCTCGTGGAATATAAAACAGACAAATATTAAACATATCCCGCCAAAAAGCAAATATATTTTTTATATTATGGGCTTCTAGAAAATGGGGCTTAAGTTTTGCTATTTGTTTCCACACCCTTTAGATCTACTTTTTTTTCTGCAGTTTGTTCTGGTGGAATAAAAAGCAGACAAATATTAAACATATCCCGCCAAAAAGCAAATAGATTTTTACAGTATGTGCTTCTAGAAAATGGGGCTTAAGTTTTGCTATTTGTTTTCACACCCTTTGAAACTACTTTCTTTTTCTGCGTTTTGTTCTTATTCGCGAAACGTTGTTTGTTTAATTTGGTGAAAGATCGTTGACGTCGTATGTGATTTGAGTCTGCTAAATATGAATAACAGAGATAGCTAGGTGAATATCTGAAAAGAAATTAAAACAAAGAAATTAGATTTATACGCTATTAATTAAAATGAAATAAAATGAAATGGTATTCATATAACGGCCTCCTTTTCTTTCTGCACCGGCTGGGCTAATGACGACGGAAATATACCCCATCAATATATGTACAAGAATATCACATGGTTAAAATAAACAATCATTTATTGATGTAACTGTTCACCAATCGTTTGATTAGTATTATTTTCCTTTGGACAAACGTAGAAAGAGAGACACAGAGAGAAAAATGGGGTTTAATGTCCACTCAACACAAACTACGTCATTTCGGTTCAATTTTATTTCAATAATTCACTTGCAAGTAAGGGTCTTTAGCAGTGGGGGGGGGGGGGGCGTGGGACCCGAAGAAAACGCACGAGGTTAGACGAACAACCCTACTCTTTGTCAAGAACAACCGGGGAATCGAAACCACGCCAGTTGACTCAATGACAGAACTTATGACACAGCACGCACGCGTTAACCATTCGACCATCCAACCCCCACCCCAAATGTAGAAAGCTTCAGAATGCAAAGACGGTTATATAAATCATACTAAATCTTAGCGCATTGTCGGTTTAAACGAATATGTCGGTGTAGAGTGGTCTAACGCGCGCGCTTTAAATCATATAGTCTGTAATTGAGTGTAGTGGTTTCCACTAGACATATGTACGTGGCAAGAAGAAGGATCGTGGGGTTTCTCCGAGTCCTAGTGTTTTCGCTCACTCCTAAAGATACCTACGCGCAAGCGAATGATTGAAATGAAATTGCACCATATATAAGCCTCGAGACGACCTGGCTTATGTCCAACAGCCAATGAGCTGAACATCGTGTGTGTAGCGGGGACCACGCTACTATTAAATTCAGTTCGTAGCATCAACTAATTTCTTACTTCTGCGTCTTTTCCGAATGTATTTTGTGGGTAAGGATCAACCATAGCAAAGATAGATTATATAATCATATTGAAATCTGTTTAACGAAATTTTGAACTATAAAAAAAACGAAATAAAATAGGATCTGTGTTTTAATCAGATCGGGTAATTATATCACAAATGTAAGTTGCGCTTTAATAAACTTTTGTTTATTTATATTCATATTTCCAAACGTCCATGACCTATTTATGCTCAAGGAGATATATCTTTAAGAATTTTGAATATTTTTGAATACACATCGTCTCCATAACAGATGAAATTAGAAATAGGTTTTACATACTTTTTCTTCATTGGTCGACTGGCTTGATGTTCCTGTTAATATAAAAAATATATTACAATATTAACAATCTACAAATACTAACATGACTTTAATAATGTAATATTAACCATCTACAAATACTAACATGAACACTCTAATAATGTAATGTTAACAATCTACAAATAGTAACATGGCAACTTTAATAATGTAATATTAACAATCTACAAATACTAACATGATAACTGTAATATTAACAATCTACCAATACTAACATGAAAACTCTAATAATGTAATATTGACAATCTACAAATACTAACATGAAAACTCTAATAATGTTATATTAACAATCTACAAATACTGGCATGAAAACTCTACAAATATAATATAACTCGAAAAGATATTACATTTTTAACAGACTACAAATACTATCATTAATGCAATTAAATATAATCAAATGGATTTAACGTCCTACTTTTCTGCACCGACAGGGCTAATAAAGGCGAGTATCCGAAATGTCGTGTGCTATGAGAGAATTGTTGCCCGGACAGACTATAATTTCGATAGGGCCTACTCTAATTTCGAATTATAACTGTAAGGGGCTCTTGTACAAGAACACCAATGTCTACATGAGGCCCTGGTTGTTCATGGCATCAGCACCACCTAGGCTCTGTTCCATGGCAGACCCTCCATTCTGTACCACTGGAAAGGCGAACCCAGAATTACTGTGTCTCGAGCGGGATTGGATGGCCGAATGGTTAGTACGTGCGTGCTTTATCATAATGTCTGTCATTGAGTCAACTGGCGTGGTCTCTATTCCCCAGTTGTACGTAACAAGGAGTAGGGTCGCCTGTCCAACCTCCTATGTTTTCTCCAGGTCCCCCGGTTTCCTCCCACTGCTAAAGACACATACGCACAAGCGAATTATTGAAATAAAATTGAACCATATGTTAGTCCCGAAATGACACTACGAAATGTGTCGTGTGGACGTTAAACCTCATTCCCCTCTCTCTCTCTCTCTCTCTCTCTCTCTCCCCTCTCTCTCTCCCCATCAACCCCATACAGCCATAGCTACGAATGTTACTATACATAAGTGGGCATACTAAATAACACAATTGTACGTCTCATTCGGGCTAGGGACAAATTAACTTTCCTATTTTTAAGACATTTCAAAATGTATCTTACCTGTTGTTTTTCTTGTATAACTGTTTTCAGCTGTTCTTCGAGTGATGTCTGCTTGACTTCTATCTGTAACATTAAAACATCAGAGTGACGATGATTATAACTAGATGTATAAATGATTCTACTTTTCATTTGGGCTTAATAATTCTTAACTATTAGTTAATTGTGTGCGTATTTGAATTATCCACATTTACAACGCGTAAAATGATTCGTTTTAGGTTAGCCTCTGCAGCCTCTGTCATGTGTAGTAGTGTGTTGTGTACCTTAAAGAATGGGATATTGCTTTTGTTAAGTATTTCCTTCATCAAACTCCGTCAAGACATCCACAAAATTAAACTAGGTTTACGATCATCCAACGTACATCATATATATAGACGCCGACATTTTACGTGGACATTCGCACATTTTGAGTTGAATATTGAAATGCGTAACTGCTTTACGGATATGACACCACAAAAAATCACCGAAGGCATTTCTTTCTCAAGAACACTTTTGTGGTGATTTTTTGTGATGTCCTGCTGTTCAGCTCCGACTAAGCTAATGAAGGCGATCATGACCCATACAGTGGGCTACTACGGAATTCCAACAGGCAAGGTTTCTTTTATCTGCACGTCAAGGTATACACGGGACTTCATTTTTTCGTCACATCAGCACGACTATATGCTGTCTTTCGCCCCCCCCCCCCGCGGCATGGTTAACGAGCATCTCACTCACTGAAACATCGTGGCTCCTAGTAAATTAGGGATGTATGTATATCTACTCGGTTGGCATCAGCATCATTTTCTCCAGTCACCTCATTTCCCAATGATTTGTCTTTAATTGTGTCCAATACTTTGGTATGCTGATGACTAAATATTGAAATATTTGAATTACTATGTTTCGGATAGACTTATATATTCCTAAGAGAAATGCCATGAATTCCGACAGGGTTGCTAAAGATACCCGTAAGAGTAATGAAACGTTGCATAAATCGCCACACAAAGCGTCGAATTTTCCCACACGGCAACTTTGTTTCGAGAAAATTAATGCATTCAATATTACGTTCACAGGCTGTTCGAAAAATGAGGCATAACTCTGAATATCGTACGGGTTCGACCTCTCGTGACCTAAATGGTTCAGACTAAATTTGAAAAAAAAATCTGTTAACAATATCGTACGGGTTCGACATCCCGTGACCTAAATGGTTCAGACTAAATTTGAAAAAAAAATCTGTTAACAATATCGTACGGGATCGACCTCTCGTGACCTAAATGGTTCAGACTAAATTTGAAAAAAAAATCTGTTAACAATATCGTACGGGATCGACCTCTCGTGACCTAAATGGTTCAGACTAAATTTGAAAAAAGAACTGTTAACAATATCGTACGGGATCGACCTCTCGTGACCTAAATGGTTCAGACTAAATTTGAAAAAAAAATCTGTTAACAACTGTAGGTCGCGGGATGGTTTGACGAGAAAATCTGTTAACAACTGTAGGCTCTGTAATGTTTAGACGGTCGTGGGATGGCTTGACGGTCGTGGGATGGTTTGACGGTCGTGGGATGGTTTGACGGTCGTGGTGGGATGGTTTGTCGGTCGTGGGATGGTTTGACGAGAAAAACTAGGGATCCTGGTCTTATCATAATATAAGTTTCCTGAAGGATTTAAAAATCGGATCAAAATTCTGGCCTCTGTTGTGCTGACAAGCATTCCTAGAAAAGTGGACGGATTTCAGATTTTTACGAAACGAAACATGGATCCTGGACTTTTTAAAATACAAACTTTCTAAAAGATACATATGTGATCCTGACAAGAACTTCATGCAGTGTAGAAAGGTTTCAGCAAAAAAGAGCGTGTATGTCTAAAAATTTAAATACGATTTTGACGATTCTAACTAAGGATCCCTGTTTGACAAGGCAACTCTGATCAAATCCTGGCCTCAATTATGTGGACAGTTGTTACAGACAGTGTTGACAGGTCACAAATAAAAGGGACATAACTCTAAAAGTATTAATCCGATTTTGACAGAAGGGAATGGGGGTCCCCGTCTTATGACAATACATTTTTCACAAAAGTTTTAGAAAAATCTGATTGACACCCTGGCTTCTGTTGTTCTGACAAACACAGCGGGGCCTAACCTCTATGAATATTAAACTGATTTTGACGAACAGAAAAGAAGTGAAATGAAATGAAATGGGGTTTAACGTCCTACTGTTCTGCTCCTAAACTGGGCTAATGAAGACAGGCATACGCTATACAGTGTGCTATGAGGGAAATTTTGCCCGGGCAGCGGCACTACGGCCTACTCTTACATCGAATTCCAACTGCCAAGGGATCTTTTACGTGCACGCCAATGTGTACACAGGACCTCGGTCTTTCGTCCCATCCGAAAGACTAGACAGCTGACCTTGTAACAGAAAAGAAGTGAATTTTCGACTTAATATATTACAAACTTACTGAAAGTTAGAGTAAAATATAATGATAAAAAGGGTCATTACTCTACCAATAGTAACCCGATTGCGTCTGGTCATACTCCAAGATTGGTGAAAGTTTCAGAACAATCCGATAAAGACTGCAGCCACTAGAGCTTTAACAAAAAGGCGTGGACGCACTGACGGACAGAAAGGATGATTAGAAAACATGACCACATTTAGGTGTATAAAAATGGAGCTATAATTAAAGATACATTATGGGAGATAAGATAAAGAGATGGCAGTTCTCGCTATAATAGTTAAAAACTAGATAGTGTAAAGGTAATTTGCTGAAAATTTCAGTCAAATTTATCCGCTATTAGCCGAGAAAGAAGCGGGTGAAATATTTGCATAGTCTCGGTCATCATTACTAAAATCATTAATATAAACAGCATAGTCTCGATTATCCACCTTTTCTGATTTAATTATCGATGGCCGTTAGCGGCATATAGGAAACTAATCCAGCCAACATCGAAGGCTAGCCTTGACATCGATAGTTTTTTATGATCTGGATAAGTTAATTAATGTCTTATTGATAATTTAGATAACATTTCAGTCCTAAAGAAAGACTTTTAATAAGCAGATTTTGCTCTTGCATAATGCATGTTTAATAGCCCCATAAGAAATATTTTATAATGGCTACTGTTGTCGCCTGGATAAACTTCTAGAATCGTTAGAGCTACCATGGCGTCATTTCCTGTTGCAATTGATGCCATTCGCTACCTAGTACCATTTTTTTTAGCATAAAATGGAGAAGACGTATTAAACTAAAATAAAACCCCACCTGTTTGTATTAGGCATATGATTATAACTATTTTCAGCAAGTTCTGGATTTTGTTTCAGTAGTTCTTGGCACGTTTTAGCTTTGCTCTTTTCAGCCCGAGAGTAAGACTTGTTTATTTCATCGGTAAGTGTTTCACCTGAAATTGAGGTCGATCAACTTTATTTGAACAAATTTTATCAACAGCATCTATCTAACCCACCTATCAATTGCGGTTAAAACACATTGGTGGATTTTGTGGAAATGTGAAAAGTTTGCGGGTTCGCTCCAGCACGACTCATATAACGAGTGTATTTTATATGAGAGAGTAAGAGAGACACACACACCCACACACACACACACACACACACACTAGGTCATTTCGGGACTAATATATGGTTCAATTTTATTTCAATAATTCGTTTGAGCGTAGGGGGTCTTTAGCATTGGGTGGAAACCGGATGGACCCGGAGAAAACACACGAGGTTGGACCGGTGACCCTACTCCTAGTCACGTACAAGCGGGGAAATGAAACCACACAACTTGTCTCACTGACAGACCTTGTGATCCAACACACACGCGTTAACCATTCGGTCACCCAATCCCGTAAAACACCCCCCCCCCTCCCATTTCACCTACGTCTCCTTTCGACCACAGCTTTTAAATTTGATTTGGTGTTCATTTTCTGAGTGGTGATCCATTGTGGTATATTTTCCACTGCAGGTTGGTTACACATATTCACTACGCCCATTATTTGTTCTATACAGATATCCATCCAGCAAGACTTGCGGCTTACCCCTCTGAGAAACTACGAATTCTACTTCACAAAGTTCCGCCATATACACACAAAACATAAACCAACTAAATATTAAAATTCAGTTACATACCATCCGAGTCGGGGGTGTATGGATGTATTGTGTTTGTATCTATACATTCAATTATTCTATACAGGTGCTCTAAGAATATTAAAGGAGGTGGAAGAATTGGTCTTGTCCTGTATTCCATAACGCGTTCGTAACGTTGATAACCCCAGTGTGGATACGAATCTTCCTGAATGGATGTTATGGTGGAGCTAATAAAAAAAATAATAAATGGGTTTTCTTAGAATCCCACTGTTCTGCCCCGACCGGGCAAATAAAAAGGGGCATACGCCATACATTATGTTGTGTGGGACATTTTTTTCAAGGGATCTTCTACCGGCACGCCAATATGTACACGGGACCTCGGTTTTTGTACCATCCGAAAGACTAAAGACAGCTGTCCTTGTCAAGCCATCCGTCCTGTACCTCGGACAAATGGAAACCACGCAGGACAATCCCGATGAACTTTCTCAACCAACACGGGGGCGGGGGTGGGTGTGGGAGAGAGAACCCGCGACCTCCAGTCTGGATGAACTTTCTCGGCCAATGTAGGGATCGAAAACCCGACCTCCAGACTAGCGAGTCAGCGTCTTACCCTTTTAGCTGATCATGTCACATTTATTGCCAATACATGTATACACGTATGTAGATATGAATTATTTTTTGCAGGAATATAGTAGAAAAATAAATCATAAGGCAACTAAAGGTTTAGAGTGACCTACAGTGCGATTTTCGGAAATATATCTAATGCTAGATTCCCACTGTCGTGCGATGCGTTACGATCGGAATGTCCCTATTGTGTCTACCGTATGGTACATGCAAATACGTTCGGATACGTTCCGATACAACTAACACCTCAATATATGATAAGACCTGATAAGATCACACCGATTAAAACCACGAGAATCGTGATAGTGGGAACCTAGCATAGGTGACGTTGATAACATATCTTTGACTAGGACTCATGAACTTTGCCAGACCGCAAAGAGATCGAAGAGAACTATTTTGCCTTTTAAAGTAAAAATATCTATAGTGTTGATAATAACTTTACCTGAACATGGCTATAAGGAGATTCAGCAGTAAAATATTTATCAGGAAGATGTAAATTGCGAGTAAAAATGGTGCTATATATTTCCCCACTTCAGTTGGACATCTTAATTGATCGTAGTCGTCATACAGATTAGGGTCATCGGTACACTGACTCTCTCCTGAATTGTACGAAATACACGATATAGGGTATACATATATACACCGTATAAGACCATCCTTTTATATACTATTCAAAAAAAGTAGGGGATATTTGATTTTGGGGGCATAATACTAAAATATGCAAATGACTATGAAAAAAGTCACTATAGAACCTAACAGAAGAAACATTTCCAGTTACATGTGACGCCCAAACGCACCAATAGCTACCGCATGGAATGCAGGTGATGCTTGGGATCATCATGGGGGTTTAACCCAAGATTTGCACGACTCTGACTTTGAATGTTACAGTCATTGTGGCATTGAATTCCAGGGTGGAAACATCAGTTTAATTGTTTTAGTGACCAGAAAACAAATTTTGATATGCGTCGGCTTACCCAATATGAAAGGTTACGTGCCCTTGGTATGCTACAGATCGGCACAACACAGGCGGTTGTGGCGCGGACGATGAATGTTTCTCAGTCTGTCATAAGCAGGCTATGGTCCAGATACCGTGATACACAATCTGTACAGGACAGACCACGCTCAGGTCGACCAAGGGCGACAACTCAAGCCCAGGATCGATTTATCCGTACCTTGGCCTTGAGAAATCGTGTCATCACAGCAAATCAGATCAGCGCTCGTCTTCAAACAGACACTGGTGTGAGAATAGAAAAGTAGGACGTTAAACCCCGTTTCATTTTGATATGAATGACATAAATGAACCTCCAACATTTCTACACCGACAGCGCTAATGAAAATGAGGATACCCCATGCAGTGTGCTACAGGGTCAGTTCTGTCCGGACTGCGACACCACGACCTACTTTTATTTCGATTCCAACTGTCAAGGGTTCTAATATGTGCACGACTACACGCTGTCCCTCGCCAGGCTCTCCGCTTTTTACAACTGACAAGGGGACAGTAAGCCGGAAAATCATAAGGATCATTCTCGACCAACGCCGAGAGAGATCCCGAGATATCATGGTTAGCAAGACAACGGCTTTGTCAATGAGCCACCCCTGAACGATACAACCAATTAGATCTACCAAAATGTTGATTCGTCGTAGAAAGTCATTTTGTCTCTGTTAGTCCGGTATACAAACATACAATAAAGCCTTTTCGCCAGAAATGTTATCAAATGTTATGAACTTTTTATACAAAATGACGTGATTAAACATACATTATGCGAGAGAGCTACATCTGCCAATTGCAGGTCTTTCTTTGGGCCTGAAATGTTATCTGAATTATTAATTAGACATTAACTAACTTATTCGGACCTTAATCAAATATCGATGGCATCGCTAGTCTGTGATATTTACTGGATTAGAACCCGGTCTGATGCTTCTGATTAAATAAAAAAAAATGGATAGTCGAGACTATATTTTTTTATCGTACCGACTTTAGTAATGATGATCGAGGCTAGGCCTAAAATTCAATCGCTAAATACTCGGTTCAGGGTGGACCAATTTGACTGAAATTTTCAGCAAATTCCCTTTACATTATCTAGTTTTTAACTATTATAGTGAGAACTATCAGCTCTTTATGTAATCTCCCATAATGTATCTTGGTCGAGGGGAGTCCGCGTGTTATTTCAATATATCACGCAACGTAATATGACTTGTATATTTCAGATCAGTTGCTAGATTACATTAAAAAATGCTATATCTCCATTACATATTTAATGTACTCATTGTTCAAATAATACACCAGTCGTGATATCCATGTGCAAGTCAAACAGTAATACTTACGACTCATCACCAGGACATATTAAGAATAAGTTTTTCTCGATCCATGAACCTTCAAAATCCTCTTCTTCTTTTTCCTAACAATAAAATAATCTTGATAACAGCATAACGACTTAAAATATGAATTGGATTTGGGAAGTACCAATACATAACTCAATATTATCTATAATATTCGAAATTAAAAACACCAATAAGAATTCGATATTGGTCCATTTTAATCATTATAGATGTTGTTATCTTGCCGTGAAAATATGAGATCCTAATATCCACCATTATAAAGTACATTGTACTTGAAATCTACCCCCCCCCCCATCCTCATATACTATTTCATCCCAATGTTTGCCTGCAGTGGCGGCGCCAAAGCGGAGGGTGGGTGGGGCATTTGCCCTCCCAAAAATCTGGCTGCCCTCTGTCCTCCTCCTTCCCAATAATTTAACAGATAAAACAAAATATTTGTAATAGACTTGCATGTTCTAGAGGTTGGGTGATGTCTTAGCGAACCCATCTTGCTGTAAACCTACTGTAAACATTAATGCTTGCATCACTTGAGAAGTGCTTTTTACGATCCTCGCAGTTTTGGGGTATAGGGTTCGACGCAGCAAAACTATTTATTCAAATTGATTCACTCACTCCGTTCGTTCGACACTTCTCTCTCTGTTCGGATTATCTATCTGGTCAGCTATATTTATCTCTACAACTAGCAACCGTGTTTGAAATACTGCCAAACTGAATTTCCGGCAGTTCATTACTCAAACTATCGTGGTGAAAATATTCATTCACTTTGATTTACCTACTCCGTTCGGATAAACTAGTGGTCAGGCGGCAGGCGGTATCTGGTCAGATCTATTTATCTCGACGATCAGTGCATTTCCGGCAGTATGTTTTTCAAAAATTTCTGGGGGATACGCCCCACATCCATACACCATGCTGAAGCTCGAGTCTGTGCTCCCTTCACCTTGGACTTTGGCCCGGCTTTGCCCTTTCAGAACTTGCTTGCGTGGCTATTTGTCATAACAGTGCCATCAATGGTGTTTAGTTGCTAATAAGATACTCCAAAATGTCAAAATGTAGGAAGACCCGCTGCCCTGGCGAAATTTCCCTCGGAGCATATACTACGTGGTGTAAGTCCATTGTCATTAACCAGGTTGGTGCAGAAGAGTAGGACGTTAAACCTTATATAATTCCATGCAGTGTGCTATGGGGGCATTTTTACCCGGATAGCGGCGCTAAGGCATACTCTTTATTCGAAATCCAACTGTCTAAGAATCTTTTATAGGAACGTCAACGTGTACACGTGGCCTCGACTAGCCGTTGCCTTGTCCGGCCCCGTTGGAAAATCCGGGGAAAATTCTCAGCAAACACACGGATCGCACCACGGACTGCAGCTCCCTTGAAGGGGCACCTGCATGTAAAACGAAATGAAATGGGGTTTAACGTCCTACTGTTCTGCTACTGACTGGGCTAATGAAGACGGCATACGCCATGCAGTGTGTAATGAGGGAAATTTTGCCCAGCAGCGGCACTATAACCTACTCTTATATCGAATTCCAATTGCCATGGGATCTTTCTCGTGCACGCCAATGTGTACACAGGACCTCGTTTTACGTTCCATCCGAACGACTAGACAGCTGTCCGTGTAAGGTCCTCCGTCCGGCACCACTGACAAGGGGAAACCACGTCGGAAAATCCCGATGAACTTTCTCGGCCAATGCATGGATCGAATACCCGACCTCCAGGCTAGCGACGTCTAGGACCGCCAGCGTCTTACCCACTTGGGTGCTACTTGGAAAACCGAACATTAGTTGTGCATGCATTATTATTTATGGGAACCGCGGTGGCTTAGTGAATAAGATTCAAAAGTTAAAATATCACAGATCGGTAAAAATCATATCACAGATCTCTGTCAGAAATATCACATTAAATCCGACATAATTAAATTGAAATAAATATGATTAAACTATAATTATTTAGAATTAAGATTTAAAATAAAAGTATGTCTCTTTTAAGAAATGAAATGAAATTAAATGGATTTTCTTGGCACGTCTTCTCCAACCGGGCTATATTGCGCCAAACATATGGTGAATTTAACGAGACAAATTAAAATAGTAACAATATGTCTCTTTTAAGAAATGAAATGGATTTTTATAGCACGTCAGCTGCAACCCGGCTATATTGCGCCAAAAATATGGTGAATTTAACGAGTCTAGACGTTTTCTATGTGGCCAATAGATTGTGTAACAACCAGGAGGTCTGGAGTTCGGTTTGAGTCTGCCAAGGACAGTGTCTAGTTATTCGGATGGAAAGAAAAAAACGAGGTCCGGTATGCAAATAAGAGAAGAACTCCTGACAGTTGAAATTCGAAATAGGAGTAGGCCGTAGTACTGCTGTCAGTGTAGAACCGTTTCATATCAATCATTAACAGTTATTGTGGACTAAAGGACGCCCCTCATACCTTTTTACACACAGATTTATTGTATTCTAAACGGCGCAACCGACAGATAAACGGAGACCAAAGCAAAATTTAAACGCTGAGACATTGTGTCCCATAAGGTTTGTCGGACAGACAAACCAATCTTAGTAGGCGGACGATAATTACGATGCTTAGCAAATAAATGACTTTTTTATGTCTTCCATACCTGGCTCATCATCTCGATAAACCAACAAAGAGACAATTAAAATTAGGAAAAGAAAATGAAATGAAATGGAGTTTAACGCCTAACTGTTCTGCTCCGAACTGGGCTAATGAAGACTGACATACGCCATACAGTGTGCTATGAGGGAAATTTTGCCTGGACAGCGGCACTACGGCCTACTCTTATATCGAATTCCAATTGTCAAGGAATCTTTTACACGCACGCGATTGTGTACACGGGACCTCGGGTTTTCGTCCCATCCGAACGACTAGACAGTGACCAGTCCTGCATCACTAACAAGGGGGAACCACGCCGGAAAATCTGGATGAACTTTCTCGGCCAATGCTGAGATCGAACACCTGACCCCTAGGCTAGATAGCCAGCGTCTTACCCACTTAGCCACCGTGGCCCCCATTAAGATTAGGCGCCTTAAATCTACTTACCTGGCGGGTATTAATATCCATTAAAACAGTATTTCTTTCACTGATAAACGGGTTTCATATACAAAAACCTTAAATGGGCAAATCACATCTCAAGTCACTGACAAACGGGTTTCATCTACTACAACCTTAAATGGCAAGTCACATCTCAAGTGATACAAACATGCTGGTATGCTTAGATGGGCTGACTTGATGTAAAGTTTTCATTAAATTTAAAACATGACTTGCAAGTTATTCAAAATGTCGTTATATACCTTGTGTTGTGTTTAGTTTAAATGGATCAAATAGTTAAACTGATTTTGTTACCAATTAAGGAAGATAGTTAAATCTAAACACACGTGTTAGATTTTCCTTTGTTTACGACAGCCAATGTGTGAATTAGCTTTATTATAATAATATTGAGACGAAATAGATATGCACCACTGCTGTGAATTGGCAGTGCAGTTGAAATGCGAGTTTCGGCTTGTTAATATAGACATTTACTGACGCAAAACACCCAAAACAATCCACGGAGATCATGTCAATTTTAGTAAAATTCAGAAGTCATTAACGGTTTTTAGTTAAAATTTGTCTAGCCTAATGAAGTCTGGCATGCACTCCGACAGCTAATGATGCCTGGCATGCACTCCGGCAGCTAGTGAGGTCTAGCATGCACACCGACAGCTAATGACGTCTGGCATTCACTCCGTCAGCGTAAGGGGGGGGGGGATGGTCGAATGGTTAGCACGTGCGTGCTGTATCATAAGGCCTGTCATTGAGTCAACTGGCGTGGTTTCGAATCCCCGGTTGTACGTGACAAGGAGTAGGGTCGCCTGTCCAACCTCGTGGGTTTTTTTCGGGTCCTCCGGTTTCCTGCCACTGCTAAAGACCCCTACGCGCAAGCGAATTATTGAAATAAAATTAAAACCATATGTTAGTCCCGAAATGACCTAGTTTGTGTCAGGTGGACGTTAAACCCCCATTTCTCTATCTCTCTCTCTCTCTCTCCCGTCAGCGTAATACGAATATCTCAAAGGATAATGTGCTGTTATTTTCCCTGCGTTATCCCCAGATTCTATCTAATGTTAGTTTCGCACAATCACGGTTCGTGCTACGATTGAGATCGTGGTTTTAATCGCTGTGCTCATATCAGGTCGTATCATATATACGTCGTAGCAATCGTGTTGCTCGAACGTATCTGGACGTACCAGATCATGGACGCAACAGGGACGATCCTATCGTAACGCCTCGCACGACAGTGGAACCTAGCATTAGCGACTGACAGATCTCGTGTGGATATTGAAGGTATATCTCAAACGAAATTTTCAATAATCCATTTAGGAGTGGTGCGATTTCATTAGGCCTCTGTATACATGGTGCGTGCTATTAATAAGTCCTCGACAACTCCAAAACTGACAACCGGATAACGCTGAAAATCGATAGGGATCACTTTGAAAAACGGTGGCTCGCTAACCTGGAGTTCCCGTGTACGACCCCTGTCTTGTATGACGCAGTTCATCGATATTTTCCGGAGTTGTTCCCCCTTGTCAGTGGTGCAGGACGGAAGGTCTGACAAGGCACAACGGATAGTAATTCAGCTGGGTGGACGAACCGAGGTCCCATGTACACATTGGTGTGTACGTAAAAGAACCCTTAACAGTTGTAATTCGATATAGGTCGAGACTCTTCCCGATATGGCGAACCTTCCATTTTTCTCTGGCAATGTATTTCGGTTTTACGGACACAAACATCAAAGAATGCGACCATATAATAATCATAGAAATATAATTGTTAAATGAAATCGCTCGCAGCTTAGTTTTTGAATATTATAATACTTGAGACCTTGTGCTATAACTCTTGTGGAAATTTCGTTTTAGTTAATGATTGATTCATTCTGAAAATTCGGTTGACAAAGAAAATATTCGGGCAAATAGCCTCAGCCCAACCACCCCCCATCACCCCCGCCCCACCCAACTGAGATTGCCCCCCCCCCCACGTCTATGCGCATTAGATTGAATTTCGAGTTAACGAGAAATGGCGATGTCGGAATGACAAGAGCAGTAACTCCAAAACGGAAAATCGATAGGAATCATCTCCTTACTGTGCTTTATACCATAAAAATCCGTATGTATTTTCATACAATTAATGCACAGATAAGATACAGGGGTATTATTCACAACAACTTAAAGAAAAAAATATCTCGTGGAATCAAAATTTTTATTGGTTGGTAGTTAACACCCTAGCCAATAAAAAGACCGTATTCTTTACATATTTTACATTAATACCCTTGCGCTAAAATGATACGTTCAGAGGACTGAAGAGACGACTATTTTGTTTTTCATAGAAACATACCTTAAAGTTGTTTAGTGTAGAGCAATAACCTTTTAGCGACAAGGGTATACTATCAAATCGATATGATATTAAATAGCTGTCAAAATAACTATACTTATTAAAGGGCATATGGCTCAATATTTTGGAATCTAAAAATAGTCGTAAATGGGTCTAATATGTAATTTGAATGTATATAAAGTGATTTTTTATTCAATATGTAAAAAGAAAAAACTTATCGTAATAAATTATCTAATCAATTATGTTCGGTAAAATATGTGATCACTAAAAATTGAAAATCGAAATTGAACGACAGTCGTTTAATTTTGCTTAGTCCAATCTACACGTTTTTATATTATTATTTTGTCGTTTGTGTATCAGCCATTACAAATTACTTCCGCATTGTCTTGTAGGATATCAATCTGATTAAAACACAGGTCCTATTTCGTTTCGTTTTTATAGTTCAAAATTTCGTTTTACTTGTCTTAGGATCTGAAAAAAGTTTTTATCATTGACGTGTTCTGGATGATGTGAGGGGTTATCCAATGAAACGGTCTGTTACGACGAGTTATTTGCCTTGTGATGCACGGAACTGTGGCTAAACCACTAGAAACGTCAACGCTGATTGATTAATCAATGTCTGACGTCATACGATCAAAAGCCTCTCGTTTGACACCTTACGTGAACTCCCACAATAACTTGTCAGATCGTCATGTAGTGTAGGCCATCGAAAGTATGAAAAAAACGAAACGAAATATAGATTTGTATTTTACTCATATTGGTAGAATACAAGACTAGTGTACAGATTATAAAATGGTCATGGTGTCTTCTATCCATCTTGAATTAGGAGGGCATCATTTCACAGCAACCTAAAATATTCAATGTTGATAGAAATGGAGTAAAATTCAATTCTAAATCGTGTTTTTAATTTCGAATATTATAAAAATTATTGAGTTGGAGGTTTAGCCCCTTTATGCATAAGATCTCAGTTACGGAACATAATTAATCTACATATTATTGTTGCAGTTAAACCCGTGGGTCTATTGGGCCAATGATAAGTTATTATTAGACAAGTAATTGTTTTACATATCATGACATGGATATCAATTGACCCATGAACCTTCCTCTTCCTTTTCCATTTAGATTGGGGGAGGGGGGCGAATGGTTAGCGCGTGTGCATTGTATCATAATTATTTTATTGAGTCAGGTGGCGGGGTTTTGATTACCCGCTTGTACGAGAAAAGGAGATGGGTCGCCTGTCCAAACTCGTGGCTTTTCTCCGGGTCCCCCGGTTTCCTCCCACGAACCTTTCGACCCATGACCTTCTCTCCCTCTTCCATTTAGATAGTCGGGTTGCAAAGCCGAATGGTTAGCGCTTGCGTATTGTATCATAATGTCTTTCATTGAGTCAAGTGGCGTGTTTTCGATTTCCCACTTGTACGGGACAAGGATTGGGGTCGCCTGTCCAACCTCGTGGGTTTTCTCTGGGTCCCCCGGTTTCCTCCCATTGCTAAAAACCCAGACGCCCAAGCGTATGTTATTCCCGAAAGGACCTAGTTTGTGTCAAGTGGACGTTAAACTCCAACCTTCTCTCTCTTCATTTTTAATAGGGGGGTTGGATGGCTGAATGGTTAGCGTGCGCGCGCTGTATCATAAAGTCTGTCATTGAGTCGACTGGTGTGGTTTCGAATCCCCGGTTGTACGTGACAAGGAGTAGGGTCGCCTGTCCAACCTCGTGGGTTTTCTCCGGGTCCTCCGGTTTCCTCCCACTGCTAAAGACCCCTACGCGCAAGCGAATTATTGAAATAAAATTAAACCATATGTTAGTCCCGAAATGACCTAGTTTGTGTCGAGTGGACGTTAAACCCCATTTCTCTCTCTCTCTCTCTCTCATTTTTAATAACAGTATATAAGCGTAAACATATTAACTTCAGAGAGGCATTTGATTGGATTGACTCATATTCGTTTATGTAAACACAGTGTAGATATCAATTTCTTGAAAAGAATATAAATGGTATAGAAGATAATCCATTGTAATTAGATTAAATAACCAAAGGTATAGTCTATTATTATATATAAGTTTATGTAATATAGATAGTATATCAGTGACCTTCAATTCAAAATTGTAAAACAGAACACGTGCTTGCCAATTTGTACACCTGACCTTCAATTCACAATTGTAAAAAAGGAACACGTGCTTGTCAATTTGTACACCTGACACTGTGTACATGTGTCCCACTAGAACGACTAAACCCTATCCTTTGCATACCCTCTTGCCCTGCACCATTGACACGGGGAAAACGCGCCGATAAATCCCGAGGACATTTCTTAGAGATTTAAATTCAGGACCATTTGGGTTGATATAGTTACTATTTAAGGATTTATGTTTTCTAAAATGAAATCGTTGTTTAAATTGATATAATTAAAATTCAGATCCATCGTATGTTATAGCCGATATCTACATTCATCGTTCTGCACCAATCATCGTAGAATGCTGATTCTACACCAGTTATTGTACAACGTTGATTCTACACGACTCATCGGAAAAGGTTGATTGTGCGCTACGCGTCGTAAAACATTGATTCTACACACTGTAATCCGGGTATCATTTAATCGTGTATATCTAGTACTAATTTCTTTCACATTTGTTTAATATCAAATATTTGTTTAAAAAGTCGTAAAAATCGTTTAAAATCACCCCAAATCATTTAATTTGTACTTGTGCCCACTTTAAAGCTGACTGATTAATTTTGACAATGAGTGCCCAATTTACATTTACAAGTATTTAATTTCCTGACCACTGTTCAAAAATTAATCATTAACCATCCATAATCAATTGTGTTGTTTATTTTTTAACAGTGATCAAGAAATTAAACGGTTATAAATTGAACACACATTATCAAAGTTGAATGGTCAGCTTTAAACTGACACAAGTACAAATTGGATGATTTTTTAAATCATTTTTATGAATTTTTAAACAAAGATTTGATATTGAATGGATGTGAAATAAATTAGTCCTAAAACACAAGATTAAATGATACCCAGTCTACAGTGTCACCAGTCATTGTAAAACGTTGGTTCTTCACCACTCACAGGAAAAGGCTGATTGTATCGTAAAACACTGATTCTACACCACTCTTCGTAAAACTTTGATTCTGCACCACACATCGTAAAAAGTTGACTGTGCACCCACCCCCTCCTCCCCGCGAATGCTAGAATCATGTTCAGGAAGTAAATATATGTACATTAAAGATATCCCCCATATACGAAAACATATTCCATTGACATGGTATGCAAGATATGCCGACATTTTCAGGAGATAGGTGTAGAATAGAGGAATAGAGACAATCTTGTAGCGTGAAGGCCCCCCCCCCCCAACAAACACACACACACACACTCCCTCTCTGTCTCCATATGTCATTTCAGGGCTAAAACATGGTTCAAATTTATTTCAATAAATAGTTTGCGCGTAGGGATGTTTAGCAGTGGAGGGAATGAATGAATGGGTGAAATATGGCTTAATGGCACGTCAGTACTAACCGGGCTATACTGCGCCAAAAATATGGTGATTCTTGCGAGACAAGCTAAATCATGTCACTTTTTGAAAGGGGTGGACTATTTAGATTTTACACTTGAACGTTGACGTGGCTACATATATCACTTCCAACGCAATAACTGATCTCAACAAAGACAATGGTTTATACCCCCCCCCCCCTCCGCAAATAATTTCATTATTAATCCCCATAACCGCTTTAAAATTTACAATTTTATCCCTAAAAGTCAAACTAAAATTGCAGAAAAAGAGGAGGAACAAAATATATGGGAAACAATAGTTATTATTAGCTTAGATTAAAAAAAAGTAGCTTGTTTAGTCATTTAAATCCCATCTGCTGCTATCTGAAATGAAATGAAATGGGTTTAACGTCCTACTGTTCTGCTCCGACCGGGCTAATGAAGACGGCCATACGCCATGCAGTGTACTTTGAGTGTGCTATGGCTTACTCTTATGTCGAATTTCAACTGCCAAGGGAACTTTTACGTGCACGCCAATGTATACACGAGTCCTCGTTTTTTTGTTCCACCCGAACAACTAGACAGATGTCCTTGTCACGCCCTCCGCCCTGCACCACTGACAAGGGGAAACCACGCCGGAAAATCCCGGCCTTTAAATGCTCACTATGTCTTAAATATTGGATATTAGGATTCTATTTTTTGACGGTAAGATAGTTACATCAATATTGATTGTTGAAGTCTATTTCGTGTTTTATGAAAATATCGAGTTAGAGGTTTAGCTCCTTTAGTGGGATTTGTGTTGAAATTGACGTTTGAGAGAACCACTTAATAGTTGCCAGGCGTATTACCCGTCTGCACTTTCCTATAATAATACCTACAGTAGCAACTCAAAGGAATGTATTAGAACATTATTACCGATATTCACTTTTTACAGTATATTATTGTATTATATCATAGTTACCTTTTTGTTTATTCAGCAACTACGCAAAATAATTTAGTTAAGTTATAGTTTCACTTCTGTTTATTGGTGCTCTGATTACTGTAATATTTATAATATTGAAACTATCCTACTTCTATGGTATTATTATATTCCTTATATTTTATTTATTATTTTAATTGTATTTATTATGATAATTGTATTTATCATTATCCCTTTTCTACATTTTTAATGTTATTTTTAAATTGTATATTATTAAATGGTAGTACTCTAATTTTTATAATATTTATTTTTTATTATTATATTTGTTTTAGTTTAATTATTACATTATATACTATATTATTATATACGATTTATAACATTGGACAGCTATCATTTGTGTACATTATTATTATTTCTTTTTTAAAAAGAACATTGGACAGTTATCATTTGTCTACATTATTATTATTTCTTTTTTAAAAAGAACATTGGACAGTTATCATTTGTCTATATTATTATTATTTCTCTTTTTTTAAATGTATATTAATTGCTAAATGTATTAGTCTATTATCATAGTATTATACTTTTTAAAATATTGAACTGTTATCGTTTTATTTTTCTATTGTATTATTTTATTTATCTTAGTTTAATTATTACATTTATATTAATATCTTATGATAGTATTAAACATTGAACCGTTATCATTTTTTTCATTATTTTTTTTATTATTTTTTGAAAATTTTGTATTAGTATAATTATTATGGTATTATCTTTATAATATTGAACGTTTATAATTTGTATAGTATTATTTTATTTGTTTTAGCTGAACTGTTATCATTTACCTACGTTATTATATTTATTTTTCTACATTATTATTTTTATTATATTTTTTTAATTTTGTATTAGTATAATTATTATGGTAGTATTATAATCTTTATAACATTGAACTTTTATAATTTGTTATTATTTACCTACATTATTATCGTTTTATTTATAGTAGCCTATTGAGCGGTTACCAGTTTTCTACAATCTTATATTTATCTTAATTATTACATTTATGCTGACAGATTATGATATTACTTGAATTATTTAACTTTTATCATTTGCCTACACTATTTATTATTTTAATTTTTTTGTATTAATTATTATATTTATAAGTTTATTATAGTAGTAATTATAATATTCCATAGTATCGTTTTATATATACCATTATTTGTTTTTTGTATAAATTAAATATGCACATAATAGTGATATTTATAATATTAAACATACATTATGCAAGTATTTTTTAGGCCTGAAATGTTATCTAAATTATTAATCAGACATTAACAGTTATTGTTACATTTATTATTGTAATATCTGTAATTATCGAGAAGAGCTTGGTGGGCTTTACGACCTTAGGTGTTAAACCAATCGATCACCGAACCCCAACGCCATGGGGACCGGGGGTGGGGCGAATGGTTAGCACGTGCCCGCTGTATCTTAAGGTCTGTCTTTGAGTCAACTGACGTGGTTTCGATTCCCCGGTTGTGCGCAACAAGGAGTAGGGTGGCCTGTCCAACTTCGTGGGATTTCCCCGGGTCCTCCGATCTCCCACTGCTACGCACAGGCGAATTATTCAAATAAAATTGAACCGGGTGTTAGTCCCGAAATGAACTAGTTTGTGTCTAGTGGAGGTTAAACCTCTCTCTCTCTCTCTCTCTCTCTCTCTCTCTCTCTTTCTCTCTATAACACCATAGTAAGTGAAGTGGGCTGGATCGTATTTGGGTTTGTGGAGCGAGGAAATCCGCGAATTTAAGCAATTTCAAGTACTTTGGAAACGCCACTATATAGATTCGAAATCTTTTTTTTTAAAATGATGTTGCTTTTGTAGCTCTGTTGAAATTTTGTTGCACCACTATATGAGGCACGGGGGGTTGGATGGCCGAATGGTTAGCACGCGCGCGCTGTATCATAAGGCCTGTCATTGAGTCAACTGGCGTGGTTTCGAATCCCCGGTTGTACGTGACAAGGAGTAGGGTCGCCTGTCCAATCTCGTGGGTTTTCTCCGGCTCGTCCGGTTTCCTCCCACTACTAAAGACCCCTACGCGCTTGCGAATTATTGAAATAAAATTTAAAAAAAAAAAACAAATGTTAGTCCCGAAATGACCTAGTTTGTGTCGAGTGGACGTTAAATCCCATTTCTCTCTATATATATATGATTCACCATGTATTACAATAGAAGCATGATCTATATTGTCAAAAAAAATTATTTATTTAAATCATTGTTCAGTTAGAGTAGGATCTACATTAATATGCAAAAATTGATTAAAACACAATAAATTGAATAATAATAAAATTATAATAATAATAATAGCCCTAAATTGGAAGTGGTAGTGTCATAATAGTTGAAATAAAGATCATTGAAAATTAATATATTAACAATTTCATTCAAATTACTCTATTTGACAAATCCAAAACAAACTCTCTAGGTCATCGGATGGTTGTGATTGTTAATGGATTAAAACACGATAGCCATTATATATTTTTAAAGTATTACAGTGGGAACTGTTAGTCTTTATCTACATATTACATAATGCAGGGAAATTGATATAAAGTAAATAATTGTTTCTACGTCGTTAAAATATTAATATTTTAATATTAAAATAATAACCGTAACCTTTATCTGTAGTTTGGTATAAACGAACGAGACAACTGTTTAATCTAAAAGACAAGACACGTGTATGAATGAACATAATATACATATAATATGATGGTATTCATAATAGTGTGATGTTATTTATGATGGTGTTCATAATAGTGTGATGGTATTGTAAATCATAGTAATTGTTATTACATAAAAGTGTGTTATTTGATTATGTTCCAATTACTAAATGCCATTCAATGTGATATATGCTGTAGAATGTGTTATTGGGTGATATCTTACTTTGCACACACCCGTAGCAACCATTGATATTTTAAGGTGGCCATTCCCCTGTAAGTCAAGGGGTTGATATTGAATTAACCACTAAGAACCCCGTGTTTTGTATTTCACTTGCTGTACAAGGCAAGCAGCGACTGATATTTGGAGGGAGCAACGCTGACTAAGTGGGTAAGAAACTGGATCGCTAGCTCGGAGGTCGTGTGTTCGATCCCTGCATTTCGTCTACCAACCTGGGAAGAAACGGTATAAAAAACTGAATGCAATACAATAATAACCCCTTACAATTGTCATCGATCAAAGATTATACATAGTAGAAACCAAGTAACGGATAAATGACTTATTTTTCTTTACCAACCGGGAAATCAGCAAGTTAGCGCCCCCGTGAGACAAAGTCGCCCTTAGACCCAGTCTCAAACTTGAATGAAACTGCTTTTCGGCGAGATAACGATCGGCGAACAACTATATAGGCAATACGATCTATTGTGGGTTGGGATGGTGGATGGCGCCCCAGGCGACATTTTGGATTTATTAAACAACGATAACATGATCCGGAGCTGTACTTACCAATGTATTCATAACTAAGTTGGAATCCCATGCAATTAAACAAAATATTGGATTTAAATATTACAGTAGTTCCCTGACCAACTGGAAGAGTTATGGGTGAAGGCGGAGTTCCTCCACAGTACCTAGAAAAGTTTAAATTGTATATTTATTTACAAAAATATTATAGAGAGTAATTAAAAACTATTCAGTTGCCATTAAATAGCACTTGTGTAACTATACAGGTCACAATTCTATGGAATACATTTACTGCTTTTTACTGAGCGACGTTTCGACTAGGCTTCTCTAGTCAATATCAAGCTTGATAATGACTAGAGAAGCCTAGTCGAAACGTCGCTCAGTAAAAAGCAGTAATTGTATTCCATAGAATTGTGACCTGTATACTCTAGTTCAATTACTAAATGCCATTGAAACAACTTGTGTAGCTAGTTGTAAAAGATTAACTACTGATGTAAAAGCCTGACTAATTATAAAACCCATCAAAATTGAATACAGAAACCTAGACATAGCACCTAGTTAATGACTTTTGTCTGATTACTAGCAATTTTAATGAACTAATAAACATTCACTATATAAAATGACGTATTTGGTCCAATAGTTTCATTCGTATATATTATCTTATAAAAGTTATTTGTTGCTCTATACTATAGTCAACGATACCAACTTTACAGTATTTGTAATTCGAAATAAGAGTAGGCTGTTGTGCTGCTGTCCTAACAAATTTCCGTTGTAGCTACAGTCTACTCTTATTTCAAATGCCAGCTGTTAAGATTAATTTTATATTGCAGCAGCTAAATGCATAAAACAGGGAATTCGTTCAAATGTGGATACAAGAATCACAATTTGCAGAAATACTCCTTGAGGACTACATTTTTGAAAAAGCCCATTCGCCACTCGAAAATCCAAGATAGCGACCATCTGGTGATGTTCATGCAACGAAATATCATAAAGCCACACCAAATTGTAATATTTCATTGAGCCTTACATATATTTAAAGTTTAATCTATATAGAGCTCCAGAGGGTTCACAACCTGTGTACATTTCACATGACCAAATCGGATAAAACTGTGACCTTTATATTGTTCACAAACAAATTATCAGACACCCGGGAGGACTAACATGAGCGACAATATAAAATGTAGGCATATAAAAATCATCATATTCAGTACAGTGAGTAATTTTTTGTGACAAAAAGCCGAAACTGGCAGCCATCTTGGAAAATGTCAGCCATTTTGAAAATTGAGTGCATCACTTACTTTGTATCTCCAATTTTCAAATAGTCAAAGGGGCAATTTGTACTGGAGCTGGACGAAGAAAGACAGATGACTTGTTGAATAACAAACTCATTATCAAAGGTAATTTTGATTCGTTTCCCTTCAGTTCCATTTATCTGTATGATTTGTTCTGTATCCTTTGGGTAGTCTGATGGATAGTTTATTGATTTGATGACCGGCTTGACTAGAAAGATATCAATACATTATACATTCAAACACTTACTAGATCTAAATATTAGCGTTCCATAAAATAATATTCATACATAATGCCGGCATTACTCAACAAGGCCATATTCGAAATGTCTAGGCAAACTGAAATGAAATGAAATAGGGTTTAACGGCGTTAAGTATTTCCTAATATTGACTAGGTTCACACAATGTAGAGCATTGGTGTGACCTAAACAGTGTATAGCTCTCGGGGAGCCGCGCCTGTTCAGTCAGTAAGACGATGGTTCTCTAAGCAGGAGGTCTAGGGTTCGCTTCAGGGGTTTGTAGAAGAAGTTCTGCCACAGTTTTCCCTGGTCGGTGGTGCAGAACGGAGGGACTGGCAATGACATTGTCTTGTCGGTGGGACGAAACAATTGGAATTCATATAATAGTAGGTCGTAGTGCGGCAGTTCAATTGCCATCGTAGCAAAGTACATTATATGGCATATGCCAATCTTCTTTACAGCAATGAGAAGCACGGAAGTAGAACGTTAAACCCCATTTCAATTCATTCCCGTATAGGCAGTTTATTTGTACCTTTTGTTATTTTTTACTCAACGTGTTTATTGTATTTGCGCATGTAAATATTATTATTGTGTAATCCTATTAATCTATAACGCCCTTTAATTCAATTAACAATTCGAAATAAGAGTGGGCTTCGTTTATGTATAATATTATATATATTCTGTCTTTTGGGTTTTCTCTAATTTAACTCACCTTCGCATAGGGTGCCTGAAAATTCCGATTGACAAGCACAGCTAAATCTGCTACCACCATCACGCATACATGTTCCTGCATTTAGACATGGGTTGGAGTCGCAGGCATCGGCTGCGGGAGCTGTAGGTACTATAATAATAATAATTACCACATCATTCTGTTCTAGTGCGCTATGATTGCATTATGGACACAATGACGTAATATCCGGTAATGATTGCATTATGGACACAATAACGAATTGCCATCATACGGATTCGTTGGATATATTTATGAACAAATTGTTATGATTGAAAAATCGTGGTTTTAATCGTGGAGTAATCGTGGTGATCGTATGGAAACGTATCCGCACGTAACTACACGTACCAGATCGTGAACTCACTAGGGTTCGAATGAATGAATGAAATATGGTTTTATGGAACGTCAGCTCCAACCGGGCTATATTGCGCCAAACATATGGTGAATCTAACGAGACAAATTAAAACGATATCACATAAATGAATTTATATATGTAAATAAAAACAAATATCACAGAAAATATATTAATTAAGAATAAATAAAACAAATCTTTTACATATATAAATATTTAAAAAGATAAACATGATTAAATATATACAATTAAAATTGAGAATAAAAGTTTGTCTCTTTTAAAAATGTTAGCACTTTGTCATTATAGCTCCGGTTGAGCAAATAGCTGACGTACTGACTGGGAACGGTAGTATTTAGATCTAATGTACTTGAGATGTTTGCACTCAATCAAGATGTGTTTCACTGTCAAAGGAACATGACAGTGAACACATTCCGGTTGAGGCTCTCGCTTCAAAATGAAAATATGAGTTAAAAAGGTATGACCAGTGCAAGAGCGACACAAAACAACTTCATCCCTCCTGTTGGGCCAATCTCCTAGGAGAGACTTAATGTGATGAAGTTTATTTGTGCCTGCAAGATCCCAAGACCGTTGCCAGCGATCATAAATAAAATGATTTATACATGATTTAAAATCTTTATATTGTAATAAAAAGGGTGATTGGGGAAGATCTAAAGTAGCTTTGGCAGCAAAATCTGCTTGATCATTCCCCCTTATATCAGCGTGACTGGGGAGCCAGCAAAAGACAACGTCTTTGCGGCTCAACTTGTAAGATAGTAGCAGACGATAAACATCTGCTACTAATGGGTGTTCAAGCTGTTTATTGTTAATTGCTTGAAACGAGGACAGAGAATCAGTAAAGAAAGAACAATCCTATCGTAACGCATCGCACGACAATGGGAACCTATGATAACTGGACATTATGAAGTAAACAGGATGGCCAACCGTGCATTGAATATACTGACTCACCATCACAGATGGATCCTGTGAACCCACTTGGACATCTACATGTAAAACCATCGGCTATTTTGCTACACGTCCCATTATTCTGACACGGATTTCTACCACACAAATCAACTGAAATTAAAACGCCATAGAAATCAGGTAGAATTTTCCAACTTTTCAGTTAGTCAAAATGAAAGAATTTAACGTGAATACATTCATAAATACATTGATTATGAACCCATGTTCAGAGCCAAGTATAAAATGAAAACATAACAGTTAAAAATAGAATTCATGAGTTGTATCCTAGAAAAATGGGAAATACCACAGTATGTGAGCACGTGTGGCATCAGTTAACCTTAGATCATATCTAATATCGGAATTGAGAATGTAAGGCAATTCCAAAACTTAACAATTGTCAGCTTTCTAAAAGTAGTCTAATTGTTCATCACTGTTCATTAGAAAGATTCCCGTTAAAACAGATAACTCTAATAACTCATGGTCGGGCATTTTAGACCTGAAAATGAGCGCTACATCTGCATCAGGATATACGACAATCAACCTGTTTGTTTTTTTGTGAATCAGTATGTCGTGAATATTTCGCACACCTCTTTTACAAATATGACAAGCGGCTTTTACGTAATGACTGAAAATTGACAAAACCAATTTGAAATTGAAAGTTAAAATCGGTTCATCGGATGCCAGAGAGTGACCAGTCTCCAATGCTGGAGTTAAATGACCACTGGAGCGCGATCAAATGCAACCGACTGAGGTTCGTGACGGGTGAGAGTGAAATCAATAAGAAACCCAGTTAACGTTAATGCTAGGTTCCCACTATCACGATTCGCGCCACGAGTGAAATGGGTTTTTTTTTTAATTGCGGGGTAATCGTGGTGATCCTATCGTGTCGTATCATATACATGTATGGAGATCAGTCGT
Organism: Patella vulgata; assembly: GCF_932274485.2. Taxonomy (NCBI): domain Eukaryota; kingdom Metazoa; phylum Mollusca; class Gastropoda; family Patellidae; genus Patella; species Patella vulgata. The sequence goes on along the minus strand of NC_065883.2, from coordinate 70,892,839 downwards.
AGCAATCGTGTTGATCGTATCGAAACGTAATCGAACGTATCTGCACGTACAATATCGCGGGCTCATTAGGGACAATCCTATCGTAACGCATCGCACGGCACTGGGAACCTAGCACAAGATGATCGTCATATCTTTTTGAGACGATTCTGGAAGCTGCATACACGACCTATGGGTTAATCCGCCCTTGCTAGATTATTGAATCTACACAGCACTCCTTGTGTTTGTTTACTATACAGACCGTCCCAATAAAAGGTTGCCTAACGGTATCCCCAAATCCAATGGTAATAAATAACCGAAGATCTAAACACAAAGGCAATTTCACACCCCCTGCTTCGTCATTTGGTAAAATAACTTACCACTGCAAAGCGTGCCAATGAAACCTGGGAGACAAGCACAATTAAAACTGCTGTTAGTTGGATTGCAAGTAGCACCATTTTCACACAGATCACATAGGTTAACTGTTATACAAAAGAATTGCAATTAGACATTTATATAAATAACCTTGTTTTTTGTTTACTGTAGTTAGAATTTCATGCCATTAAGTAGTATCTAAGTCGCCAAAATGTCGGGATTGGCCGAATTGTCTGACGCCTGCGCTTTAGATTATAGAGAAAGAGAAATAGGTTTAACGTCCACTCGATACAAACCAGGTCATTTCGGGACTAACATATGGTTAAATTTTATTTCAATAAGTTGCTTGTGCGTAGGGGTCTTTAGCAGTGGGAGGAAAGCGGAGGACCCGATGAAAACCCACGAGGTTTGAAAGGCGATCCTACTCCCTGTCATATACAACCGGGGAATCAAAATCACACCAGTTGGCTCAATGACAGACCTAATGATACAACGCGCATGAGTTTACCACTAGACCATCCAACCCCCTCTTTAGATTATAAGGTCTATCATTGAGGTAAGTTTGGATCCCAAGATTGCACCTGACAATGAGTGGGGCCACCTGCCGATCGGTACCGTTGTACAATTTGTTAGTCCCGAAATTACCTAGTTTGTTTTCAGCGGACGTTAAACCCAATCTCTCGGCTAAATTTGATCAGCTAATAATAGTTGAAATTCCAACTAATTTTGATAGATTTAACTACAAAACTGTACCTACAATATGGTATGTAAAACTACCGTTGTTATTTGTGATATACTGTACGTCTGAAGATGTAATGTTGTATCATAAGGTCTGTCATTGAGTCGACTGACGTGGTTTCAATTCCTCGGTTGTACGTGAAAAGGACTAGAGTCGTCTGTCCAACCTCATGTTTTTCTGTGTCCTCCGGTTTCCTCCCGCTGATAAAGACCCCACGCGCAAGCGAATTATTGAAATGAAATTGAGCCATATGTTAGTTCCGAAATGACCTAGTTTGTGTCGAGTGGACGTTACCCCCCCCCCCCCTCTCTCTCTCCCTCTCAACTATTCGTATTCCATAAAGGCGTGGGTGGATTTCCCTTGTCGTAATCGGTGCACGTCGGTGGGCCCAGTTTTGTGCTTACAAATAGAATGTTAAACTCCATTTCATTTCCTCTCATCTTATAACGAGTTTCGAATTCTTGACTAAATAAATCCCAATACTCACCTCCACAAGATGGTCCAGAATAACCCGGTCGACATGAGCATGTGAATCCGTCATCGTCTTCTTTGGTACATGTAGCACCATTGAGACAAGGGAATGAATCACAGACGTTGACTGTAACTGGTTCTGTAAAGGGATTAACATAGGTTCCATTTTAACAATAAATTCACTAATTTTAAAATCTTATCGTACATTTTTAAAGTGACAAAGGTGACGCCATTTGACCAACTATGTCTATTTAAAATTACACATTTCCACCATTGTATTGTAAACATAAGATTTAACCATTTTATATGTTTGGAAACTCATATAGGCCTTTGCCTGTCGTTCAATCCAATTCAGTTTAATGAATAAAATATTGTTTAAACTGGAAGATTTATTTTGCACCGTAACTGAAAACGTCCATCCCTTGTTACCGAAGAATGATACAAGCCAGTGTTTAAAGGGACAATAACACTCTTGTTGGCTTGACAGCTCCAGAAAATAAAAAAATAGCCTTATTACTAGACATGTGTTAATGTCCTACCTGTTGTGTAAATTATCCATTAAATCCTATTTTACTTGTCCAGAGGGTTCAAAAATATTTTTAAATCCAAGTCACATTTGAAAAGCTTTACGTCAGGCTTTTCAAATCATTTAGTTGATTTTTTCCAGTTTTGTAAAATAAGGTGTGTTAAGATGAAATTTGATCATCAATTAATTGGAATATTGTAAAATAGTATAATTTGTTGACCAGAATAAAGATTGGGGCATATTATTCAGTTACAACAAGAGTGGTATTGAGTCTTTAATATAATGTCAGTTTTCATTCACTGTATTTTTTAATTGTTCCTAGGGTTGCCTTTCAATATGTGCTCACGACCTCAAACAACAAACCCATATCAGATCAAGTAAATGAACCCTAGGACCAATGATTCGGGGTTTACTCAAAATGAAAAAAAAATGGCATTGAAGGATTTACTTATTTACCTCAAAGAGTCACAAACCCACTGGCTCACTAACCAGGGGGTTTGGTGTTCGACCCATGTGTTGGTCAAGAACGTTCCCCTTAATTTTTCTACGTGGTTTCCTCTAGTCGTTCGAGGTCCCGTTTTCAAGTTGGCATGCGCCGAAAAGAGCCCCGATAATTGGAATTCGATATTAGGGTATGCTGTGGCGACACCACTTTCCTGGCAAAATACCCCTCATGACACCATTGTATGGCTATATGGACGTTGAACCCCATTTTATTTAATTACTACCACTCACCTACGGTGTTACAACAGGTCTCGCAGGTTCCTGGAAATTTAACACGATTACAGTTGACACGTTTATTCAGTAATGTCATGACTGATCCAGGTGGTCCGGTAAACCACCGGTTTCCCTTGTTACGTCCTTTGGCTTTGCCATTTCGTCGACAACTACCGAGTTCAGTGATAATGAATAAACAAAGGACAAAAATTGTGAAACGCATCATCCTCGAGTTGTCGGTAGAGTGATGACATATGTGAAACGTTGGGTATATAAACCCAAAAGTTGATCACGTGATCAACATCACTGTCAACCGATTTTGATTGATTGGTGTATTAATATAAGGATGTGCTTAAAAAGAAGCAGGTCACTCGACTATTTATAATAACAATAAAGTCTCAATTTGAGTAGCGCAAAAAAATCCATTGGCAGTTACATACATCATTAATAATGTGGTGTCCATTTCGCCAAATCGGTGTTACAAAAATGTCATCTACGATAACGAATGACATTAGCTACCTTTTTTTCTGTAGTGTAAAACGTTAATGTAGCGGATCTTTTATCGGTCAGTATATTCTATAAAGAAGTCTGTCACTGCCATTGACGGGCCTATTACAACTAGTGCAGGCCACATTGGCCCAAAGACCAGGAGGTCCAAGGTTCCCCGAGGCCTTAGCTGACAAAACTACATTAGGATTATTCAGAGTGGTAGTCAATTGTCCATTTTTTTCAGACGTAGAACCTGGCATGGAATATCGTCTAGTCGTTCCGATGGGACGGTAAACCGAGATATGTTATAATATTTATCTACTGTCCTTAATAATGTGCTAGATGTATATTCAGCTGTGTGAAGCCGCGGTGCCTCAGTAAGTAAGACGTTAGATCCTGGGGAAGAAGGGGGGGGGGGGCTGGCAAGAGATAACGCAAAGTCGTAAAAGTGGCACGAATAAGCAAGGTCTCGTGCATATGTGACAAATCTGTTGACAGTAGCCTTCGCAAAATTTCTCTCATAGGACGCTATATTATCATTACCCCGGAAGGAGCTGACAATAAGGACATTAAACATCATTTTATTATAGCTCTATTTCTAGTTGTGCGTTCGTGAATAACTATTGTTCTAATCTAATTCTTACTTGAAATTGGACTAAGAGGAGGCGGACACGCCGTTGTTTGGACATAAGTGTCATCGTAGCACAATGCATGGCGTATACCCACCTTGAGCATTTAGGCTAATACAAAACAGTATAGGCTATAAAAACACATTTTTATTTCATTACAGGTACCACTATTACTAGGAGAGGGGTTGGATGACCGAATGGGTAGCACGTGCGCGCTGTATAATAAGTTCTGTCATTGAGTCAACTGGCTTGGTTTCGATTCCTGAAATGACCTAGTGTGTGTCGAATGGACGTTAAGCCCCATTTCTCGCTCTCCCCCTCCATCTAGTACTAGGAAATTAACTAGTTTAGTAATAAATATTGAGGGGAGTGTTGACAAAAAATAAATGGGATCATGTTACAGCAATGTTTTATACTATTAACTAGTTTAGTAATATAAAATATATTATTTCATCTGAGTCTTGACAGAAAATAAAATTAATGTTCTTGTTAAAGCATTGTTTTATTCTATATAACTGTCTGGACTGTAATTTGTCTCGTTTTTTAAGTAACGTTGTCATCATTTGTCACGAATTGACCCGGTATACTATACCCAACCACTGTTCCGGGGGCGGTGATACATTATTTATTTTTTATTTTTTTTTTTTTTTTTTTTGGGGGGGGGGGGGGGTGGTTAGAACGTGGGCGCTGTATCATAAAGTATGTCATTGAGTCTTGAGTCAACTGACATGGTTTCGTTTCAATTCCCCGGTTGTACGTGACAAGGAGTAGGGTCGCCTGTCCAACCTCGTGGGGTTTGCTCCGGGTCCTCCGGCTTCCTCTCACTGCTAAAGACCCCCTGCGCGCAAGCGAATTATTGAAATAAAATTGAACTATATGTTAGTCCCCCGAAATGACCTAGTTTGTGTCGAGTGTACGTTACCCCCCTCTCTCTCTCTCTCTCTCTCTCTCTCTCTCTCTCAAACAGATACATTAATCGAGACGACTTGGTTTATTATCAGAATTATGGCACTTGGCAATCAAGACTATATTGTAAAAAAATTCAAACACTCCTAGCTTCGCTCAGAATAAAGTAATTCGACTGACATTTTCATTTCACATTATCTATTATTACAAGAAGGGTCAGCTCTTTATAGAAATCTTACATAATGCATCTTTAATGGCAAATAACAAAAGGTGAAAAAAACAATAAAAGCACAAAATGATTGAACAATGAATAATCTACGTCTTAAGGATAATACAATGTACACTGGGTTATTTTTAACGTGGTCACCGTACATGACCCCAATGAAATTCGATTTTTTTTTTTTTTTTTTTTGTTTGCACATGACGTTGACAAATCTTTTTTTTAGCTGTCATCAAATATCGTCCCTGTAAACACTGACCTGTCACACGATTAAAAATGAGAGAGATAAGTGGAAGGAGTTTAACGTCCACTCGATACAAAGCTAACTGTAATTCAATTGCTGACCGGCACCTGTCGTCATTAGCCCGGATGGTACAAACAAAACATAATACGTTAGTCCGATCCTACACTTGTACGTGGCAGGAGAAATGGTACCCCCCACCCCCAGCCTCTTGGATTTCATACGGATCCTCCGAATGAATCCCCTCATGGCTCAAGACATTTACACAGGCGAATTATTCAAATAAAATTGTACCATAGTAAAATCCGAAATTAACTGTTTTCGTCGCTCTTCTGACGAACCGACGAATCTGATATATTTAACTATTGAGAATTATGTGTTTGAAAATTGCCTCCTGTTGTTATATCTGTGGACATCAAATAATAACATTCATTTGTGATTTAATTAAAGAATAAAGCAAGAAAATGTTCAGAGTTAAATTAAAGTTAATAAATACTTTGAAATTACCCAATAAAAGAAATATAATAATACTATAGAAAATAATCACGGTTCAATTAAATTTATCCATTACCTTTTTAAATTACTAGCAAAAATAATACTATAGAAAATCATCACAGTTAAACATACAATATACAAGAGCTAAATTTGTCTATCACAGGTCTTTCTTTGGACCTGAAATGTTATATAAACTATTAATTAGACATTAATTTATTAACATGCCAAGAACATAATCAACTCCCGATGCCATCTGATGGGCCCGATTTTCAACAGATTTGAATCACATCTGCGGTTCAACGGCCGTTGATGATAACCGTAAAACTGGATAATCGAGACTATCATAACAACGTTAACAATGACAATCGAGGCTCTAGTGTTATTAACACGAGGATCTCTCTACTCAGAGTGAAGTAAGTAGACTGAAATTTTCAGCATATTCCCTTTACAGTATCTATTATAGCGAGAACTGTCAGCTCTTTATCTAATATTACCTAAATTAAACATCATAAATTATATAATCCTTTATGAGTGTGAGAGAGAGGGAGAGAGAGAGAGAGAGAGAGAGGGAGGGAGTTTAATAAGGAAATCCTGCTCTAGAGCGTTATTTAGCAATGGGGGTGGGGGTGGACTAGGCGAAAACCAACGAGGTTGTACAAGCAACCCTACTCCTGGGGAATCGAAACCACGTCGCTTGAATCGAAACCACACGACCATCCAACCCCGAGAACGAAAAAATGATATCACAGGAAAACATAGTCGGGCGTTGTTAGACCTGTCGCAAAAAGTTGATACAGAAAAGTTGGGCATTAAACCCCATTTCATTTCATGTCTCTAACTCTTTATTCAATGTCAACACACATACCACAATTTTTTCTAAAAAATCAAACTTTTTCGTTTTCACTACCTTTGAATATAAAAATGTGAGCGGAACTTAACTCCAAACTGGTGATGAGTGATTGATACACGTACATAATTCAATTTACAGGGCTGGGACGCGGAGATGGTGTTTAGAAACCAATTATTATACGGAATACATCACATTAAGATGTGAGACATCCAGATTTTGCACTGTACTGATAGATGATGTCTTGGATATTGTTTCATGAATGTACAATTCCGCCATCGACATTACAGCGATGACACCCTTAACCCGAACCAGTTAGCTGAAATGAAATGAAATGAAATGGGTTTAACGTCCTACTGTTCTGCTCCTAACCTGGACTAATGAAGACGGGCATACGCTATACAGTGTGCTATGAGGGAAATTTTGTCCGGGCAGCGGCGCTACGGCCTACTCTTATATCGAAATTCCAACTGCCAAGGGATCTTTTACGTGCACGCCAATGTGTGCACGGGACCTCGGTTGTTCGTCCCATCCGAACGACTAGACAGCTGTCCTTGTCAGGCCCTCCGTCCTCCCCAATATATTTACTGTATGAGCTTCAAGAAAATGTTTTAAGTTTTGCAATTTCTGTTCACACGCTCTAGATCTACTTTTGTTCCGTGTTTCTTTTCTTGTTCGGGAAACGCTGTTTTTGGGGGTCTTTTTTGAGTTTGGTGAAATGTTGATGTTGTTATCTTACCGTGAAAATGATGAACTGGCCGTTTCATTGGCTAATCCCTCACATTAACCAGAACGCGGCTTATATAACAATACGTCCTAATCCTAGCGTTGTGAAGACAAGTAAAAGGAAATTTTGAACTAAAAAAAACGAAACAAAATAGGATCTGTGTTATAATCAGATTGACTATGGACCAGGAACTGACAATGTTGATGGATGAAATTCCAAAATCTAATTCATCAAAGCCATGCAGAATTGTCCAAAGGAAAGCATGCCAATGTTCATGTCGAACGGACTTGAATTGGCGGATTCAGGGGCTCTTGCAAAGAGCGTCAGTCCAAGAAGAAGAACAAAACATTACGAGTAGCGATTAGCCACCAGTTCTTGGTAAAAACATTATATTATTCTCATTTTCAAACACTTCCCTAACTCTGCTTAACGGAGTGTTAATTTGATATGGACCCAGCTCACCAATTATTCCTACGCCGCCACCAAGAGCCAACGCTACTGTTCTCTCCCTCCCTTTCCCTTTTTGCATGACAATATTCTATCTGTGATAGAAAGCATTTTACCCAACGAAAATTTTGGAAAAAGTTAGACCCGGTCAGAGAGACGAGAATTAACATGAAAGTCAATGGGAAAATCATTGGTGATCTGTGGCCATATATATAAAATGAAATGAAATGGGGTTTAACGTCCTACTGTTCTGCTCCGACTGGGCTAATGAAGATGGGCATATGCCATACAGTGTGCTATGAGGGAAATTTCGCCCAGGCAGCGGCACTATGGCCTACTCTACGCCAATGTATACGTAAGCTTGAGGGCTAATTCTTGTTAATTGTCTTAAATCTGTGAATATGAGGGGCTTTAAAATGGGATTCCAAAACTTCACAAAGTTACCCAATCATCATTACTGGAAACGTGTATTAGTAATTGTAGTGCAATGATGTTTTCAAATACAATTAGTGAATGGGCTATGACATTCAGAAAACCATTTAATAGTAGTGGTCTCATCCTGTATTTTATTTTGCAGTTACCTCCCTTGTATGAGAGAGAGAGGGGGGGGGGGCTAACGTCCACTTGACACAAACTATGCCATTTCGGAACGAACACATGGTCCAATTTTATTTCATTAATTCGCCTGTGCGTAGGGTTTTTTAGCAGTGGGAGGAAACCGGAATACCCGCAGAAAAACCACGAGGTTGGACATGCGACCCTACTCCTTGTTACAACAAGGAAATCGAAAACACGCCAGTTGACTCAATGACTGACCTTATGATACAACGCACACGAGCTAACCATTCTCCATCCAACCCCCTGTGTTGATATTAAAGAGGATGATCTAGCACAGTATAATATATTTAGCTTTTTACGTATTTCAAATATTCCATCATAATAACTGTGCTATTTGTGCTAATGTATTACTGTGATATTATTTAGATCAAATCACCATTTAATGTTTTGTAGTAATATGGCGATATGAAATGAAATGAAATGGGTTTTACCGTCGTACTGTTCTGCTCTGACCTGGCTAATGAAGACGGGTATAACCCATACAGTGTGCTATGCAGGGAATTTTGCCCGGGCAACGGCACTACGGCCTACTCATATCGAATTTCGATACATGGGACCTCATTTTTAATCCAATCCGAAATACCAGACGTCTGCCCTTGCCAGGCCGCCGCCCTGTACCACTGATAATGGGGGAACCACGCCAGAAAATCGAAGTCAGTTCAGAAACAGAAATCTTATTTAATTTTTACAAGTGTACCAGTGACTTCTGTACAACATAAAAGATTTACCATCTTTCAAATTTTTTCTTAACGGCAGCGAGGAGAACTCCCTCCCCACATACTTTCCCACCCGCCTCACAACACCTAGTAGTTGTGCCACTCGGTCGAGAACCTACCCATGTTACTATCCCCTCACCAATCTCCTGCGCCACGGAAAAGTGTTCCCTCCCTCCCCCAAACTTAGCAACCTAACTGGTCATGCGGAAATTGGTCATTGGACGGGATATGACCCTACAAGACAAATGAATATAAATACATAATTTTGAATATCTAGTGGAGTGCGGCGGGGGGGGGGGGGTGTTAACACGTGTATTTTTGATCATATCATGTGTCATTTGATCAAGTGACGCCGTCGGTTCCACATGTAACAAGGAGTAGTGTCGCCTGTCCATCCTAATGTATTTGCTATGGGTTCTCCTACTGCTAAAGACCCGTACGCGCAAGCGAATTATTGGAATAATATTGAAACTTGTGTTACTCCAGCAATGACCTGAAATGACCAAGTTCTTCTGTTTGATTTGATATTGCTATTCCAGTATGTGCAGACTGAATTTTGTTACATTGTTTTAGTAACGCATTTCACGTTGCTATAAGAAATTCGTAAGTAAGGCAGTAAGGGGGGCTAGTGCTCTAGAGAGTCGCGCTTCGACCTCTAGCTGGCCGGTCACCCCTGGCTCGCGACTGTGGTTTTGATCCCTCGTGGGTTTAATCCGGGTACCTCCCACAGGAAGACCCCTGCGCGTGCGAGTGGAAGCGGGCGTTAAACACTAAGAACAACAACAAGCAAGACTGTATTTATTTGAGCATAATATTATCACATAATTAATAAAATGCACTTTATGTGATACAGATCAATGCTAAACAGCGTCCTGTGTACATAAATGTGATAAGTACCAGGGCCCTGTTTCTCGTAATCTTAACTAAAGATAAAATCCAAATTTTAGTAGATACTTAAATTTTGATTGGCTAAGCACTAAAAACAATATAATATTATCCAATCAAATTACATAAATTTGGATTTTATCTTAGTTAAAATTTTGCGAAACAGGCCCCAGGGCCCTGTTACTCGAAATCTTAACTAAAGATAAAATCCAAATTTTAGTAGATACTTAAATTTTGATTGGCTAAGCACTAAAAACAATCTAATGTTATCCAATCAAATTACTTAAATTTGGATTTTATCTCAGTTAGATTTTCATGAAACAGGTCCCATAGATTCTACTCTTTATTCATTAACTTCTAGCATATCTTCAGTGTTGCTAAGACTACCATTGTTAGGAGCAGCATTCACGCCTAACAACTTACAAATTAAAGGGTATATGTCAACATTCTCAATAGACTCTTGATTGTAGTTCGCTTTAAAGTTGGGTCCATGTGCCAGAAAGAGTGGCTTCATCGACATCAATCGATTGTCGTAAGCATGGCCACCAAATGGGCGTGGTTTAGAGTACTTCTGTGTTTTCTGAAATTATACAATGAATCAATAAATAGGTAATGTTAGGAGGTTTAACGTCACTCGACACAAATTAGGTCATTTCGGGACTAACATATGGTTAAATGTTAGAGGGAGAGTGAGGAAGCGACCAATTGGAGTCCTGAAATATCTTGACTAATGTCAAGCGAAGGTTAAACCATACCCACCCACTTTATCTCACCACCAACTCCTTTCCTGCCCCCAGCAAAGTCGTCGTCTATATAATTTAACTAGCGGATGACCAGCGCTGCACGAGTTGTACAGGGAACTGAAGGTAATATAACTCCAAAACAGTAGTACAGTTCTACCAGGTCTATATTACTCCTCGGTCCAAGCTACCCTTATACATCAAATTTCAGCCTCGGGACAGCGCTAGTGTAGCCGCCAACCCGGAACAGACAAACAAACAAATGTCAGTCACAAATATATAGATATTGCTACAAACTGTATACTTACATCGACGATTAACCAACCCTCTTCAGCAATAGCAACAATTGGTGTCACACGGCGGTTGTTTTTATAGTGGTAGTGTTCCGGTATATCCTTCTTCTTATAAACTGTCACGTGCATCTCACCCTCCTTATCTTTGATGGCCTGGAAAACCACGTCTTCCTGTCCATCTTCCGGTATGATCTGGATCACAGCGCCATCTCTAGGAACCATTTTCACTGTGTTGTCAGGTACGTAGTCATTGATATTAACCAACTTGTAAAATAGATTAATTATAAATAAATAATCACACAAACCAAATATCTGGTCTGCGAAAAATTGAATAAAAAAATTCTGTGTCAATGTGACGCTATACACAGCTTATTTTTTATATCAAACTCCAACTGACAAGGGTTCATGTTATTTAAATATTGTCAATGTGGGTAGCTAACAATAAAAGGGGGAAAAGAAAGAATTACTATAAATAGACCAACTACATTTACGTATGATAAAATCATGTGAAATAATTAGTGGTCTAAATCCTTATTACTTGATGGAATTTGCCTACCTTGTTATCGACATCCACTGACGTCATTCCATGATCACTTGTAACGATGACGTTAAGGGAATCCCATAAATTATTGTTACGTAACTTCTGTATCATATATCCCAGGAGTTGATCCATGTACTTCACTTTATCTTTCAATTCTTGAGAATCTGGGCCATAATTATGGCCTGTAAGATCGGGTTCGTGGAAAAATAGTGTCGCGAATTTGACCCCTTTATTAGCAAACCAATCGACGACCTAAATGTAACAAACAAAATAAAATACAAAATCAGTACAAACTTTACTTTTAATTCAAAGATTTCATTTTACCGGATACTTCGCTCATTTGGCTTTTATACACAGAGTATAGAATACTATTTTTGACTGTGTCGATTAGTGCCTTTAATACGCCGATATACTTTTTGACTGGGTTTATTTTTACTGTATCGAATAATACCTTTAAAGGGGCTAAATCGCAACGCATATAAAATCTAATATGAATGTATATGAACTGATTTACATTTAATCGTTTCCATTTTTACTATAACTTCAAATCAGTAATGTTCGGCGACATACGCGAGAAGTTTCGATCTAATGACAATCAGAAGCCAATCTTTTGGCGATTAGATCACTACATTCATGATGATTTAAATTGACAAATAATTCGTGCTTTCAATGTCGAAGATTGTGGATGATAAAGACTTGGCTACTTTAATACACCTACAAAACAGTATATAATATAATGTGGTAACCAGATTGTCGGTCTCAGGCCTTTAATCTCGACTTCACTTCCAGGCCAAAAATGCGTTGCTGACTTCGTATTGTTTTTCGTCGCGGTTATCCAGATGGGTTCTCCAGCTTCCCACCATTTTGAATCGTAAGTGGTATGTCCGAACGACTCATTAAATACTGGATCATACACGTAGTTACCTACGATACCATGGCTTTCCTCGTACAGACCTGGCAAATTAAATGATTCCATGTAAAGGGAAGAAAAATACAAATAATTTGCTACGGCGAACCGCCCAAATGACAGGTGGTATATGTTGTTTTCCAAAGCTTACACCTAGCCACGTGTACGACACCCACCTGTTTGTCAAACCTTTGAAACAATTATCTGTCAATCTGGGCAAATGAGAACCTAACTGTGGACATTAAACCCCACCCTTTTCATTCTATTCATAAACAGACCAGTCCCCTAATACATACAGTTTCCCAAATGTACCAGTTGCTAAGCTGTTTATGACATACGTTCTTCCTTCAGACTTACCGGGAGCCACATTGGCTCAGTGAGAAAGATGTTGGCTCGCAAACCTTGAGAGGTCCCGAATCCAATCCATGTGTAGGCCGAGAAAGTTCATCGACGGGCCTGCCTTACAGTCGGTCGGATGGGACTAAAGACCAAGGCCCCAATCAGTATAAGAGAAGGCCGTGTTGCCACTGTCTGGGCAAAATGCCCCCCCCCCCCCTCCTTAGCACATTGTATGGCATTGATTAGCCCAATCGTAGCAGAAGAATAGTACGCTGAAGGCCGTTTCACAAACTTACCTGTTGCAATGCTGTAATGACATGGAAATGTTTCAGGTACGAATGTACTGTTCACATAACGAACTTTCACTCCTTGAGCAGCAAAAGAATCAAAATTGGGTGTATCTATTTTCTCCAGGTAATCCCATCGAAATCCATCCATGGAGACTAGCAAAACTTTATCTACATACATCGTTTGACACTCAGTAAATCGACAAAGACCAATTAAGGACACTAACAAAATTAGCCAATTCATTCCAGGGTCCTGTAAATGAATTAAAATAAGAGTAAATTTAACTTTAAACGGCCTAATAAAGTATGCTATCAGGGAATCCTTGGGGTGGGCGTATTGAGATATGTTTAAGACAATGGGTCAGTTGGAATAATGCGCATTGACTCTTACCGTGAGCGTGATAATTACTTTAAACCCTCCTTGCGTACTAAAAGATGTATAAAGTAAAGCAAACACAATGCTACGGCAGATACTGGATTAGAGAGAAATTTTTTTTAACGTCCACACGACACAAACTAGATCATTTCGGGACTAACATGCTTCAATTTTATTTCAATTTTATTCCAATAATTCGCTTGTGCGTAGGTGTCTTTAGCAGTGCGAGGCCCGGAGAAAATCCACGACGTTGGAAGACGACCCTCCTCTTTGTGACGTATAAGCTGGGAATCGAAACCACGAAAACTGACTCAATGACAGACCTTCTGGTACAACTCGCACGCGTTAACTATTCAGCCCCCCCCCTCCCCAATGAAGATCGGCATCTCTGTCTATTTTTCATTCAACTATTACCTCAACTAGAGTGCTAGGCGCAGATATAATTTAATATACTTGTATCGTTAAATATAGGAAGCACTATCAAAAAGTTAATAAACTATAAACCAAGCGAAATCAAATGAAATGTTTAATGGCACGTCAGCACCAACCAGGATATATTGCGCCAAATATGTGGTAAAAATATGCAAGGTTGACCATAAGATATTACAAACAATACTTAAATATAAAAAGAAATTACCACAGTTCTTAAGTTTAAAAGTAAAAAGGAACTTTTAAGCATTCAAATATCAAAATAGATATATGAAAATGATATATACAAATAAAATTTAAAATAAAAACCTGTCTCTTAAAAAGTCTAACAAAGATAACAAATCGGGTTAGACAGGCGACCATACTCCTTGTAACATCCAAGCAGGAAATCGAGACCTCGCTATCTGATTCAATGACAGACCTTATGATCTAAAGCGCACACCTCCACCACCCACCGGTAAACAGTAAACAGATATTCAAACAACAAACATATATTTACCTGTTGATTCCGTGTGTATTAGAATAAACAAGACGTGGATATCACTGAAACCGCCAAGATCAACTTTTACCATGAAGTAAACGAAGCTTTATCTCTCAGAAGTTGAGGTGATTCTACGCTATACCGATGTGTGTAAAGCATATAACTGTGATGCTGCTTATCAGTCCGCTGGTTCATTACGTTTTTTTACGGACTCTAAAGTGAAGACATGGTTGTCTTTGTTCGGAATTATTAGGGTTTCATACTGCTTTAGCGAGTACATACGTACTGATCAGAGAGAGGGAGAGATAGAGAGAGAGAGAGAGATAGAGAGAGAGAGAGATGGGTTTTAACGACGACTCATACGGTTCAATTGTATTTCAATAATTCGCTTGCGCGTAGGGGTCCTTAGCAAACTTGGAGGAAACCCGGGGACCCGGAGAAAACCCATGAGGTTGGACAGGGCGACCCTACTCCTTGTCACGTACAACCGGGGAATCGACACCATGATTCAACAAGCAGGCGCTAACCATTCGGCCATCCAACTCCCCGCGGGAAATAGTAAATTTGGGATGTGCCACGTTTCACGTTATTGTTCGACTTTCATGAAATTAATGCCTATGGTGAATGTCCATTATAAATGTTCGTGGGTTTCGGAGGTGCCAAAAATTAGGGTTTATTATGGACTGTTTCGTTCAATGTTTTTAGTTCATATCAATACGAACATGTGGATTTAAAAACAAAATAGTTTCTATATAAACGAGTCATTTTCGAGAAAAGGAATTTTTACCTTGCTTTGCCCATATCAGTTATTTATTTTTCGATTTAAATAAATAAATGTGTTGCCTCATGCAGTGCATATGTTGTCAGTAAATCTAATCACTCAATAACTCTTTTTGCCTGAATAAACAGAGTTTGGAAAAAAACCGGTTAAATTTTAACCTTCAAAACATTTTGTTTTCAAAAGAATGTATTTTAAGGTTTTCACACTTTAATAGGCCTTGATCATCAATGCTTCTTTGGAGTCAATTTCTTTTCCATACTTTTATTGAATCTGTTAAATGGGTCCATTGGTATGGAGAGTGGCATCAGGTGAGATCACAGATGAAAATCGCCATCACTGCATCGGAATTCTAGTTTACCGCACTGTC
Organism: Patella vulgata; assembly: GCF_932274485.2. Lineage (NCBI taxonomy): Eukaryota > Metazoa > Mollusca > Gastropoda > Patellidae > Patella > Patella vulgata. The sequence continues at coordinate 70,877,274 of NC_065883.2, read as the reverse complement.
AATCATTACAATATGTATATCAATTATCTGGTTACTGACCTTGCCGGTCTTATCGTATTTCAATTTCCATTTCATTGCGTTTGAAACTAATAGTAATATTACTTTCCCCATCACTGCATTTACTTGTGTAAATAATGTTCTTATAGTGCAGCAGAAACGCACACAAGAGAGAAAATTAAATCATTTCGGGACTAACATATGGGTTAATTATATTTCAATAATTCGCTTGTGCGTAGGGGTCTTTACTCCTTGTCATATTCAAGTGGGGATTCGAAGCCACACTTGACTCAACGACAGTCCCCTGTGATTTCACGCGCACGCGTAACCACCCAACCCTCCAAATATATGCAAGAGACAAACCCGTGGATAAGACACACAACATCGGTATATAGTGAATTAAGGGAATGGCTCCGGGGTCAGCCAGCGTGTCCACTACAAAAAACAAAAAAGGAATATTTACCAATTGACACCATAAATTAAAACCTCAAAAACTTTAAAGATACGTTATGTAAGATTAAGATGAAAAGCTAATCGTGGGGGAGTAGACGGGGAGGGATAACGTTTTACCCCAAACAAATAGCAAAAGATACCAAAACAGTTTGGTTCAATGATACGTATGTCAGACATACTCAAAATCGGCCATGTCGAAATGACGTAATTAACATTATTCAAAATGGCGGTCTCGAACAATCTCGTAGAGCATTATCTCGTAATCACTGTGTTTTAATGGTGGGAGAATGACTTATTTTTTCAATTCTTTAAACACAGATGGTAAAGAAATATGGCTTTACATGGTTTCCAGCCAGCTATGTCTTTCAAAATGGCTATCAAATTTAGTAATAAAATGACATTTTATAAGGGTTTTGGTGTCTCTGAATTTCAAGATAAATTTTGAAAATCCAGAAACAATTCAAAATGGCATCCAAAGTGGCGGATTTTAAGTTAATCGTCATTTTGTCCTGTTGGATATGACTTGTAACATGTCATTTTTTTGGTTCAATTCTGACCTCAAATAAAATTCGAAAAAAAATCCATGATGGCTGAACTGCAAATAGCCACCACAATGAAATCCCAAACGACAGAATCATAACTTCCGTTAGATGTGTCTTATATAAGGGTTGCGCGTTGCGCTGTTGAATTTCTATCCAAAAACTAATTATGAGAGAGAGAGAGAAAGAGAAATGGGGTTTAACGTCCACTCGACACAAACTAGGTCATTTCGGGATTAACATATGGTTTAATTTTATTTCAATAATTCGCTTGCGCGTAGGGGTCTTTAGCAGTGGGGGGAAACCGGAGGACCCGGAGAAAACCCACGAGGTTGGACAGGCGACCCAACTCCTTGTCACGTACAACCGGGGATTCGAAACCACGCCAGTCGACTCAATGACAGACTTTATGATACAACGCGCGCACGCTAACCATTCAGCCATCCACTTCCTCCCCCCCCCCCCCCAACTAATTATGAATAGTCCTGATGGGGTAAATGTAAACCGACAATGAAACTAGATTCTAATATGGCTATTTTAGAAAAATCAAGTTTTCAGAGTTACTGAATTCAAAATGGGGTTCAAAAATTCATTTCCGACATGATTGTCAGACATAGAATTTTGTGCATAAGCTGAAAACACCACGACATACCATAGAAACATCATTTACAGTCAGTTTTTTTCAAAAGAAATTTCGCGCTGGGAGAAGAGAATCCCATTGGTATGGAAGGGTTTTTGGGTCTAAATAAGATGATCTGCTGAATTGTCTAATACTTATTATGATACCGTCAACTTGGTCATATTGCTTAAGTAAATTGTGATAAAACAAATGTTTTTTTGTCATTTCCTCACTCCAACTCTTCAAATCACACTTTTACATATCATTTTGGTATTATCATTTTAAACATATCATTTTCTACATATCATTTTAAACATTTCTCTTAGCAATATGCAAATGAGGTCAAAAGGCGTGGCTTCCAGAAAAATGTTTTCACACACACTAATACCTCACAAGGAAAGATAACTCTGAATAACCGCGCGTTTATTGATAGTGGGAACCGCTCATCTTCTTCTTCTACTTCTACGTGACCAGTGACTATTCTTCATACATTTTCAACAAAAACAGCAATAAAGCTCCGCTCTAGAGGTGAGTATAATGTTCTGCACTAGAACTCGAATTGTCTTGTTTGCAGGCAAAAAATTCTTGCTTCAAGTTCATGGCCCGTCAATCACGAAAACCCGTGGATCAACATTATGCCATGCTTACCTTATCTTATCATTTATGGCGGCAAATAGCCAGAAAATCAAAGCCGTCACCCGACCACTGGCATTAGTTATGAATTTCAGGTCTATGACATATGCAATGATATGACAAGTTATGTCGTTAGTGAAGTCGGACGCGAAAGGGGTATTGAGTATTGACAACGATAAAGTAGAAGCTTGTTCGATACCGGTATCCTTGACCTTACTACGCCGTTACGGCCTTTGCCGCTTCGGTATCGTAAAACATTGTTGTCTGATTTTATTTTTGACTTTTGTCACCCCAAATAATTCGTGCAAATATATCTAAAAGTAAATTATATGTACAAAAACTGGTTTGACCTTTTGTTATTACTTTGACTGTTGGTAGATGATTTTCAAAATTAAAATTTCCTAATTTAAAAAAATTTGTTATGCAAGTTAGCTATTTTCAGTATCAAAAAGACTGGATGTCAATATCACAATTTCAATGATATGAAGAGTAATTCGTGAGACTGGATATCCATCAATCTTGCAACAATTTAAACTAGTTTTTATTATAGAACAATTTTTTTTTAATATTGAAGTTAGAAAATTTCAACTTTGAAAATTATCTACCAACATTCGAAGTAGTAACAAAAGGTCAAATCACTTACCTTTACTTAGTTAGAGATATTTGCCAATTTTGGGAGTGAATGAATAAAAGTATTTCTTGTAATGTTGATAACTTTGTTATTTGAGACATTTATATTAGTAGTGTCTTGTATTCTTTATTTTAGCCTACAATTTCAGTACTGGAAATGTCAGACTTGAGTAAGACTGTGGAATCACTTAGGAAAGCTGCCTCAGAGCTAGAGTCGAAGCTGGCCAATGAGAATAGGACTGAAATAATTCCACCGTTAGTTCCATCGTCATCGATAGTTACCACAACAGCTCCAACAGTTGCGAGTTTAAATTCGGTATCCGAGGTCAGACGAATATTTGCTCCATATGCCAGTACGGGTAACTTCAGTTCCAGAAAATCAAAGATAAACACCAAGTGGGCCCCCAAATGGTCACACAAGTTTATGTGCCTGTCAGAGCCAAGCCAGGTAATTAATATGCTCAATTAAATATTAATCGAAAAATATTTTTAAGAGTTATAGAAGCATTTTCATAATAATTTTTGATGTTTGATGTACATGTAATGTATTAGTATTGTAATATTATACATATCCTCTTGTCCAGTTCATTGTACAATATCTAATCTGTGATTCTCATGCTAGTATACATAATTGTGAGTGTTTTTTTAGGTCATAGAGATTTAAAATTCATTTTTCATTACAGGATTCTGTACCAACTAAAAAACAGAAGGCTAATCTCCTCAAAGGTGGCCTTGGAGAGAAAAGATTAAATTTGGACAAGTCAGACGATCCACATCATCTTGTAAATTCGGTTTTAACTGCTTATCCAAAATTAGGAAATGGTGGAGGATTTGAGCTATTGAGGACGGCGAATAGATATTGTCTTGAAGTCATTCCTCCACCAAAATGCGGGTATACAGCCATATATTTGGCAGATCAGTGTTCTATTGGTCAAAGTGTGGTGTATATCCGTCCAATTCAGAAGCAGTTGGATCTATCACCTGAAGATAATGAAGTAAATATGAAGTTTCCTTTTCTCATTTTTTTTATGTTTGATTGATTTAATATTGGGGCCCAGTATGGCTGAGTGCTGTTTGCCACTCATGGTGGAGGTCCCTAGTTCTCATCCCGGCAATGTCGAGGTCAACCTTGTGGTAAACACCCGTCTCTAGTTAGCCTTACAGTGCATAAAAATGGGACATTTTAAAAACACCATTTCATTTCTATTTAAGCTCTATAAAACCTAGCGCTCATATGAAACAATGAACAGTACCAATTGGATATTCTCATTTATAAATGAATGACTGGTTTGTATCATTGCAAATGTTTAGGTGCCTGAAGAACTTATTTCACATTAGAATAAGATATCATTGTTTTGGTCAGAACCTAAATGTTTATCTCTCCTTTACAGCCTTCTGAAAAATGTCCATTGGAGGTATGCTTGATATGTGGTGAATCATATCCAGTGATTAAGCTGAAAGACCATATTGCTAGAGATCATGGAGTAAGTGCATTTCAATTTGTTTTAGAAGATGGGACAATAACTGAAAGACTCTGTGTACTGGTTTAGGTAGTTGGAACAAATATTCAGAATGAAAATATTACTCATTAGTTGTTCATAATAGTCAACTGTGTTTGTAATTAATGCAAAATTACATCAATACAAAACTGATATATATATATATATATATATATATATACTATTCAAAAAAAGTAGGGGATATTTGATTTTTAAGTGTTATTAAAGTCACCTAATGAAACTGACGAAGAAACAAATGACAAAATGAAATGAAGTTCACATTCATCGATTTATTCCAAATGATCGTTAGACTAAGTAAGGCACAGACTGACCATTATAAGGGTAAAATGATACCCGGGGTCAAACAGCAAAGTTACCACAGCATCACAACCAAGTCAGTAACGGGTAAATCCTCCTCTGTTTGCCAAACAAGCATTGATCCGACGTGGCATACTCCTAATGAGACGTCTAAGGTCATTTTGGTCCAGATTGTCCCATTCCTGTTGCAACGCAGCAGCAAGTTCTTGGACATTGGCAGGACGTTGTTGACGTTGAGGTAACCTCTGTCCAAGCATGTCCCAGACATGCTCGATGGGGGAGAGGTCGGGACTCAGTGCTGGCCAAGGTAATGTGGTGATGTTCTGTTGTTGGAGGTAACCTGTAACGATCCTGGCCCTGTGACATCTTGCGTTGTCATCCTGGAAGATGAAACGGCGGCCATGACGTCGTGCGAACGGCACAACATGGACTGCCAAGATGTTGTCCCGGTAGTACTGGCCTGTAACACGCCCTGCAACAACATGTAAAGCCGTTCTTCCAGCAACAGTGATGCCTCCCCACACCATAACAGAACCACCCCCAAATCGATCATGTCTGATGACGTCGAAACGAGCGCTTCCAAGACGTTAACGTCGCCACACCCTCCTACGTCTGTCCAAAAAATCAACAGTGAACCTTGACTCATCTGAAAACATCACACTGCTCCAGCGTCGATTATCCCAGTGTTGACGATCCCTACACCAACGACGTCTTGCCTGAATGTGATGATCTCTCAAACAAGGGATCACACGAGAACGTCGGGCGCGAAGGTGACCCCTATGCAGTCGATTCCGAATCGTCTGGCCACTCACTCTCACACCAGTGTCTGTTTGAAGACGAGCGCTGATCTGATTTGCTGTGATGACACGATTTCTCAAGGCCAGGGTACGGATAAATCGATCCTGGGCTTGAGTTGTCGACCTGAGCGTGGTCTGTCCTGTACAGATTGTGTATCACGGTATCTGGACCATAGCCTGCTTATGACAGACTGAGAAACATTCATCGTCCGCGCCACAACCGCCTGTGTTGTGCCGATCTGTAGCATGCCAAGGGCACGTAACCTTTCATTTTGGGTAAGCCGACGCATATCAAAATTTGTTTTCTGGTCACTAAAACAATTAAACTGATGTTTCCACCCTGGAATTCAATGCCACAATGACTGTAACATTCAAAGTCAGAGTCGTGCAAATCTTGGGTTGGACCCCCATGATGATCCCAAGCATCACCTGCATTCCATGCGGTAGCTATTGGTGCGTTTGGGCGTCACATGTAACTGGAAATGTTTCTTCTGTTAGGTTCTATAGTGACTTTTTTCGTAGTCATTTGCATATTTTAGTATTATGCCCCCAAAATCAAATATCCCCTACTTTTTTTGAATAGTATATATATATATATAAGGTCAAAGTCTGTCTGTTTGTAATCTATGCATGTCAAAAGTACTGGAAGGATTGTCACCAAACTTCACATGTTGACACAACATGTATCCGGGAGTGTCCCTATGTAAAGCTTCAGTGTACTTCCGACTTTTTGTTGCACAGAACGGGTGTCCCTCTCATGGTAGTCGTATATCATTTATGATTAATGGAAGGGAACTAGAATTTAGCTGTTGTTAACATTGAGTACTGACTTGTAGTTTCCGAAATATATTCTGCCAATATTTGCGGAACACGAGTATCCCTTCTAGTAGACTTATATTTTGGTATTTCTTTTGTGTGATCAGCTAAGTTTAAGACTGACTCTTCTCAATATAACTATAGGAAGACGATCTACCAATAATTAAAAAAAGGAAAAGAAGTAAATTATGCCAATACATTAATTCGCCCAGTGAAGAAGTAAGTGATTATTGCATTATTTTTAAAAAAAGTCTCTAATGACAATGTGTAATGGAACTTAATACTGCTTTTTCTGTATTCTGACTCTCTTATATAGGTCAAGAATAGCTGATCTGTATTTTCTTTAGTAAAAGCTGGAAGGAGCAGTAGCGTGGAAGATTTAACTTTATTTATTATGTTGTCATTCCACAATTAATCAATAATTATAATGACTTCATTCCAAGAGTGAACAAACCGTTAATATAAGGATATCATAATATTAATTGTCACAAAAAAGTTAGTGTCTTTACAAATAAAACATAAGATCTGGAGAGCTATTTTCATACCTTAGATCCTGGGTTCCCTAACTGGGGACCATTGCTTTGAGGCAACAAGAACTATGAATTATTAATGATATATATATATATATATATGTATCTACCAGCAAATGATGAAACAGATTTGGATTCGTTGCCAGACCTAGATATAAGTCCTGAATCTCCACACAACATATTGCAGGTATAAATAGCCTTCATTTTATGCATCACATTTCATGTCCTCACTGACCTCCTCCCTTCACTGAGTTTTAGGTCATTATCCTTTTTATATTCCCACATTAAAATTAAGGCGGTGGGGCTGTAGCCCCAGTCACTTCGATAGGCCCCGCGCAATAGAAAGCAAAACAAATATTTTTGCCATTTTACGTTTCACTACCTCTGGGGCAGTGGCGGACTGCCCATAGGGCCTGGGTGGCCAATGGCCAGGGGCCCCAAGGACTTTAAGAAACCTTAGTAGAAATGTTTGTTCCTGTTAGTTATTTGTTCGGAAATACTACGTAATTTGTGACTAAAAAAGAATTCATAACATACCTTCGACTAAATTGCCTAAGCACCAGTGAAAGCTTTTTTTAAAATCGTCATACATACACAGACAACCCAGACATTTTATGTACATAGCTCAATATCGCAAGTTAAAAGGCGGAGATTTATTCATTGATGGACAACTGAATTTTCAACTCTAGTGTGAAGGATTTGGCGTTTTTTCACTTGTCATGGTCGGCCCGGTGCCTTGTGTGGCAGAAGACCCATTATATTTATGGCTAGTACCTCCCAGGGTCTACGGCCCCCACTGGACTGTACAAATAAAGTCTTGTTTAATAACATTTTACTACCTCCGGTGTCTGTAAAAAGTAAGTCTCGTTTCATTACATTTTACCACCTCCGGGCCCGAAACACATAAAAAATAAACCTTGTTACTTAGAGTATCAATTAAAAAATAAACCTTGTTACTTAGAGTATCAATTAAAATTTATAAATGTCTATTTCAGGAGTCAAATTATGTAAATGCAGGAACACCAACAGTGAGTTAACTTAATATTAATCTTGAAATGTTTCCTGTATAAAACTTAAGTAACAATTGTTGGACCAATTAATATTAAGCAAGGTTAGTTATTTGCCCTTGATGGTTCATGCTATTAATAGTCATGAATAATTCCTCTTTATTTAAATTACAGGAAAAGTGAAAATTTTGAACAAGAAATGGATAAAATCAAAGAGAACACAAGTAAAGATAAACATTGGCAAGTTTCTGTTGTTCGTGGACAATTCATAGAAACAGCAATGGATCAATTAACTGAAGGCAGTGAATCAGATTAGTTAAAACCACTTAAGGTTAATTTCATTGGTGAAGATGGGGTTGATCATGGAGGCTTAACTAGAGAATTTTTCACCTTATTATTTTCCAAATCCCCTGTTTTTGAAGGCGACAGTTTGTCTCTCCGACCAGATTTGATTGAAGAAGAACATTATAAGATTGTTGGTCTAAGCATTTTGAATGGTCACACTGGCCCTAAATCACTGAATAGAATCGCTACAGAGTTTATTCTTAGTGGAAAAATACCTCAGTTTAGAGAATTGGATGCAGGCGAAATTGATAGAGCAGATGCCTCTGCTATCATTTCAGATGTAAGTTTTTACAACTAATACAAAAAAATTCATGTAGAAAGGAACTCGGACTTGTTTAAAATAGATATGATTTGCATCATTGGTAACTCCATTTGGATGCTTAATCCAAGCTGTTGGGGTTTAGTTTTTATGTGCCTGGCATTTATAATGGGAAGTATTATATGGGGATGCCCGTTACCTTAGTTTTTAGACCTTTTCTTGAATGGATAAAGATTTACTGAATTTTTACACCCTAACACCACTCAACACAGTTCAGCCTAGTGGACTAAACATCCAATCGGACACTCAAATTGTTCCATTTGTCGTCAAATATAGCAGTACTGCAGGTAGAGCTGCCCAAATTGTTAAACGTTATTATTCTAAATTACAAGAGGAAGAACCCCAAATATTTCATAAACAATTAGTCGTTGCCTACTCAAGGAATACAAATTTAAGTGATTCCCTTGCCCCAAGCAAATTAAGAGACATACCTCAAAATATGAGCGCTTTATTACCTTTATAAGAGCACCCCATCCCACCGCTTCGCTTTAGCATGTTCTGTTTTTAAATATTTTTTTCACTTTTCTGACTTAACCTACTTCTTTTATGGATATTCATTGTTAAGACTATTTGCATATTACCATCAATATTTTTAATGTATATTAAAATATTTTTCTATCGGGAGCGTAAAGCCCACGATGATTTTCTTCTAGTTTCAGGTATCCGGTTCTCTTTGTTTCTCTTCAAACCCTAGGCCAGTGCTTTTGAGGAAGTTTTTCTCCTCCCTACCCTTTCACCATTTCAATTTAGATGAATCAATATTAAAAACTTTGTCCCTGATTCATTAAAATACAACACATTTATCAGGTTTGTAGTGAGAACCATACATGGTTCAGGTTTGTTTGTCTAGTAATTGAATTTTTTTTCCCTCTTGCTATTGACCTCGATGTGAGTAGTGAAAATAAATCAGTGAACCAGAGGTGAATTTTGATTTAGGTGCATGGGGCACATTACCTTATGTTTATGGCTATATTTTGTAGATAGAAAATTCTACTGTTGAGAATATACATGATGTATACCAAACCCATATCGATGCACTTAATCAGACAGGATTTTCCAAGATTATGACTATCGACAACAAGCAGGAAGCTATTAGTGCTGTGAAAGGCTACTACATGCTTTTCAGAGTAATGGCTCCCTTACTTCAGTTTATGTAAGGTAAATTGCCATTAATTTTAAATTTTCATACTCATATCTCATGCATATATTATGGGCCTATCATTGTTTTTAACTGTTTCGTTTTTATGTCGACAATTCCTTGTCTCTGTAATGATCTTTTTCATATCTGGGGAAACATCTTACAATAGAGGAGATGAAGGTTTGGTTTGTTTATTCGGACAAGTGAAATAGCCCTTGATCTGTGGTCTAGCGGTAAAGCGTTGGACTGCCATGTCAGGGGTTGAATGTTCGATCCCCCGCTTCAACATGGGGCAATTTTTCCGATTATTCCAGTGTTCCCAGCTTTAAATGGGTACCGTAAGACAGTGCAATGTTTGTAGCGCAAAAATCTGATGCATCATAAATTAATGACAGCAGGGATTGGTATATTCTCCCCGGAGATGAGAATGGACGCAGTGGGGGTGCATTCGGTGTTCTATGATCTGGTAATAATTGTACTGTCAGAGAGCAGTCATAGACTGGATACTAGACGTTAACATGAACATTATGTACATTATTATTTAGCATAAAGTTGGCTTGCCTATTTGCCTGGTCCCATCATTTTATATGCTCAACCATTGTATTGCAAAATCATATGGTTTAAAATTTATTTTAGGACTTCAACATCTCAATATCCTAACTGTGTTGAAAAAATATCCTGATGAAGGTAGACGGGTATTGAGCAGGACAATGTTCGAAAGTTGCGAGGATATAGAAAGATTATTTTTACCGTTTTTCTCTGAGGAAACTGCCAAGGAGGAAATTATCATTTACAACTTTGGAAAATTTCTGAAGAGAGTTCAAAGTGAGCATTCCTTTGATTAATTATTTTCTGTACACAGAGAGAAAAGTTACGCAACCCCAGTGGTTTCGAATGTCGGGGAGGACACAAATGCTAATTGAGAAACCATGACATAGGGTGTCCACATGAATGTAGTCAGTAACACATTCTTCCTCCATATGCCCGCATGACAGCCTCAACTCTTTTGACGCATCATACCCCCAACAAGACGTTGGAACTGAACCATGGGAAATCTGTGCCATTCCTCATGTAATTATTGTTCCAATTCTCTCAAGTTCTGTACAGGAGTGTCTAGCACCTGCACACGACGACCTAGGTTGTCCCAAATGTGCTCAATAGGTATTAAGGGGGAGGGTGTTGACTCCAGGCCAACCAACGAAAGCACTGACCTTGGCGTAGGAATATTACTCTCTGAAAGTTTCATTCACTGATTGCTCTAGTCAACTTCTCGGACTTGGGCGTATTAAAATGGCTATCGCTATTTTCATTTAAGCAATCATTTATTAAAGATTTATATTTATTTTCAGATGGTAAAGTATGCACCCCGTGGGTTGACCTCATAACTGAGCAAGAAGAAGACGTTGTTCTAAACACGGGTCATATACTACAGGCGTTGTTGGGGAGTCCATTCATTCCCCGAAATTTCCCCAGTGGTCTGATCATATTTGACCACAACTCGAATGAAATCACACATGTTAACACATGTGCACCATCCATCACTTTTTCGAACTTAAATTCTTTAAGAAATTATAAAAATTTAACAGAAATGCTGATAAACGTTATTGTGTGTGCGTACGGATTTGGTACTTGTTAACTCTTCAAACGCCAGATTGTTTTAATTTTCGTACCCTGAAACGCCACGGGGAAATGCTTTTCAAAGTCAAAATTATTTAAACCGTGAAAAAGAAACCACTATATTTTTTTCAATGTAACGAAAGCCCTGATAGTTATCTTCTCAACCATGTGTCGCGTTTGTGTGCAAACTATATTCAACACGAGTTACACGACTTTGTTACATGGTACCTGCTTGTCACATTTATGCGACTGTGGCGTTTGAGCGTGCAGTCGCATAAATGCGACTATGGCGTTTGAAGGGTTCATGAGTCCATAAGATAATTTTCCTTTGAGATATCGCATCCAAGTTAGATATCGCATCCATCGTTTAGTTTACATTTGGCTCGTACTTACTCAACAGGCTACATTTTTTCATGGATTCCTTTGAGTTTTATTTTGTGTCTTAGATCATTCCCTTAATACTGAAATTGTTTTTTGGAGAGTGAGCTGAAGCCAAATGTGAATGGATGGGTGACTTGTGCTCACTATCAAGCTGGTGGTGAGCATCCGCTTGAGTGGCTTGCCGCAAGCTTATGTTCACATTTGGCTCGTGCTCACTCTACAGGCTACAATTTTTTATGAATACTTTTTAGTTATATATTTCAAGTCAATATCATTTTGAAGATGATCCCTATTAATTTTGGTGACGATGCGATAACTTTTCTCCGAATAATGGCATCAAATTCATAAAATGCATTCATTTCCATACGCCCACAAGATAGTATGCGTATATATTGTAAAGGCCCTATCGGTCCGTCCACGTTTACCTCATGCTCACTCTACAGGCTATAATTCTTCATCGATTCTTTTGAGATTTATTGTGTGTGTCAATAGCATTATGAAAAGGATCCCTATTGAATTTGGTGATGATCCGATAATTTATCTCGGAGATATCGCATCAAACTCTAATTTCGCATTTGTTTCTGAACGACCACACGTAAATGTGGGCGTATATTGTAATCACCCCTGTCCGTCCGTCGGTCTCTTCACATTTACCTTGTGCTCACTCTTCATGGATTCTTTTGAGATTTATTGTGTGTGTCAATGTCATCATAAAGATGATCCCTATTGATTTTGGTGACAATCCGATAATTCGACATCGATATTCATAACTTGAGTTATTGCCCTTGCTTAAAAATTCACAAGATCTTGGAAGAGTTCGAATTTGAACACGATTCTACAAATATTTTCGGAGTTACTGCTCTTGATATACAAAAAATACGTTAAAAGTGACTTGTGAGAGCAATAGAGGCCACAGTTTTTGTCAGATTTTTATAAAAATTTGGTGTGTAGATTTATATCCACAAGATCTCAGATGAGTAGTTCGAATCTGAACACGATTCGACACTATTTTCAGAGTTAAGGCCCTTGATATACCAAAAATGTCCAAAGTGGCATGTGAATGCATTAAAGGCCACAGTTTTTGTCCGATTTTTATTAAATTTGGTGTGTAGGTTTGTATCCACAAGATCTCGGACGAGTTCGAATCTGATATATTCTGAAAGTGGGCGTATCTTGCATGGCAACCGCTTGTTTAAGATGAGATGCTTGGCCATAATTTCCCGTTTGTATTTTAGATTATTTAGAACAAACATTGCATAATTAAAACTTATTGTTTATTAAATTAATTTCAATAAGAATATTGTAGACATGTTCTTTCCAAATATACCTTATTTCACAAACCTTTTTCTATACAAAGTTACATACCTGCATGTTGATTTGAAATTTGAATTAAAGTTATATGTACAGTGAGTTGTTAAATTATTCAGGGTTACTTAGTCCAAATTGAATTAATTAAAACTACCGAACTAAGAAATCACGTGCCATAATAAACAGGTCTATCCCATGTGAATCAGAGTGATGGAGGGGGTCCACAAACATTTTTAACTGTTCAAATTTTTCTCGTGGAATAATTTGAGGACTTTCGACAACACTGGATACTTCATCAGTAGCTAATAGTGGTAAACCTTCTTGACTACTTCCATAATGTAGAACATGCTGGAAAAAAAATCGATTCGTTATGCGAATGATTCGATCATTATCACAGGAGGAACCGAAGAACTCTGGGAAAACCTGCCTGATCGGATGGGAGATCCGGCTCTCTTACATCGATATTAAGTTCTTGCCCTGAGCTGGGATTGAACTCTCGACCACTATATTACTCCATTGGTGAGAAAATGCCTCTCTATCGCCACAGCTACATGACCCCCCCCCCCCCCAATTACGAGTGGTCTACAATGTGTACAAAGTTAACTGGATACCCTTTCTCAATAAGATACTAGGCAATGGAGACAGGAAATCAATGAAAGTAGTCCCTAATTTACAGAAATATTTGGTTTGTTGTTTACATTTCAATGTTGCAATTACTAATGATTCAATTGTCTGACCTCATTATCAATTTCTTCTGCTGAATCCAAGATTTGCCCATGTATCCACAACTGTAATGGAGACTTCTGCCCAGCAGTCCTTAAAGATCTTCTCATAAAAGCATTACGAAAGTTATCAACATGTCTCTGTATTCTGGGTAAAAAAACATAATGCAATGCCATCAAATGTGCCTCATTGTTTGGTGGTTGAAGATGACCTTCACATTCCATGAAACAGAAAAGGTTGTAAAAAAGCTCAATGCACCCTGTCCAGAGGTCTCTCTAAAAGCGCTCTATTCTGAAATACAAAAGAAGTGATATATATAGGAATGTACATTAGGAACTGTTCGCCTATATATCATACAATGTATTGAAAAATAATTTGTAACATACCCTAATACAAGTCCATAACAATCAACCTATTTGACATTTTCAGGAATTTGTTTTGTTTCAGACAATGTATATAAATGTGAGTGAAAAGCGAATCAGTCTGACTGGGTTAATAATAGTATTCATTGAATAACGTTATTACTGGTACCTTTGATTATGGACACTTCTTCCTGCAATGTGACTTCCTCTGCCAGCTCCTCGTTGTTCTACCATAAATTTCGCAACTCCCACATTTTCACCACCCTTATCTGACCGAACTCGCTCTGGCATTCCATAAAAATTAACAGCCTCTTCAAAACTACTTAGAACTGTTTCAGCTTTATTGTTATCAGATACTTTTAAATATACAGGCAGCCTGGAGTACCCATCAATACCACCATCTTAAAATAACTAGATTAATATGTTATGAAAACTTAAAGGTTGGTTGATAAAATTATCCAGTCTGAAGACTAAAAGTAGATACCGTAACGTAATTAAAAAGATGACATAAACAGGGCTGCAATTACAGTTTCTCAGGATTTAGGTCTATTTCAAAGTACCCTTGGGTTCTGAAGAATATGATGATCTGCGGTGGCTCAGTGAGTAAGGTGCTTGCTCGCTAACCAGGAGGTCGTGGGTTCGATCTGCAGTCAGGGAAAGATCAGGATTTTCCAATCCGGCAGACCCGAGGGCTTGGCGAGGAATAGCATCTAGATGTGGGAGGAAAAACGGAGGTCCTGAGTGCAACGTTAAAGAACCCAGACAGTTGAAAATCGATGACTGTCGCAAAATTCCCTCATGGCTTATGCCAGTCTTCATTAGCCAATACAAAAAGTGCATAAAAGTAGGATGTTAAACCCCCATTTCATTTCTAAAGATTAAAAATAGCCTACCCGATTAATTTATGATATCCATCTATATGCCATAGGGAGTTTGGTGCTCTAACTTCATATTTTCTTCTTTTAACTGGATTCATATTAAGCCTGCGAAACAAGCAACCTTCTAAGTCAACTCTTTGCATGGATTCTCTAATTCTGGCCTCTTGAACAAGTTCTCCTTTACTTGATAAATGTCCTTTCATACTCCTGTAACCAATGTCTGGATGATCTTTTAGCACACTTTCAACCACAACATCTAAATCCTCATCGGAAAGATTGCTTAATTTGTTAGATGTACTTCTTCCTTCAGTCTTCTTTTAACTGTACTGTGACTTACTTTGAATAAATCTGCAATTTCTTTCACTTTAAAACCAGAAGATATTCTAATTGCTCTGCTGGAATTAATATCCTAGGTCGGCCTGTATAACCTACTGTTGTTGAGGTTGATAAAAATCTTTGTGTTCCGTCCTCTTTCGTAGCCTGTGCTTCGAAATTATTCCAAGCTAGGGCCAAACTATCCAGTACGCTCTGCAGACAATCACCTATGTCCTGATATTCCATTTCAACGCTTATGACTCCTAATATTCCGTATATACATTCAATTTCGAATTTTTCATCAGTTGTAAGTGATTGTCTGCACTCTAGTTTAGTGGCTAAATTGGTAATTCTGCTATGAACTTCCAAGAGCAGTTCTTCATAAGAACATTGTAAACAATGGATTACACAAATTAGCAGATCATCTTATTTAGACCCAAAAACCCTTCCATAAATAATAATCATAATAGTAATCTATACATACATAAATAAAAACAAATATCACAGAGATTATCAATTAAAAACAATTATCACAACACTTTATGTATATATAATTAAAATAAAACAAATGAAAATCACAAATATATAATTAAAATTTTGTGTAAAATTTTTTCTCTTTTAGAAAGTCTATTAATCTACAATATAGACCCGGTTGGGCAAATAATTGATATAAGGACTGGCAACGGTAATGATTAGATCTAATATCCTTAAGATGCTTGCACTCAATCAAAATGTGCTTAACTGTCAAAAGTTTGGTTTAAGACCACAATTCAATTTAATAATGCAATTGGCCATTTTCAGGGAGGTATAACAGGACTTCTATGATGTTGTTTGGTATGGAGGGGGATCCTCGCCAAAACTCTCAATTTGTGAAAATACATTTGTCGATTTGTCAAAGTACATTTGTTAATTTGTCAAAATACAAAATACATTTGTCGATTTGTCAAAGTACATTTGTTAATTTGTCAAAATGCAAAATACATTTGTCGATTTGTGAAAATGCATTTGTTGATTTGTCATACAACAAAAATACATTTTTTCATGTGTGAAAATACCTGTCTAACCTACAAAGCACAAATTTTGAAATAACACAGCTTAACTTTACAGTTTCAAGATATGTAATTTCAACATTTGTAGTTTCAACATTTGCAGTTTCAACAGTTGTATTAACGACACTTGCATTATCGAGCCTTGCATTAACAAGCCATGCGTTAGCGAACTATGACCATATTTGGGTTGATGACGTTGATCATTAATCCGGAAAACGCCGAGTTTGGTCCTGCAATGATGTCTCCCGTCTCAATAAAAATATCTCTTCTTGGGTGGAGTTTTTCAAGGGGAACTGCTCTCATTATTTCCGTTCTTCAACATGGCCAATGAACTTATTCATGAAGTGAAGTCCCGAATAGAGGGAATTTGCAATTTGTTAGATACACAAAATTTTCAATCGCTTTCAGACATCATACATGATATACATACAGTAGCAGGTATTGTCTCAGATTTAATGTGTTCCATGCCTTCCACGGAAGAAGACAGTATAACGATGAATGGATTACAAACTTGTTTATTTCATATTCAAAATGCTGCAAATTTAATCGAACGAAAGCAGGCCAATGAAGTTATAACTGGATCTCTCGGACATTCATTGTCACCAGGACATACTGGACGACCATCAAAGTTAGTTCCATTTGAACAGCTAGAATTTTTGGTTTCTAATGGATTCAAATTGAATGACATGGCCAATTTATTTAATATTAGTCCCAGAACCAGGAGTCGAAGATTGCTTGAATATGGTATTTCATTAAATGAAAAATATAGTCATATTTCCAATGATGAGCTAGATGAAATAGTAATTGACCTTCTTAGTAACTTTCCAAATATTGGGTATCGAAGTATAAAAGGACACCTGCACAGTAAAGGACATATAATTCAAGAATACAGGGTTCGTGAATCGTTGAGAAGGGTTGATATAGAAGGTGTTCTCTATCGTTGACTTACTTTAAATCCAGTAAGACGAAGAAGATATTCTGTTCGTGCGCCAAACTCATTGTGGCATATAGACGGCTATCATAAATTGATAAGGTTAGTATTGACTCAATTACAGGCAGGGGCGGACTAAGCTTATTTATCAGCCCAAAGAGGGACTAGCAGTGCATGGCGTTGTATGCCGTGAATATTTGAAAATTCAATTGCTGGATGGGGGCCTGGTGTGGCCGAGTGGCTAGGACGCTTGCCGTTCATGGTGGGGGTCCCAGGTTCGAATTCTGGCGGAGATCGGGTCGACCTTGTGGATTTTCTCGACTGGGTTCCCCCTTGTCAGGTGGGGAATGACATGGAAAAGCGTTCTAGTCCATTGGATAGGATGAAAAACGGAGGCCTGTGTTCACTAAGCTACGAGAGGGCATGTTAAAGTCACCTCGGCAGTTAAAATCGGTAGTGAGAATAGGGTGTTGCCGCTGCCTTAGCAAAATTTACCCTCATTGCACACGCTTGGCAAATGCCCGTCTCTAGTTAGCCTATAAATTAGTGCAGAAAAATGGGACGTTAATCTCCATTTCATTTCATTTCAATTGCTGAATGTGCAATCTTCGCTTTAAAACTGACTATTAACATGCATAAATTTTTGAAAGGCCCTTTGGGTCGGGACCCAACTGGTTTTGGCCAGGTGTGTCCCCCTCCATACCTGCTTACAGGTGATATACCGTTTTGTAATGTAAGCTTATAGAATTGATTTAAGAGTCTTCGTACTGTAGTAATCATTGTTGATTTCTGACTCCTGTTAAGTGAGTTCGCTTACTCAAGATAATTAATCCAAAATCCATATTTGGATTTTTAACACCCATTCGAAACCAGCTATTCAATATCATTAATGTCAGACTGGTTTATGATATATAGGCTTACTGTATTTGTATGACTAGTATAATATTTTATATGGGTTGCATTTTTCGAAACACGATGGAATGGCGGTTTGTCAATTACCGGTATATTATATATTGTATCTTTAACATTAACTCATCGCAGTTCAGTTTGATTAGTGGTAGCTGAGTAATGATCATTTGTATATTTTTTCCATATCTTTTAAGCTGGCACTTAGTTGTTCATGGAGGTATAGACGGTTATTCTCGCCTCCCTACATATTTAAAGATTAGCAACAACAATAGAGCAGAAACTGTTATGCAAGCATTTAATGAAGCTGTTCAAAATTATGGATTGCCATGGAGAGTTAGATCGGATAAAGGGGGCGAGAACGTTCGTGTTGCAGAATATATGATAAATTCCAGAGGTTTTGGAAGAGGCAGCCATATTACTGGAAGAAGTGTCCATAATCAGAGGTAAATTTAGTACGTCTGCATTAATATGTTCGATTTTATGTTATACATCTGTCTGTTCGCATTATCCTTTGAATAATAATTTTCAAGTTATGGTCCTTGATCCCATAAAAATATGCCAAGTTTAAATGGTTTAAAATCTTGATAGTTAGTCAGTGTGAAGCATCATACAGAATGCCCGTATTATTGTTTGGAACATGTTTCAGACTTCTTCCACTTGACTACAGTATTAAGAGGTTTCAACTATTATAAACGATAATCAGCAGTCTTCGTGCCATTCGAGGGTTTTCATTAATATTAAAGATATGTGCAGTTTTGCGTTAACCAATGGATATGTAACATTTATCACCTAATTAGAATTTTAAACTTGTGATCGTATATTAGCGTTCAGAAAACGAATGTCATGTTCAATATTTGATACGATTCAATAACAATCACCAGAGTTACTGCCCTTTGTTTGTAATCTAGATTCCAGAGTTTTAATGTGTCTTTGTCGTCATCAAATGTAGGTAAAGTAGTTTGTTCAAAAATCAAATTATGTACCATTGTCTAGACTTTGCTAAAAACATTCATTCTGTGACTTTGTGTGGTTTCATGAAAGGAATGTTGACAATTTGTTGCTCTGGTGTCATTTTCAACAACCTGTTCATATTTTAACAGTGAAATAGATCATCACACTTAATTTTTTTTTTATTTCAAAGAATAGAGAGATTTTGGAGAGATTTGTGGATGGGATGCATCAGTTTTTTCTACTACCTTTTTTGCTACATGGAAGCAGAAAACATATTTATACCAACTGATGAAATACATATTCAAGCCCTACACTATATCTTCATACCAAGGATTCAAAAACACTTGAACGAATTTAGAGAGGCCTTTATCAGGCGATCTATTAGGACAGCTAATCAGAAAACGCCGTTACAGTTATGGATAGATGGTCAAATCCTGGATCCAAATGAAAATCTTGCTTCTGAGGTATATTTTCATTGATATGTTTATTCAAGAAATCCAGATTAATATAATCTTTCATTTTTTGACAGTGGTTAAGATTATGCCTAAAAATATTCAAAAATTGGAGGGTGAGATTTTGGGATATTTTAATTTCCATAGCAAACAAATGATTTAATCTGTTAATGATAAGATAGAAGTCTCCAACCTTATACACCCCAACAACTGTTATTATATCCCAGAAAGTTTCAAAACTTTTCGTTGAGAACTGTGATCTCTATCGTGTAAAGAAGAAGTTTTTATGGGCATGCACAATAACTAGTAAAATGAAACTTTCAACCTTTTCAAAGATAAGATACAACTTTTAAACTAGCATATTCATAATCAGTGACCTCAATAATATATAATTAATTGCTTGCTTCGTCAGAATCAGATGATTTTGTGACTTGACCTAATTTTCGCCATTTTTATAAACAATTACAGCAACTCTGGTCTCTATCACGTTTACAAGGTTTCGTGAATCAAGGTCAATAACTCTGGAAAACATTGAATTTCGATAGGCTTCTTCCTTATGCTGGTATAAACAACTACAGCAAGTTTCGTTAAAATTCTTGTTTACAATATGAAATAAACTTATATCTTAAATAAACCTATAAATTCAATCCCAAACAGACGTTCATTAGATTTTAAATATTTTTTTATAGGCAGACTTTCAAAGTTACGGAACAATACAAAATGGTTTGATGGCATATGAATGAATGAATGAATGAAATGTTGTTTAATGGCACGTCAGCTCCAACCGGGCTATATTGCGCCAAACATATGATGATGTTACGAGACAAACTAGAAACAAATAATCACATTATCTATATATACATAAATAAAAACAAATATCACAGTAAATATCAAATAAAACTAAATATAAACTTTATGTATATATATTTAAAACATGAAGGTGAAAATCAAATATATACAATTAAAATTTTCGATAAAAATTTGTCTCTTTTAAAAAATCTAGCGCTTTACTGTATATACCCGGTTGGGCAAACAACTGATGAAGTGACTGGCAACGGTAATGCCGTAATCTTGTATCTTTGAGATGCTTGCACTCAATCAAAATGTGCTTCACTGTCAAAGGAACATGACAATGTTCACATTCTGGTTGAGGCTCTCGCTTTAAGATGAAAAAATGTGTTAAAAAAGTATGACCTATGCGAGAGCGACACAAAACAACTTCATCCCTCCTGTTTTGATGGCATATGATGATGAACCAGAAAGAGTTGTTATTGGTCATTTTCCTATATCTTTAACTGATCAAAAGATGGAAGAATTGATGTGCCAAATAAATCCTTTATTCGATTCAGAAAATCAGGGAATGGACTTGTTTCTTGCAACCGTAAATTTCATTTCTAATTATCATGAAATGAATTAGGAAATCAACACTGCTTTTTTTCAATTAATAGGTTTTTATTGGGTATTTCACCAACAGAGGCCCAGTTCATGCTACATACATTTTCAATTCAACCCAAAACCATAAGCACATACAATTATGTTAATAAAAGCATTTTCTAGGAAATCGTATTCTTTCATATATTTCGTTTGGTTAATAGTAATAGATGGCGCACATGTATTTACTGTAGTGCAGTTTAAATTTTCATGGTCAAATAGTAGTAGCCCATCTCCTATATTTGGAGATATGGCAGGGCTACCAGTTGTTGCCAGAAGAAAATGTCCAGTATTCAGTTGAACATCATCTTCGAGATCTGTTTCCATATCCAACCACTGGGTACTGATTTTTCCACCTAAAAATATATACAAACTTGTTAAATAATTTGAAACAAAAGACCATCAAGAAAGTTAACATACGCCATACAGCAGTTTAACTTCAAGGCAGCTACTAGTCTTCTATGAAGGGCTGCCGCCTGCCGGCATTCATTATATTTTAGAATGTATCAGTAAAATATTCATAACTAATTTCCTAATACATGCATAAACTTTAGTTTGAGCTATTTTCCGATATGCACAGGTAATGGATCTCAGCGACAGGTGCATGAACATTTCGACCCTTGACGGAGGGGGATCCTCGCCAAAACTCTTAGGCCCGTATTCTCGAAATTGGATTAGTGCTAATCATAGATTTAATCTCTGACTTTTCGACCAGCCATATTCTGAAAGGCTGATTAAATTTTAAGCTAAGATTTTTATAAACTTTGATTAGCCTAATCAATGAGTTAATCATTGTTCGAGAATACCATAAAATGTGGTATTCTCGAACGTTGACTTGTACTTAATCATTGACTAAATCACCCCAATGTTTAGTCATCTCAGGGGGGTAGTTTAAGGAAAGATTAAGTACATACATATGCAATTACAATGTATTGAATATTATAGAAATTATTATTTTTCATTGAATTCAGACTCATTGCACTTATATTTCGCCTCAAAAGTAACAAATTTACATTCATCGTAAATTCTGTTGAAAAAGTTTTTTTTATATATAATAAACATTCTCTATTATATAAAATATAATTATGTGCACTTTAGTCAAAATACAAATAATTTTTAGAAGTGTCAAAGAACCTTTAAGGAATTGCAAAGAGCGGAACAAATCAACCTATTGGCACAAAAGGGAACCCACAGCAGCTAAATCGTCCGGGCAGTCGACAAGGATTGTCACATTTAATTATCAGAAATCAATAGAATTTGTTTGGCTTCTAGTTCTGCCCTCAGCGAACATTTACTATACAAAATGTAATAGGCATCCTCCTCTCAGTTAGTTACCCTCATTGCACACGCTTGGCAAATGTCCGTCTCTAGTTAACCTAAACAGTGCATAAAAATGGGACGTTAAACTCTATTTCATTTCATTTGGTATTAGTGTTGAAAGTAGAGGTCATGTTCTAAGTGAGTTAGAATTGATTTATAAATTTTTTCAGTTTAGAAATCAATTCGAACTCATACATAAAGTCCTTTCAAAACTTAAAGCATACATTATTTCCTTCTAATGTTATTAAGTGTGGAACTCAATGATGAGTCTAAAAAAAGCTAAAGATCTCCTCTATCATCTGATAATATACAGTTGTGCATCCACCGAAATATGACAAGAAATTAAGGAGAAGAGATGGTGTAAGGTTGTACAGAATCCCAGACTATATAATTCTGGTTATTAAACTCTTTAAAAGTAATAACTTATACTTACGTTCAAGTTTCTTCAAAAACTGATGAAAATTGTACACAATTATCTCTTCTAACTCCTTGTCTTCTGGTTTAATTGAGAAACTAGGATGAAACAAATTAATTACATCCAAAGCCTTAACATCTGTCCGGCTAAAGTATTCGGTGGCTTCTGCTGAATACTGCATTAATAATTTATAAACACCATGAAGTTTGAGACCTAAAAAATATAAGATCTATGTGTATCTGTACAAATTAATTTATATCATTTCTATTATCACAGCCTTGAAATTTAATGCTGAGGGGTAAAAGTTGCATATATTGGATATATGCCATTTCAGTCTGTATAATTTCAAAATGTTTTTGTTGGGTTTGTTTTAAATTTTTGTTCATGTTTAAAAAAAAAAGCACCATAAAAACACAATTACATTTCACAGCTCCACAAAGAGAACAATTAAGATAAGTCAGCAAATACTTTCATAGACTAACTTGGCGGTCCGTCAATTGGCCTCGCGACAATTGGCTCCCGACTATTTGAGCGGGTCAAATTGTCGCGAGGCCAATTTGTCGGGCCCAATTGACACAGACTTACCTTCTATGAACTGCAGTAATGGTGGCAAAAAACGATAAAATCCATAATGGCATCGAATCGCTAACATGGCTTCTTTTTTGTTTTCTAATGTCAACATCTTTTTATATCCTGCAGATTCCAATATATCAGCATTTTTCTCAAAAACCTCTGATACATTTAGAGCTTCTAAAGAATCAATCTACAATAGCAAAGATTAACAAGTGATAGCTTTGACAATAAATTTATATTTAAACAGGAGAGTAAGAACTACTTTTAATAAATCAAACAAAAGTTGAACATGCCATAGATTGAATGTACGCGAAGTCAATTATCTGACTTTTGGACAAACAATGGCCAATAACTTGTGTTCGCAAACATTTTTTACTACACAGGTAACAACTGTAGCCCTTATCGTGTTCACAGGCCACAATTTAATATGGACTATAAAATGAAAATTGTTTCATTTGAGCTGCAATTACCAACCTACCTCTTTAAGAGCTTGGAGAACATCTCCAGTTAACATTTCATCTGAAATTTCACCAACTGCAGGTTGTGCATTCTGAAGGATGAATTTAGTAAACTGTGGTAGAAGGCATCTTGGTCCTTGATTTCCCATTAAGATAGAAAAGGCAACAACTTTGCCTATAGTCTTGTATGTTTTATTCTGTAGTAGTGTTGAATTGATGGCAAAACCACTATTTTCAAAAATGGGAGTATGTTTAAAGATAAGAGAGAAAAACTCCCTTGTTAAGCCGCCTGCATCCACCCCATCTTCCCCTATGAATATTACATTTAACAGTTGATCAAATTCAAAATCTTCCAGATTTTCCATGGCTGTTTGCAAAAACATTTTTCTAACTACTGAGACATGGAATCTCTCCTTTACATTTTGACCAAAAATTTTCTCGGACAGTTGATGCAAATCATATTTTAAATTACCAGTCCTGAAAACAAAACCAACACATTTATCAATCGATTATTGCTCAGATACATTTAAACAGTATACAACATAATAATAGCAATATAGGTCTACATATAGTGATGTGGACATATAACATATAGCATGACATTCACCCAAAATGGCAGCGTTGTTTCATCAAGATCTAAATTGTGATGGAAAATGTTGATAACTGCACATTTTGCTAAGCTTCTTTGAAAACAGATAAACAATTCCAAGAGAAATTAAATTATATCGTAAGTATTAAAAACAAGCGATTGCCATGCGATATACGCCCACGGTAGCTTTGACAATAAATTTATATCTACACAGTCCAAATGAATGAAATGAAATGGAGTTTAACGTCCCATTTTTCTGCACTAACTAGGCTAACTATAGACGGGTTGTACACAGTCGAGTAACTGACTACGTTTATCGAATCATCATAAAATTCAAATCGTCCTAGTTTCATTCAGATCGGCCAAAAACTCTGGCTCCAAAGAGCACACAAAATCTAAAATACAATTTTCAGGCGAAATAAGGGCAATAACTGTAATGATTTTTATCGCAGCGCACCCAAATTCGCACTTGACCTTCAAGTTACAATTTAACCAAGATCTTACGAATATGAACCTCAATACCAAATTTGAACGAAATTGATTTAAAAGTATGAAATTGTGGATGGGCCGACGGATGGAAGAGACAACGACATTATACTACCATATTAACCTTTGGTGTATAAAAAATATGACATAAAAATGAAGGTATAATATAATATATTTAGAGATACCATTAAATATGTGATCCGCATGAATAGTTTTTCGAAAGTGAAAATGCAAACATGTTTCTATAAACACACAAAGTATAAAAGATATTATATTATAGGAATAAAAAAATTGTTTACTGTGTCCTTCCTTCGTCTGTTTTCTTGTCATCTTCGCCGCAAGATGCAGCATGTATTTCAACTAAATCCTCATCAAATTCTAGACCGCAAATTGGGCAAGATTTCAGGCTGTAAATTAAACAAAAGTAGAGGCTGATAGAGATGGGCCAAATAGTATATCGGATATACTGTATAAACTGTGTGGTGTCAGTATTGTGTCAATACATGCACATCAATGCCTACTATTGTGCAAAAAACAATACCGTACCGATATCGAATTTGAAATTTCAATACCTCCTATAACTTAACGGGGCCATCCCACATGAAGACAATATGCAACCAAACACTGTTTGTGCGTATAAAAATATGCATATATTTTTGTTAACTCTAATAATTTTCTTTTTAAATTGGGAACTGGAGAGGCCACAGATAAAGTGTAAATGAAACAAGACTGTCTGTCTCTTATGGAAAATGTTAAATTCATGACAGATGTCTTATAACCATGATTATTATAATCCGTCCATATTATTGATAATAATAATACTCATCATTATCATTCAATATTAAAATTAAAACAAGAGTTAAACGCCAACAAAACAAGAGTTAAACGCCAACACAATATGCGCCCAAAACAGCAGCATTTTCTCATAATTAGACCTTATCAAGAAGCAAGGACAATAACCCTTTAAACAATATTTGGAATATAACTGGACTTACACCATGTTTATGAACTTACTAACCAAGTATATTCCAAAATACATGCAGTCTCTGGACATTAGCAAGTTTTGGAAAAAGGGCAATAACTCTCCATGTTACTTTAGAATCATAGCCAAGACACAACTTATCCTATACCTTATGGCTATGAACTTACATACCAAGTATGAACGAAATCGGTTGAAAACTCTAGGCGTTGGAGTGGCCACAAAAATTCATGAAATTATGGGCAAAGGCAATAATTCTGCAAGTTACGTTCAAAATGCGAACTCACATACCAATTATTAACAAAATCGGTCGAAAACTTTAGGCGTGAGAGTGATCACAAGAAATTGTGGACGGACAGGGGCGACGACAATATACGACCAAAATTAAATTTTGGGCGCGTATAACGATGGACGGACGCCGAGGCGACACCAATATACGACCACAAGTGGGTGTATAAAAAGAAGAATAACATAACTACAAAACTAACATTTAAGGGAATGTTTCACAAAATTATACAGTTTACAATTAATAGAGGCTGTTTTAAGCTATTTTCACATAAATTTAGATTCCTAATATTACAGGCTTTTTAGATCCAATTAGATCGTGTAGGTGTTGTTGGTGCCGTGGACGAGGCAATGACATATAATAGATCCTTGGCACGGCATAAAGGAAATTGTAAAAGGGTTGGGGCTTGAATACTTATATACACAATCTGAAAACTGTTATGAGAAGCTTAAATTATCATCTCTATATACCGGTAGTAAACATATAATTACATGCATCTATCCCTTTAACAATGAATCATAACAAAAACTCATATGATCAGGTTCATAACTATGAAAAAACAAAAATATAAACTTTGCAAAATGAAATACTTAGTTTCATGAACAACAAGTTCTTCGTTCTTGGTTGAATTCTGCAAAAATTGTAGGTCGTTTTATCACAAATATTAATAATATACAAACGGCCACAAAAGAAAATCAACACACGATTTGTTAACACAGCAACCAAATTTTCAAAATATTTTCATCTGTGATTTTAAAAATATTGTTTCGTGTAATTTGATATTTTCATAGCATATAGAGGGTAATTTAAGCCGATGTGAATACTTCAAAAAAAATTCTGCAACATTTCAATTGACCTCCACCTCATTAACAGCACTGTACCATGTTCTACCATATGTCACTTCTGGAACATGAAAATTCGGTAAGGCATGGTCGCAAAAAGTTGTAAAATATACAGAATATATTTTCAAATTTCTTGTATGACCATCCCTTACGGGATTTTCAGTTCCGGGTGTGATGTGTGGCATAACATAAAAAAATGTTAAAGGTGTGCAGGACAAATGCAGTGTCAAAGAAAAATTTTGTTCAAAGAAGCTTTAAAAAAATTATTTTTGACAAATTCTTTTTTTAATGCAATATTTTATTCACATGGAAAAGGATCAGAGAACAGGCTAAAGGCTATGTGAGACTCCTCTCCCTAACAATTATTTCATTATTGGCAAAAAAATAAGAGTTTTTACATCACAAACTAAGTGACTTTAGAAGGCTGTCCTGTCAAATAATGTCATGAAAATGTTGTTTATTTGTGCTAATGAGATCTGCGTTCTGAATACCACTTTTAATTTTCTTACAAATTCAAACACTATTAACTCACCTCACTTACACAAGCATATTTACAAATAGGAGTAACAGAGGACAACTGCTCTGACTTCTGTCTCTTTATTTTAGGTAAATTATCTTCCTGAAGCTAAATTAAAAATTTTAATAATAATTCAATGAAGGCAAAGTCAATAGGTTATCACATAGTGAGTAAAAACAATGAGTTAACATGACATTGGTTATTCAGAAAACAAGTTAAAACGCTCAACATGTAATGGTAGGCGAATAAGTCGATAACAGATGCAAAACAACGCAACATTTCGGAAAGTTATCCATTCATCAGCAAACAAAAATTATTATTAAACTAGATACAACTAACAGCAGAATCTAAATGTGACAGCCAAAACATTACTGGTACCACCAGTTTCAAGGGAGAACCCTCAAGTCAAATCATTCAGAACAGTAATATAAACAAAACAAATAGTAATACATTAGGTACTGGATAGTAAATGTGTTGAAATGTATTTAAAAGGTCAAATAATAAAATAAACATGAGAAAAACAACCTAGAAACTGGATTTTGCAAGTAATGTAGCTAACAGTTTTAAAGCTATGATTTGTATCATGAATTATGAAAAGAGGACAGGCATAGAAAAGGTCTACAATATAATAAAACGAATTTGTGTTAATTTCATGCGGTTTAAGGGTTCCTAATCGGTCAATGATCTTTATTTCACATTGTTTTCTGTTTGCCGTACTGCCACTATATTATTAGTGCTATGGCTGAGCTTGGCTAAAGTGCATAGCTACAGGTTTTTATACGACCAAATTATGGTCCGAAAATATGGACGGACTAGTGCAAGGACAATATACGAAACAAAATAACATATGGGCACATAAAAATCATATTTCAAGATTATGCTTAATTTCTAACCTTTGATTAGTTTGCAATGCTTACTTACCTCATGAAATTCTTGTATATGTTTTCTCAAATTATTTAAAGGCACTTTTTCACCGCAATCCATGCACTCCTGTGTTATCATATCTGACTGTAAGTAAAAGATAGTTTCAGTTTTTATCCCAGAATATTATACATGGAGAAATCAAGACGGTATTATAGAGCTATATCTGAATCTCACAAATCTGATCAGAATAGGTTTATATTCTTTAAACTGTAAAACCCCAATGTAATAGAATTCTTGAATTATGAAACTCTACAAATTAAATGCTAATAATTTGACATTCACTACTCTATCCTATATTCAACCAAAAGTTTGTGTTTAATATAATGTAATAGACGATGCAGGTAGACTGCACAACACTAGATATATACAAGACAGTATATAATACAAGACACAATATACACAGTACATAAAAAGGCAAATACTCCCAGAGAAGACAAACAAACTCTACCAGTAGCAATCAAAATCACTTGACGAAAGGGCTGTGGTCCACGGGGTCTCCGTAAGCGCAAACTCAGCAACAAGTCACTAAACGTCAAATACTATTCGCTCCATAGGAGAGTAACATATAATTTTACAAAATATAAAATTATGATAACGAATCAAATATTAGCTGTCCAAAGTTAGAATTAAAGACTTTAAATTTATCCAATTTGTGATTGTTTATTAGTTTTTCAATTTGTCTGTGAAGTCTGCTGTGAAGAGCACCTTTATTTAAACATTTCTTATACAAAGAAACTAATTTATTTATAAAATTTGAAGACGGCTACATATGTTTATAAATCTAAATGTCTGAGAGTAAAAAACATTATATAAGGTATTTTCATTATTACTATTACTTTCAGTTGAGGGATATTTAATTACATCAAAAGGGAAATAATCTGTTTTGTCATATACAGTAGTATTAAAAGTACAGTCATCAATAGTGATATCAATATCAAGGAATGCAGCATGTAGATCTCCAGTGTTTTCTTTATTGAGTACAAGTTCAGGTGGATAGATTTGGTCTCTGTAGCGCTTAAAATTTCCCTTATCATTAATGGCAGTTACATCGTCAATATATCGAAATGTGTTATTAAGATTGCGTGCAGTTAGTTAGTTTTACTCCTATCTTGAAAATCGAATTTGTATTTATGCAGGTTTCCATTTGCCATAAATGGCGCAGGATCAGTGTCCATAGGAAGGCCAATGATCTGTTGAATGATTTTATCACCTACTGCAAAAATGGTATTATCAATCAAATAGTGGATAAGGTAGCTTGCCAGGAATAATTTCGGAAAACGTTGATAGGCTTCTTCCATATGCTGGATGTATAAACAACTACAGTAAGTTTTGTTAACTCTGGTCTCTATTTGGTTTACAACAAATTGTGGGCAGATGGACAGGGGCGATGGCGTGGGCGTATAAAAAACTCGACTGTACATACCTGCATGCCTTTTGGAGTCCCACTAATAGTAATATCCAGATCTCTCTGTAAGGGTTTGATATATATGATGGCTTGTCCAATGTATGACTGTGCCAGAAAAGCACTTGTGTACCCTGATGGAGGGGGGTCAATAAACTCCATTATGGTTCTTCCTATGGCACGATTTAGATCATACCCTCCTCCATCTATCAATTTTGGATAATGTGAATATATTTCATTTGAAAAATACTTCGCATCATCATTCTTAAAAAGAGTTATTCTTTTTTCTCCCAGTCCAGCATCCTGTGTGACTTTTCTTGCGAACCGATCAGGGACAGTGTTCTAAAAATATATTAAAAATACATACTGGTACATAAATTCAAATAATAGCTAGAAATTTGTTGAAAATCTTAAATAATATAAATCATCTGAAATATAAGCTTACTATAATAAATATTATTCAAATGTTCAAATCTCATGATTTAGTTTCCTGGTCGTACTACCTAAGGTAAAAGGTAGTAACTTGCTCTTATACAATCCAATATCCAAACTTCACATTGAAATAATTTGATTTGACCGCATAATTCTGCGTTGTAGCATCTATGTCGAACCTTTCTAACTTCAGGTTGTAATAATGTCAAAAGGTAGTAACTTAGTGATTTCCTAATGTCATTTTTGACAGTTAATGCTCCTGCCATTGCAACTTAACTACAATGATCACAACCCACTATTACCCTGTATTAAATGTGATGTTTGTGGTAAAATGTTTGGTCAAAATCAACTGTGACATATGTATTACTATATGGCTACAAGCTATCACCTACTACCACATCTACCTAAACTATGTACCACTATCAATTGAATGTCACATCTGTATGTATATAATGTGTATACTGTTTTGTTTATTGTTAGTTTGTCGATGTTCTCATAACATACTATATATTCGATGTACAATGGGCCTATGGCCTTGTAGTATCTGAATAAAGTTATTATTATTATTATTCAATCGTGTCTGCATAGTTTTAATACAACCACCAAAGAACATGTCGTCTCTGTCTATCTTTCATTTGTCTGTAGTCCACAATGTATTGTGAACACATACAGAATTCATCCAATGTTTATTTTCAGAGTTCTTGCCCTTGCTGTATGAAAAATTCCTTGTGGACTGGGCGATGATGAGCCCTATTAAAATTCAGCTTATTCCAATATGTTCATTTATCATATAAATACTTTACCTGTGTGCAACTTGACACACAAAAAAAACGATGAGTCCATGTGTTCTGTCTACCAGTACCAGCAACTCTTTTATTACTTGTCCTCGAAATACTAGAATAGGGACAAAACAAACGGCGCATTTCGCTGACATTTGGTGTTGACGGTCCAGGTAATATAGTAGTAGGAGTCTGTGTAGTTCGAGATTTTTCTTCCAGTTCTCTGGCTGCCTGCCTAAGAAGCTCAGCAGTTTTCTTCAGATCATTATCTGACATTTTTATTCTGAAAAATATAAAAAAGAATTTTAGTTGGACAACAACACAACAGACACCCAAAACAAGAACATTTTCTCAAAATTAGACATTATCAAAAACAGAATAACCCTGTAAGTATTTTTGAAATATAACTGGACTTACACCTTAAGTGCACAGGCAAACTAAAGGCAGTAACTCTTAACGATTTTTATCGAATCACAACCAAATTCAAACATGACCTTCATTGCATGGAAACAAAGATACGTACGGTACTAAGAATCGTTAAGTTCGAATAAACAGTGTTGTCTAGAAAGGGGTATATATTCTTCCGGAATTCGTGGATGTTCATCCAGGAATAAAATAGGCCTGTCAGGGAAAAAATAGTTTTAAGGAAAACAAGCGGTCGCCATGCGATATACGCCCACCAGCAGCTTTGCTCAAGTAAGGTAGTAACTTCAATGATTTTTATCGCATCGCAACCAATTCGCACTTGATCTGCACTGTATAGCGATAAAGACACATAACAAGTTTCATTAAGATCGGACCATGACACATGCCAAGTTTCGTTTCCATCAAATGAAAATTGTAGACTCTTATCGCGTTCACAGTCTAAATTGGCGAAGTTTGTCGAAAAAATGGGCATAACTCTGAACGTAATTTTCGAATTGCACCAAATTCGAACTCATCCGAGATCTTTGGATATGCCAAGTTTCATTTCTATCGGATGAACATTGTAGACTATCGCGTTCACAAAGTCTAAATTGACGAATTTTGTCGAAAAAGGGGCATAACTCTGCAAGTAATTTTTATGTGGGCGCATAAAAACCAGTTTGGTTGAGTATTTCAGCAATATTTTTCTTTACTATTTGCGAAAAAAAAGAGGCCGCAGGGGAACCGGAAAAAAAACCCAACTTAATCCCTAGCTACCGACTCACAAAGTCTAAATTGACGAACTTTGCCCAAAAAGAGGCTTAACTCTGCACGTAATTTGTATGTGGGTGTATAAAAATCAGTTTGCTTGAGTATTTCAGGAATATTTTTCCTTACTATTTGCGAAAAAAAAGAAGGGGCAGGGGAAACAGAAAAAAAAAAAACTTAATCCCTAGTACCCTACCTACCGACTCTTATTTTTTTTTGGAGAGGAAATATTTTTTTTTGGAGAGGAAAAAGGAAACACAGGTATTTTTTTGGCCTAAGTTTGATTAATATGTTTGGATAAAAAAAAAATATGGCATCTAGTTTAGATAATAAATGAATGAAATGGAGTTTTTAACATCTCATTTTTATGCACTGATTGGAGTCTCTATACAGAGCACACAAGAAAGAGCAGACGAGCAGTAACTCTTGCAAATGTTAGGCCTATCGAACCCAACTTCATTTTACGAAGACAAAGATACCCTACAGGCTACATACAAAGTTTCATTAAATCTGGATAAAAACTCTCGCCAGTATAGACTAGGTAGCACGTCATTTCGGTCCCGCGTCATTTCGGACTCAGCACAAACGTCGTTTCGGACTCAGTATGGCGACTTTTCGGACTTACTCGGTGTCATTTCGGACTCAGTCAAACGACATTTAGGACTCGGACCGGCGACATTTCGGACTCGGACTCGGACTCAAATAAAACTTAAAATTATGTGTGTATATATTAGTAATAGCTGTTTTTCTTTCGTTGTAGGTGAGGCTCAAGACAGACCATTCACATTAATAAAGATTTAAACATTGTTAGTCTTGTTTTATTTATCCCATACAGGCCATTACTTGACAACACGCCTTTGAACTTGAACTTGAAGTAAAACCTATGCTACTTGCCTTTTTTGTATTTGTTTATTTACTTGATCGGATATTATTGTATTTTGATGAGTAAATTTTGATTGTTGACGATGAATTAGTTTAGATTGTTGACGATAATCGATCCGCGATTGTTGTTTTAATCTAGCGATTAGTGAATCCAGCGATTAGTGAAACCATCCCATTGTTGTATTTAAGATTAATAGCGATAATTGATCGGCGTTTCTAATAGCCGCTAAGAAATGATTGAGAAATAAAAACACTGATCGGCGTTTCTAATAGCCGCTAAGAAATGATTGAGAAATAAAAACACTGCAACTCGTATTTAATCTGGTGTTGATTAATGAAAGCAAGCTGAGATTAATGAAGCCGTTAAGAAATGATTGAGCCCAAGCTCAAATGTATTATATATATGTGCCATATTTCAATTCAAATCATTCTCAATTTTTACACGAATCTATCATGGCTAGTGGAAATTGCGTAAAGTGTACCAATCCTGTCCGTCCTCGACAAGAAGGCCTCCAGTGCGATTCTTGTCTTTTATGGCAACATCGAACCTGCGATTCCGGTACGTAATGAAATTTTCTTTATTGTTATTTATTAAAACGTTTTAAATTTGTCGTTTCTTGTAAGTTATTGTTATTTATTAAAACGTTTTAAATTTGTCGTTTCTTGTAAGTTATTGTTATTTATTAAAACGTTTTAAATTTGTCGTTTCTTGTAAGTTATTGTTATTTATTGAAACGTTATAAATTTGTCGTTTCAGCTTGTAAGTTATTGTTATTTATTGAAACGTTATAAATTTGTCGTTATTGTTATTTATTGACACGTACCCGCAATCCGGGAATATTATTATTTTATTTATCACTATTTCAGGCATCACTCGGGATGAGTACAGGAGTTTAAACCGACATAGAACTGCTTTTGAATGGAAATGCTGTAGATGTGTTGCCCCGCTCCCCCCTACAGAAGAAGAAATGGACATCGAAGAATCATTCACCATTGAACGACCATAGACGACACCAAAGACGTCGGTATCGACATGTAGAAGGCCAACTTTTTAATATATGGGATTCATATATATGAGACGACACCAAAGACGTCGGTATCGACATGTAGAAGGCCAACTTTTTAATATATGGGATTCATACAATGAAAAACAGATGAGCACTAGTAGACTATTAAAAAAAATAAGTCATTTGTATGGTCCACCCGCTCAGTGAAAAACAATTACATAATTAAAAAAATGAAAAAAAAAAAAAAAAAAAATGAATAGCCGACTAAAGCTATTTTTTCATCAAATAAATACACGTGTTGTTATAAATGTTGCGTTAATGTATGAATGTGTATGTATTTATACAATAAATGAATGTTTTATATGACCGTTGTTATCGCTATATGGTATGTTTAAAAATAAAATAATATGCCCGTTGTTATAAATCGATGTTATCATTTTATGCTATGTTGATAAATAAAATAGTTTATAAAGTAAATTGGCGTCAGTGTGTTGTATAATTCTATCTTACCTACCCGAGTCCGAAACGTCACCTACCCGAGTCCGAAACGTCACCTACCCGAGTCCGAAATGTCACCTACCCGAGTCCGAAATGTCGGGGACATATTTTTTGGAGTCCGAAATGACGTAAGTCCGAAATGACGCGGGACCGAAATGACATGTAATCATAGACTAGACCACAATGCATATAAAAACAAAATCTAAGAAAATATTTTAATTCAAATATTAGTCAAAGTAGATGTGTGGATCTACGGTATTATTAATATTATAGCCTAAAACTACTACTATTTATGTGTCTGTTTCAAAGTCACAGTGTCACCCCAATTCCGCGAATTCGTGCAAATATCTTCAAATATAAATTTTGACAACAAAAACTAATTTCACCTGTATTATTGATATGTCTGTTGATATATGATTTTACAAATTAAAACTGTCTAAATTTACTAATTAAAAAATATTACTCTAGCCTATAAACCAATCTGATTCACAGAGAGAATTACTTACGAATTTGCCTATAAACTAGTTTCATTTGCTGTTTGAAGAACGGAAATAATGGGAGTAGTTCCCCTTGAAAAACTCCACCCAAGAAGAGATATTTTTATTGAGACGGGAGACATCATTGTAGGACCAAACTCGGCGTTTTCCGGATTAATGATCAACGTCATCAACCCAAATATGGTCATAGTTCGCTAACGCATGGCTTGTTAATGCAAGGCTTGATAATGCAAGTGTCGTTAATACAACTGTTGAAACTGCAAATGTTGAAACTACAAATGTTGAAAATACAAATGTTGAAATTACATATCTTGAAACTGTAAAGTTAAGCTGTGTTATTTCAAAATTTGTGCTTTGTAGGTTAGACAGGTATTTTCACACATGAAAAAATGTATTTTTGTTGTATGACAAATCAACAAATGCATTTTCAAAAATCGACAAATGTATTTTGCATTTTGACAAATTAACAAATGTACTTTCACAAATCGACAAATGTATTTTGTATTTTGACAAATTAACAAATGTACTTTCACAAATCGACAAATGTATTTTCACAAATTGAGAGTTTTGGCGAGTATCCCCCTCCATAGTTTGGGGTCATATACAACAACATCCATCCGATTGTCCTGTATCCCGAACCTGTTATAGGTTCCGACATGATCCCCGTCACCCTTCCTACTGCGGAAGGAATTGAATTTTGAGGAACGCCTTTAGCAGTACGTTCCTTTTATTGGGTGACATTCTACCGATTGCTTGAGGAGGGGGGGGGGCACAATCTCAAGACTCGCCAGACGTATTAAAGACTTGAGTACCGGGAATTTTATTGTTATTCTTAGGTGGAATAATAGGTTTTGCTAGTGACGAACAATCTTTCGTCTCGGCTTGAAATTCAACAGGCGTTTGGAAAGCAATAGAAGTGGTGTTTGGCTTGCCTGCATTTGCAAAAGATGTTGCAAATGTTGGGGTTGTAGCCTCAACCAACTTCCTGGCTTCCGGATACGATATGTCTTTTCCGGTTTTATTTTTCTTTTCCATATCGGGCACTCTAGAATATGGAAAGAAATGATGATCGAGAAGACTGTACTTTCGTGACATCTTGTCCACATCGCTTTGCCCTTACATACATATGTATATAAACTCTTTATAGGACATCTGATATAACTTTTTATTTGGCTAACAATTGGTTTACCGAGCGTAATTAATATGCACTGCATATATAATTACCTCGTACATTTCAATATTAAATTAATTTATTTTTAATTTTTTGCTAAAGCTGAAACCTATCTTTATGATACGGATTCAAAAAACTACTTTAAGACCAGAGCTTATCAAGAAGGAGAGCGTATACTTTGTACTGGGTATCAATGGAGCTGTTGGAGTTGGCAAGACCATAATGGCATGGATTATAGCTAACACCTTGCAAGAAAACAGAGACTGAAATCTATCCTCATGATACGGATTCAAAAAACTTTGTCAAGACTAGGGCTTGTCAAGAAAGAGAGTGTATACTCAGTACACATTTTGTACGGGGTATCATTGGAGAGGTCTGGGATGGTAGCTAACACCTTACAAGAAAACAGAGACTGGAACGTATCTTCATGATACGATTCAAAAAACTTTGTTAAGACCAGGGAGAGTGTATACTCTGTACACATTTTGTACTGGGTATCATTGGAGCTGTCTTGGATGGTAGCTAACACCTTCTTACAAGAAAATAGACTGTAACCTTATCTTCACGATACGGAATTAAAAAAAAAACTTCGTTAAGGCCAGGGTTTGTCAAGAGGGAGAGCGTATACTTAGTACAAATTTTGTACTGGGTATCATTGGAGCTGTTGGGGATGGTAAGACCATAATGGCTTGGATAGTAGCCAACACCTCCTTGCAAGAAAACATACTGAAATCTATCTTGATACGGATCCAGAAAACTTCGTTAAGGACAGGGTTTGTCAAGAAGGAGAGCGCATACTCAGTACACATTTTGAACTGGGTATCATTGGAGATGTCAAGACCATAATGTCTTGGATAATAGCTAACAATCTGTCTGTCATAAGCAGGCTATGGTCCAGATACCGTGATACACAATCTGTACAGGACAGACCACGCTCAGGTCGACAACTCAAGCCCAGAATCGATTTATCCGTACCTTGGCCTTGAGAAATCGTGTCATCACAGCAAATCAGATCAGCGCGTGATCCCTTGTTTGAGAGATCATAACATTCAGGCAAGACGTCGTTGGTGTAGGGATCGTCAACACTGGGATAATAACACCGTATTACAAGAAAACAGACGTTCTTCCTCTCGTAATAAAGTCCACTAATGATATGAACTCATTTTCGTGTTCAGAGAACTCATTTTCGTGTTTAGAGAACAATAAATGTCTACTAATAGTAGATAATATGTTTGGTATTGGACACAGTACAAATTTTGTACTGGGTATCATTGGAGCTGTCGGGGATGGCAAGACCACAATGTCTTGGATAATAGCTAACACCTAATTACAAGAAAACAGACTTTCTTCCTCTGGTAATAAAGTCCACTAATGATATGAACTCATTTTCGTGTTCAGAGAACAATAAATATCTACTAATAACACCGTATTACAAGAAAACAGACTTTCTTCCTGTGGTAATAAAGTCCACTAATGATGTGAACTCATTTTCGTGTTCAGAGAAGAATAAATGTCTACTAATAGTAGATAATATGTTTGATATTTGGACACGAACAATGAAAGAACAGACAAAAAAAGTTAAAGTTGTATTTATTTGGTTATTGATATTGGACACAGTACAAATTTTGTACTGGGTATCATTGGAGCTGTCGGGGATGGCAAGACCACAATGTCTTGGATAATAGCTAACACCTAATTACAAGAAAACAGACTTTCTTCCTCTGGTAATAAAGTCCACTAATGATATGAACTCATTTTCGTGTTCAGAGAACAATAAATATCTACTAATAACACCGTATTACAAGAAAACAGACTTTCTTCCTGTGGTAATAAAGTCCACTAATGATGTGAACTCATTTTCGTGTTCAGAGAAGAATAAATGTCTACTAATAGTAGATAATATGTTTGATATTTGGACACGAACAATGAAAGACAGACAAAAAAACGTTAAAGTTGTATTTATTTGGTTATTGATAAAAAAAAATATATGGACACGTTTCAAAACTACACACTGGATCAATGGACTGAAATAGAGCTCACGGATGAATGTGAATGATGGTCACAAAGTCATGTTCACATTTAGACAAATCGACATAACGAAACAGAAGTGTTATAACGGCATCTGTCCAACACTGAATCCGGAGATGACGAAAAATGCCGTATGCAAAGAGGGACTCCGCTATTACTTTCAGACAATGATAGGGACTTTGACATGTCACAGGTGAGCGAAAAGTTTACACGATACTCATAATATATGACTCCTAATTAATCTGCCGAAACGATTGATCCGTTAATCGTTAGTGTCTAAGGTGGTTGAAGGAAAAGATGACGATTTAATCGATATTTTCGATTTGTTCACATACCCAGGTTTGTTTTGTTTTGTTAGAATAAATATAAATAAAACCCATCCTTTTTTTTAAAGATCATTCTGATTGAGTGCAAATTTCTTAGGGGCATCAGATCGAAGCATTACCGTTGCAAATCGTTAAGTCAATTATTTGCCCAACCGGGTCTGTAATGTAAACTACTACTTTTTAAAAACAATTTTAATTGTAAATATATAGATCATCTAATTTTAAATATTTGTGTACATGAAGTTATTTTCATTTTTATATTTTTTATTGCTTAATATACTGTGATATTTGCTTTTATTGGTGTACATGAATTCTTTGATACTATTTACCATATGTTTGGCGCAATATAGCTTGATTGGAGCTGACGTGCCATAAAACCGCATTTCATTAAAAAAAAAAATTTTTGAAAATTTTTAGAGGACGGAGACAATTATGATTTAGTACGGCTTAACATTGCAGCTGCCACTAAAAACTTTTTAGTCATATTTTCATCGTTCATGCAGATATACCCAGCTAACCCTAAGAAACCAATGCAAATAACTGCAGATAAGTCAGATTGTTTTAAGTTAATTTTCTTCATTTACAGTAGAATTATGCCCCCCCCCCTTTACTGCCACTCTCGGTCCCGAAAGCCCTCCGGAAGGGGGGCGGTTCCCATGAAACAATGTTTAGTGATTTGATTAAATTGGCCGTTATGGTAATTAGATCTAATAATGACATAGATAACAACTTTTTATTTCATAAGTTAATTTGATCTTCAATCTTCAGTCAAGAATCAACCGATGCAGATGATTCGACGGCAAATGCAGACTATGAACCCAGTGGTGATACCAATATCAGATGTAGCAGTGATGATTAGAATGATCATCGTCATGATTGGATGTTTGATGACCAAACTGCTGCTAGGAGCAATAATTCACAAGGTATGCAGGTGTGCTATTTGACCCGGTCTTCAAATTTGACTGTTTAAAATGCTCCACTGTACTATCTGTATCAATCTGAAGTCAATCGGATGACAACTTTAGCCTCTGGCCATAACTTTGATAGAAATTATCTGAAATCGTTGAAAATCAATAGGATTTTTCGTCTCATGACCCCAAACACTGTGTATAAATTTAAAGTCAATCGGGTATTAACTATAGCCTCTAGAGCGTCGACAAGTTTTTTCAAAGTGATCAAGGGCCATAACTCTGGCAAAAAATTATCGGAAATCGCTGAAAACCAATATTCTTCGTCTCATGACCTGAAACACTGTGTATCAATTTAAAGTCAATCGGATATTAACTTTAGCCTCTACAGCGTCCACACGATTTTTTTTTAAGTGATCAAGGGCCACAACTCTGAAAGTGATTATCGGAAATCGCTGAAAATCAATAGGCTTCTTCGTCTCGTGACCGTAAACACTGTGTATAAATTTAAAGTCAACCGGATATTAATTTGGCCTGTAGAGCATCCACAAGATTTTTTGGAAGTGATCAAGGGCCATAACTCTGGCAGTAATTATCAGAAATCGCTGAAAATCAATAGGCGTCTTCGTCTCATGACCTTAAACACTATATATATATATATATATATATATATATATATATATATATATATATATTTAAAGTCAATCGGATATTAACTTTAGCCTCTAGAGCAAGCAATTGTGGACGCGGACTGACGGGGGCGACAATATACGACCGCATTTCAATGTGGACGTATAAAAATGAAATGGGGTTTAATGTCCTACTGTTCTGCTCAGATTGGCTAATGAATACGGGCATGTGAACGTATAGAATTTTGTCAAAGAGTGTGAGATCGTACTAAACTATTGTATATTGTATTCCGCCTAACTGGACTTTATAAATGGATTTTAAAAATCAACGTGGACTTTGCGTGAATTTATCCCTTGTTGTGACATTTACATGAACAATTCCAACAGGGAAAGTTTCCTATAATAAATAGTAACTGAGGGTGTATAACCGGGATTTCTATTCCTTTATATTGGATATACTGCTAACTACTTAATAATAGCGGCCCATTTGAAAGGAAATGAAGAATGTACTATAAATAGCAACTGTTGGTATAATACGTTAAACGTTTGCTAAATTTAAAATTTGTATATTTGGCTTGTATCCTAGCGATTACCAAATGTTTGACTCTGTAGAGGCCAGCGGGTGCCACAGTTTCATAAACCGCCATTTCATTCAATCCCGAGTTCTGATAAACATAATCTGTTACTTTGTTTAACCAAGCTTTAATAAACCTATTTTCTCGAACATTGAATAAATCTAGAGAAAGAAATACTCGGAGGCCTAACATACATATACGCAGGCAGTATATGTGGCCATCTAGGGGAGACCAGGGCACATTGATCAGTCGTTCACATTGAGCCACCTCCCCACAATTCATTAACTGTTGGCTTAGGCTTCTAATACATTAACAGATACAAGACCTGAGAGTTATCTCCCTTGAGGAAAATTTACAGGGCCTTCTTCTAGTAGGTAAGTTTTTCTAAGCTTTGTTTTCTGTTTTGGGGGCCTTAAAGTAATTTCCGCAAAATAACTTTGATGTGTCCTAATTTCAACGCTTTTCTAGATAAAGTTTACCAGTAAACTTAATTTAAATGACAACTGAAACGTCTGCTAGATGTCACATTGTTTTTGCCTATCTCTTACTATGTGTAAAAAATGGCCTCCAAAATGTCTCTAAAATTAGATCGGGAAAGTTGAGACACATTACATGGGGCACATTGAACAGGTGGTTCAAAGTACCCCAAGCATTGCCTATACTTAATTCAGTTTTAATATGCAATATAATTTAATTTAATTATTTCAGATTTGTGCTAAATTGGTTATAAATGGAATGATAATGGTTCGAAGTTACAAATCAAAGACAGACAGAGGTCAGAGAGAGGTGTAAAAGAGGTTAAGAAGGGAAAATCAATTCGATCTGTTGCAGCTGATCTGAAGATAGAACAACTTTGTCAAGATATGTGAAAAAAGCTGACAAACAAAGTAGGCCTATCAATAAATATGATATGAAACCCAACTATAAAAACAGATTAATATTTTCTGAAGAGGAAGAGAAGAGCTTAGAAAGTTACATAATTAAATGCTCAAAATTGTTCCACGGACTTGGTTATACAGCAGTTAGGAAACTTGCTTGCGAATATGCTGTAAAGTTGAAAAAAGGGTCCCCCAAACATGGATAGATACTGAAATAGCTGGCAAGGAGTGGATGGCATGCTTTATGAAACGCCATTCAAAACTGAGTCTCCGGTCACCTGAAGCCACTAGTATCGGAAGAGCCCATGGGTTCAACAAAACTGCAGTTTCAAAAATTTTTTGGATCTTAAAGACCACTATGACTGAGTATAAGTTTGAGCAAGGATCCATATATAACCTGGATGAATGCGATATAACCACTGTACAAGCTGTAAAAAAAGGTTATATCACAGAAAGGTATGAAACAGGTGGGTCAGATCACTGCAGGTGAGCGAGGAGTTCTTGTCACTGTGTGTCAGCAACTGGT
The DNA here is from genome assembly GCF_932274485.2 of Patella vulgata. Taxonomy (NCBI): domain Eukaryota; kingdom Metazoa; phylum Mollusca; class Gastropoda; family Patellidae; genus Patella; species Patella vulgata. The sequence goes on along the minus strand of NC_065883.2, from coordinate 70,835,227 downwards.
CAGTCCCTTCCACCAGCAATGATTTTTCCGAGGGTGAATTATAAGGATTACATGGTAACTGGAGCACCAAATGGAACGTTGGGCTTGGCAGCTCAGAGTGGTTGGATCAATGGAGAATTGTTTCCAACGGTTTTAAAGCATTTCATTAAACACATGAATTGTAGTAAAGACAAACCAGCAATATTATTGATGGATAACCATGAGAGCCACGTCAGCATAGAGGTAATAGGCATTGCCAGAGAAAATGGATTGACAACTTTTCCTCCTCACTGCTCACACAAATTGCAACCTCTTGATATAAGCGTTTATGGACCCCTCAAACGCTACTACAATCGGGCAGTTAATGAGTGGAATTTGTCCAATCCAGGGAAGAGGATCACTATATACGATCTACCAAGCTGTTTTTCTCGAGCATATCATCAAGCGTGTTCAAATTCGAACATCGTTGAGGGATTTCGAAAAGGAGGTATCTTCCCTTTAAACTCTGATATTTTTACTGAGTCTGAATTCTTGCCATCAACTGTTGTCAAGCCACCACCTATAAATATACATATCCCAGCCCATTTGGATATACGTCAAACTGAATCAAGTTCATCTCTATCTGAGACTACCAGCCCAGAAACACCCACCCAAGCAAGTAGCCCAACATCAATGAATATGCCATCAACATCAGGTAAAGTTTTTGTGTTTCCTGACACATCAACTACTAGTACATCTGAGTTAGAAACCATCAGACCATTTCCTGAGATGACCAGAACTCTCAATCCAAAACGAAAAGGACGACCATTGGGATCAGCCAAAGTTTTAACGAGTACACCCGAAAAAGAAAAACTGATTGAATTATCAGCTGAAAAGGAGAGAAAGAAATCATTAAAATTAACCAAAAAGACAACAAAGAAGTGAAAAGTTGAAGAAAATGTAGAAGAATCTGATGAAGAAAGTGACAACACTTATAGTACAGGAAGTGAAAGTAATACCGATGACTGAAGAATTAGAAGATGAACAAATAGATTTAGAAAGAGAACCTGAAATTGAAGATTATGTCCTTGTGAGATTAACAGCAATCAATTCTAATAAATCCTTTCACTATGTTGGAAAAGTTATCGATATTTTTGAAAACTATATTGTGTCATTCTATAGAAAAAGTCTTAAAGCACCTGGTAAATTTGTCCAGCCTGTTATTGAAGATATATCAGAAGTTGAAAAGGGGAATATAATCATGCGTCTACCTAAGCCACTGAATACTGGCGGTACAAAGCGTGTTTCAGCTATATTGCATTTTCCGATCAATTTGGAGAAGTATAAATGCCAATAAACATTTGCTCATTATATTTGTTAACAGAAATTTAAGTATTAACATTATTTGATTTTGTTATTTCAAAATAAAATTCTCAATCTGTTTAAGAAAATTGTGGTGTTTTGAGTCATAATCAGTCAATGTTCAAAGTGCCCCGACAGGTGGTTCAACTTACCCCGACCATGAGGCACTGTGAGCCATTTTTTTCAAAATCTTTGGCAGCTTATACAAGACATATTTCCCTTGTCTTTATATTTCACATGATAAAGGCCAATATATCAAACTTCTTGTGGGTGAAAATTCAGATGCCTGTGACAATTTGGAAGAAAATTGTGCTTAATAAAGCAAAAAATGACTCAATGTGCCCCGGTCTCCCCTATCTATCTATATCATGAAGTGTAACATTTTTATTATGACCGTAACTGGTTGGGAGAACAACTCACGTAATAGAGAAATACAAATAGTGGGTTTCAATAGTATATCGAAACCTCGTATCAAATAGCAACCGGCTACGCGATGCCATTTAAATGTAAACCCGTCACTGTTATTTATGTTGATTACACATCATGCACATACCGCTTTTGAATTCGAAATGGCCGACTAAACCAGACATCGAATGATGCAAGGGTAAGTAGGTCACCCAGAGAAAAACTGAATTATAACGTTTTCTGTATGTTCAAATAAAAACAATTTATAGGTATTTGTTGTAAAAATATACATGTAATAAATATTTTAAGTGACATTTTAAAACAATATAATCTTAATACTGTAAATTAGGATGACCTATTAAATTTTGGAATTATCTCCCTTAAAAATCCAATTCAGGTAGCGTGTGCCAACCGAAAAAGGGACGTAACTCGTTTTTCTTAATTGGCGGCAGACCACCATTAATTTCTCCATTGACTCCAATGTTAAATCAGTGGTGTCCTACATGCTGTGGCCCATTCCCTAAATTTCGTTGAGAACTTCGCTTTACAGCACAGCAAGTATGACATCATGGGATCACCAGAGTACTAAATTTGTATGAGTTTGACCACCAAAATTTCAATTCACTGAAATTCATAGCAGACTGGGGTCAGAATATCATGTCCGTGTTAGTGCAAAAACAAAACAAAGCCTCTTTACTCCTTATGGTCTTCCGCCTTACAATTCTCAATCTGACACCAAACCAGGCAGAAAATATAAATTCAATGCCTCTTCATCAATTCTACATCAAAAAGTCAATACAGATAAGCATGCAAAATGGCAGGAAAGGAGGGAGACAAATATATCTAAAAATAGCCGGCACTACAATTTGTGGGTACCGGGATATGGAAAATGGGTACCGAGTCTGCCTCCAATTGGCTGTCACAAATATGGAGCAATTTTTTCGCGAAAAGTAGGTCTTGCATTACGGCCTCGTGTCGATTTCCTGCAATTCATACCGGTTCCATTCAACCGAAAACAGTTAAGAGGTCAAGGTTGCGGCGCATGGAAAGTTTGTCACTCATAACAAGGTAAGAATATTTTTTTTCGCTGATTGAAAAGTTTGAAATTTTGTAACTTTTTTCGTGGAAGATGCGCCGGGGAAAAAACTTGCTAAAGTATGGATGAATTATTCCTTTATAAGATCCACTTTCATTTATTTCCATAAGTGGACGTGCAAGTCGTAAAAATGCAATTTTTCTGAGATGACCGAAATTTTATCGGCCATTCTGTAATTCGCTGATTGAAAAGTTTGAAATTTTGTAACTTTTTTCGTGGAAGATGCGCCGGGTAAAAAACTTGCTAAAGTATGGATGAATTATTCCTTTATAAGATCCACTTTCATTTATTTCCATAAGTGGACGTGCAAGTCGTAAAAATGCAATTTTTCTGAGATGACCGAAATTTTATCGGCCATTCTGTAATGGCGGAAGGCTTGTCAAATGTAGTCTTTATCATTCCGACGAATATTCCCCTTACGCTTTACATTAGGAGGTACTGTTGACCAAGACTATATCAAATTACAGTGAGACGACCGTTAGACACGTGCTAATTCGAGAAAATACTTGAAATAATAACAGTTTTAATTCTTTGAGACTGGATTTGTTATTTACGAAAGAAATAAAATTAGTTTGAATCGTATGCTTTATCAATTTCGGAGGGGGGGGGGTGTATGGCTGAATGGTTAGCGTGCGCGCGCTGTATCATCAAGTCTGTCATTGAGTCGACTGGCGTGGTTTCGAATCCCCGGTTGTACGTGGCAAGGAGTAGGGTCTCCTGTCCAACCTCGTGGGTTTTCTCCGGGCCTCCGGTTTCCTCCCACTGCTAAAGACCCCTACGCGCAAGCGATATATGTAAATAAAGTTAAACCATATGTTAGTCCCGAAATGACCTAGTTTGTGTCGAGTGGACGTTAAACCCCATTTCTCTCTCTTATCAATTTCTTCATATAGCACATGGCACGGCGTAGGCCAGTCTTCATTTCATGTAATTGTCAAAAAACAAAAACAATACAGAGAGAACCAGTACGTTAAACCCCAATTCATTTGATTATTGTTTACCAATATTGTTTAATCACATTTTCTCTAATTTTTCAGGTTCCTAGAACTTGGTAAAAGATTTGATTGAAATTTAGCTGCCTTATTGTTTTTATTGTTATAACTTATAGTTATAGGCTACATTTTTTTAAATTATGGTGCATTTATCAAGTGTGATTTTTTTATACTTTATAATTATTTAGAGAAAACTTAAAATCATTGTAAAGGATATAAATAGAAATGTTTCTAAGATTAAAGAATTTTTTAGTTTATTATTGTGATATTGTTATTTTTTTTCAATTCCCGTCAGAAATAAGAATGATTTCCATTAATTTTATCCCCATTAAAAATTATTGATACAGTTTCATTGTTGATTTAAACGTAGTAAATATGTATAGATAGACATAAATGTAGGTCAACCTAAATGTAAAGGTTTTTGTTTGTTTCATTTCCATTTATAAAATTTCATATTTTATTAATATTTCGTATCTGGTCAAAGAAAACATACTTCCTAGTTTGATTTTATTATTCCATAATCAGAAAACTGATTTTCAAGATCAAATATGATTTTTTTTGTTTGTGAATGAATGAATGAAATATGGTTTTATGGCACGTCAGCTCCAACCGGGCTATATTGCGCCAAACATATGGGGGAATCTAACGAGACAAATTAAAACGATATCACATAAATGAATTTATATATGTAAATAAAAACAAATATTACAGAAAATATATTTATTAAGAATAAATATAACAAATCTTTTACATATATAAATATTTAAAAAGATATACATGATTAAATATATACAATTAAAATTGAGAATAAAAGTTTGTCTCTTTTAAAAATGTTAGCACTTTGTCATATAGCTCCGGTTGAGCAAATAGCTGACGTACTGACTGGCAACGGTAGTATTTAGATCTAATGTACTTGAGATGTTTTCACTCAATCAAGATGTGTTTCACTGTCAAAGGAACATGTTTTTGTTTATGATTATGTTTTATATATTGTTATTTTTATTACTTTTCTGTACGAAATATGGACAATTTCCTTTAAATTTTGTCCAAATAAATGTTAAAAACAATATGTTTGTAGGCCCTAGTATAGCAAAGACAAGTAAAGCGAAATTTTGAACTATAACAAAAAAAAAAAAACGAATCGAAATAGGATCTGTGTTTTAATCAGATTGACAGTGAGACGGCGCCAATCGTAGGTCAGAAAGTCCAATCAAAATATATTTGATACTGGATGAATGTCAACCTATATCTTTTAAATCTCAATCCCTAATCGGATCCCGAAATGGAGTTCATCCTATACTGACCCGGGAAACCACTTAATAGTCAGAATGACACCATATCTTACTTCCGAAATGATCTAATCTATGTCGAGTAGACGTTAAACTCTCTCTCTCTCTCTCTCTCTCTCCGAGATCGATGTTTTCGTACGCTTGATCAAGTGTGACCAATATTGATATTGACATCCACCATTGACTAAGTAATAAAAGAAATCCACTCTGAATACTAATTCATTGTATATTATAGTAAGGAACTTGTTATCACGGTATTATAACGACAGGACTATTTCGTGTTGTATGCAAATATAAAAAGTAATAATATTGAAACAGGTGTTAGTACTTGATACATATGTAATAACCCTCTCGTTTTATGAATAAAGTAAACGAAGTCCAACATTATTAAACCAATATTGAATACAGAGTTAATAGAGTGGGGAAAGTGTTCAATTGACCATGTAGTGTGTTAATTGGTGTCGTCTCTATTTGTGCTCTATAGCATTATAAACTAGTCATATTCAGTTGTATTAAAGTTGCTTTTAAACACGTGATAACATTAGCCGTATTTCTAAGGTTTATTACTTCAATCCCGAGTTTCACTGAGTAAACGTAGGTATATATTTTGTCGTTTAACGCAACAGTATCTTAAATATGAAGATAGTAATTGAACATTAAAAAAGTAAAGGTATGGATTTAATTCTTTGTTAACGCAATCCGTAGTCATTTTAAGGGATGCTTATTCATGTGGGTATGTGTGGAAGGGAAATTTTGGTAGGGGGGTGGTACTCACATCGAAATGTGTGTAGGTATATTATTACGTGCACTACGTATATACTGGCTGTTATATCCCTTTAATTTAGGGGCACATAAAGTATTATTTGCGGTGTCTGTGATTCACAGAATATTTTGTGAATTAAGTGAATAGAAGACACGTCTTTAAATAGCATTTAAAATATACGCCTTCTCGTATTATTAGCAGAATAAAATTTTCCAGTACTTCTCAATTTTACAGCAGAATAAAAACCACGCGGGGAATAAAGGAATCCCGATCATCAAGTCGCATTATTGCTATTTTTTAGGCCTTCGCCATTGTTAGGGCGACCCACGCACCTACAGAAATACAGTCAACCGCTGATAGTTCGAGACTACCACTGAAGCGTGCACATTCGCCGTGTCGAGGCCAGCTTTCTGACAGTATGATACTATAAATAGCCATGGCACGTGCAATTCTCTACAAATCTATCAACTATTACATGCGTAAAAAAAATTTTGTTGACGATTTTGAATAGCAGTAAAATTAAGCTTCTTGGTTATTACAGCAGATTTAGAAATTACTTTCGTTTCAATTTTTAAATCGCTTTATCATTAACTGTACCGTTAAGAGCGGCATCTTTTGGTTTAGTACAAATAATATCTCAGAAACACTCGGGTTAGACAGGAACATGATACTAGCAGTAGTTTCATTTTACTTTTACAAGCTTCATAAAACAATTGTTGAGCTAGCTAACGTGCTCATTTCTAAATTCAATTTCTTGTTCTAGCTTTCTGTTATGTTTCGTAAAAAAGTAGTCTTGATTATCCCGACCTGTCAATCAGCCCTAGAATGGTCGAAAGACTGGTTAAGCGAGACTAATTTCAAAATAAGGGCACGTAACCTATCTTTTACTCAGAAGTGTCTGGATGTTATGGACGACACATGGAACCAGTTTTCAGTCTATTATTTATAGATGATTAATGGTCATAGCTTATTAAGTACAACATGATCGTTTATTTAGTGACTATAATTGTGTGAAACTGATTTGAGGCTTGGCATATATATAAATATTGTGGCGAAATTGTCGAGATATATGGAGATATTTATTTATGGTGGGTCACCCTACCATTGTAGAAGAATCACAGACCGTATTAAATTTTAATTATTTGTGTTATTTACACGATAACATTTACGACGGTCGGTTTGCTTACTAATTTCAGTTAAAATTATGTCATATGTCGACATCCAATCAGTTATAACACACACTGGTGTTAAGACTTTCGAGGAGGACCGGTTTTCATCCACTAAAATGGACAGTTTGATTTTTGACCCAAATTGCATGAATTAATAGGAGCTTATTGCACGAACTAATTTCAGTAACAAGTGTGGCGTATGTCGACAACAAGTCAGTTATAACACTCAATGGCGTTATTATAGACTTTCAACTAGGACCGGTTTTCATCCACTATAATCGACAGTTTGATTTTTGCACGAATTGATACGAATTTGTGTTTGATAAAATATATTTCAAGGATACACAATCTCTAGTTAAAATGATGGAAGAACAAATTATCAAACTCCTCAGCAAAAATCCAGAAAGAAGAACGAACCTTGATGTGAAATCTGTTTCTCATTGGTTGAGAAGACGCAGTAGTGCATTATATAACTTGTCTTCCGGTGAGTTTTACGATGGCGCAGGAGCCGCGGTGGATCAATGGGTAAAAAGTTGGCTCGCTAAGCTGGAGGTCCCGTGTTCGATCCCGGTGTTGGTCAAGAACGTATATCTGGATTTTCTGGCGTTGTTCCTACTTGTCTGTGGTGCAGGACAAACGGGGCCATGCAAGAGACAACGTACAGTCGTTCAGATGACATGAAAAACCGGGGTCCCGCGTACAGATTAGCTTGCACGTAAAAAAACCCTTGAGAGTTGGCAATAGCCCCAGCTGACCGGGCAAAATACTCCTCGTAGCAAACAGTATAGCGTATGCCCGTCTTTACTACCTCAGTCGGAGTAGGACGTTAAACCTCATTTCATTACTAAGGTGCACCGTTGCCAGGCGATTCTTTGTGTGTGTGTGTGGGGGGGGGGGGGGTATTTGATATAATTGAAATAAAATTGTCCCAAAAAATTTACAAACTTAAAAAAGTCTTGTTCTTTACCCCGTCAGACCGGGGTGCCTTTACTGTGCTGCTACGCCGACGGGAAATGGCCCCAGAGCGCGTCAAGATCGCCATAAGCGTGGTGGAAACGCCAGATATCGCGCTGTGGTCTCGATGGTTGCAAATGATCGCCGAGTCACAGCGTTTGTTTTACAACGCCAAGGTTCTGCGATCTGCCCTGGAAAGATGTGAAAACGCAAATTTTTTTTCGAGTTTGTAATATTTTGGGACATTTTCGTACGTTGTGTTCATGTTTGCCGGCGACCTTGTGCATTTTCTGGTCGCCGTACGGTCTGGCCGGGGCATAAAAACTTTCAAGGTTAGATCGCAAAGCCGTGGCGTTTGTTTTGAACATGCTTAAAACAAACGCGGTGACTAGGCGAACATTCACGACCATGGAGACCTCAGCACGATATCTCGCGTTTCCACCACGCGCTTATGGCGATCTTGACGCGCTCTGGGGCCATTTTCCGTCGCCGTAGTGTGGCAGTAAGGACGCCACCTCAGTCTGATGGGGTATTAGGGAGCGAGAATTGAGGTTTAAAGTCCACTCGACACAAACTAAGTCATTTCGGGACTCTTTTGCAGTGGGAGGAAACTCGAGGACTCGGAGAAAACCCACGAGGTTGCACAGGCGAATCTACTCCTTGTCACGTACAACCTGGGATTCGAAACCACTCAAGCTGACTCAATGACAGACCTTATGATACAGCGTGCACGTGCTAAACATTCGGCCACCCCCCCCACCCAGTAATTAAGGAGTTCTTGGCTATTTATAAATGACACGACATATCCCGAAGAATAAAGCAGAGTTTCATTTACAAGATTAAAATTCGAAATCTTGAACATGCTTGAAAAAAATTAATTCCATAAAAAATGTATCTTACAGATGTTCTACATGACATCATCAAAAACTGTGGATATAAACAGGCTAAGATTGACGACGTCATAATAAAACAGGGAGATCAGGGTGAATGGTAGGTATCTGAATCTGAAAGTCAGTGTAACCAGGGTTACTGTTTACACAAGCAAAACCAAATATGTAACAGACACTAGGGATCACGTGGCTAAGCGGGTAAGACGCTGGCACGCTTGCCTTGAGGTCGGGTGTTATGTCCCTTCATCCAGATTTTCCAGCGTGGTTTCCCCTTGTCAGTGATGCAGGACGGAGGGCCTGACAAGGACAGCTGTCTAGTCGTTCGGCCGGGACTAAAAAAACTGAGGTCCCGTGTACACATTGGCGTGCACGTAAAAGATCCCTTGGCAGTTGGAATTCGATATAAGAGTAGGCCGTAGTGCCGCTGCCCGGGCAAAAATTCCCTCATAGCACACTGCATGACGTATGCCCGTCTTCATTAGCCCACTTACAGTAGGACGTTAAACCCTATTTCATTTCATTTCATTTCTAGAATTTATTTATATCTCGGTACAATATGTGAAACATTAATTGCTAAATGTTTAGATCAGCGTGGATGCGACAGCTATAGTATATATATATTTTTTTGTTACCAAATTTAGCTGAAATATGACAACTAAAATGTCATGGTGGTAGCTTTCGAACAGCCATGCCGGTGAGTGTTATGACAGAAGAGAGCCACGGTGGCTAAGTCAGTAAGACACTGGCTCGCTAGCCTGGCGGTCGTTGGTTCTCTCCCGGTGTAAGTTCATCGGGATTTCAGTGGTGCAGGAAAGAGGGCCTGTCTAGTCGTTTGGGTGGAAAGAAAAACCGACGCCCCGTCTTCACATTGACGTGCACGTAAAAGACCCCTTGGCAGTTGGAATTCGATATAATAGTAGGCCGTAGCCCTTCTGTCTGGGCAAAATTTCCCTCATAGCACACTGTATGGCGTATGTCCGTCTTCATTAGCCCAGTCGGAGCTGAACAGTACGACATTAACCCTATTTCATTTGCCATGACAGAACTTCATTCATTGCACACTGAATTGTGTACACCCAATTTCATTACCTCAGTCGGAGCCGAACAGTACGACGTTAAACCCCATTTCATTTCCTTCTGTCATGACAGAGCTTCACTCATAGTACACTGAATTGCTTACACCCAATTTCATTAGCCCGGTCGGGGAAGAAAAGTAGGACGTTAGGGGAAGTATTTTCCGCCAACTTTCTATACAAATTAATACCATGTTCGGTTGCGGGAGATAGCGATCCGCTTGCACACAGCTCGGTGATATATCACCGGTACAGTTCAAAAGATACGCGGGCATTCGAACATCAATTTGCACCTTGTTTGAATGAATGAATGAATGAAATATGGTTTTATGGCACGTCAGCTCCAACCGGGCTATATTGCGCCAAACATATGGTGAATCTGAGACAAATTAAAACAATATCACATAAATGAATTTATATATGTAAATAAAAACAAATATCACAGAAAATATATTAATTAAAAATAAATATAACAAATCTTTTACATATATAAATATTTAAAACGATATACATGATTAAATATATACAATTAAAATTGATTATAAAAGTTTGTCTCTTTTAAAAATGTTAGCACTTTGTCATATAGCTCCGGTTGAGCAAATAGCTGACGTACTGACTGGCAACGGTAATATTTAGATCTAATGTTCTCGAGATGTTTGCACTCAATCAAGATGTGTTTCACTGTCAAAGGAACATGACAGTGAACACATTCCGGTTGAGGCTCTCGCTTCAAAATGAAAATATGAGTTAAAAAAGTATGACCAATGCGAGAGCGACACAAAACAACTTCATCCCTCCTGTTGGTTCTATAGGAGTTGGGCCAATCTCCTAGGAGAGGCTTAATGTGATGAAGTTTATTTGTGCCTGCAAAATCCCAAGACCGTTGCCAGCGGTCATAAATAAAATGATTTATACACGAATTAAAATCTTTATATGGTATTAAAAAGGGTGATTGGGAAAGATCTAAAGCAGCTTTGGCAGCAAAATCTGCTTGATCATTCCCCCTTATATCTACGTGACTGGGGAGCCAGCAAAAGACGACGTCTTTACTGTTGAACTCGTATGATAATAGCAGATGATAAACATCTGCTACTAATGGGTGTTCAAGCTGTTTGTTGTTAATTGCTTGAAGCGAGGACAGAGAATCAGTAAAGATGATATACTTTAAAGATGAAGAGGATTGTATGAATTCCAAGGCCTGAAGAATGGCCTGGAGCTCAGCTGTAAATATTGAAGCAGCAGGTGGAAGACACACAGAAATGGTCTCAGATGGTGTCACGGTAGCCGAGGCTACCCGATCACCATCTTTAGAACCATCTGTGTAAATAGGAGCATAATCACCATACTTAGACCTTAACTCTCTAAAGAGAGATTGGAACACCGTAGAGCTAGTATCTCTCTTTTTATGTTGAGTTAGATCGAAATCGATCTTTGGGGGAGATATAGCCCACGGTGGAGTCCTAAAGACAGGGGTATTCGCAATACTGTCAAGGCTGATACCAGCCTCAGACAAAAGGGGTTGTATGCGAATACCGAATGATGGAATAACATTAGTCTTCACCAGATACAAATGCTCATAAAGAGGTCTAAATATGGTGTTAAATGAAATGTGATTCGGAAGTGATGCTATTTTCGTAGCATACTGCAGGGCCAGTTTATCACGTCTGTTGTGCAATGAGGGCTCATGCGCCTCGACGTATAAACTGTCCACTGGAGATGTACGAAATGCTCCTAAACTGATTCTAAGTCCCTGGTTGTGTATGGTGTCGAGCTCTTTGAGATAAGACTCGCGGGCAGACCCATACACAATACACCCATAATCGAGTTTTGATCTTATTAAAGCTCGATATAATCGGAGCAAGACCTTACGGTCTGCTCCCCAGTCAGTATTTGATAAGACTCTCAATATGTTGAGGGCTTTCAGACATTTCTTTTTTAGGCTTTTAATGTGGGGGATAAATGATAATTTCTTATCAAATATCAGCCCCAGAAATTTGGTTTCATCCACAACTGGAAGGCGGTTGCCATCCAAATAAAGTTCTGGATCTGGATGCAAACCTCGTTTCTGACAGAAATGCATGCAGACAGTCTTGGATTTCGAAAAACGAAATCCATTTTCGGTTGCCCATTGTTGAAGTGAATTCAAACAAAGCTGCAACTTACGTTCGATTATCCGCATGTCTGTAGAACCATAGCACATCTGAAAGTCATCAACATAAAGAGCGCCGTTTGTACCTGGTTTAAGGCACGCTGGGATAGTATTAATTTTAATTGCAAACAATGTTGGAGATAAAATACTTCCCTGTGGAACTCCCATTTCCTGAGGAAATGGGTCAGAGAATATTGATCCCAGTCGTACCTTAAATGACCTATCTTCCAGGAAATTTTTAATGAAGATAGGTAAGCGACCTCGTAGGCCGAGGTTATGGAGGTCGCGCATGATACCGTGTTTCCACGTTGTATCATATGCTTTCTCCAGATCAAAAAATATTGCAACTAAATGTTGCTTCTGGATGAAAGCATCCCTGACGAACGTTTCAAATCGAACGAGATGATCAAGAGTGCTCCTTTGGGACCTAAATCCACATTGGAGGTCAGTAATGAGGTTGTTGGACTCTAGGTACCAAACAAGCCTTCGATTGATCAATCTCTCCATGGTTTTGCAAATACAGCTAGTTAAAGCGATCGGACGATAGTTGGTAGGATTCGTATGATCTTTACCGGGTGCACCTTGTTTGAATTCACTCGAGCAACCGAGGACTGTTTACACCCAGATGTAGACTTTGTGACTATTTTATATAAAAGTTTCTACGAGCTTAAGCCAGGATATACCCATGTGTTTTCTTTGTACACGTTAATGGATATTGTAACATGCTTAAGGGTGAATCTGTCGATTGGACAATAACACCCCTCCTCTGTTTTAGTAATTTCCTTTAAAATGCTCGAATAGCATGTTAAAATGTCGATAAACACTCCCTGTTTCGCATTCAGAGGGGTTTTATTGTCCAATAGACATGTCCTGAGATTTTACATTAGAACCCGCGATGCTAACGCGTCTTGGGTCCTAATGATCTCAGGACATGTCTATTAGATAATAAACCCCCTCTAAATGCGAAACAGGAAGTGTTTATGTCCTAAACTGTGTTATATTTTTTATCTCAGTTTTTATATTTTGCTGACTGGTCGAGCTTCAGTTTATGTTACCGCCAGTCGGTTAGACGATTTCTCACTAGATGGCGTGTATAGTTATGCTGCTAACAGTGCCATGCAGCGGTGGAAAGGCAGAGCTAAGGTTGAGAGATTGGATAGAAGCAAATTTGGTCGATTTATCATGTACTTTGGTAAGTCAAAATATAGTTTCTTGCGAGGAACTAATTAAAAAGGCACTATGTAAGATTAGGTAAAGAGCTGACAGTTCTCGCTATAATAGTTAAAATAGATAATCAAAAGGGAATATGTTGAAATTACTTCACTCTGAATCGAGTTATCACCGTTATAAGAACATCGTAGCCTCAATTATCATTGCTACGATAATAAACAAGGTCTGGATTTTTCATATTTACGTTAAATCACTAACCGCGAATCGTATTTAAATATGTTGGAAAAAATAATTTAATAATTTTGAACTACAGTTCCGGGCGTTAATTCCTCGTTATTAATCATATAAGATCAATTCCTCTGTATTAATGATACAAGGTCTGCAGTCACGAGGAACATTTTTAGTCCATTGGATGCTTTTTTTTAGAAAATGGTAAAAGCTTTGGGGAGCTAGCTCTGATAACTACGTTAAATCACTAACCGCAAATCGTATCTAAATATGTTTGAAAAAATAATTTAATAATTTTGAACTAACTACAGTTCCGGGCGTTAATTCCTCGTTATTAATGATATAAGATCAATTCCTCTGTATTAATGATGCAAGGTCTGCAGTCACGAGGAACATTTATAGTCCATTGGATGCTTTTTTTTTAGAAAATGGTAAAAGCTTTGGGGAGCTAGCTCTGATAACTAAAGACTCCAGAAGAAAGTCTACTATAATAGCGGATGAAGTCTCACATTTAATCGTCCTGTCAAGAGATCTATTTAACAGGTCATTGAAGGTAATGTTTCCATAAATCGCAGCAGTTCATGTTAAGGTATAAGGTTAACTAATATGATCTTCTCAAATAAGAACTTGCATCCAATGTTCTAGTAAGTATAGTCTGTCTCGTACACGACATTCTTGTGAGGTATTGACTATGAAATAGAGGAAGGTCATGCTTTCAGTCTCAGTGTAGATTGTTTTTCTGCTTTGGAATGTTGGACACCTTCATGTATCATGCGATATTGAACAGAATAGAATTTAGCCGTCCTAATGTATTAGTAATCTAAACGGAACAATGTGTTATATTAGCACAAATTGTTACCCCTGTGATGCTAACACCATATGGGGGCCCAATGGCCGCTCGCGTCTCCAACTTTTTTCTTCTTTTATTATGGAATTGTGGACTAATCGCCGTTCTCGTACTCCGTCTCTTATTGTGGTGCAGGACGGAAGGCATGACAATGACAACTGTCTTTTAGTCGTTCGGGTGGGACGAAAAAACGATGTCCCATATACACATTGGCGAGCACGTTAAATATATCTTAGCAGTAGGAATTCGATGTGCCATGACCGCTACTTGACGAAGCCACGGGCTGTTCTAGATAAAGTCGAAAGTTTTGATTCACTTTCTACAGGACGATCAGGAAGCTGCATTTAGAGAAAGAAGCAAATTCATCGACAACCATCCATGGTTCAAGGATTGGAATCCCAGGTTACGTCGTATATTGGAGATGTCGCTAGAAAAGATGGCGTTTAATTATGGTGAACCAATGCTTACACAGGGTGATAGAATATCGGGAATGATGTTTATACTCAGGTATAGAATAGGTTTTGTTTTACTATGATATCCGTTAGGAAGCATTTGGACAAATCAGATGGCTAATATACTAGGTTAATATGGACACACGCACGGAGTCTGTCGATTGGGAGATTGAAATTCGAGACTTCATTTATTATGGTGACAAAAGAAGCTTACTTGGTAATCGAGACTTTCAAACATTCATAACCTTGCTCAGAATAAAGTAATTTCTGCAACCCTTTATCGAAATCTTACAAAATGCATCATTAATTTGTATTCGGAAAATTCCGACTACTCTTTTTCGAATTTCCAATTTCAGTTTCTACCCGGGACATCGGTTTGCCGTGCCATCGAGAACTTTGATACAGTTTTTGGTCATTATTCTCACGGAAGGCATCAAGTAAATTCATGTTTTGTAAGGCGTTAACACGAAATGTCTTTAATTAAAATGATGTAAATGTTTACCAAGGTTTATAAAATATATTATCGTAATTTATTTCATAAAGTGGTGAAGCTAAAATAGTTGTCAACACAAATAACCATGCCACTCAGTTCTCCCGGTACTTGATGAACCATACAGAGCAAAACAGGTTAGCATAGTTTAGTGTAAAGTATTAACAGACCTATTGTCTCACCAATGAATGCATGGATACATGAAATCGAGTTTCATGACAAATCAGCTGCACCTGAGTATATTGCGCCAAATAAATTGTTAAATATGAGACGTGAAATGAAATGGGGTTTAACGGTTAATGTTCTGCTCCGAACTGGGCTAATGAAGACGGGCATACAGTATGCTATGAGGGGAATTTTGACCGGACAGCGGCACTATGGCCTACTCTAATATCGAATTCCAACTGTCAAGGTATATTTTACGTACACGCCTATGTGTACACGTGACCTCGGTTTTCTGTCCCATCCGAATGACTAGATAGCTGTCCTTATCAAGCCCTCCGTCCTGCATCACTGACAAGGGTGAACCCAATCTGTTTCACAGAGAATTACGAGTCTAGAGTAATTTCTCTGTCAAAGATGACTGCCTTAACACGTGCCGTCACAGCACGCGGCGTCAATCATTGGCTGAATTGCGCGTGCATTGTTTACATAAGACATTACTGCTTCGGGTGGAATGCTGCCTTTTAGTCATTTTAATACCCATTTACACTAAATAGAAAATAATGTTTACCTACAAATACGTCAAACGCCTTTATTTATTTTTCCAATACATACAAAAAGTTAATATTTCTGGCCCATTAAGTCGCATCGATGTCATCCTTATCAGTGATTGTAGAGGCCTAGCGAAAAATTCACTGCTGATCAGTGTGGGTTGAACCACCCCGGAAAATCTGGATGAACTTTCTCGGCCAATGCAGGGATCGAACACCCGACCTCCGGGCTAGCGAGTTACCCACTTAGCCACCGTGGCCCCGCGTTAATTATGACACAGGTTAGATCACCAATGAATATAATATGGGGCAGTAGGCAATGTAGTGGCATTTACCTAATTTGGAATGTTCGTATATGTGGCATACTTACAATATAATAATGAAATACAAAAACTTTCCAGCATCATCCAGGCTAATGCAGATGGACATTCTCTATGCAGTGTACTATGATATAAATATTGCCCTACGTCGAACCTTTATTTAGATTTCAAATTGCTCATAGGTACGCCACTGATGTACATCAGAACTCGGGTTTTCGTCCAAATTGGACACCTGACACCTTCCTTGCGAGGCCTAATATTGAGTTATTACATTTTTCGGCATCACTGCTACTTTTTAAACTGAAAACGGGTCAATGACATTGTGTACTATTTTATGCATGTATAGTTATCTAGTGACTCAACTGATTTTATTTATATATTTGGTAGCGTTGCCGATAGTGATAATATCATATTGAAGAATCGTGCATCATCACCAATACGACGTGATAAATCAACGCTAGAGCTTTGTTTAGTTGATTATGGACAAGTTATAGGTAGGTAATACGGGAATGAATGAGATGTGGTATACTGGGTACGCCACTAAACGTCAGCACCAACCGGTTTGTGTACATGGCTTGGGCCATATGAAGCATGTTTGCTTTTTCCAGTATACGGATTGTGTGCCTAGAACCAAGAAAGTCCCTATTCGGGTACACCTAGAAGCAAGAAAGGCCTTATATGAAATAAACATCCAGTTCTTTTTCCGATTGTTGTTTTGTTCGTGCTACACGAAGGGCGCAATATAGCCCGGTTGGAGCTGACGTGCCATAAAACCCTATTTCATTCATTCAAAATAACCAACAGTGTATATTTATTTCATCTTTCTAGGTGACATAGAGTTAACCTTTGGACTGGAACGAAACACAGCATCAGTGATCTCCATGGCAACAACAAATGTCTTACTACTAAACCGCAAATATTGTGATAGGCTGATCCTGAAGAAAAATCCCGGAACATTAGATGTAATAAGTCAGACTGTGTTCCAGAAACTTTATGTGCGTAGAGACATTTGTGGTAACAGAATACCATTATATCACGAACTTTATCAACAACTCTATATAAGGCTATCACGTGATACACATTTTAAGCCTGACAGCGTTTCAAAAAGTGAACAAACTGGTAACGGTACAAACACGAAAGAACGTCGCTTGATTCGATTGTTCCTGAATAACCAGTCCCCTTTGATACCGCCTTATTTGAAGGACTCGGTAAATATTAAGGCCTGGTCAATCTGGAAAAATCAGCTGATACTGCGGGAATGTAAACGAAATACAACGAAAGTCAATGACAAGCCGATTTTTAAACGTTCAGCAAGAAGTACATCTTATCTCAAAAATAACATTTTTGCTCAGCAGAGGCTTCTATGTCGACCAATAACTGCCACTGGCACTATCAAAGATGGCGAGGGTAACAAATTCTCCCAAACAAAACCGAACAGTGACAGCCATCGACCAAAGACTGCTAATGTGGTGGTTGTCTTTGACAACAGTAGTAACCTTGGTAACCGTGTATATAAGCCGACGCGACCGGATTCTGCTGACGTGGATTACAAGAAGGTCGTTTCTGTGTTTAATCAGTTGGATTATTTACAAGAAATAAAAGAGGAAAAAAGATCCAGACAAATGGCGAATTTAGTGGCGAAAGAAAATCTTCAGTCTCAAATTCAGCAAGTCGGAATTATTTGTGGAAATGATGACGAGGTAAATATAGATTTAACTTCTATATGGTATCTGTTTCGTTGTATGCGAATATATAACAAATGGCACTGTACTTCAATATGCACTATGTAATAAATATATTGAAAATTTTGTTCAAATTAATTTATATTGGGCGAAATTATGACTGCTCGAAGATGTAGCGTAGATCGCTTATCGTGGCAACGGTATGTCTCCACCGAGACTAAGGAGATTTCGTAAATACAGTTTGTTATAAGGGGTGTTAAATGAGCTAAACCTCTAACTTTTCCAATAAAATTCGAAATCAAAATTCAATATTGGTCCATTTCAATCAATGTTGATATCTTGCCGTGAACATACGGGATTCTTATATCCAATATTTAACTTGTAGTTGATACCACGCCACTTGACTCAATAACTGACCCTGTGATCTAACGCACACGTGTTAAGCCATTCTGCCACCCATCAGCCGAGATAAATAGAATGTTCGATCTTATGGTAGGTAGGGGAATTAATTTCTTGATGATATAGTTGAGGTAAAATATTTTCAACCGTGCAGTAAATGTACAATATTTTTGAATATTCCTGTTATGTACTTGATAACGTTGTTAATTCAACCTTATGTTTTACAGCTTTCTGACGTAATTGTTGAGGATGACCACACCGTAGACTCTACTAGCCAGTCATGTGAAGAATATTTATCTAGTCTTGAAATGAAGATGAAAAGGTTTTGCAAAGAAACAATGAAAGAAGACTACAGGCCCCGTACTGTTAGAATACAAAGTTTAAAACGATTTAAGGTCGAGGTAACAAATAGTTTAACCATCCTAGACTATCTATCAATGGACACCCTTCTTCATTCAAATCTATATGCATAGGACATTGTTTTGATATCTATTCCAACTGATTTAGAGACCTGTATGTTTGTAGTAGTCTGAAGGTGGCTGGATGATAACAAATTAATTGTCGACCGATCCCAGAAGCTTTATTCCCAAATCATTGGACGAGGTTCCCTTCTACCCAGTTGTGTTGCCACGATAATCGAAATTAAATGGCACTGTACTTCAACAAGACATTCCAGGGACCAAATTTCAGCCTTGGGGCCAGTTTAGGTTTTTTTTAGGGTTGCGCCTGTGGTAATGACAAGTCTTGTATAGTCGTTCAGATGGGGTAAATAATCACCGTGTCGTGCATGTGGCTGGATATCTAGATCACATCATGCCACTTCCCATTAAGGAAGTACACATACCTAATAAAGTGTGTAAGGTCTTCATAATAATAATTCGTTTGCGCTCCAGGATCGTTATGCAGTGAAAGCGGAAATGGGAAAAACGCATTACGATTATGTATCACGACCATTCTCAATGTCACGTACATGTAATATTAAAGTATGTTTTCTTGTCATTTTCAGCGTTCATCTCAAATACCAAAACTAGGTGGAACAGTTTTAGTTGATACGAGAAGACCATCGCCAGTATATTTTACCAATGCTAATCAAAATATAAGACATTTCATCTTATCAAGGGGAGATAAATAAGAAATAAATAAATCTTATACAGGATGCAGACAACCAAACATTCTCCCATTGACTGATGTTTATTCATGTGTCTCATCAAGGGGAAATAAATAATATTTAAAGTATACATACCATACATAAGGCGTGCGACTACAATTTATTTTGGAATTTAATTGAAATCCTTTACCCCCCCCCCCCACACACACACACACACACACGCCCCACCCCCAGATTTAAACGTCCATTAATACCGTGTTCGAGTGCGCTTTCGACCATAATTTTTTCTCTGTTTTGTTTCAACACCCGCACATGGTTCAATTTTATTTCAATAATTCGCTTGCCCGTAGGGGTCTTTTAGCGGTGGGGGGAAACCGGAGTACCTGGAGAAAACCCACAAGGTTGGACAGGCGATCATACTCCTTGCTACGTACAACCGGGGAATCGAAACCACGCCAGCTGACTCGGCGTGCACATGCTAACCATTCGGCCATTCACCCCCAACCCCCTGCTATAAGAAATACTATAAATAGAGTAGGCTAAATTGCCCCTGTAGCTCACAATATCGCGCATGCCCGTCTTCATTAGCCCCGTTGGGCCATAACAGTAGGACGTTAAATCCCATTTCATTTCATTTCTAAAGGAAAACTCTTCTGTAATCTGAGAAACGCATCCAATTATTTGAAATACTAGTTCTGTGGTTCCGTAAATGAAATGGAATGGGGTTAATGTCCTACTTTTCTGGGGGAACAATGAAGGCGGGTATGCGACATACAGGAGGGAAATGTTACCCGGGCAGCGGCACTACTGTTTACTCCTATTCCGAATCTCAACTAACAAGTTTACGTGAATACCGAGTCTCCCTTTGTTGTCCCTGTATGTGGGAAATCGAGACTGTTTTTTTTTATCGTACCGACTTTAGTAATGCTGATCGAGGCTAGGCCCAAAATTCAATCACAAAAATCTCGGTTTAGAGTGGATCAATTTGACTGAAATTTTCAGCAAATCCCCTTTACATTATCTAATTTTTAACTATTACAGTGCTAACTGCCAGCTCTTTTTCTAACCCCCTGTAATGTATCTGGGAATAGTTTGTGAACTCGGGTCGGGCTATATTGCGCCAGGACAGACTAAAGTGAATCACAAAATATGTCATCAAACGAACAAAATACGTCCGTGTCAGCTACATATGCGATGCCCCAACTAATGAATCTCGGAATTGCACCCGGGGCATTCTAGTTTGAGTCCAGACCACGAGTTCACAAAGCATTCTCAGACTTAAGAATTTACTCAACTTCCAATCATTGTTTATGAGAAATATCTTTGATCCAGAAACACAAAACTTTGCACATGGTTTCTTATTGATGTTTTTGATACATTAAAACAACAAAAAGTTTGATAAAGAGTTACAAGAAGGCAAACAATTTTGAGTATATTCATAACTTAAGTCTGAGAATGATTTGTGAACTCGGGCTACCACCGCGATCGTTAGTAAAGTTGAGTATTAGATAATAATGACAGAACTCAAAATTAGCTCATTTTATGTCTTTTTCCAAGGGAAAAGGAATTTTAACTTAGACCGTGTATACATGGAAGCCACCATTTGGTCCAAGAACGCACGTAAAAGATACAGTTGGGCTAGCCACTTTTGTATCATGACAAACAGTGTACAGTTTTACCGACACCATATTCGTTGACATCATCTTGGCATTCATAATCGTGTAACTGATCGGCCAATCGAATTTCTTTGTGAAAGTAATATCGTCTTCATTGTCATATCTGTAACCTACAATGTAACAAAAACAAACCGACTTTTAAAAATTTACAGATAGCTTTTCTCTAATTTGATTCATGAAATGTTATTTTATGGCACGTCAGCTCCAACCGGGCTATATTGCGCCAGACATATGGTGAATTTAAGGAGACAAATTAACACAATACCACAGACTTGTATTCATATATGTAAATAAAAACAAATATCACAGAAAATATAATTAAAAATAAATATATCAATTCCTTTAGCTCTATATATATATATATATATATATATATATATATATTTAAAACACAATATATGATAAATATATACAATTAAAATTTTGAATAAAAATTTGTTTCTTTTAAAAATGCTAGCAATTAATTTGATTCACTAATATTATGAGGCATACATCTTTCATACAGTTAAACTTAAAGAGGCATTATTTTTGTTTTAAATCTGCCTATTGCAGGTCATTTTTTTGGCTTTAAATCTTATATCAAATATTATTTAAACATGTATTCAAGCCCATAATCAACTCTCTAGACCAATGGAAAGGAAGAAAGAAATATGTTTTAATGACACGTCAGCACCAACCGGGCTACATTGTGCCAAACATATAGAGACACAGACCAATGGTTAATCGATAAAAAACGATCTACGATACATCTTCAGTCATATTTTCGCTCAGAATCAGGAAATTTGAAAGAAAAAGTCAGTATACACACTTTTCTTATATAATTTTGAACTATTATTACAAGAAACGACATCCCTATGTAAATCTTACATAGTGCATCTATAACGTCTCTTGACGCGGCATTAGGTTAAGATTAGATAAAGAGCTGACAGTATAAGTTAAAAACAAGTTAAGATAATAAAAATAGAATATGCTGAAAATTCCAGTCAAATTACCGCACTCTGAGCTTAGATATCGGCGATATAATTATAGTCTAGCCTCCTTGATTGTCATTACTACTGTTGATACGATTATAAGCAAGGTCTCGATTATCCTTTTTCATGGTAACCGTATTGACCACAAAATGTATTTACATCTACTTATGTCGCGGCCATTCGATGACATCGAGAGTTGACTATGATCTTGGTATGTTAATTAATATCCAATAAATAATCTATATAACGTTTCAGACCTAAAGAAAGACCTGCAATAGATGTCTGTATAATCGACACAGCTGCATATACATACGACATTCAATACACACAGAATAGCACGGCGACTCCACTAAATGCTTGTCGCTGACCCAGATTACAAGTGATAGGGAGTACTCGATAGCACATTACGAAATTGAATTTTTTCTCAATCTCCAAAATAGCGACAATCGAGTAGAAGGGCGATTTTGGACTGCCACGAATGCGCTGACTTCATTAGAAAATATATTAACTAACCGACTTCATTACATAAAAATATATATCAATCAACCGACTTCATTATATAGAAAATATATCAACCAACCATTACAGTTGAAACATATTCGTTGTGTTTAATTACGTCGCGATTCTAATAACACCACCTCAGTTGACTGGACTGGCAGAGCTGTGACAGGACTGAACTCAGCGTCACTCGACTGAAATTCCGTCAATTGTGAATGTTCTGGTCTGACAATCGAGCATCCGCTTAGTATCTACAGCAGCAAACGAGATGGATCACTCAGAATACTCCAGTAGTATATTGTGGGCTACTTTTCTTGCTTGCGTTTAAATTAAATAATTCGTTTTATATGAAATGAAGGGACTTGGCACGTCAACGTAACACATAATATTAGCGATATATGGAGTCCTTGGATCTAATTGTGGATTTTGTAGCGAGTCAGCACCGTTTAATATTGTGCCTCACCATGATCATCTATAACATCAGTGAAACTCCGCGAAAATCCCAAACAGTTAAAGTGGGCAATCCTTGGGAAATGACGAATAATAAGCATACCAACCAGAAATGTCACCCGCATAACCGTTGGTGGCCATAAACATGGTAGCATTCTGTGTTTTACATGCATTAACATGTAAAGTGAATGTCAAATCACTATCGTTGTTAACAAGACGTTCTGCAATTCCAGCAAATGTTGTGACTTCGCTGCCTTCAGCTGGACGGGATCTAATGGTGATTCCGCTTAAATAACAATCAAAACAATTCATGTGCAAAATAATATCCCAGGTTTAATACAAAGATATTAGCTACCATAAACTACTTTAAAGAGTACCTGTGCAAGATTTAGAGAACGAATTGATCATGTTTGTTATGGTTCGAAGATAGACAACGAAAAATATTGTAAACATTTCAGTCCAATTACATTATTCTGCGCGAAGTTATTAATGGCTACTTTTAACGGTTTCAGACATGGTCAAGTGTGTATTAATTTTCATCCAAATAAGACTTTTAATGCACAAAAACAGAAATCTGTGCATAGGTGTATTTAACGGCAGTATCCACGAGTGACATAATGCAAGTTTCGACCTGGTCGGCAATATGGTGGGCACTGCCTAATCCACTCAATAACAAAGCCCCCGATGGCCCAGAGATTGTGTTGTGGGCGTGTGAATAAATGTCTAAAATTAATAATATTTTATAGAACATTTGTCAAATTTAGCTCTCGCCTAATGCATAATAATGCATTATGTAAGAGCTATATCTGCCTATTATAGGTCCTTCTTTGGGCTTCCAATGATACATACATTATTAATTAGACATTCATTGATTCATAACGGCTCTCTAGATCCGGATGGTCACGATTTCAAATTTATGGATAATTATAATCCCTTCAAAATACGGCTGGTATACTAATATTCATTAAAAAAACACGAGATCGGACAGGTGATCATACTCCTTGTCACGTGCAACTTTGGCATTGCAATCCCCTCCACTTTAACTCAATGACGTACCTTGAGATCTAAAGCGCACGCTTAAGACCATCCTCCCAATCACATTCCACTGATTGTATATATGTAGCTTACCCGTTGGCTGGACATGTTACAGATCCACTGCCTAGTATAGCACCATCGATTGGATTCCTGTCAATCCAATAGTTGATATTACCAGATCTATAGCTAATTGTTGTTAAAATTAACCTATCGGCTGGGCCTGGAATAAATAAAATGGGGTTTAACATCCTACCTTTATTATAGAGGAGGGGGGGGGCTGGATGACCGGATGGTTAGAGGTTGTGCGTTGTATCATAAGGTCTGTCATTGAGTCAACTGGAGTGATTTCGATTCCCCGGTAGTACGTGACAAGGAGTAGGGTCGCCTGTCCAACCTCGTGGGATTTCTCCGGGTCCTCCCACTGCTAAAGACCCCTACGCACAAGCGAATTATTGAAATAAAATTAAAACCATAAGTTAGTCCAGAAATGACCTAGTTTGTGTCGAGTGGACGTTAAACCCCATTTTTTTCTCTCAAGTTGAAATAATGGTGGATTTGGATAAATCGTGCTACCCGTTGTAATGTTCAAAAGTTTGATTTTAATTGCATACTTCGAGATATATATATTATTGATTATTGATGTAAAATCGAACCATATGGTAGTCCCGAAATGACCCCATTTCTCACTCCCTCTTCCCTACCTTTATGATCCAACGCGACTAATACCTCCATTTTCTACGGAAGTTCAATTGCGAACAATGGGGGGGGGGGGTATTTTTTTTTTTTTCGATTTCCTATTTGTATTTTTAATTTTGAAAAATAATTTCTAATTTCTATTTTAAATTTTAAATCGAATTTCAATTTTGTAAATCAATTTTTAATTTTGTAAATCAAATTTTAATTTTAAACTTTTAATTGTATATATCTTGATCATGTTTCATGTCGTGTAGTTCGTCTGAAATGAAAATTGACAATGATTATTGAGAATTTTTGTAACATTTTACTATATGAAATTGAATATATATGTATCGACACTGAAGCAACCCTACAGTATCAAACATCAGTACCACTGATAGATACGGGGGTTGGATGGCTGAATGGTTAGCGTGCGCGCGCTGTGTCATAAAGTCTGTCATTGAGTCGACTGGCGTGGTTTCGAATCCCCGGTTGTACGTGACAAGGAGTAGGGTCGTCTGTCCAAACTCGTGGGTTTTCTCCGGGTCCTCCGGTTTTCTCCCACTGCTAAAGACCCCTACGCGCAAGCGAATTATTGAAATAAAATTAAACCATATGTTAGTCCCGAAATGACCTAGTTTGTGTCGAGTGGACGTTAAACTCCATTTTCTCTCTCTCTCTCTACCACTGATAGATAACATTATGTAAAATGATTTTTTTTAAAAAAGTACTTGGTCTTTGCACTTTAGGAGAAAACCTATCCTTGAAAGAGTATTGTCAGTTTGTCAAGAATGTCAACAGTAAAGAGTCTGGTTTGGTTACAAGTATTCTACCCGAGAAAAGAAAGCAGAGGAAACAGGAATTGCTAAACACATTAAGAAATGACAATGATCAAAAGAGTACCAACCATCTAGGCCCACTAAAAAGAAAGTCAGCCCGTAGACCGAAGAAGAGGGTGAGATGCGTGCAGCTTGATTTGGAGCGAAAATCAGAATATTGTAAAGAACCAGAGGATATAAAGGGTACACCTAAGCCTAAGCTAATAACGTGCATATTTCGTCATAGCTGTAATATTAGCCAGCCCTTGCGGAATGTGTCGTTAAAATTAACTCTGAAACACCCAGAATGCATAGCGTTGCCATGCAACGCATATTAGCATACCGGTCGCATTTTAAAGAATGACTTTCAATTTCGGGGTAAGATGAACAGACGACAGTTAGGCAGGTGATCCCATGCCTTGTCAGCGTGAAATAACACCACGGCACTTAAATCCAGAAAGGATAAAAAAAAGAAAACGGAAAATACCATTAAGGTGTAGCCTGGTTCCGTTCACATTCGAGGTCCTTCTTGACGTGATCTCCCAGTTCATTTCTTCTGTATAATTAAAAGTTATATCCTTCATAGTGTCACCGAAGGAATACGTCGGTAGTGATTTCGGTAACTGTGATGAACACTGTGTTATGTTGATGGTAAATGACAAGACCGCGCCATTGAAGATATATTCTGGTACGTCAGTTAAGGGAATAATCTCACCTACTGTTGCTGCTCTAAAACAAATGAAGAAAATCAATCGACTTAATTACATCGCTATACTAAACTTCAGCTGCCAGTCTACAGTTCGCGCGGCTTGAGAACAGGTCCTAAGATAGTTGACAGACATTTTGGGTCCTAAATCGACAACATCAAATCTATATATATATTTGAGACTGTTGTTTGTCTGTCTGTTCGGGGTTGGCGGCTACACTAGGTCTGACCCGAGTCTGAAATTTGGGGTATAGGGGTAGCTCGGACCGAGGAGTAACAAAGGCCAGGTGGCGTTAGTCTACCACTTCCGGTTTCGGAGTTATGACCACGAGCGTAGTCTGTCTGTTCGGGGTTGGCGGCTACACTAGGTCTGCCCCGAGTCTGAAATTTGGGGTATAGCGGTAGCTCGGACCGGTGAGTAACATAGGCCAGGTGGCGTTAGTCTACCACTTCCGGTTTCGGAGTTATGACCCCCGAGCGAAGCCGGTCTGTTCGGGGTTGGCGGCTACACTAGGTCTGCCCCGAGTCTGAAATTTGGGGTATAGGGTAGCTCGGACTGGGGAGTAGCATAGGCCAGGTGGCGTTAGTCTACCACTTCCGGTTTTGAACTTATGACCCCCGAGCGAAGCCGGGTATCCTGCTAGTACTTCATAAATATAAACAATTATAACTCGAACAGGTTGCATCACTCTCCAAAAGCTTTAATCAACTTTGTGCCTCGAATTCCCTGTATAAAGCTTTACTGGGTGCGAGGTCGGCTCGCGAACCTGACTGGATTTTGTTGCGCTATATAAATCAATACATTATCATTATAATCGTAAGTAGCCCCCGGTGGTTGTCAGGCAAGATATGCCCACATTTTGCAAGAGATGGACAGAGAACAGGAAGTTACGGTCCAATATACACGAATATGGTAAGGAACCCAGATATTTTAAGTTTCATAAATAAGGCCTTTTAGAAGTCCACAACCTGGCGTTACATATTCTTACACTAATTGCGTACAAGTAGAAGCCATTGTGTCCGGCAATTTCGGTCCGTTTTTCACGAAATTCGAACTCAACTTACATAGCTTAATTCAATATGGCGGTGTATTCAACTAGCGTTGTGTGGAATGTCTTTGTAATACAAAAGGACTATGTTACACATAATCTTATCATTTAATACTAGTTTTACTTCACGTTCTCTTGACAAATCTAATTCGCAGTCGAAAACAACTATTCGTCATGATCTGATTAGCATTATTTATAAGTTAAATATAGTTACTGATAAAGAATTCATTCATTCCGTGTACTGTAATCGGTGATATATTCAGTGGAAATAAAAAATAATTGACTAACAATCGTTTCAATACTAATCCCCGATGAAATTGCCCGCAGTTGATATGAAAGGATCGGGCATTCTTTTGATTACAACGCACTTCGTTGTCAGCATTTGTTAACATCTGGTGATGGTTTCGCCCACCACATGACATGTGCTGTGTTTTGATGAACTCACTTGAAAATACAGACAAATTAAATGGACTTTTCAATAGAGAGAACTTCACCTGTTACCACTGTTTGTCGTGTATTTTGTACACGAGGAGCAGTCCATTTGCTGATTACACTATTTTGCTTGAATACACTATTTTGCCTATAACGTTTTTTAGGACTTAGAATTCTGTCTTATGGTTTGGATTGTTCCCTGTTCGTACTTGGTTTTATTTTATTTGGGATATTTAATTCTTCAAAGGAGAACATTTACGGTGATTTCAAACACATAGGCAAGTTTTTAATAACTATAATTAATTACTTTGTTCGTAATTGAAGAAATCCGTTTGAAATTTATGACGGGTGAAACCGTAGTATTACATACAATACATACACAACCCTGGCAGCCCACTACGCTGACATTACTGTCTTGAATTGAAATGAAATGAAACCACGACCTCCAGGCCAGTTTAACCCACCATGACTCCCTACTAACTTGATATTATCTCTATTGGAATTCGAATCACCACTATTAGAAACAGATTGAATATAATCGTGTTGCTGTTTGTTAAATGCAAAAAATACAGTCGAAAAACTAACATAAAAATCACACAAAGTAGCATTTCATTCATCTTGATAGGTGGTAGGTAAACAGGTGTAATGATCCGTAATCTAAATGATAGTTTTATCTACTGACAAGTCCCCACAAAAAAATAATTTTAAAGGGGCAATTTACCAAGTGACTTCAGTCGATATGAAACAACAGAATACAGAATAAGAATGGACTTAACGAAAATGATGGCCCCATTTTCTTTATAAATTGGATTTTGAAGGTTCCCGAAATTGTACTTTCTGTATTTGAAGACGTAATCAAACACCGATTGTTCAGAATTTCCAACAATATACTGCACTTCTGTGTGGAGAATCAAGACTTCTGTTTATTATCGTAGCAATGGTAACTGAAATTAAGATTATCTTGCCAAACTTCAAACATGTCAATATGACGCCATTCAGTTGACGGACAAATAAAGAACTGAAAAGCGACATTCAGATGACAGACAAATGAGGGACTGACAATCGACACATCATTTATTACCGTGACAATGGTACTTGGTAATCGAGGATATGAACTATGACAGACAAATGAAGTACTGAAAACCGTGACTTCATTTATTATGGGAGACGCTAATTGTACGCGAGTTGGGGAGGTTCGTAAATTTCCGTAGTTCAAAATGCCCGCTTTATATAAATGAGCATTTTGGGGGAATACTAAACCTTACCCAAAGCATTTTAAGTGGGGTAAAAGGTAAATTGGATCCAAGTTAAGTCTTCTAAAAACAGTTGGGGTTAGTATTCCCCAAAATACTCATTTATACCCCAAATTACTCATTTATATACTAAACAGCAAAAAAAAAAGCGTCAGTACAATTTCAAAATAAGAGAGGCACTTTAATCAAACCGTCCTAGAAAAAAACTTACTAAATGGATCAAAGCAATTTTCGTAAACAATATGTTGAAAGTATATGTAATTAAAATGATAAAATGTAACTTTCTTCATAATATTTTTGTTAGGTGTCTTGAATGTGGCTCTCGATAAACCAACAAATCTAAGTTCGGTCGCTTAGGACGGTGATTCCTCTAGAGCGGTAGATGGCAATACTAATCCTATTCATGAACAGGGGAGTTGCGCGCACTCTGATGCCCAACAGGAAAATGAATGTGTGTTGATCTAGAGGAGAGTTTTGCTATCAGTAGCATACAGATATTTAACAGAAAAAGTATGTAAAAATAAACATTGTCTAACGACCCATCAGACAGCCCATTCATCGACCCACATATTCAAGTTGGTATATCAGTGAAATGAAATTCGATCGTTTGTCTGTTACCGCTCGTTACTTCAGTCAGTTATATAGAAGGACAACTCATGTTTGTCATATTTGACGTCACTTCCCGTTTCTTCACGTGCTTGTTACAAGTCTCCCGTAGCAATGATATCTGTGTTAAAATTATATTTGGGATGTATTTAACGAGCTCTATCACATAGTTTATAATGACTGACACTAATATTGTCCTTTAACTATCCACGTTAATTTGTATTGTATTTTCTATTGTAGCATGAACAAGCAACATTCTTTACAAGATGTTTTAACAATAAATAATACATGGTAATGAGAGAAAGAGTTTCTTTTTGACATTTTGTTCACAATAGTACTAGTAGTGATTTGGATAAAACTGATAAATGTTGGAAGATTCGACCATGGTTAAATATGGTTAGAAAACAATGCTTAAAAGTTCAACCAGAAGAATTTAATTCCATTGATGAAATGATGATTCCTTTTAAGGGGCGATATAGTCCTATCAGACAGTATGTAAGAAATAAGCCCCATCCATGGGGACTAAAAGTTTGGGCACGATCTACACACACAGGTATACTCTGTGATTTTGATATTTATCAAGGTGGTGGTGGAGGTAGCCGTACATCAAAACTTGGGAGTTGGTGGAGATGTGATACTGAAATTAGCCAACACATTGCAGCATCATGAAAATTATAAAATTATAGCCGACAACTGTTTTCGTCAGTAAACCTGGTTTCACAATTGGCTGAAAAAGGTATCCAGTATTTAGGAACAATTAGACAAAACAGAATGTCAGGATGCACCCTTGTTAGTGACAAGGATTTGACAAGACTTGGAAGGGGATCTTTTGGAAAATAATGAAATTATTATGATTGTTAAATGGTACGATAACAAACCGGTGACACTTATAACTTCATTTTGCCATATGGAGCCAGTTGACAATGCCAAAAGATGGAGCAAAAAAGATAAGCCATATATTGCTGTTAATAAGACCAAATGTCATTAAGACTTACAATGAACATATGGGGGGAATTGATCTGATTGACTCCTGTATTGCTAGGTGTAAACATCACATGCGATCAAGACGATGGTATATCTACCTCTTTTGGCATATGATTGCCCTGGCCGTTGCCAATAGCTGGATGGTATACCGAAGAGACTGTAATATATTAGGCATCAGAAGACCACTAAAACAACGTCAATTTCAAGCACAAATTGCATCAAGTCTTGTCCTTGTCAAGTCATTTCTGCAAGATTTGGTCGAACCAAAACAAAGTCAACCAGCCCGTTCTATTCCACCTAAAGATGTGCGTTGTGATCAGTTTAACCACTGGCCAGTTAAATCAACCAAAAGAGGCCGATGTAAAGTTTGCATCTTTAATGCTACAGATACACAGTGTTAAAAGTGTCAAGTCAGACTGTGTTTTACCGGAGATAGAAACTGTTTCAAGAAATTCCATGCGTGAATTTGTCAAGTCAGGCTGTGTTTTACTGAAGATAGAAACTGTTTCAAGAAATTCCACGAGTGAATTTTGTCAAGTCAGACTGTTTTACTGGGGATAGAAACTGTTTCAAGAAATTCCATGTGTGATTTTGTCAAGTCAAACTGTGTTTTACTGGAGATAGAAACTGCTTGTTTTTTTCAAGTGAATTTGTCAAGTCAGACTGTTTTACTGAAGATAGAAACTTTCAAGAAATTCCATGAGTGAATTTTGTCAAGTCAGACTGTGTTTTACTGGGGATAGAAACTATTTCAAGAAATTCCATGTGTGAATTTGTCAAGTCAAACTGTAAATTGTTTCAAGAAATTTAAAGTTGACAGTGTTAAAATTTTTCAGTTTTATTTTTATTCATGTTGTTGTATCCAAGTATTTTAGGTTATAAAAAAATGAATATTGAAGTATTTAAGGTCATAAAGACTGACTATCGAAGTATGTTAGATTATAAAGAATGAATATCGAAAATGAGTTAGAATGAAAATGGAAGTAATTTAGATTATAAAGAATGAATATCGAAAATGAGTTAGAATTTTAAAGAATGAAAATGGAAGTAATTTAGATTATAAAGAATGAATATTGAAAAGAGTTAGAATTATAAAGAATGAAAATGGAAGTAATTTAGATTATAAAGAATGAATATTGAAGTAATTTAGATTATAAAGAATGAACGTATTACCTTGTTAGGTGCATTTGCATGCTGCTGTTTTGTACTGTGATAAGTTTCTACAGGAATGGTAACTTTCTGTGATATTGTTATTGAGCCAAATATCTGTTTGTTAGTTTACAATATTATTATTTATGCATGGTTATATAAGAGTATTATTGATTATAATACACTGTATTATGTTACATTGTATGTCATTTTGTACTGTGATAAATTTTGGTGATTTTGAAAATTGTTGTATATAAAATATGTTACAAAGAATTGATTTCTTATTTTAAACTTTGCAATTATGGTTTGAGCCAATTGTTGTGTCTATGTCACAAACACCCAAAATGTTACCTATTCATTTACTCTTTGGGAGCGTCTGTGGCTCAGTGATTGACGCAGACTTGCTAACCAGAAAAGTTCCTGAGGATGTTCCAACGTAGTTGCCCTATGTCAGAGGTGCAGGATGGAGCGCCTGGCAAGGAACAGCATCTGGTTGTTTGGATAGGGCCCAAGCAGAGGGCCCCTGTAAATGTAGGCGTACATATAAAACAACCCTTGACAGTTGGAATTCGAAAGAAGCGTAGGTCGTAGCGCCGCTGTATAGGCAAAATGCCTTCAAAGCACCCTGCATGTCCAGCGTATCTCCATTAGCCTGGTTGGTTCAGAAAATAGGGACGTTAAAACACCAATTTATTTCACTGAATATGATTTTAGCCATATTCAGTGGAAAATATGTAGCTTTATGGATTCCAATACAGGTATTGGTTTTCTTTCACCATTTCAACAATGGGGAATCGCAACTGAAAATTCACCAGTAAAACAATACCAGTAATTCAAATCCATAAAGTTAAATATTTTCAATTAGGCAACCTGTCCTGAAGATTGTCCTGAGTTATAAATTGACATTGCACTTTCAGAATAATATGATTATGTTCTTAAATTGCAGCTTTTCAACGCTGGCAGAATCATTACAAAATCCTAAATTTGTACCCTTTGAAGCCCAATGTGACATATTATTCACATGGCCAAATTTGGTCAAAAAAGAGAAAACTTTTAAAATTGTACTGGATATGTGATATTCCACTTCTGATTGGGTGAATACATAATTTTCATCAATTTTAAACAAGTGAGTGATAGCCTGGGTCTCTGAGGGTTAAGCTAGGGGTTCATGATTGGTAATTTATGGTTTCTGTTTTTATTATTCAATGCACCTATATACAGTGCCGGACTGGTAGGCCGAAAGTCCACCTGTCAGGTCATTGACCATGGCCCACACAAGTACGCGCCCAAGGCGCGTCCGAGGGGGGGGGGGGGGATCTGTGGGTGTTCTCCCCCCAGGGCAATTTTGAAAATTGACATTGTTGTTTGTTAGTTGTATTTTACGTCCGCTTCCACCGAGGTGATATCGCAGACAATTCGCAAACTCATTTTTCAAGCATTTCAGACCAAAGCAGAAGAAGGCAAATTTTTGATTTCCTGATACAATTAGATAACAGAATGACCTAAAAGCACTATCATTAGATGAATTTGAGAAATCTCTTCAGTGTCAAAACCCTTTTATTCTTCGTGATAAAAATATTGCAAATTATAATATACATACAGTACACGTATTTGACAGTGATGCGAGTCAACATAACTGTCAAATACGTGTACTGTATGTGTTGTGTTGTTTGTAAGTCATTTTTTTCCTATCTTTTATTTCTCCTGTCGTGTGTCCTGTCCTCTCCTTCCTTCTTTATTTTCTTTTCTCCCCCTCTCTTTTCTTTTTTTCTTTCTCTTTTTTTCTAAATAGGCATGAGCTTAGGCCCACCTGTCACGGACAGGTGGACACAGCCCGGCACTGCCTATATATAACATTTGGTAACGACCAATGGAACTATAGTCAAGTTTGATGTCTAATTGTATGTTTTCGGGGTCGAGGGATTGTGTTGATATACGAACAGAAGATATATGGGTGAAAGAAATGGAGGTGCTCACTAATATTTATCACTCAATACTGATTAGAGTTTGTAATATGATGTACAAGCTTTCCTTGTACTCTTTATTATGTATTAGTATTAACATGTAAAATGGGAGATAACCCCTCCTGGCTTATAGCAGAATAGAGTTATCTCCATTTAGGAAGTTTGTTGATTAAAGATGGCTGAACCATAAATAGTGTGTTTTATATCTCAGTGTTACCAATCCGTCCACATCGTCCGTACAATCATGAAACATGGTGTCAGAATGGATCAAAACTAAAAAGAAATCCTCACTCCTCATTATAAAATACGAATTTCCGACAGATGGGGCGGAATTAAGATACAGGAACATTTTTTGTCAAACTCACTAATTTCGGCGCCATAACTGATTTACACACACTAGCAAAACAATGTCCTCTACACCGCATCCTAACGTAGACTGGAGTTCAAAGAACCTTCCCGAAGCATGGAAAAAGTTCAAGCAACACGTCCGTTTGATGTTTATGGGACCATTAAAGAAAGCAACACAGGCTGAGCAGTGTGCGTACCTTTTAATTTGGGCCGGTGAGAAAGGCAGAGATATCTATAACACATTCACAGTTACAGAACAAGAAGCAGCAAGTTTAAATTCAGTTCTAGATAAATTTGACTCGTATGTGACCCCAAAGTCAAGTTCGTTATTCGCCCGATATCAATTTCAGACAAGAATACAACATGAAGGGGAAACAATAGAACAATTTACAACAGACCTGCAGCTCTTGGTTCAAGACTGTGCCTATGATAAGCCCCAAGAAATGGTCAGAGACAGAATTGTCTGTGGAATCCTGCACTCGAAAGTCAGGGAAAAACTTCTCGATATTGGAGATACGTTGGACATGACAAAGGCTATAGACGTATGTCGTTCACATGAAATAACACAATCTCACCTTAAATCAATGTCAAGCTCCAAAGCACAGCCACAGCAATCTCTAGAAACAGTAGACGCTATTTCAAAGTTCCGACATAAGCACACTGACAGATCGCAACACAGTGATGCTAACCGAAACCGAAGACAAGGCCAAAGGCAACGATCACATCAGAGTTCCAGACAACCTGATGAACGCTGTTCATTCTGTGGTCAACAGCACGGAAAACATCAAAGATGTCCAGCAAAAGGATCACAGTGTTCGAAATGCAGAAAATGGCATCATTTTGCAATTGTTTGCCGTTCTGGTTCTTTCAATTACAGAGATCACAGAAAGATACACACAATAGATCAGGATGATGACAGCTACTCGGATACTGATGTCAGCGAGTTATATATTGACTCTATAGAGGGCAAAGGGACACCAAAAGACCAAGCTTTTGTAAAATTGGAAATAGGTCAAGGGCAAACAACAACTTTCAAAATTGATACAGGATCTCAAGTCAATGTCCTACCATTCGACCATTTCCAGAAAATTCCAAACCCCCCTCTATTGAAGAACACAGAAGAGCGACTCACCGGATACTCAGGACAACAATTAAAAGTCCACGGATTCATAGATTTACAGTGTAGCTATAAAACCAAATCAGCCACTGATAAATTTTACATCATAAATACCACAGGTCCTCCCATACTAGGCTTGCCTCTCTTAACCAAAATGAAGTTGGTAAAATTCATATTTTCTCTCGAAGAAGCAACGATTCCACTCTCACGTGAATCCGTTTTGAATGAATACAAAAATATATTTAAAGGAATTGGCGAATTTGATGGCGAAGTCACAATTCAAATCGAAGATAATGCCGTCCCAGCAGTACATGCTCCGAGACGAGTTCCACATTCCATACAGGATCGCCTCAAGAATGAACTTGATAATATGGAGAAGAATAACATCATTAAAAAGGTTACAGAACCTACAGATTGGGTAAATTCGTTAGTCGTGGTAGAAAAACCACACAGCAAAAAACTCAGAATATGCCTGGATCCTCTGGACCTAAACAGAGCGATTAAAAGACCTCATTACCATCTTAAAACTATTGATGATGCTTTTGCCTTACTTAATGGAGCCAAGTTTTTCAGCAAATTAGATGCTAGATCTGGTTATTGGAACATCAAGCTAACGGAATCTTCTTCATACCTAACAACTTTCAATTCAATATACGGCAGATACAGATTCCTGCGCATGCCTTTCGGGATCATCTCAGCTCAAGATGTTTTTCAACGTAAGATTGACGAAATCTATGGCGATATTCCCGGATGCATAGCGATCGTAGATGATATATTAATATTCGGCAGAACACGTGAAGAACACGACGCTAACTTGCTCGCAGTTCTTAATAGAAGTTGCCAGAAAAATGTTAAATTGAATCCAGACAAATTAGTTATAGGGACCACAGAAGTTAGCTACTTCGGTCACCTTATTACAGCTGATGGAATCAAAATAGATCCAGAGAAAGTAAAGGCAATCGACGAAATGAAGGCTCCATCAGACAAGAAAGAACTGGAAACAATATTAGGAATGATCAACTACCTAGCCAGATTCTCGCCTTCACTTTCTGAAATTACAACTCCATTAAGGGAACTAACGAAGAAGACGATAGCATTCCACTGGGATCAGAGACATGACAGCGCTTTAAACCATGTCAAGAAACTAATCACCAGTGAACCAGTGCTGGCGTACTTCAATCCATCAAAACATATCACGCTACAAGTTGACGCATCAAAACACGGACTTGGAGCAATACTTATGCAGGAGCAGAAACCAATAGCATACGCTTCAAAATCATTAACAACATCAGAGCAGAATTATGCTCAAATTGAAAAAGAGCTGTATGCAGTGCTATTTGGTTGCAAAAAATTTCATCAAATGGTATACGGACATCAGATCACAGTTGAATCTGATCATAAACCTCTCCAAACCATAATGAAGAAACCATTAGCGACAGCACCAACACGTTTACAACGGATGCTCCTACAACTACAGAAATACGACATTAACGTTATCTTTGTACCCGGAAAGGACATTCCTGTAGCAGATACACTTAGTCGTAATTTCATCACAATACCACCAGATAACATGTCTCAAGAAATGGATTTACTAGTCCACAGCGTAATAGCCAACCTACCAGTTAGTGATCAGAAAATGTCAAAACTACGGAAAGAGATAACAACAGATCAACAAATGAACAAGTTGAAAACAACTATTCTAGATGGATGGCCACAACACCGCAAGAAATGCCCATCAGAGGTACAAGAATATTGGAATTACAGAGACCAACTCACAGTCATGGAGAATCTTATATTCAAGGGACACAAAATAATAATTCCCAAGAGCCTACGATCCGAAATGTTGACAAAGATACACTCTAGTCACTTTGGTATAGAAAAGTGTCAGCAGCGTGCCAGAGACATCTTATTTTGGCCCGGCATGAACCGAGACATTGAGAAGATTGTCACCAACTGTACAATATGTGGCGAGAAACAGTCTTCCAACACGAAGGAACCACTAAAACCACATCAGATACCAACACGACCTTGGCAGAAAGTATGCACGGACTTATTCACCATTAACAACAAGAACTACATCGTACTCACTGATTATTACAGCCGATACTTCGAGATCGACAAACTTCATTCTCTCTCATCAGCAGCAGTTATCAGTAAACTATCAGCAAACTTTGCTCGCTTCGGCATTCCAGACATAGTTATCAGTGATAATGGTCCGCAATTCTCCTCCAGTGAATTTTACAATTTCGCCAAGACTTGGGATTTCAAACACATCACGTCTAGTCCAAAGTACCCACAATCAAATGGTCTGGCTGAGAAAAGTGTACAGACAGCAAAGAACATTTTAAACAAAACGAAGAAAGATGGTGGAAACACATATATCAGTCTTCTGGAATATAGAGTGACTCCAATAGACAATTTAGCTTCCCCAGCACAATTACTAATGGGTCGCCGTCTACGTTCCATCCTCCCAGTAACAGAAACACAACTCCAACCTGAAATACAAGATCCTGCCAATGTATGTGCCACACGAGAAAACAGACAAACCCAACAGAAACGCTTTTATGACCGAACAGCTAAGCCGCTTCCAGACCTTCAACATAACGACAAGGTGTACGTCCAGAAAAGCGACAACAACAAATCTTGGACACCTGGCATAATTTCCAGTGTTTTGCCACACAGATCTTACCTCGTCAGAACATCAGATGACCAAACGTATCGGAGAAACAGACGACACATAAAACAGAGATCCTCTGAAAATGGTCCAGAACACTCCATACAACTCAACAACCAAAAACCAGAAGCCAATAGCAGCATACCATCCAGAAAGAAATCTAGTCGCACTATAACCAAACCAAAGAAATTAGACATTTAACATGTGCCAAAAACTGTGTTATAAAATGTGATCACTAAAATGTGATAACAAAATAACAAGTAGTATTTTAGAGTATTTCATATAATTTTATTCAAGTTTCAATTTTCATTATCAAATTTATTACATGCAAAAGTTAAAAATTAAGCTTTGAACTATATGCGTAATCAATGAAGTATTTACTAATGCTTAAAATTATTTTTATTCCAAAACAAAAGGGATGTAATATGATGTACAAGCTTTCCTTGTACTCTTTATTATGTATTAGTATTAACATGTAAAATGGGAGATAACCCCTCCTGGCTTATAGCAGAATAGAGTTATCTCCATTTAGGAAGTTTGTTGATTAAAGATGGCTGAACCATAAATAGTGTGTTTTATATCTCAGTGTTACCAATCCGTCCACATCGTCCGTACAATCATGAAACAGAGTTTGTTAAATATAAATCTTACAGAGAGAGAAATGGGGTTTAACGTCCACTCGAAACAAACTAGGTCATTTCGGGACTAATGGTTTAATTTTATTTCAATAATTCGCTTGCGCATAGCGGTCTTTAGTGGTGGGAGGAAACCGGAGAAAACCCACGAGGTTGGACAGGCGACCCTACTCCTTGTCACGTACAACCGGGGATTCGAAACCACGCCAGTCGCCTCAATGACAGACTTTATGATACAGCGCGCGCACGCTAACCATTCAGCCATCCAAACCCCCTAAATCTTACAGCCAGGTTCTTTCAAGTCCGTCAACAAGGGTGATTTCATCGTTGCCTTATATATAAGGGGAACTGTAGGTGGGGTTGCTGAGGTATAAAATGTAATCTGGGGAACAATAAACGTAGTGTTCAAAATCAATCTTTACAGAATGGCAATCTGTTCTATTTTTCAATATAGTTAACAAAAAAAATAAACCTCTAAAGCGTGCTTAATTTTATTTCTTTTAAAGGATCTTTTCTCATCAAGATATTCATTTTCATTATCACATTTCGTAACATGCTTTGAGATGAAACGGGAGTAAACACACGAGGTTGAGAAGGCGCTGCTCGCCACATACGCTCACACACAGCTGCAAGCCAGAGGTGACCAGCCAGCTAGAGGTCGAAGCGCGGCGGAAAAAAGTATCGATTTATATACCGCGAGAAATACGTTAGTCCGACCTTAACCTTGCCAAATAATTGTTCCTGGATAAAGAGTCCTTGCATCTATCCTGACCTTTCGCATTACAATTTCGACTTCGTATGATGTAGCATATTATCATCAATATTAGGTCATGATAATTATCATATCGAGATAATTTTGGTGATCACGATGTACCGGTTTTTCAATATTTTTAAATAAGTCCGATATGATAAAATCGTCGATGACTTTATCACGATCTACCGGAAAAAAACTGTATATCGCCAAACACTACCTCTAGAGGCCACAGTTTTTATCCGATTTGGATGAAACTTTAAATATATGTTTTTATCATAATGATCTTGGTTCCTGTTGATAATAACACACATCCAAACGTAACTTCCTGGATTATTTTAGTTTGTGGTTTCTATAAGGTCCGATTTTAAAAACCGTTTAGATATATCACCATTCCACCATAATGAAGGTTGAATTTGAATTTCAGGAAAATCGAAATGAAACTGCCCGACAAAATGACCGCTCTTTGTGCGCAAATTGTGTACAAATATATAATACAAAGATCATGGACCCTCTAGAGGTCACAATTTTTATCCGATTATGATGAAACTTAAAACATATCTCAGACCCTTTTGATATTTGTGCATTTCAGACGATACCTTTCTGGATTATGGCCCTGATTGTACAAAAACATCGTTTTTGTTTTTAGTTTGTTCTCTATCCATCTCTCAAAAATGTTGGCGTATTCTGCCTGGCAGCCGTTGGTTTAGTATGGACATAGAGAATTTTTGATTAAGCCCCGTATCTTTAGTTTAGCCCCCCCCCCCTTCCTTCACTTCAACTTTAAAATCTTATTTGAAAAGGGCAATCAGTTATACGTAACATGGTATCTGGACTTTTGTATTTTTACTTGAATATCCCTTTAATAGGGTGATGTTTATTGGATTTGAATTATGAAAATGCGATTGTACCAGAAAACTATTTACATATTTACAAACAGAAATGAACCTGCTTTTCACTAATATTTCACTGGATTTCGTATTTGGACATTGCATACCCCCACCCCAGACCCCGCAATCATATGGAGGTCAATCGTATTCAGAATTAGATGTTATGTACTTATGTCTAATACTGCTTTTACAATACAAAATACCTCTATTACTTATGTCATGATACCGCTAATTCAAAATACAAATGTTACTTTACATAAAACAATCGACACAATACCTAAAATGATACGTGCAATGTCTTTTCACTTTCGACATTGAACATTGAACAAAGCATAATTGTCTTGGCATCTTCTACATTTCACTATCTACATTACATCTTCGTCTTAGTAACTTCTACATTGCATTACCGAACGTGTTTTATCTCGACTGCATTATCTTTTTATGACATGTGGGCGGAGCCTAAAAGAGGTATGGAATCATCAACAATAACTTCTCCCAAGGAAAGACAACTCTGATAACCTTGTTACGTGCCTTTTTTAGTCAAAAATGGACTTTAAGGATGTCAATTCAAAATATACTATTAGAACTTAGTCGAAGATTCAGAGTAATAGCTAATAGCTTAGAATCTGGTCAATCTCTTGGTGAATCAAAACATCGAATTGAAAGTTCATGTAATATTTTATCTACACTAGATCTTGAATACAGCCATTTTAATTTTGAAAATTGTACATTACATCTTTCGCAGTGCTTGAACTTAATAGAACGTGAAATTGTTGAAACTAGAAACCAATCTATTGGCGGATCATTTGAACATTTGTGTGTTACTAGTTCTTGTGGCACTGTTGGTGCTCCTAAAATTTTTATTCCCCCTGAGCATCTCATGTTTTTAATATCATGTAAATTTACAATACAACAGATAGCGGAGTATTTCAATGTTAGCAAGAGCACTATCCAAAGGAGGCTATCTGAAAATAATATAAAAATCAATGACAAATATAGTTATATTCCTGATGATGAACTAGATCAATTGGTTACAAATATTATTGCTAATCATCCCAATATAGGCTACCGAAGTGTATTAGGATTTCTAAAAAGCCAAGGCTATTATCTCCAGCTAAACAGAGTTCGAGAGTCAATGCGGAATGTTGACTTCGAAGGATGTATTCTCCGCAAATTAAATTTGCGACCAGTGAAGAGGAGGAAATATTCAGTCCTTGGATCCAATTCTCTATGGCACATAGATGGCTATCACAAATTGATCAGGTAAATAAATTGCATTCTGCTTCTTGTAGAAAACTTTTGGGTCCAAGGTACCCCCCATGCCATGGAGATTTTTTATCACGCCCATTTTCTCCTGAACCGTTGATACGTAGGGTAGATAAAATACGATTTTCCTTATAACCACTGCAATAATTGATTAGAGTATTCATATGTCTTTCATATGATACCAAAATATGTTTCATCAAACTGTTTAATAGCCTGAAATTTAAGTCCTAAATACCACCCCACCATCTAAAAATGAATAAAAACAGCTACATAATGAGTTTATGTTGGATTTGCTGGTAATTAAAACTTCGGTGTTACATAACCAATGCTATGCTTGGTAAGAGTATTTATTTAAGAGTATTTATTTTTCTTTCGTATAGTACCAAAATTATATTTAATTCCGAAATACCTCCCCTCCACGATCAAAAAAGAAAAAATGAATAGCTATATTGTGAGATTATGTAGTTTTTTCCTGGTATTTACCAGTGCAGTGCCATGTAACCACTGCATTGATTGGTTAGGGTATTTATTCTTCTTTCATATGGTACCAAGAATATCTTTCATCAAACCGTAAAATAGTCCGAAATTTAAATCCGAATTACCCCTCCCTGATCAAAAAAGGGAATAAAACTAGGTACATTTTCAGTTTATTTAGCTTTTGTTGGTAGTTAAAATTGCGATTCCACTTAACAACTGCATTGATTGATAAGAGTATTTATTCCTCTTTCTCATGGTACCAAAAATATCTTCCGCCAAATCGTTAGATTGTCAGAAATTTTAATCCGAAATAACCCCCACCCATCAAAAAAATAAA
Organism: Patella vulgata; assembly: GCF_932274485.2. Classification (NCBI taxonomy): domain Eukaryota; kingdom Metazoa; phylum Mollusca; class Gastropoda; family Patellidae; genus Patella; species Patella vulgata. The sequence goes on along the minus strand of NC_065883.2, from coordinate 70,792,957 downwards.
AAAAATAGCTATATCATGAGTTTATGTAGTGTTTTCTGGTACTTAAAATTGTAATGATTCGTAACCACTACAATGATTGATTACAGTATGTATTCTTCTTTCATATGGTACCTAACATATTTTCTATTAAACCGTTAGATAGCCCAAAACTCAAACCTGTAATACTTCTCACTCGTCAAAAACGGAAATAAAAACCGCTATATTGGAAGTTTATGTAGCTTATGCTGGTATTTAAAATTGTAGATTCACATAACTACTGCTTGTATTGATTGGAGTAGCTATTCTTCTTCCATCGAACTGTCGGATAATCCGAAATTAAAATCCGAAATGTTATCCCCCCCCCCTTATAAGTGGCAACAAATATAACTACATCGTGTTTTTGTGTAGAATATTTTAGTATTAAAAATTTTGATGCCATATTACCACCACAATGACTGATTAGAGTGTTTATTCTCCTTTCATATAGTACCAGAAATATCTTCCATTAAAGCGACGAATAGTCCGAAAATCAAACCTTAAATATCCCTCCCCCTCTTAAGAGGCAACAAAATACATGTAGCTACATCGTGAGTTTATGTAGCATTTGTTAGTATTTGAAATTGTAATGCCACATTACCACCACAATGACTGATTAGATTGTTTATTCTTCTTCGTATGGTACCAACAATATCTAACATCAAACTGTTGGATAATTCGAAATTTCAATTTGAAATACCCCTCCCTTTTTTTTCTTTTTTGATGGATGGAGAGTATTTCGGATTTGAATTTCGGACTATCCGACGATTCGATGTAAGATACATTAGGTACTATATGAAAGAATAATAAATACTCTTATCAATAAATGTTGTGGTTGCGTGAAATCGCAATTTTAAATACCAACAAAATCTACATAAAATCTCAATGTAGCAATTTTTATGATATGTCCATTTTTTATGGGGGAGGGGTATTTCGTATTTGAATTTTAGACTATCTGGCGGTATGATGGACGATATTTTTTGGTACCATAGGAAATACTCTAATTAATCATTGATGTGGTTATATGTCAACGCATCTTTAAATACTAACAAATGCTGCATAAACTCATGAAGCAGTTATTTTTGTTCCATTGTATGAAAGAGGAGGGGTTTTCGGATTTGAATTTCCGACTATCCGACAGTTTGGTGGCGAGGACGATATTTTGGTACCATTTGAAAGACAAATGAATACTCTAATCGATTATTGCAGTGGTTATCTGAAAATTTTTATTTTATTTACCCCACGTATCAACGGTTCAGGAAACAATGGGCATGGTAAAAAATCTCCATGGGGGGTACCTTGGACCCAAATTTTTTCCCGTTAACAAGTCCCCAGACCCAGGGGCAGGGGCAAATAAAGATACCAAAGAATTTAAATAGTTTTCAATGTTGATTAACCAGACGCTTTTTTTCACTCACATTGAGAGACTAGACGCGTTTAGCTCAGTTTTATTAAAATCGAAAAGAACAAAGGAAAATATGTTTGTAACATGGTTGGATAATTTTCCTTTGTTCTTTCCGTTGTATAAACAGTTTATTTCCCTCTACTATATTCAATGGACCGTAACCATGCATTAACTAGACGTTTTCAATGTTATTGCACGGTTTTACATAGTTAACACATGTTACAAGACATTTATAGCACATTTCATTCGTTAACAAGCTTAACAACTCAGCCTGACGGCCTCGTGGTTAAACATGTTAACTCATGAAACTAGTGCTATAAATATAACTTAATATTGAGAGATTTTTGGGAAGGGTGTGTTGGAATATATTACCACCTTTTTTATTATATGGAATATCAAGAAATTTTAAGACCTACTGAAGAAGCTCATATTGAAGCCTTGCATTTTGTTTTCTTACCACGAATACAGAAAAGTTTAGATGATTTTAAAGTTGCTTTCAGCCACAGACAAATTAGAACAGCAAACAACGTGACACCCTATCAGTTATGGATGAGTGGACAACTTTATTCAGATAACGAAAATATACTTGAGGTAATACTTATTTTTTTCGACTCAACCTCAACCGATGTGTAGGCTGCACTTTATATTCTCCCAATCAGATGCATTTCCAATTCTAAAATCATACCAGTACAGGTAAAAGCTTACTGTTCAGTTTCACTCATAAACGCTTCCTCAAACTTCAGTAACAAACAGACAACAAGGTCAGGCAATGGCTACTGTTTAGGCAAAATTTCAATCTATGCCTACTTCGTGGCACATGCCCGTTTTTATTACCCCTATCTGTTCCCTGATTAATGATTCTATCCATTAATAGTTTCCTTACCAGTTAAGTATAATTTAACTGTTCTTTCTCTTACAGGAAGACCTTACATACTACGGATCCTGTCAAGAGGGTCTTATCGCAGAAGAATTCCCAAGTGTGGTTTTAAGGCAGGACACTACCTAAGAATTTTACATTGATAACAGAAACTTGCCATTTAGTGTAATATTAGTATATGATGTCCCAAACCAGATTTGATAATTTGAGCGCAAAATGTTTATTTGTTGTCATGGAAATGGTGGCCATATTGGATTTTTTTATATATTCACGGTGGCTATGTTAGGAAATCAAAATCTTCAACAATTTTATTGAAACAAACTATTTTTGATTTGGAATAACATATATAGGCATTAAAGAGTGCAATAAGGCATACATTTTACTATTTGAATGTTAATAAAGAACATTATGCATCCCACATAAAACAAGTGGGTGTGGCGGAACACACCACTAAAAGGATTTTGTACAATAAAAATGTCCAAATGTATAACAAACACTTTGAAAATCACCTTATTGCAAACAGTAGCTATAGCACTAATCGTATTCCAAAGATGAGACACGACTTGAAAAATCAACAAATTTTAACTATTTTGGGCAATTTTAGCTGATATCAAAATTTGACAGTCACCATAACTAGCGTGTTTGTTTATGTATGTAAAGGGGATGGGAGATGTCCGAGGGATAGATGTCTTAGGGTGCAGATGTCCTAGGGGGGGCAAATGTCCGGCGGGTAAAAGTCCGGGGTGTAGATGTCCTAGGAGGGCAAATATCCGGGGGGTAGATGTCCTAGGGGGGGAATGCCGGGGTGGGGGGAAGATGTCCTCGGGGGAAATGTCCTGTTCCCCTGGATGACACACGCGCCTTTGGTATTAAATGCGCCAGAGGCATGAGTGAACATCCTAACCCTGGTTATCCGTCGCTGAAGTCTTGGTAATGTTAACCAGTCAGTTGAGCAGTACTAATCGAAAAGATACTATCGATAATTCCGGGAAATTTTATAAAATAAAACACGAATTTCGTGTACATAATGAAATTGGTATGTATAAACCCAGGAACACTGCCTATGTTTATAAAGGACGCATCAGAGCTCCATCTTGGGCAAAATTTGTTGAAGTTACATTATTCAATTTGGACAGAATTGATTGTTGTTGAAATGACCTGAAAATGCAGGAAGTATGGCCTGGAAATTTAAAATTTCCTGTGAGAGGCCCCCATATCCCCTCCAATTGTTTTGCGTCGGCGGCGTTTACAGAGGCATAAACCCTGTGTACAGGTAACCTGCCTACTCACTTTTTTAGCCCCCCCCACCCCATCAAACATTTCTTGTCAGGGCCCTGCATCTATAACATGCTGGCGGCATATAATTTTTGGGCACCAGCCACCTCTGCCCCCAGAAAACATTGTGCCCGTACGCGATTGAACATGTTGACACCCTTAAATGCAAATATCTTGCAATTCACTGTAAACCACACTTTACATAACATCATTTGCATTTTTCATTCAATTTATTCTTTTAAAGGGAGCCGTGATGGCTCAGTGAGTACGTGCTTGCTCGCTAACCAGGAGGTCGGGGATCAGCTTCCCCTTGTCAGAACTATTTGACCCAGAAAAAGTCGATTGGTGTGTCGGAAGCTTTCCAAGCTCTACCCGATGTTTTACCATTGAAGACTAGTAGAAGTATCTTGCCACATTACATATTATAAAAAAAATTTCTATACATAATTTTTCAGTATCTGAGTTTGAAATAATAGGGAACCATGTAGTAATTCATTTAGATTAGCTCATGTGTCAGAAAGACAATTGATGTATTTCAGTAAATCATATTGAATAACAAATAATTTAGCTGTTAGATAAATGACGATGAAAATTATTCATTAAGATTTATATTTAAAAAATGTAGCTTTGATATAAACTTCTCTCTTTGGTCTTTGATTAACAGACACATGTGAGCACAATATACAAAATACAGATATGTAAAAATTATTTTGTAAACTACTTTGACTTTGAATGTTTATTGCAATTTTAAAATACTTAATAATGCAATTAATATTCATTTGAAAACATTTTTCGTCTTACAAAACATCACTTTTCTGTAATACTAAGGATACTAAGGTAACATTCAAACTACTTCATTCCAAAGCCATAAGAACCGACAACTATTCAAAGGAATGATTCTTCAAAAAGTTCAAAAGTCTGAATCTTGTTTAGGTTTGGGAATGTTAAAGATGGCGTGCATGTATTAACTGTGGACATTTTTTTTGAATCATGATCAAATAAAATGAGTCCTTGTTGAATGTTTTTAGGTAGTCCTGTACTTCCAACAAGAGCCTGTAATATATGTCCAGTATTCAGTGTTACTTGAGTTTCACCTCCATTTTCAGGATTAATCCATGTTGTGGTAACTTTCTTTTCTGAAAAATAATATTGAGACTTACACTCACAGGGAATGAACTAAAAGTTTATGGTTAGTATTTTGGAATAGTGAGAATGTAGCCTTTCAACAGGTGAGGATGAAATCAGATTGTGAATCTCCTATAAGTCGAGCATCTAAATGAAAATGATTAATAATTTAGATCATATACAAATTATATAATGTCATCATTAATTACAATAGAAGTTCACACTGCACTCCACAAATATCAATTTGGGTCATAAATTTAAATTTTGTCCACATGTTCAGCAGAATTTAAAGGAGCATAGTCTGTAACTCAATATCCTAAAAAATCTTTGACACCGAAAACGCTATTTATTGGTCAATTTAAATCAACATTGGTGAAGTGAACTTAATGTGAAAAGATGGGCTTCTGATATTCGATATTCAAAATAATATAACCATTTTTAACTATGGTACACGATTCGTACCAAATTACTATGACTTCTCGCATACCTTGCCGAACATACATTTTTCGAAATTAGAGTAAAAACGGAAAAGATTGAATGCAAATCAGTGTATATACATTTATATTTCATTATTATATGCCTAAAATGTCATATTGATACAACTAATACAAACTGGTACAATATTTCCTATAGTGCTCAAGAGGGATTAAAATATATCTCTCTTATCAATCAGATATCAAATTTGCTCTCCAACTTCTTTTAAGTATCATGCTTGTATAAGCACAAGGAACAGAAAGAAGCACATATTTAATACTAGTATTTTATTCAACAATTTTAAGGTTTAACTCTTACTTACTGTAATAGACTGTGTGAACTGGCATATAGAAGAAACCTTCCTTCTTTTTAAAACTGGCAACTCAGTATCCTGAAATAGAAATAATTTATCAAAATAGAATGAACATAAAGAAAACAAAACCCAAGGTGCAAAAAATTTGCTGAAGTTTACAAAGGATTCCTATTTTGGCTACCCAAATACATAGCTCGAAAGATATCATTGAACTCTATTGTTTAAATGACAGGACACTTAATAGATTTACAACCACAATGATGATATGCTACTAGTTTTATCCATTCTGACGAAAACTGCAGCTTGTGGATAGCAATACTACATTTTTGAAAAATGGGCATAAGCTGTTCCAAAAACCATAGTTGTCTCTCTTCTGGTAAAATGATTAGAAGTACCATGTTTTATTGAAGTCTGACCAATTTCTATACTTTCACATTATGAATGTGTAAAAATCGATGATATTACAAAACAAAAAGTTAAATTTACCTTATGGACCTGTTTTATATGTTTTTTCAAACTCACAACAGGAAACTCCTTTGAACAAACAAAACAAATTTCTTTTGGACAATCTTCTGATGGCTGGAACAGATAATCAAAAACTAGGTGAAAAGAAAAGGAAATATTCCACAAGTGGGAAAACTGCTATAAAGATAAAAGTCATATTCAATCAAAATAAATCAATTCAAATTAGATTGAGACATCATTCATATACAATAAATAATTGGTTCCTCTGATTTCAATCTTACTGAAAAACCACTGATATACATGTCTGTTCGAATTTTCATTTAAATCTGATGCAAACAGTACCAGTAGTCATAATAAGGCAGATATGGTCTCTTTCATCTTTGTCTCCATTGTTTGGACAGTTTGATACAAATTCTTTTTTCCATAAAGCTAATCAGCTGATTCATGACAGCTAAAAAAATTGGTCACTTTAGACTGGTATCCGATTTCAATTTATTAAAGTCAAAAAGAACAAACCTCATCCTCATCACTGGTTCCATTATTGCAAGGCAACTCTTCTTGGAGAGGTCGAATATAGACAATGCTTTGTCCTAAACTACAACAATCAGCCAAATAGGCTGAATTGTAACCAATACTTGGTGGAGGAATAAGCTCTAAACAGCTTCTAGAACAAGTTCGGAGAAACTCAAACCCCCACCATTTACAAGTTTGGGATAATTTTCCAACAAGGCTTTTCTAAAGTGAACCGGATCAGAATTCTTTAATAACACAATTCTTTTTTCTCCCAGTTTGGCTTTTAGAAGATTCAGTTTCATAGTGTTTTTGGGACATAATCCTGAAATAATGAAAAATGTCTTACCATAAATTTGAAAGAAATGTTTGTGTTGTCCACTTGGAGACCTACTATGTGTTAAATTCATTAATCAAAAGCAATGCAATAATTATAGGTGTTAAATGTCAATATTGACCAACTTTTGGCTGAAGTCCAAGTCCAAAAATTTTTTTAGCTCCACTACAATAATATTGTGGTATTTAACGCTAATGACTAATGAGGCAGGGTATACTCACAAGTGATGCCTCCCAGCAACTAGGCTTGTCCTCTTAACATCCCCTTTGGCAGTGGCGTGCTGGCAACGAAGGCAGCCGCCTACCCTGACCTAAAATTTTGTCAAAAAATAAAAAAGAAATCGTCTGGAAATTACCCAGAAGTTTCAAATCCGTACCCAGAAGTTTCAAATCCGTACATAATTGAAACAGTAGGTGGGTAGGGTAAGACTTTTGTTGTCCTTCTCATTCAAAAAGTGCCCTTTTTATGCTCTCGCCTACCCTGCCTCTGCACGCCTCTGCCTTTTGGAGAGTCATAGTTGATACCGTAATGTATTCATATTATACACACATTTATTAAGACCCACTGAAGATTTCTGCCAATTTTTTTCAATATTGGTCAAGAATTACATATATATTAATATATAGCCATACAAACACACAATCACTCACAGGTGAAAACTATATTTCTTCATATTGTAAAGAAATTTTTTTTTAAAAAAATACTTAATATTTCCAATTTAAGTAATTAATTATTAGTAGGCCTAACTTCAAAAAAATACTAGAAAAAAAAAATATCTCATTGATAGTCTTTTTCGGATAACTAATGAAAATAAGTATATAATATACCTGATTGGGATCAGACAAACAAAAAATTTTGTGTGACCACCTTTCTTCACTAGGAGATCTCTTATTTTGACTCTGACTAGTAGGTCTTTGAATTTTTCTGTAAGGAGCAAACAATCTTCTAACTTCATTTGGTATTGATGTAGTGGCAGTAGTACCAGTACTAGGAGTGATATTGGTGGTGGTTATAGCCAAAGGAGAGTTATTAGCCCTATTTGAATTTTCAGAACCTACCATAGCACTCTCAATCTCCACTGCTGTTTGCCTTAGCAGCTCTACAAGTTTTCAGTACCTATGATTAATCTTAAACTCACTCTTCGTCGGCATTGAACTGACACAATTACTGGTCTTCGTTTTCTGTTTTCCAAAGGTCTTGCAATAACTAAATGGTTGACCGGTACAGGTATTATTTTGTTGCCTCTTGGAATATGCCATTTGTGGGGTATGCTGGAGCAACTCTGATTATCTGGTACACAAGTGAAATTGTGCAACTTTAGACCTTGAAGAGATTTGAGGAGACCAACAATATGCGAACAGTCACCAGTCAATTCTGAAATATCAATTTAGTGTGTTGTATGCTTCTGCCATTTTAAACTAGTTGATTATTCTGTCATTCAGGTCACTGAACGTTTTATCAATAATGTATACACAGGAAAGGATTGATACCTATTTGAACAGTAGACATATAGAGTGTAAGCCTACTTGGCTTTAAATTAATTTATCCCCCCTCCCCCCCCAAAAAAAATCCGATTTTGATTTTATAAAAATGTAAAATTACTTTGGTTTGAATTAAACCACTTTATCCCCGTTTGTTTACCTGTAGGCCTAACCAAGAAAATGAAGTTGGACATGTTAAATATGGATGACTGTCAAAGACGTTTATGGGATAGGCATTGGTATATAAAAAAAACAAGTGTAAGAAATACCAAAGGAATTTTGGAAAGATATCCCATATACCTTGGTAATTATTGATGGGACAGAACTGAAAACACAGACTCTTTGTGCTTTTGGAATTCAGAGCCAACTTTACAGGGATTATAAATCAAACCATGCTGTGATGGCTGAAAAAGGGTTTAGGGCCTACTATTGAAAATGAATTTAATAAGATTGGGTTGAAACTTTATATTCCAGCTTTTGCTGCAAGTGCTTGCCAGATGTCCCCAGCTGGCATTTTTAAAACTCATGAAATTTCAAAACACAGGGTACCTGCACATTGAAAGGGTTATTGCAAAATACGGTTTGTTTGTTGCTATCTGACACTATTTCTGGGCACTTAGGTAACTGACAAGGAGTATGTAAAAACTTGAATAAAACTTATATTTATTGTTATTTATTGTGTTGTTTTAGCATAAAATTAAAATTAAAAGTTTAAATGTAAGTTCACCTGGTAAGATAAAAAAAACCCACCTTTTATCAATACCGTATACACAGGAAAGGATTGATATTTGAACAGTAGGCCTATGGGGTGTACTTCAACTTGCCTTTAAATTAATTAATTTATGGCCCCCTCCCCCCCCCCAAAAAAAAAAATACCTTAAATAAAAAGTAATACATGTATATTTACCCAGCTATACAAGTACAGTAGGAGTCAGACAACTTTTCGTCTTTCGTCGCCAATATATATATGAAGTCTGTGTGGTTGTTCACTTTTCCTCATTGACCGCCAACATTTAGCATCCACACGAACGGTTCCATTTACATCGGAGACCTTGATGTTATGTATGTAACCCTGGGTAAAATAGTTGAGCCCCTTCTCCAAAGTCTTTTTCGAAAGAGACTCGCTGTTTGGCAGAAACGAAACGGCTATTTTATCGGGAATGTTCTACAACGAATCTGACATGATGTCGGTTGTCTGAATCAGACTCTGGGGGCGGAGCTTATCTCCAAATCTCGGAACCGTGAATTCAGTGTGCGATGAGAGAAATTTACCCAAGATATGGCTTATCTGAATTGTCCGCTTTGAATACATACGCCACTCTAATTAATTAGTTAATCTATTCAGCATCCTGCATTAATCTATTCAGCATCCTGCATTGCTCTTATTAAAGCACTGTCAGCCCTTATTTCACTGTTTGAAATTTTTTGCAACAAACCATTATGTTTCATCAATTTTGTATCTCAAAATTTTGGTTGCCAACCTCATACAACTTTTGTTGAACAAAAGACATGACCATTTGTTTCTCTCTATCTGTAGTGAAAAGCATTCGGCCCAACGAAAATTTTGGGAAAAGTTGGAGCCGGGCAAAGAGGCCAGAATTAACATTGAAGTCAATGGGGAAATTAATGGTGGTCTGCTTCCTATTGTATGTTGTCCTCAAGGGAGGTTCCGAACAATATCGTGTGTCTTGTGTTATAATTGTCATATTGTTATAATTTTATGTAGGCCCTACATGTTTACATTGTATGCTGTCCTCAATGGATGTTTCGATACAATAAAATCTGTTCTTATCTATGTCATTGTATGTTAATAATTACCTACATTAATGTTTTCCTTCTGAATTAATTAACTTATTTGTAAAAAGTGTCTACAAATATATTTGCAAAAAGTGTCTATAAATATGGTTGACAAGTTATGTTAAAATTAATAATATTTGTATATTAATCATGAAATGGCCTATATAAAAGTTATGATTACCTCCCTTATAAAAGCAGTATTCACTACTAGATCAACGCTATATTTCATTGGAGATTTTTGTGTATTCCTTCTGAAAAAAATAAATTAACTTATTTGTACAAAAATGTATATACAAATGTTTTACAAGCTTACATGTTAAAATTAATAATATTTGTATATTCAACATGCAATGACCTATATAATAGTTATGATTACCTCCCTTTTAGAGCAGTATTCACTACTAGATCAACACTATATTTCATTGGGGATTTATGTGTATTCCTTCTGAATAAAAATTCGAATTAATTAACTTATTTGTAAAAAAAAAAAAAAAAAAGTCTATAACAATGTTTTACAAGGTTACATGTTAAAATTAATAATATTTGTATATTAACCATGCAATGACCTATATAATAGTTATAATTACCTCCCTTTTAGATCAGTATTCACTACGAGATCAACGCTATATTTCATTGGGGATTTTTGTGTATTCCTTTTGAATAAAAATGCGAATAATTAACTTATTAGTAAAAACAAATGTCTATAACAATGTTTTACAAGGTTATATGTTAAAATTTAAAGTATTTGTATGTTAAACATACAATGACCTATATAAATGTAATGATTACCTCCCTTTTTGATTAGTATTCAGATGTAAACACCCTTTTTGATGCCATTCGATATCTATACTATAGTATTTATTTATATTCGAATGACCAGTTTCTATACTAAAATGAATATATAGGCGCAAAAAATAGAACCCTTCCATGCATGGGACCTCTCCTCTAGGTTGATATTGATGATTTTTGGTATTAGCCCATAAGACATAACTATTTATAAAAAAAAAAATTGCCCATATTTGGTGTTATATTTTTGCCTCACTTGAAGACCAAAATATTACTAATAAAACAGACTTGCAGAAACATTATAAAACAACTTTATTTTTAACGCTAAACTTGTTAACTATCCAATATATAATTTCATCAGAACAAAATACAAATGTATTCTGTATTAGAGCTACCCGGTCAGATGGTAGTTATAAAAACAGTCACTTAAACCGTTAATACAGAGATAAATCTAGATCGGCGTTGGCAGTGTGTGAACTTGCAATTTTTTGGTAATATTGTTAACCCTTTCAGACTACACTTTTCAGAATAGGAAAGTACCCTTGGAATCCAATTAATTTGCAAAATTTTGTTGAATTACTGATCATTTTCATTTCATGGTAATCTATAAAATTCAGTGAACATGGTATATGAAAATTATGTTTTTTTGGCTAAAAGAATGGTCAATGTACTAAATACTCAAATTTGGACATGACCAGTTCAGTGGTCTTTCAGCAGTTACCATGACAACAAGGAAAAAAGGAGAAAAATAGAAAGTCAAACACTACAATTTTAAACAGCTTTATTCTCTGTGTAAACTCAAACTATGTTAAAATTTATCACAGAATAATTATTCAACATCAGCGTAACAATAACAAATGTAACATGTGAAAAGTTATGCGTAAAAATATAACCAATTTCACAAAAACATAACTGGTATTTTGACAAACCTCAAAAACCATTAAAATATGTATTTGTCAGATATTCATTCATAGACATAAGTAGTACTCATACTTACTCCTATTGTATGAATAAAAAAATATAAGTTCAGATATTGAGGGAGAACTACTAAATTTGTATGGTTGCCATAGCAACAAATTTTATAAATCACTGTTTTAAGAATATTGTTAGTTCAAATATGTACACTTACTTCATAAATTATTATATCATGTTACAATTTATCCCAGAATAATTATTTAACATCAAAGCAACAATATAAGTTATACAAAACAAAAATATAACCAATTTCACAATAAAATAAGGTTGGTATTTTGAAAACATTCAAATAGGTTCCTGTCAGATAGACACAACAGTGCTTATGCTTGTTCTATTGTATGAAGTAAGATCAGATATTAAGGGAAAACTAATGCCATAGCAACAAATTTTATAGATTACTATATTCTGAATACTTTTAGTTCAAGTAATTCAAATTTGTACACTTATGTTAATAAATCATTATATCATGCAATAATACATTATTATGTAATAATACATAATTATGTGAAAATATTTATCAAATATTTAGCAATTTGATAATTTCGATACCGTACCCATATGCACGAAGTGATAACTTGACACGTGGCTCAGAGAGTAAGATGCTGGCTTGCTAACCATGAGGTGTTGGCCGATAAATTTCTTCGGAATTTTCTAACTTGGTTCCACCTTGTCTGGTGCAGGACGAATGTCGGTGTATAGTCGTTCGGATGGGATGAGAAAATGAGGTCCTGTGTACACATTTGCGTGCACGAAAAAGAACCTTGACAGTCGGAATTCGGATTAATAGTAGACTGTAGTGCCCCTGTCTGGGCAAAAGTTTCCCTCATAGCGCACCGCATGGCGTATGCCCATCTTCATTAGCCCAGTCAGTGCAGAAGAGTAGGACAACCCCATTTTATTTCATTTCCGATACATAGATTTGATTTCTTACGAGATCCTATCACATCTATAGGAAAAGCTTTGTCATACTGTTGTCAAATTATTGTATATTTTGTTAACATGAAATATCCATCGCAACAAAATTGATAAATTATACAGGTACCTTCACGATATTAATAGTTTGTGCCATGGGTTTAGAGTTTTTGCGTCCCTCTCAAATAGCAAAATTCAAGTTGTTTCATTGCGGTTTTCAAAGTTATAATCATAATGTTCATCTTGTGTCAAACATATTTGACTCAGATAAAAATCAACTCGAACATATTCTGCACAGTCCAAAATGTCTTGGGGCTAGAGGAAGAGACACAGCCCACCCTCAAACAATATAAATATTGAGGTTTTGTGTCAAGGGATTTTGTTCATCATGTGAATTTACATAATAGTTTTAAACATCAATAATATAACAATAATACAGGCTTAACATTTATTCTGCTTTTTACGTTTTCTGGCAGGAGCAGCAATTTCTTTTTCCGGATCATTATAAGCATAATTGACACAATAATGCTATCTATAAAAACATGGATAGGGGCACAATCTTATTACAGACACCACATCCATAAGTTGTGTCAACACGATTTGAATGTACAACACATTTAGATTGAGTTGAATGTTTGACTGGGGCATGATAAAGCTTCCTATCAAACCGGATTTCATGGGGCAATTCTGCAGATGGACGTCCTTTCCTTTTGGTAAATGACCGACCACCAATAAGACCTTCTGACAACTTCACAAAAAAGTCATACTGACTTAGTTTTGAGTTACAACAGAAATGCCTGAACAGCAGAAAGTCTCAGCAAATAAAAGAAAATTTGCAGGTACTACGTAAGAGACCTGTAGTAGATTCAGCTAGAGTAAATAGTTTTATTCCCCATTTTATTGGCTTATTCTTGATATACTGCTTTATTCCCAAACGACCCTTGAACTTGAGCATGGTCTCATCAACAGCAATTTCACGGGTTTACGAACTTTCCATAGTTTATCAACAGTGTTTGAGGTATTATCAACAAAGTGAAGGCAGGATAAAATTTGTAAAAACCGCCTACTTGTCATAGTCTGGTTGAAACCAATAAGCTGCCAAACGACCCTTCTTCTGAACTAAACCTGTGACTATAATCAAACCAAGCCATGTCTTTAATTCTGAAACAGAAGTATCAGTCCAATCTTTATGAATGTCTTTACTGGGAAGCATATCTGTGAAAAACAGTTCAAAAAAATCTACAGCTTCAAAAGTGGTCACATCCCCAATACTGGCATCAATTCCAATACGATCTTCGTAAGAAAATTTTATATCTGGAGGTTCAGTCAAGTCATATTTATATTCTGATTCACCCGAATTTACTGCATATGTAGGTCTAACCTCGTCACGTTCATCTTGAGAAAATTCAAAAGTTACGTCTTCACACTGGGTTCCATCACTGTGTTCAGAATTTGCCGTAAAAACGTCGGGAACAGGTTTGTTTACATTAGCACTACTAGCAGCGATATCGCTTGCATCACTGTCAAAACTTCTTCATCGCTGTCCCGCTCTATCGACGTCGTCATCGCTTTCCCAAAATGACGGATCTGCTAAGATTTCATCAACAATTCTTTTGGCCATTTAACAAAAAAAGATCGAAAAAAATATCCTGAACTGTCGTCTGGATAGTAAACAAACCAGAGTTACGTCCCCTATATGAACTGTCAAAAGGTCAAGGTAAAATTTTCCCGACACTTTCAATTACTCCGGGGCAATGGTTGTTTATTTTATGACGTAATATTACGTATAGTCTGAAAGGGTTAATTACCCCCCTTTCTATTTACATGACACATGCAACTAGGTATTCCAGTTCAAAAGCACTTGACTGTGTCTTGCCCCTCGTTAATAACATCTGCCTTCGAAACCATTGTGATGACCTAAAATTCTTCTCCAGCCATTAAAAAAAAAAGATATTTCACAGTATTGTTATGTCTTTAATTTGCGTACGCGCAGTCATATTAGAAGGCCTGTCGATAAATGTCTCGAACAATCAATTATAGCTGTTATTTTTCTGCCAAAGTACGTCCGGTCCTAAAATTATATAGCGCACCTGAGCATCATCCAGTTTTGTTATCTTTTCATCCAGGTTATTGCAGCCCTGAAGGAATACACAAACGGGTGAATTACTGTTCGTCCAATTCTGTTTAAAAGTCTCCTGGCTACAGACACAATAATATGTATTCTCAATCCTTGAATTTTCTAATTCGACACAAAATTCATGGACTTGTGATGGGTTAATTACCATCTCAGAGTTATGTTCCCTGGTGATCTATACATAGTATACATAGAGGGGTGAAAAGGACTCGGTCGGATTCTGTTTTAAAACCACCTGGTTACAGACACAAATGATGTATTCTGAATTCTTGAATTTTCCAATTCAACACAAAATTCATGGACTTGTGATGGGTTAATTACCATCTCAGAGTTATGTTCCCTGGTGATCTATACATAGAGGGGTGAAAAGGACTCGGTCGGTTTCTGTTTTAAAACCACCTGGTTACAGACACAAATGATGTATTCTGAATTCTTGAATTTTCCAATTCAACACAAAATTCATGGACTTGTGATGGGTTAATTACCATCTCAGAGTTATGTTTCCTGGTGATCTATACATAGAGGGGTGAAAAGGACTCGGTCGGATTCTGTTTTAAAACCACCTGGTTACAGACACAAATGATGTATTCTGAATTCTTGAATTTTCCAATTCAACACAAAATTCATGGACTTGAGATGGGTTAATTACCATCTCAGAGTTATTTTCCGCCGCGATCTGTACACATCGAGGGGGTGAACAGGACTAGTCCTTACTGTTCGGCGAATTCTGTTTAAAAATCTCTTGGCTTCAGACACAAATGACGTATTCTGAATCCTTGAATTTTCCAATTCAACACAAAATTCACGGGATTGTGGTGGGTTAATTACCATCTCAGAGTTGTTTTCCGTGTCTCTCCTGACAACTGAATAATAAATATAAATAAAGAAAAATGGTAGAGAACAATATTTATTTGTTAGAATTCTAGTCCCAATTATCCAGTAGATAATACATAAAAATGTAATTTGCATTATTTACGGAATAATGCAATTTATATCCATTAGCCAACTTTTCAACGCTGGTTATTGGGACTATAGTGTGTGCTTAAGTCTACCTTTTAACTGAAGTAAATTCATGCTATACTGATAAAGAAGCCGAAATGCCATGTTGACAATTCATAAAGTACTGTTATGACCTACATTGGGGATTTTAGTGTTTTCCTTTTGAATAATGATATAAATTAATTAACGTATTTCTAAAAAGTGTTTATAAATATGGTTGGCAAGTTTATGCGTTAAAATTTAAAGTATTTGTATGATTAACATGCAATGACCTAAATAAAAGTAATGATTATCTCCCTTGTTCACCCAATACATTGTTGTATTGGGTGGTTTTATTTATTGAGTCCCATCAAAACAAACATCCATCTTGAATTTCACCCAATCCCAGAAGGCTCCAGGGCCAAGGAATTGTTTTAACAAAGGGAACAACTGGTTATATCAAAATGGTATTAAGAAGGCTTCAGACCACATTTAACTAATTAGTATTAAAGTAGAATAGTGAACAAGTAATGGGGGATATATATGACAAGATCAACTTGAAATGGCATTCATATCTGTGTTCGATCCTGGAGAGGGAGAAATTGGGTTTAACGTCCACCCGACACAAACTAGGTCATTTCGGGACTAACATATGGTTTAATTTTATTACAATAATTCGCTTGTGCGTAGGGGTCTTTAGCAGTGGGAGGAAACCGGATGACCCGGAGAAAACCATGCGGACCCTACCGACTCCTTGTCACGTACAACCAGGGATGACTCAATGACAAGCTTTATGATACAGCGCGCACACGGTAACCATTCAGCCATCCACCCCCCGTTCGATCCTGGTTTTGGCCCTGAAAGTTCATCGTCGTAATATTTACATGTATTTAGTAGAAAGCTGTTTGTGTCTACAATTTCTACACCCAGTGTGCAGCGCAAGTATTATGTTGATTCAGCTCA
Source organism: Patella vulgata (assembly GCF_932274485.2). NCBI lineage: Eukaryota > Metazoa > Mollusca > Gastropoda > Patellidae > Patella > Patella vulgata. The sequence continues at coordinate 70,776,135 of NC_065883.2, read as the reverse complement.
TAAAACAATTCCGGGCTAGAATACCAATTTTCTATAAATATGTTGTACCCTGCTCGAAGCAATTCATTGGCCAAGTCTAAGACGACCTTGGAGTTGGAGCTAGCTGGCCTGTCATCAGTCTTATCTCTGTTCTGACCAGTGTACACTTTAACCCTGTGATGCACAGAGTCCCTGATAAAGTCATCTTTTATATTTAAAAAAACAAAATATCACCAGGTAATGACTTCATTTATTCCTCTGTATAACACTCAACAAATAAAATCATTTTCACAGTATCCCAGCGGGCACAGAACGTTGTGACAACGTTTTTCAGAGGTTGTATCACAACGTCTGAAATAAGTCAGCTGTAGGTTGTTTTGCAACAAACTCTTACGTTGTGACAACGTTGTACGGACGTCAAAGCAACATTGTCACAACGTTGTGTGGTGGTTGACGAAAAGTTGTGTGGTGGTTGACGAAAAGTTGTGACAACGTTGTACAGACGTCAAAGCAACATTGTCACAACGTTGTGTGGTGGTTGACGAAAAGTTGTGACAACGTTGTACGGACGTTCAAGCAGCATTGTCACAACATTGTGTGGTGGTTAACGAAAAGTTGTCAGGACGTCAGAATTTGTTGTTTTGCAACGTTGTGTGGTGGTTGGCGAAAAGTTGTCACGACGTCAGAATTTGTTGTTTTGAGGTTGTATAAAACCCAGTATAAGCCCCATCTGAACTCCCTACAGTTCTGCCCCTACTGGACTAACGAAGACGGGAATAGGCGGCCGGGCAGGATGGAAGTTAAATTAGGTGTGTGTGCGGGGAAGGGGGGGGGGGCTTAAATGCCCGACAGATTTGGGCCACGGTTTTGACATAGTGAAACGATACGCGAAGTTTCAACACTCTCACTCAATTAGAATCAAAGTTATTGTGTCCCATCACAACCAATCTAATTGCTTCTTTCTGAATAAAATCAGTATCAATTAATAGGACAGTACGTGGTTTCAAAACATTCAATTCAAACGATTATATTACAGACAATATTAATGCTAGAGTCATATAACTTTGCAGTAATGGGTAAAGGTAATAGAATCTGATCATTAAATTTTAAGTAATGGTCATGTAATGAGTAATGGAAGATTTCAAAAGTAATGAGTAATGGAAATGTAATTAATTACATTCCGAAAATCATGTAATGGTCAATTACATTTCAATTACATTTAATGGCGCATTTTTGAATGGCATTTAGTAATTGGAACATAATCAAAAAACACACTTTTATGGAATAACAATTACTATGGTTTATTTCACTGCAACGTTTCAACAAGATTTCACAAGTCGTTTTCAAGCATATATATATACAAATAAATAAAATGAGAAAGATATGAATATATATATATATATATATAAACATCAGTGCGAACTATCCAATGGTATGCAAGGAAGGTGAACATGAGTAGCTATCACAAGCTATTGATGAAACAACGGTAAATAATCGTATATACTAGGATTAACTCATTATACATTAAAAGATCAAACAGAGGATTGTTGAGATGTACTGAAACCATACACATTATACTATATAATTGAAACCAGTTTAAAAGAAAATAAGGCATAGATCTATACATGATTAACTAAATATACATTCATAAAAGATCAAACAGAGGATTTACAGAAATATATTAAAACCATACTCTTATGCATTCAGTGATAACTAGAGTTTTAAAAGCATATAACAAGGAAACATATTTAATGTTATTACATTTTATTACTATTTAGCTCTAATCTTTAAATAGTAATAAAATGTAATTATTTACTTTCAAGGTAATGGTAATGAATGATATTGCTAAAAATGAGAAAGTAATTTTAATGCAATTGGTACCGTAATAATAATAAAAAATTATTTATTTGTAAAGCGCCTGTTACCAATATAAAACACTGCTCAATGGCGCAGTTAACATTTTGTGGACATCACACATAGAAAATAAAATAAAATTAAATGGATGATAAAAGAACTTAAAATGGCTTATAAAGATTATAATAAAATATGACATGTAATAAACAAATTAAAACTGTACATGTACTTAATTGGTCCCTCTTCTGTCGGGTGCATATTTTAGATGAGCCGAAACTGCTGTTATTATCTCGGCTTCATTGCAGCTCGGCTGACTGATCATTACACTATCTGAAGAATACAAAAAAACTGTATATTTACTCTGTCAAATTTTGTAAATTATATAATTGAGTCCGATCAAAAAGGTCGTCTTAAAGCTGTAACAGATAATTCTGCATCCCATGAATTATGGAGCAAAGGTGGCTAATTGGGTAAAACGCTGGCTCGCTTTCTGGAGGTCGCATATTCGATCCCTACATTTGCCGAGAAAGTTCAGTAGGCCTGACAAGGACAATTCGTTTGGATGGTATGAAAAACCGAGGCCACGTGTACACATTGACGTGCAAGTAAAAGATCTCTTTGGCAGTTGGAATTCGATATAAGAGTAGGCCATAGTGCCGCTGCCCGGGCAAAATTTCCATCATAGCACGCGGTATGGCTCATGCCCGTCTTCATTAGCCTAGTCGGAGCAGAACAGTAGGATGTTAAACCCCATATGAATTATATTATATATGACCCAATAACACATTCTATATGAAACATCGCTTGTGTTATAACTTTCATATTCTCCATGAATTTGTACGTGTAAGAAAGGCTTGGGTGTAAATTACAAAAAAAAAGATCAATACTCATCGATGAAGTAATAAAAACTCCTGTATGCCCATACCATGTTTGATTATCCGATATTTAAGGATATGTTCGTAAATTGAGTATGATAAAAACAAACCTTGGACAACTTTGTAAATTTCTAAGTCCATTATGGACCGCCTCCCTTTATTTCCCTTTAAATTAAATTGGGCCATTAGGGAATTAGACATCAACCTGTTAAAATAAAAAGACATACTTTTTATGTGTTTGACAATACCACGAATTTTGACTTTAGATTCCTTAACACCTAGAAATGGACATAAATGGGTTGCAACGCATATAATAATGTAATATGAATGTATATTAAATGATTTACATTCAATCGTTTCTGTTTTTACTGTAATGTCTAATCAGTTATGTTCGGCGAAATACGCGAAGAGAGAGAGAGAGAAATGGGGTTTAACGTCCACTTGACACAAACTAGGTCATTTCGGGACTAACACATGGTTCAATTTTATTTCAATAATTCGCTAGCGCGTAGGGGTCTTTTTAGCAGTGGGAGGAAACCTGAGGACCCGGAGAAAACCCACCAGGTTGGACAGGCGACCCAACTCCTTGTCACGTACGACCGGGGAATCGAAACCCCGCCAGCTGACTCAATGACAGACCGTATGATACAGCGCGCGCGTGCTAACCATTCGGCCATCCAACCCCCCATACGCGAAGAGTCCAAATTGAATGCCAGTCTTTGGCGTCTGGTTATTCAAGTTTACACCCGCATATAGTTAAGTATTCTCTTGGGTATATTTAACTTCATTCTTCGAGTCTCTATTACAAATGAAACTTGAAAGCATCCGGTGATGAAATGTGAAGCCTCCCCACACTATTACACTTCCCCCCACCCCATCGATTCGTTTCGAAGATGCAGCAGTCTGCAAGACGTTCCTCAAGACGTCTACACACATGTTGACGGCCATCAGCGTGATAAGGATGAAAGCGACTCTTATCACTGAAGAGCACACTTTGCCAGTCGACTCTTCTCCATGTCTGGTGTGTCCTTGAGCCCATATCAAACGCCGCTCACGGTGAGGATAGCTCCAACATAAGGTCGTCGTGCACGGAGTCCTACTTCTCTTAGACGACGTCTTACGGTGTTGGCACTTACTGGTCCTTGTCTTCCGACGACTGCTGCACCTGTTCGAGTCGCTGGGCGGAATCTGTCACGCAGATGAGTGACCAGGACGTTGACGGTCACGTGTTGATCCAGTAATTCGAACACGTTCCACCAACCTTACAATAGTGGACTGATGACAAATGAAGTGTCTGGCAATAATAGCACGTGTAGACATGCCAGCCCTGGACATTCCCATGGCTTCATTCCGTTGATTTTCAGTAAGTCTCGGCATCTCTAGCTCGATTCCTTCACACGTCCAACAACAAATTACGACAGATTGATGTTTCACAGTTCATGTACAACACATTAATTTGAAAAAATGCTTTTAAAGGGCTCACACACAATGCTGCACGTGAATATTGGGTTTTTCATGTGCATCTTATGCAATTTTTTTTGTGCACACGGGCCGAAATTTTTTGCGTTTGGGAGCATTGTGTGAAACAATAGTTCATAGTATTGCATAATATTATACATACAAAACCACCTAGTAATAAAATATTTGGGAAAAAAAGTGATGCGTTTTCCATGGCGCTCAGTAATATAACGGTATCTACTTAAAATGATCATTTAAATACTTAGCCTAGACTAGTGCAGATCACGTCAGTCAGTTCTAAATTCTACGTCGCTTGGCCTAGACTCGTGTATTCTGAGCGGACTGACACAATCATGCAGCTGGTCCAGCTAGTTTTAATAGTTAAAGCGAGAATTTCATATTTTCTAAGAAAGTCAAAACATAATTATTTCTATATCTTTTGCTCAATAGGTTGTCAACTCTCTATTATAGGATCATAGGTATCATTATGACGCTTATAAAATCATTCACAAAGGAAATAATAACACAATTACCACCTTTTTTTTTTCTCCCCCCCCCCCCCATGGAAAAACTATCTTCAAACGTTTTAATTTGAAGTTGAAAATGATATTTTGGCCAATTTCTCAACTGGCAATAGTGAATTATAGGAATAATAGGATTATTCTGTAACTTAAAAATATAACTTAAAAATATGAAATTCACTCGGCACAGCTGCAGTCTGAGTCTGTGGTTTGAAATGAACGTCGCCACTTACACCGCGGTCGTCAACGAAGTCCATGCCTACCTTACCGGTAATCAAAGTCGAGGGGCTTTCATATTCAACTTAATAATAATAGTCCCTGTTACTACATGATGTATGTATAGATGCGCGTGTTTTACATACATGTAAATATAGTTGGTGTTTTTGTTGTTTTATAGCCATTGATAATGCTGTAGCGTAGGTAGCCTAATGTTTTGTTTGTATGCTGTCTCTAATAGCCTAATGGGGTGTTAAGATACAATATAATTTTATCTGATCTTATATTAGCCTTAGAAGAAGCAATTGACGATTTTTATATCCCTTTCACATACCCAGTTGAGAGTTAAAATAATAGAACTTACCTTCGGCACGAACCAAAAAACCAATATGGCGTCCCAGAAGCATCTTTCGCGGCAACTTAAGAGTCACGTTATCAGTATCCGGGGAAAAAAAACCCGGTAGTGTTACCAGATAATTTACTGAAGAATTAACCGGAATATTTGTCAGCTTCTAGTTGTTTTACAATAAGCCTTAATTAAAATGTATTATAGCTTGTATTGTGTTATTCAATCTCGATCTACGTCGTTAACCAATACAACTGTACCCAAGATCATACGTCAATTTATATAGATAAGCGCATTGCAATTCCTGTTTTAGGCCCGTATTATGCACTGAATTTGTGTAGCAAACGCTGCACACTACACAATATGCATTAATCACCATTTTCTGTGCTTTGTGTTATTATTTCAATTGCAAAACACCGAATGTAAAAACAGCGACATTTAGGTGCGGGAGAGGCATCTCGTTTACAGTTCATAATACATTTTGTATAATACTTGACGGACGCAAACGCCTTTTCTTGCTTTCCCAACCCGTGTGCTCAGCAACATGAAAGCAGGCCAGTATTGCCTATTTATTACACCAATAACTTTAATGCATTAAAGGAAATTATGATTTCCGAAAAATTATAAAGCAAATAAATGATCGATGTCGCACACCGCCGAGTGGGACCCGACGAAATGTTTTAATCCGCAATCAATGCAGTACAAATTCGCCGTGTTTAATGACAAGAAAGTGAAAATGTTATATTATACTTAAAAGTCATCGAATTTGGGGCCCTTTATTTTACTGACAAGAAAGCAAAATATTTTCTTCCAAATAACATTCTGAAAGTTCCGCTTTCACTTTCTCTCGGGATTTTGAATGTGACTTTTTACCTAAATTGCTGCCGGGAACAGGGAATGTCGGGCAATGTCATGACCTTGACTCAGGTTACAACCCCAAAAATGACCTTGCGGGTGCGGGTCACGACTTTGACCTTGACATTTATTAGCGAAAGTCTGGGTGGTACATGAAGTTTTGGGACTTTTTCGATCCCAAGGTCAAGGGTCAGGTCAAAGGTCAAGGCCCCATTCGAAAGGTCAATGAGTTGCCTATCCATGGTCATGACCTTTGATTTGCCTCGCAGACCCGGGGCCTCACCATGTGCCCGGGAGCATCCGACTCAGTAGATATTTTGGTGACCTTGACCCTTTCAGATGACCTTGACCTACCGTGGTCATGTGGACCAAGATGACATTTTGGAAGGTCAAGGTCCAGTGGTCCTGACTTTATTAGATGGGCCTCTAGGGTTCAAAAACCAAAATACTTCCGGGGCCCCTAGCGGGTCAAGGTCACGACTTTTGGTTGGCGATTTTAAAAAATGAAGAACAAATGTTGGGTCAGTCTATCGGGTCACCAAATCCCGGGGCGATTGGAAGACATTTTTTGGGCAAATTTCCCTAGAAAGTGAAATAGCTGAGTATTACAGCGGTGTGGTCTAAGGGCAGATAACTCGCCCATCCCAAATCGGATCCGACGACCTTGAGGTCGTGGCTATTTAAACTAAATTGACCCCTGGGAGTCTCGTGGTGACCTTGGATTGACAATCAGAGGTCAAGGTTCGAACTTCTATATATGACGTTTCGATAACGTTATGACAACGTTGTCACAACAATCTGTACATGACGTTTTGATAACGTTGTGACAACAACCTATGACGTTTTGATAACGTTTTTAAGACGTTGTGACAACGTTGTAACAACGCCGTGACAACAACCTGTATATGACGTTTTGATAACATTTTGAAGACGTTGTGACAACGTTGTAAAAACGCCGTGACAACAACCTGTATATGACGTTTTGATAACGTTGTGACAACAACCTGTATATGACGTTTGAATAACGTTGTGACAACAACCTGTATATGACGTTTTGAAGACGTTGTGACAACGTTGTAACAACGTTGTAATAACGCCGTGACAACAACCTGTATATGACGTTTTGATAACGTTGTGACAACAACCTGTATATGACGTTAGAATAACGTTTTAATGACGTTGTGACAACGATGTGACAACAACCTGTATATGACGTTTTGATAACGTTTTGATGACGTTGTGACAACGTTGTGTCAACAACCTGTATATGACGTAAATACAACGTCGAATATTGGTCGAAAACACGTTGTACAACGTCACGACCAATATTGACGTTGTCACAATGTTGTAACAACGTTGCGTGCCCGCTGGGATGAAACAATTCCTAGCTTCAATAAAGCACAGGGGTACCTAACACTTCTCGCAGTTTGTGTCTGTTTTGATTTTGCAAATGGCACAACGGCCTGTTTTGTCCATCTGCACAGGCCAGTGTGCTACCATGTGAAATCTGGCATCTTCTGATGGCCTCGCACGTACCATCTTTACAGGTATGGGGCTAAGTGATTCATTTTGACGCACACGGGTTTTTTTTGGCCATCTCAGTCTGTACTAAAGATTTGGCCAATTTTGCAGTGAATTCTCGCAGTTTCATGTTCTCAGCTAGACCCAATACTTTAGAGTCGCGTTCCCGTAGAAGCCATACATTTATAGCAGCCAAACTAACGAAATGCCAAAAAAGTATGGTATACCATCTTTAAGTGCGGAATCTATATTTGCATCGAACGAGGTGGGCGTCGGGCAGGTCGCTCCCCCCCCCCCCCCCATATGAGTGTTGTAGTCTTTTATTATGTTAGGCCTAGTACACACTCGCTTACGATTATTCTTAAAGAAGCTTGTCTTTACTTTTTATCTTGTATCTTACGCCTACGACTTTCATACATGGCTGCTATTTGCTGCCGTTCTGGTGTGTCGGTCAGAATTGTTTTGTACTACCCTTTTACGACCACTATTTGTTTTCTGTTTTGCAAGCGCCTTAGGAACTGGATAGACTACAGAAGGGGATAAAGTAAGTAGCATTGCGTCCACTGAAATTGGTAAATCGGATGTACTCGAGGTGGATCGTTGTTGATTATCTATCTGTTGGTGAGATGCAGAAATGTTAGTTGGCAGGCCAGCACGATCCTGAGATGTGGCCAAGACTTTGTCAGTGTTTACATTAACTAAAGAGCATTCATTTCCGGGTCGCGCATCCTGATCTTCGGGAATGGCTGCTGCGAAGTCTGTTTCAGTAAATTTATCACTGTTGAAAAGGTAAATGCCCGTCGCTCTAAATCCGGCAGTTATATTTAATGGCGTCAAAGCAATCATTTGAGCTTGATTCACTAAGGCTGCTATTACATAGGGGTAAACGTAGTTAATTTCCCCACCGATTTTGGCACCCCCATTCAAATTAAAGGATTCAGAAGAGGAGACTCTGGCTTGGATTTTACTTGCGGAGGCGGAGAGGAAACGAAAGAGGAGAAGACGAGGTCGACGAATGTGGGTGCGTCAACACTTCTTGGTGCGACCAGCTCTTGGAGAGTTCTTCACAACCTTCAAAAACCTAATCGACAATCCTGATGAAGAGGTGTTTTTTTTAATTATTTACGCATGTCCTATAACAGTTTTCGTAAGTTGAAAGAACTGATGCGACCACATACGTCCAGTAAGATCGAATTGGAGAGAGTCTATATCGGCTGAACAGAAACTTTTATTAACTCTCAGGTTGGTAAAAATGAAATGAAATATTTTTGTGTAATAATCATATTTTTGTCGAAACTTCGGCCGTTTCCGGACAATATCAGGTAAGCCTTGTGCGAAAATATTGGGATTTTTGAAAGAATTTGATTGTAAATTATTGTAATTTAGCTAGGCAAAGCAATAAATCACTGAAGATTCTCAACTTTTCAAAGATTTCATTTTTTTCTCCCAGGCTTATCTAAATTTCGTTTCATCTTATATGGCCGAGTTCTTAAATTTGTGCGTTACCCACTTCAATGATGTCCGCCAAGTCGGTTAGAAGACGGAGACGTATTTTTTAACAGCGTGTTGTGTCGCTCATACTGACTAGCGAGGTAGGCAAGGTCTTATTTTCTCACTAAGATGTTCATTTATATTGTTCAGGCGTTCACGGGGACTGACACGCGACCGTTTAGCAGTAAAAAGTTGCCCAGTAAAATTGACTGGGAAACCAAATCTGGTCGACAAGGATTCAATAGAACGGTCCCTGAACGTAGAGGTCCAGTGTAAATGAGACCTACGTTCAGAGCTTAACTAGGGTTGATGCTGCATCACGTGGTTTCTTCGGTAGCTTTAGAACATCCAGCTGAAAGCCAAGAAACTCTTCTTCCGGCATCGCTTCAACTTTCGGCATAATAGATTCGAAAAACTTCATTCTTGGTGATTTCATCGATGTTTCTGTAGGGCTACGATTCAACGCACTGTTGAATGCTCTGTTCAACTGAATCCAAGTTTCTTTGACCGACACACCTGAAAAAAGCAATAAATGCTTAAACTACTTATTCATGTTTCAACAAAAAATAATTATGTTGATGAAATAATGATATATAGCATATGACATACGAGTTTCTGATATTCTAGCATATCATAAAAAAGTATATAATTGAAGGGGTCATTTCCATATCACACCTAAGTCACATTGAGTAAGTTTTGAGAAAAAGGAAAAAAAAAACAACTCAATTTTGGCATTTTATATATCTTTTATTACCAACTGGCAACACAAGCGATTGGTTCACATTAACAAGGCTTTATTTAGACAGTCAACTCCGTAAGAAGGGATTAAAGAGGTCAAAAGCGAAATTTAAGATTCTGTCCTTGCCATAACATGTACTAGTTACAACATAAAACTTAAGAAAATAATCTTTACGCACAATGAAAACGAACTAAAAATACATTGTCCGCGAAACTTGTTTGTTCACGTCGATATCAATATATTCTTCTGATTCACGTATTATTATGCTTAAACAATATTTAACTCAAAATGCAAGGAATAAAAGATGTTCAGAAAAAAGTTCACATACATATGCTAGCTAAAACCTGTTAACCCTTTCAGTCCTAGACACATTTTTTTTTTCAAAAATTTTTTTCCTGCTGCCATAATAAAGCTGAGGGACTACATAGGGCAGTAAAACTATTGGTTTTGAATTTTTTTTTAGTTTTGACCGTGTTACAGAGGTGGGACTCATAAGTCCCAACAGGAAAATACTAACCCAATACCAACGGGACTTAGAAGTCCTGTGCAGTATCCAATACCAAAACATGGTAAAATAATGAATATGTATCATGAAATATAAATCTTTTTTTATTGAAAACTATTAAAACTGTAATAACAAACTGTTTTTGAACAATAACATGTGTAAATATTCTACACATTCAAAAATAATCAAAACTTTTTATATTTTACATTTTTCCGCATTTCATATACCGGTAGGCCCCGCTTCACCTCCAATGACATCTATTGGCAGGTAAATTTAGTTTTCGCTTATACTTCAGACACACCATGGTACACATTAAAACAATTTTTGCTTTGATTGCAACATAGGTGCACTCCGCAGGTTTTGCACGTACTTTTGGGACGGGATTCCACACCGGTAATACTACAAACTTCGCATCTTCCTCTGATTTCGGAGAAAACTATCCAATGGGCCCCTAAATTCTGCAATCTTACATCCCGCGATACACTGGGTGCTTGTCTTCTACGTTTTTGTGCTGTGGGAGTGGGTTCAACACTCAATGGTCTACCAACTTGTGGCTTCCTTGAAAGAGTAACAAGACTCTGTGCAACTGCCCTTCTAAAATCAAATGTTGATATGTTATTTTGACCACGTTGCGGTTTGGAATATACCACCTGACTATTGACGATAGCTCGATCGATGAGTCCGAAGAAGATTCGGTGCCACCACTTCATTGATTTGCGGTCTCTGCCATGTATTGCACAAAGCATGTCCGCTTTGTCTACTCCCCCCATCGACTTATTGTAATCCACAACAGCTTTTGGGCAGTCAAACTCTTTCTTAGTTCCGTCCTGTAATGTGCGAGTGCATGTCTCTATCTCGGAACCATGGAAATTGGAAGCTAACATGATGGACTTAGAGTCTTTCCATTTATAGACAGAGATTCCAGATTCTGATACCCTTATGTCACTCTTACCCCGATGTTCTAAGAGTGGCAATGACATGAAATAGTTATCAAAATAAACGTTGTGGTTTTTCTGATAAACATCAGAGCACATAGATGTCACTACTTTTTCGCCAAGACTTGATAACTCTGAATCATCCATATCCTGCCCTAGTTTCCCCTGGTAAATATCAAATTTGGAAATGTATCCATCAGAGTCAGCTCTGACCCAGAGCTTGTAACCACGTTTGATGGGCTTCAAGGGGTGATATTGCTTGATCGAGGAGCGTCCCTTGAATCGTATCATACTTTCATCGATACTAAATTCTTTAGCGACATTGTAGAGTTTCACAAAATTAGCATTTAGTGATACTATCAAAGGGCGTAATTTGTACAGTTTGTCTTTATTATTTTGTTCAATTTTATCATTATCGTTGACGTGCAAGTTGGACAAAATACCTCTGAACCTGTCCCTTGGCATTACCGATGCGATGTAGGGAATGGCCAAATCCAAATCAGTTCTCCAATAGTCTCTTATGGCTGGTAGTATATGATATGACATGATAATATTCATTCCAATGAACCCATAGAATTCACGCTTCAATATAGGAGATATTCTACGATGCTTCTGGGTCATGTAGAGGTTTGTCTGGTAGAGTATATCTGTTATGATGTCATCATCAAGAAACTTCAAAAAGACGGTTCCTGGAGTCTCCTTCTGGGCATCAAAATACCCTGGCTTTACCCCTGAAATAAAATGTGAAGGAAGTTATAAGGTATCAGGTTTGAGTTCCACTCACAGTCAAAGAAAATGGATTATATTATAATCAAACATGAGACTCTTAGTTGCATGACCACTTTCCTCACCATGAATTTTGTCATAAATACACATGTCTGAGTGATTTGTAACATATAAAGGGAAAATGGTCCAAATTTGATGTCCCGGACCAAAATTTGGGAGTTATGGGTTGGTTACTATAGTAACCATCATGCATAGGAGGAATGAAATAGCTAAAAAAATCAACAACATTCTTAGTTATAGAAATACAGCAAAAATGTTTATTATTCAAATTACAATACCATGTTTGTACTTCTGGACATTTATTGCAAACTAGGTCAACATATTCTATTCAATAGTGTGGTATTTACAGAAACAGTCGCTCTTCTTGTCTATACAGAGATACACCTTACACTTCACACAGAGAAACTTTGTCCTCCGTTCACATCCCTTCTGCTTACAACGCTTTGGCACCTCAGCCAACTGTTTGGGGAGGTGGCCAACACCATCCAACCTAAGGGCATTTGGAACATTCTTGGCACGTACACTACGCATGTTCTGAGGCATTTCTGGCATCTGCTGAGGATGGGGGTCTGCTACACCTTGTATCAGGCACTTTGCTACATTGAGTTTGAATCTGTACAATTTAGACTTGACCCCAGTCTTGTGCGTTTTGTGGACTAAGATTATGCAGGTTTGATTCATGAGGATTTAGTCTTACCTTCTGGTGAAGAAAACATGTCAGCCTTTGTCTGAGTAGTCTTCTTTCTCCACCGTTGCCGAGCCACTTCTAACAGCGATTGAACTTTTCCAGGTTTTACATCTTCTTTCTTGTCACCAACTTTTGCTAACTTTCCAGATAGGTCTTTGAGTTCAGTCTTTGAAAATTCTGCATCCTTATTACGTCTTTTATCAATGTATTGTTCTAGATATTTCACTTTCTCAAGGTATGGTACCTGTTTCTTGTTAGACGCAGTCTGGGGGTCATCCTCACCAGATGAAGAATTAGACTGTTCATCGGTGTCATCTTTATCAGAGGTAGAATTAGACTGTTCATCGATGTCATCATCAGTATCAATTAGATCGTCAACAGTATGCTTACTAGTCTTTGACTGAGCCTGATCTAATGCGTCACCGTTGGCATAGCCCCCGCCCTCACCATCAGAATCTGAAATTGACTCTTCATCCGTGTCTTCCTTGTCCGATGGTACTTCATCAAGTAGCCTTTGTATGTCGTCATGGTTTTTTACACGGAACTTCAGTTTCCAGGACATGTCGTTTATCTTATTTTACCTGAAATGATACAAATTTGTTACACATTAGGCTAAAATCCATAAAAAAATCAATCTAATATTGTTAGAAAGTGAACGATTAATATATTTATATGATGGATGCTACATGGCATTACTAATAATTGATTTACCTCTCAAAATACATATCTATTACCACAAGTCATTATGTCACAAGTAACTGTCGGGACTTACAAGTCCCACTCGCTTCAGTTCATAGTGGCCTGACGGGACTTGAAAGTCCACACCACAAAATATGCTCCAATATCACTAAAATATGTATTTATGATATGGTTTATGTGTTCTACAGTATCTCTGATTTATAAACAATGCTAAGAAAATTATTCACCACATCAGCTTGTATGTAACCCATCAAAATTATTGAAATTTACGTACCAACATGCACAGATTTGTGAACACATGGGCGCTGCCATTCAATATACAAGAAACTTATTTGCTCAGTGGTTTAAAACAGAATCTTCCTCTGGCAAATTTGCATTGCGGATTGCCAAGTTTTCATAAAATTCTCTATGCTCTTGGCCGATGAGACCATTTTTCACCAGAGCTTTCAGATCGTTTTTCTTTGCAGGTTTTATCCCAACACGATTGGAATACTTCTTTGAAACAGCTGTGTCAAGTTTGGCATTTCTTTTTAAAAACTGTACTTTTTTCCAAGGCTCAAAAGTGCTATGTGTATACCTACACCAGACTTCATTGATATGTGACCGCTCAAGTTCTAGAGTCATGTCTTCATCCATTTCTAAACTGGAACCATACGAAAACAACATGACATCTTTGAATTTAAGATTTTTACCATCTTCACACTTGAGCACTGACTTGATGTTTTCATCTGCGCATTTCTTGTAGTTAAGGAAATCGGAATGCATATGTTTAACAACTTGGAATGGTTGAGACTGTCTGCATTCCTGAATGACACGTTCCCAGTCACCGGGAGTGAAAACCTTTTCTACTCTTTTTCTCTTCTCAATATGTGAAAAATCCCGATCATTTGGGGGTAAGTATGACCTCTATATAAGATGTCTAGATGACCTGGCGCCTGGTACGTTCGGGCATTTTTATGCGCGAACTCTTAGGTTTTTTTTTACTGGCATGCGCACAGGTAGTATTTCTTTTTCTTTTAACAAGTACCCAAATCGGGGATTTCGTGCGGAGGTAGTTCGGAGGTAAACAGTCTGTGAAGTACAACACTTGCCACTGTACCGGTGTATCGCTAATTATAAACCGAATGTGTGAAGACAGTTCATACATATCACTCAAAAATTTTTCAGTACAAACTCAGTTGATTCACGCTCGATTTGCTACTAAACAAACCCATCGGTTTATTTTCTCAACAGTGTGACCGAAGTGACCGCGGATTTATTGACCTTGTATGAACTTATCCATAGCTATATCCTTACACCGAGAGAAATTATCTAGTCTTGGTGAAAAGAACCATGGTCATCTGGTAGAAAATTACTTTTGTATTTTTTGGAACGGAAAACAGTGCTTTTAGAAGCAAACTAACCTGCCGCACATGAGGAAGTCGTTATACTAATAATAAAAGGCGAGACCTCTTTTGCGGCGCAGGCTTATCACTGAGTAGTAAACCGTCCACAAACAATAATATAGGAAGACGAGTGTAGTAAGTAGGCTATAGACTATAGGTTTGAGTCGAGATTACTCGCTTTCAGTTTACTCTGTTTTTGCGATAACCAATTATGTGAGAAATACCATACTGACATTCGGTTTTTAAAAGTTGTACGCTAACTAAATGCGTTTGTTAGATACTGACTGAGCAGCCCCGAGTCGAACAATCGCCGCCCGAGCTGTCTTCGTCAGCTAGTTTCACAATATCGTGCAATAGGTGTATTAATGTGATTTTTAGGTTTAACCCCGCAAACAATGCCAACATAGTGTTTTCACTGCTTACAGAAAACTGAAATTTAAAAAAAAAAAAATTGAGGGTGACCCTCCCTATCGAGCTGCCGCTCGGTCTGCGCAGCCTCATGCCTGGCACATACTGTCAACATTGTATATTTTTCCGTTTCCGCCCTCCCCCCCCCCCACAATATATATTTCACGGCTACGTTGCGACGGTACCAGCATACCCAGTTGTTGACACCCATTACATCACTCCTGTCTTACAAATCATAAAGCTGTGGTGTTACGGTGGCGGCATAGTATTTCGCCGTAACACCACAGCCACTCTTACCATTCATAATACATCTAACTATCCCTTTACAGCACTTCACTCCCTACACATTTCCCCTCGTCCTACTTTCCCAAACGTCAACAACACATCTCATACATCCAGTTCGCTGATTAACCCTTGTACCACGTCTACTGGATTGAATTTGTCACAGATGGGACAAGTATCTGAGCGTGGCTGTCCAAAGCTCAGATTGAACTCTGAATAGAACATTTGCAGATAATATTTATATTTTACTTGAGGGTTCATTGCCTTCCTATCACTGTGGTACAAAAGTCTCTGTTCAGGTTCATATTTTTCAAGATAAAGAAGCCACATTCTCTCCACATTTAGGTATTATCTGTGTCTGTTGTTTTTGCGAGAATAGTGGGATTCCCGTCTTGGAAAACTTCCAGTGTGGTCTTTAAATTGTTGCCGGATCTCTGTGGTTATAACTGGATGTTCGCGGCGGCCCCCTCTTCAGGTGGGATTAGATCAGTTACATTGCGAAGTCTTTTGAATCGCCAGGTGCCAATACCATGGAGAGTATGTATATTGCTTCCCCCATTTTTACCCATTCTTTCGCCAGTACTAGGTCGTTTTCGCTTTGGTGCTTTATGCAGGCATGCAAATAAATGTCTTGTAAATGTTTATAACCCATTTCGTTAAAAGAAGTTAATATTTGATTTTGTTGGGCCTCATTAAATTTTTCGAAGCACTTTTTGGGGTACTTGCAGGGTTGGCCTGTTTTACGAGGGGGAATAGTTTTTCCGTTTTGTATTTCTCACCTTTATTTACTTTTTAACATTTTTTTTTTCCACAAAACGGAATTTTTCTTCTCCGTAGTAGTAGTCGACACAATGTTAAGCGTAGCTGAGGTGGATGACTGATTAATTTCTGCCCGAGTAGTAGACACAATGTTATGCGTAGCTGTGGTGGATGACTGATTAATATCTGCCTGAGTAGTAGCCACAATGTTCTGTGTAGCGGAGGTGGATGACTGAGGATCTTCCACTCTAAATGACGTATCAGTAGATTCATTGAGGTTTGGGATGTAATCAGGGTCATTCAGGTCATCCCCGTCTTCAGATCCAGTGTCAGAAGCGATGTTTGCTTTGTTGCACACATAAGTCTGTCTGAGTGATGCAATGACAGTTTCAGCTGATGGTATGGATTCTAAAGCAACAACACCAGATGTGTCCAAATAAAATGAGAGTGAGAAAGAGAAAAATATTGATGGATAGAAAGGCACACACAGGGTGAGAGAGAGAATCACATTATGGCAACAAACATTTGTAACCTTTAGAAACTGATTAAATCAAAGCAAGCAGTAAAACTAAAACTGTATTTTCACGTTTGTGATACCTCCTATACAAAAACCAAGAATTAACAAGAGTCATTCTCAATGTATGAAAGAAAATGTAAATATACCATCTGCGTGAACGTATAGGATACCTATAGAGGCCTGAGCACATGTTTAATACCTCCCATAAAGAGATTATACTCTTAACAATTGCAGGTTTCGGAATTTCAACAAATTTCTTCTTTTTTATCCCATCTTTTAGCAGTGCCTACAGGTTCATCACCTAAATATGAAGATGCTAAACTAACTACCTTATTGTCATGCCAGCGTGTACATATTGTGTTAGTCTTCTGTTCCACTTGACTCACAAATGCACCCCTTTCTTTTTTTTCATTTGTTTATCATTATCAATCGCAAGCAAGGTTTTTCATTCTATCCAAACGCACAGTACCAACATAGTACATGCCCCTCTTTTTCAACTTCTCAATCAAAGGGACAGATGAAAAATAATTATCAGCAAACATTGTATAATTTATCATGTAAGTTGGATGCCATGTCATAAACAACTGCTGACGATTTACATGAATTAGTTTCTACCTGGGAAGGCTGGTAAATGTCAAAGTTGTGTATATAGCCATCAGAAGACGATCTACCCACAATTTAAATCCCCATTTGTGTGGTTTCTTTGGCATATATACACGCAGGCCAGATCGCCCTTTGAGCTTAGCTTGTTTGCCGTCATCATTTACCGTTGCTTCATTCTGAAAATGAAGCAATTTTAACACGAGGAGCAGTCCATTTGCTGATTACACTATTTTGCTTGAATACACTATTTTGCCTATAACGTTTTTTAGGACTTCGAATTCTGTCTTATGGTTTGGATTGTTCGTACTTGGTTTTATTTTATTTGAGAAATCTATCTCTACTCATAACATCGGCAATCGGTGCGTATCTTGTATCCGACTCCCAGTAGACGCGAACATTGGGCATTTTTGCTAAACCCATAAGAAAATATAAACCTATGAATTGTTCTATGTCATTAGCAGTTGTATTTATAGACGCACCTGTAGACTCAAAACACTCCATCGATTAGTTTCTTGTGCAACATCTTCCAGCATTTCAGTAGTGATGAATAATTTGAATAATGCAAATGGCGTTATGTTGACAGGTAGATCTGGCAGGTCCGTGTTGCCTCCAAATTCAATATCTGGTGGTGGTGGTGTAAACAGCTTTTTCTCCCACTTGTAGTTTTCTGGCCGGGTAAGCGTATCGGGGCGGCAAAATTTGCCAATGGCACATCATCATCATCTGACCAGCCATCAACACCATCCTCGGCCTCGGGTTCTTGATCATGATCCTCGCCATCTGACATTGCTTGCTGACTTCCGAAATCCACATCATCCCACCCATCTTGTTCATAGTCACTTTCGTCAGCATTTATTTTAGTCAAAACATCATTGATTCACGCTAGAATCTGAAGAAAATGGTACAAATTAATTATGGTTGTGTATCCTTGGCAGTTTGGATGGAAATTTTGGAATTTATTTTTGGAGAAGATCAGGTATATTTGACAGAAAATGCCCGTGGTAGTAAATTTAATACCACATGTTTTCACCACACACCGAGCGATTAAGTTTGCAGATACATATACTGTGAACTGTTATTAAGTTTCTCTGTATTCTTATATACATGAATAATATATTTATATTTATTTTGGGTAAACTTACCTATTTTGTTGAATAATATTCAAATTTTCCCTGGTCAAAACACTCAAACTTTTCAATCATGGGGGCTGCTATCTTTGAAAGCACAAGTGAACCTCATGTACTCAATATAGCAGCACTGTATGGTACTATATTAGATACCATAGGCGTTGAATCGTGTGTGGACGAAATACGAGCGTGGATGAAGAAAAATCAACTTGTACTGAATGATGGAAAAACAGACGTGGTTTGTTTTTCGTCCCGATTCGGTGAAAATGCTAATTCTTTAATTTCCGTTCGAGTTGGCGACACTGACATATCTGTTTCGGAAACTGTTAAAAACTTAGGTGTTATGTTAGATAGAGACTGTTCACTCGAAGGATTCGTTAAACAAACATGTAAGGGAATAGCATACGCGCTTTACAGAATAGGAAGAATTCGACCCCTACTAGACAGACGCTCTACTGAGAAATTAGTTCATTCAATGATAACCTCACGTCTGGACTATTGCAACAGTCTATATCACAACCTACGCCTCACCCAAATACAAAACCTCCAAACCTTACAAAACTCTGCTGCCCGATTAGTTACAAGACAAGACAAGTTTGCTCCATCAGTCCCTATACTACGTGAACTCCACTGGCTTCCAGTGGCCCAAAGATCAATATTCAAAATCATTCTATTAACTTTCAAAATTATTCACGGTTCAGCACCTATGTACCTGAACGAACTTGTCATTGTTAAAAATACAACTCAAAACACCCGGTTCGCTCAAGGTAATTGTCTACAATACCCCCCAAAACCAAATTTTATGGGTCGCGAGCTTTTAAACACTCTGCTCCTGAACTCTGGAACTCTCTACCAATACACCTCCGTGAAATCGCAGAAATTGCTCCATTTAAACGCTGTTTAAAAACACATTTGTTCAGACAATGCTACTCGTGAACATGTTTTGTATTTATGTGCATGTAGATAAATATGTCTGTATGTGAATTATGTGTGTATATACTCCTGTTTGTATTGATTGCTTTTATATATCTTTTGTTCTCTTTATATGTACCTGCTTTTATATATCTTTTGTTCTCTTTATATGTACCTATTTTACATGTAATGCCTTGTACAGCGCATTGAAATTATGTGTAATGCGCTATATAAAATAAATTATTATTATTATTATTCATGATACCATGTTTCCATGTGGTATCATATGCTTTCTCCAGATCAAAAAATATTGCAACTAAATGTTGCTTCTGGATGAAAGCATCCCTGACGAACGTTTCAAATCGAACGAGATGATCAAGAGTGCTCCTTTGGGACCGAAATCCACATTGGAGGTCAGTAATGAGGCTGTTGCACTCAAGGTACCAAACAAGCCTTCGATTGATCAATCTCTCCATGGTTTTGCAAATACAGCTAGTTAAAGCGATCGGACGATAGTTGGTAGGATTCGTATGATCTTTGCCGGGTTTAGGGATGGGAATGATTGTGGCTTCATGCCACGAAGGAGGGAATTTCCCATCAACCCAAATCCGGTTAAAAAGATCCAGTAAAATTAAGAGAGTGGAAAAAGGTAAATGTTTAAGAATTTGGTAGTGTATTTCATCTGGCCCAGTTGCAGTATCTCGAGCTCGCTTTAGCGAATCCCGAAGCTCTGCAATGAAAAAGGTATCATTATAGCATTCATCATTGCGGGACTTGAAATTAAGTCGCCTTTTCTCCTGTTGTTGTCTAATGCCTCGAAAGGCATCGGAGGAGAAATTGGATGATGAATTAAATGAAAAAGGACTGGCCAGAGAATTACCAATATCAGGAAATGTTGTTATGGTGGTATTATCAACATTTAAATGATTAACTGATAATGCACTACTTTTACCTTTAATCCAACGAATCCTATCCCATACCGACTTAGATGTGGTACGGGAATTAATCCTTGAGACGTAACCTTGCCATGAAGATTTCTTTGCTTGACGTATGGTTCTACGAGTCTTCGCCCGGACCATCTGGTATGCCGCAATATTCTCCATGGAAGGATGGTTCTTTAATCGCCTCAGGATGCGATCGCGCTCTTTAAGAGCGGATTTGCAGTCATCGTTATACCATGGTTTATTGAAACGTTTTGGTGTAGTCGTGGTTTTTGGAATCGCCTGCTCAGCCACATCTTGAAGAATTGAGCTCAACCGGAGCTATATGACAAAGTGCTAACATTTTTAAAAGAGACAAACTTTTATAATCAATTTTAATTGTATATATTTAATCATGTATATCGTTTTAAATATTTATATATGTAAAAGATTTGTTATATTTATTTTTAATTAATATATTTTCTGTGATATTTGTTTTTATTTACATATATAAATTCATTTATGTGATATTGTTTTAATTTGTTTGGCGCAATATAGCCCGGTTGGAGCTGACGTGCCATAAAACCATATTTCATTCATTCATTTTCATTGAAGAATTGAAGTGAATAAGGCCATGGGCTCATCTGCATCTTCTAACTCCTTTGTATCAAAAGAGAAGAGACACAAAGATTCGAAAAGAGCCCAATCAGCCTTATGCAACTTCCACCTCTGAGGTCTTTCGACCGGAGAGGGACCATTATTATCAATCAAGATAGGAAAGTGGTCACTACCACATAGATCATCATTAACCCTCCATGAAAAATCCTGAAACAGAACCGGAGAGCAAATGGTGAGATCTGGGGAAGAAAAAGAAGCTGTGGCAGGATGTAGATAAGTAGGCGAGTCATCATTTAATAAACACAAATTAATAATGTTAATGAAGTATCATCTGGAGGGGGTGGGATGGCTGAATGGTTAGCGTGCGCGCTGTATCATAAAGTCTGTCATTGAGTCGACTGGCGTGGTTTCGAATCCCCGGTTGTACGTGACAAGGAGTGGGGTCGCCTGTCCAACCTCGTAGGGTTTCTCCGGGTCCTCCGGTTTCCTCCTACTGCTAAAGACCCTAAGCTCAAGCGAATTATTGAAATAAAATTAAACCATGTTAGTCCCGAAATGACCTAGTTTGTGTCGAGTGGACGTTAAACCCCATTTCTCTCTCTTTATCATCTGGACTATCCCAGAGTGAATGATGACCATTGAAATCTCCCGTAATAATAAACGGGGAAGGAAGTTGTGCAACAAGATCATCAAGATCTCTGGGATTAAGATGTAAACTGGGTGGAAGATATACAGAGCAGAGTGTTATAGGAATATGCAAAGTCACCCTAACTGCAACTGCCTGTAAAGGCGAGTTGAGGGTGACTTGACTGAGGAATATCTCCATTAAGAATAATAAAAACACCCCCATGAGCCCTACCATCACCAACTGAGTGATAATGGTAACGAACAAAATGTCTAAAAGATAAAGTGTCAGAATTCTTTAAGAAAGTTTCCTGTAAACAAATAGCTAAAGGATTGTACTTTTGAACTAATAATTGAACTTCATTAAAATTTGGTTTTAAACCACGACAATTCCATTGAATAATGGAATTTACCATTGTCAGGGAAATTTAATTTTTGGCGGCTTACTGAGTGGGTCTACATGGACATCCACTACAGTAATGTCGTCCATCAGATCATCCCCATATTTATTGAAGAGAGTGATTGTACTTTTGAACTAATAATTGAACTTCATTAAAATTTGGTTTTAAACCACGACAATTCCATTGAATAATGGAATTTACCATTGTCAGGGAAATTTAATTTTTGGCGGCTTACTGAGTGGGTCTACATGGACATCCACTACAGTAATGTCGTCCATCAGATCATCCCCATATTTATTGAAGAGAGTGATAGGGTTTTTGAACCCTTAGATTCTTTCTCTCGAAATTTTAAAAAAATTTGATATTTTTTTGAATGCACTATGGTCTCCTTTGCAGATGGAGTACCCGTAAACTGCACCCCTGACCCAGTGGAACTGGAATCAGTAGTGTCAGCTTTAGAGGAGCGCAAGGGAGGAGCCTTCTTGCCATTTTGGGTTGGAGTATTGGGAATCGCCACAATAACTCCAGATGGAGGCAAGGAGGACACAGTCCCATCAGGGAGAGTGTTAGTGCATTGACTCGAGCTCTCAGTTGAGCTCGAGACCCCTTGTACATCGCAGACAAGTTCATTTTAATGATCTTAGCGCACGCGCAGGGGTCTTTGCTGTGGGAGGTACCCGGAGTAAACCCACGAGGTTGAGAAGGCGCCCCTATCTCCAAGCCACATACGCTCACACCTGGGATCGAAACCGCAGCCGCAAGCCAGAGGTGACCGGCCAACTAGAGGTCGAAGCGTGACACTCTAGACCACCCCAACCCCCCGTAGGCAAAGTCTTTGGTTTTTTCTGTTTATATGGCCAGGTTATGTCTGTCTGAATAGATATAGATTTTGTAGAAACTTTAACTACACTCGAAAACGATTTCCCTTGTGGTACAATGGGAATGAGTGAAGTAAGTTCTACTTGCTTCCTTGCATCAAAATGTTGAATTCTTTTCTCTTTCTGCCATATTGGACATTCGCGAGAATAAGCAAAATGCTTACCCTTGCAATTAACGCAGCAAAACTCAGTCTGACAGGCAGCGCTCTCGTGGCCATCATGACCACAACGAGCGCAGGTGTCTTTGCCCCTGCAGACGGTCTTATACAGCAAAACTCAGCCTGACAGGCATTGCTCTCATGACCATCAAGGCCACAGCGAGCACAGGTGTCTTTGCCTCTACAGACGGTTTTGCTGTGTCCAAATTTCTGACATTTATAGCAGCGAAGAGGGTTGGAAATATAAGAATCAACAGGTATATTTAAATAACCTGCCTTGATTGATTTCGGTATGTCGGGACGATTAAAAGTGAGGATATAGGTGCTTGTAGGAATCACCTTATCTCCTCGGCGTACACTAATTCGTTTAACTTGTTGGACGCCTTGAGAAGAAAGGTATTCTAACATTTCATCCTCACTGCTGCCTTCAAGATCCCGACAGCGAATAACACCTCTACTATGTGGAGACACCTTGATAGGTATGTCTGCCAATGTTGTTGACTTAAGAAGCATAGTAGCATGTTGCTCCTTGGCACATTCTATCAAGAGTGTGCCATTTTTCAATTTTTTAATAGCCTTGGGCTCTCCGATTGATCAGAGTGGGCCACTCTTACCTCCCGTCTAGGTGAACCATGTGTTGCAGAGAAAGGGCTCGCAAGCCAAATCCCCACTCAATTACCAGGATTCCACTCTCCACTGACACGGGTCGCAACGCACGTGAATGAATGAATGAATGAAATGTTGTTTAATGGCACGTCAGCTCCAACCGGGCTATACTGCGCCAAACATATGATGATGTTACGAGACAAACTAGAAACAAATGATCACATTATCTATATATACATAAATAAAAACAAATATCACAGTAAATATCAAATAAAACTAAATATAAACTTTATGTATATATATTTAAAACATGAAGGTGAAAATCAAATATATACAATTAAAATTTTCGATAAAAATTTGTCTCTTTTAAAAAATCTAGCGCTTTACTGTATATACCCGGTTGGGCAAACAACTGATGAAGTGACTGGCAACGGTTATGCCGTAATCTTGTATCTTTGAGATGCTTGCACTCAATCAAAATGTGCTTCACTGTCAAAGGAACATGACAATGTTCACATTCTGGTTGAGGCTCTCGCTTTAAGATGAAAAAATGTGTTGAAAAAGTATGACCTATGCGAGAGCGACACAAAAAAACTTCATCCCTCCTGTTGGTTCTGTAGGAGTTGGGCCAATCTCCTAAGAGAGGCTTGATGTGATGAAGTTTGTTTGTGCCTGCAAGATCCCAAGACCGTTGCCAGCGGTCATAAATAAATTTGTTAATAACAGATTTAAAATCTGTGAATGGTATTAAAAAATAGGATAAGGGAAGATCTAGAGCAGACTTCGCAGCCAAATCTGCTTGATCGTTCCCTTTAATATCCATGTGACTGGGGAGCCAGCAAAGGACAATTTCTTTGCTGATTAACTCGTATGATAGTAGCAGACGATAAATGTCTGCCACTAATGGGTGATCAAGCTGTTTGTTGTTTATTGCTTGTAGT
Source organism: Patella vulgata (assembly GCF_932274485.2). Classification (NCBI taxonomy): domain Eukaryota; kingdom Metazoa; phylum Mollusca; class Gastropoda; family Patellidae; genus Patella; species Patella vulgata. The sequence goes on along the minus strand of NC_065883.2, from coordinate 70,751,528 downwards.
GAGGACAAAGAATCAGTAAAGATTATATATTTTAATATAGATGATGATTGAATGAACTCCAAGGCCTGAAGTTCAGCTGTAAAGATGGAAGGCGGACAGAAATTGTCTCAGATGGTGTCACAGTAGCTGAAGCTACCCGATCATCATCTTTCGAACCATCTGTATATATTGGAGCATAATCACCATATTTAGACCTTAGAATGAATGAATGAAATGTTGTTTAATGGCACGTCAGCTCCAACCGGGCTATACTGCGCCAAACATATGATGTTAGGAGACAAACTAGAAACAAATAATCACATTATCTATATATACATAAATAAAAACAAATATCACAGTAAATATCAAATAAAACTAAATATAAACTTTATGTATATATATTTAATATTTAGACCTTAGCTCTCGAAAGAGAGACTGAAACACCGTCGAGCTAGTATCTCTCTTTTTATGTTGCGAAAGATCGAAATCGATCTTTGGGGGAGATACAGCCCATGGTGGAGTCTCAAAGAGGGGGGTATTCGCGATACTGTCAAGACTGATACCAGCCTCAGACAAAAGGGGTTGAATACGAATACCGAAAGATGGAATGGCGTTAGTCTTAACAAGATACAAATGCTCATGAAGAGATCTAAATATGGTGTTAAAGGAAATATGGTTTGGAAGTGATGCAATTTTCGTAGCATACTGCAGGGCCAGCTTATCACGTCTGTTGTGCAGTGAGGGCTCATGCGCCTCGACGTATAAACTGTCCACTGGAGATGTACGAAATGCTCCTAAACTGATTCTAAGTCCCTGGTTGTGTATGGTGTCGAGCTCTTTGAGATAAGACTCGCGGGCAGACCCATACACAATACACTCATAATCGAGTTTTGATCTTATAAGTGCTCGATATAATCGGAGCAAGACCTTGCGGTCTGCTCCCCAGTCAGTATTTGATAGGACTCTCAATATATTGAGGGCTTTCAGACATTTCTTTTTAAGGTTTTTAATATGGGGGATAAATGATAATTTCTTATCAAATATCAGCCCCAGAAATTTGGTTTCATCCACAACTGGAAGGCGATTGCCATCCAAGAAAAGTTCTGGATCTGGATGTAAACCTCTTTGCTGAAAGAAATGCATGCAGACAGTCTTGGATTTCGAAAAACGAAATCCATTTTCGGTTGCCCATTGTTGAAGTGAATTCAAACAAAGCTGCAACTTACGTTCGATTATCTGCATGTCTGTAGAACCATAGCACATCTGAAAGTCATCAACATAGAGAGCCCTGTTTGTACCTGGTTTAAGGCACGCTGGGATGGTAATAATTTTTATTGCAAATAATGTCGGAGATAAAATACTTCCCTGGGGAACCCCCATTTCCTGAGGAAAAGGGTCAGAGAAGATTGATCCCAGTCGTACCTTTAATGACCTATCTTCCAAGAAATATTTAATGAAGATAGGTAAGCGACCTCGTAGGCCGAGGTTATGGAGGTCGCGCATGATACCATGTTTCCATGTAGTATCATAAGCTTTCTCCAGATCGAAAAATATTGCAACTAAATGTTGCTTCTGGATGAAAGCGTCCCTGACGAACGTTTCAAATCGAACGAGATGATCAAGAGTGCTCCTTTGGGACCGAAATCCACATTGGAGGTCTGCAATCAGGTTGTTGGACTCAAGGTACCAAACAAGCCTTCGATTGATCAATCTCTCCATGGTTTTGCAAATACAGCTAGTTAAAGCGATCGGACGATAGTTGGTAGGATTCGTATGATCTTTACCCGGTTTAGGGATAGGAATCATTGTGGCTTCATGCCACGAAGGAGGGAAATTCCCATCAACCCAAATCCGGTTAAAAAGATCCAGTAAAATTAGAAGTATTGGATAAGGTAGATGTTTTAAAATTTGATACTGTATTTCATCTGGACCAGTTGCAGTGTCCCGAGCTCGTTTTAATGAATCACGGAGCTCGGCAATGGAAAAACGATCATTATAGCATTCATCATTGCGGGACTTGAAATTAAGTCGCCTTTTCTCCTCTTGATTCTTAATGCCCCGAAAAGCATCACAGGAGAAATTGGAGGATGAATTGAATGAAAATGTACTGGCCAGAGAATTGGCAATATCAGGAAATGTTGTTAAGGTGGTATTATCAACATTCAGATGGTTAACTGATAATGCACTACTTTTACCTTTAATCCGATCCCATACCGACTTGGATGTGGTACGGGAATTGATCCTTGAGAAATAACCTTGCCATGAAGACTTCTTTGCTTGACGTATGGTTCTACGGGCCTTCGCCCGGACCATTTGGTAAGCCGCAATATTCTACATGGAAGGATGGTTCTTTAATCGTCTCAAGACACGATCACGCTCTTTGAGAGCGGATTTGCACTCGTCATTATACCATGGTTTATTGAAACGCTTTGGTTCAGTCGTGGTTTTTTGGAATCGCCTGCTCAGCTACATCTTGTAGTATTGAAGTGAATAAGGTCATGGGCTCATCTGCATCTTCTAACTCCTTTGCATCAAACGAGAAGAGACACAAAGATTCAAACAGAGCCCAATCAGCCTTATGCAACTTCCACCTCTGCGGTCTTTCGACCGGAGAAGGCCCATTATTATCAAGCAAGATAGGAAAGTGGTCACTACCACATAGATCTTCATTTACCCTCCATGTAAAATCCTGAAACAGGACCGGAGAGCAAATGGTGAGATCCAGGGAAGAAAAAGAAGCTGTGGCAGGATGTAGATAAGTAGGCGAGTCATCATTTAATAAACACAAATTATTAATGTTAATGAAGTCCGCTATTTGTTTACCTCTGTTGTTATCATCTGGACTACCCCAGAGGGAATGATGACCATTGAAATGTCCCGTAATTATAAACGGGAGAGGAAGTTGTGCAACAAGGTCATCAAGATCTCTGGGATTAAGATGTAAACTTGGTGGAAGATATACAGAGCAGAGTGTTATAGGAATATGCAAAGTCACCCTAACTGCAACTGCCTGTAAAGGCGAGTTGAGGGTGACTTGACTCTGAGGGATTTCTCCATTAAGAAAAATAGAAATACCCCCATGAGCTCTACCGTCACCAACTGCGTGATGATGGTAACCAACAAAATGTCTAAAAGACAAAGTGTCAGAATTCTTTAAGAAAGTTTCCTGTAAACAAATAGCTAAAGGATTGTATTTTTGAATTAATAATTGAACTTCATTAAAATTTGGTTTTAAACCACGACAATTCCATTGAATAATGGAATTTACCATTGTCAGGGAAATTTAATTTTTGGCGGCTTACCAACGGGGTCCATATGGACATCCGCTATGGCAATGTCGCCCATCGAAGCATCCCCATATTTATTAAAGAGAAGGATAGGGTTTTGTGAACCCTTTTTATCCCTCTCCCGCAACTTTAAAATTTTTTGTTGCTTCTTTGAAAGCACTGTTCTCTCCTCTGAGGATGAAGTACCCTTAAACTGCACCCCTGACCCAGTGGACCTGGGACCAACAGTATCAATTTGAGAAGTACACAATGGCGGCGCCCCCTTGCCATTTTTAATAGGAGTATTGGGAATAGTCCCAAATAACTCCAGAAGGAGGCAAGGAGGATTCATCCTCATCGGGTATCAAAGCAGTGCTTTAAGTTGAGCTCTCAGATATATTAGAGGAACTCGAGGCCCCTTTAATATGCTCCGATGTAATATTTTTAGGTTTTCCCTTGTGGTGCAGTGGGAAAGAGTGAAGAAAGCTCTACTTGCTTCTTAGCATCATAGTATGGAATTTTCCGTTTAGATATTACCTGTTGAATTCTTTTGTCTTTCTGCCATACTGGACATTCGCGAGAATAAGCAAAATGCTTACCCTTGCAATTTATACAGCAAAACTCAGCCTGACAGGCATTGCTCTCATGACCATCAAGGCCACAGCGAGCACAGGTGTCTTTGCCTCTACAGACGGTTTTGCTGTGTCCACATTTCTGGCACTTATAGCAGCGAAGAGGATTGGCTATGTAAGAATCAACAGGTATATTGAGATAACATGCCTTGAGAGTCTTCGGAATGTCGGGACGATTAAAAGTGAGGATGTAGGTGCTTGTTGGAATCACCTTGTCTCCTCGACGTATACTTATTCGTTTAACGTGTTGTACACCTTGAGGAGAAAGGTATTCTACCATCTCATCCTCACTGCTGCCTTCAAGATCCCTTCAAATTACACCTCTACATGAATTTAAAGATCTATGGGGAGACACCTTGATAGGAATGTCTGCTAATGTTGATGATTTAAGCAATATGGTAGCATGTTGCTCTTTAGCGCATTCTATCAAGAGTGCTCCGTTCTTTAATTTCTTAATAGCTTTAGGCTCACCAGCTATGCCCTTTGCTATCAAGAATGGTGAAACTTTCGATAAATCCTTAGAGGGACTCTCAATCAAGAGAAACCTCGGCCAAGATTTCAATACCTTACTTGAAATATTAAATATATTAGAAACGTCCTCTGAATTAGGACGTTTCTTGTTTTGATTTTTATTTATTGGGGATTGGGGAATCCATGGAGTATTATTTTTTATGTTTCACCCCTCGTCGTCCCCCAGGTTACTGCCCTGCCTACCAGGGGGAGGACTAGCACGGGTCACCAGTGCATGGCCTCAGGGCTCGAAGAGGGGTATACTCAAGCCAGAAGTAAAAACAAATACTTTCCAACCTGATTGACCCAAGCCGCCGCTCTGTAGAATGTACTAAGGACACAAAGGTAAGTAGTATGCTGAGTGAATAAACGACAGAGCATTAAACTGGAAAGGGTACATTCTACAAAGCTAAAAACGACCAGAGCCGATTGATCAGAGTGGGCCACTCTGACCTCCCGTCTAAGTGAACCATGGGCCAAAGTAATGTGTTGCAGAGAAAGGGCTCGCAAGCCAAATCCCCACTCAATTACCAACGACCAACGACACGGGTCGCAACGCACGGCAAACACGTTGCCCCATTACAGGGATCCGTTTAGTCGCCTCTTACGACACGCAGGAAATACGAAGGGTATATTCTTATCACCCCCTACACCCCAGGGGGGGCGGCAAACACGTTGCCCCATTACAGGGATCCTTTTAGTCGCCTTTTACGACACGCAGGACATACGAAGGGTATATTCTTATCACCCCCTACACCCCAGGGGGGTACCCCTTTCAAGATTAATCTCGATGTTACAAAAAATAAAAAGAAAGATACTAGTTCCGCAGTGTTTCAGTCTCTCTTCAGAGATTTAAGGTCTAAATATGGTGATTATGCTCCAATATATACAGATGGTTCCAATGACGGTGATCGGGTAGCTTCGGCTACTGTCACGCCATCTGAGACCATTTCTGTTCGTCTTCCTCCTGCTGCTTCCATATTTACAGCTGAACTCCAGGCCATCTTTCAGGCTTTGGAGTTCATTATATCCTCTTCATCTTTAAAACACATTATATTTACTGATTCTTTGTCCTCTTTACAGGCAATAAATAATAAGCAGCTTGTACACCCTTTAGTGTAGCAGACATTTATCGTCTGCTACTATCACACGAGTTTAACGGCAAGGACACCGTCCTTTGCTGGCTCCCCAGCCATGTTCATATTAAAGGGAATGATCAAGCAGACTTAGCTGCCAAGTCTGCTTTAGATCTCCCCATGTCACAATTTCTTTTACCTTTCACCGATTTTAAATCGTCCATTAACTTTTTTATATAGGACCGCTGGCAACGGTCTTGGGATCGTGCCGACACAAACTTCATCACGTTAAGCCTCTCTTAGGAGATTGGCCAAGCTCCTATAGAACCAACAGGAGGGATGAAGTTGTTTTGTGTCACTCTCGCATTGGTCATACCTTTTTAACTCATATTTTCATTTTAAAGCAAGAGCCTCAACCAGAATGTGAACACTGTCATGTTCCTTTGACAGCTAAGCACATTTTGATTGAGTGCAAGCATTTCAAGGATATTAGATCGAATTTTTACCGTTGCCAGTCATTACATCAGATGTTTACCCAACCGGGTTTATATGGTAAAGCGTTAGACTTTTTTCTTAAAAGAGACAGGATTTTATCATAAATTTTAATTGTATATATATATATATATATCATATCATATCATTTTTGTATTTATTTATATGCATAAATGTTATATTTTATTTTTAATTGTATTAACTGTGATATTGTTTTTATTTATGCATATAACGTTTTTCTGTGATATAATTTAGCCTGTCTCGTAATATTCACCATATGTTAGGCGCAATATAGCCCGCTTGGAGCTGACGTGCCATAAAACCACATTTCATTTCATTTCTAATAGCTAGATATTATCATGCGAAGGTAGAACACCAAGGAAGATAGATCACAAAAGGGATAATTAGGTCATCAGGATACTGGATCATCGGTGGACCACGATGTATTATCTCTTATTCATGAATGTGTAAGCTGTACACGACTTGAGGAAATGTTGAACATCAGATAATGGCAGATTTACCAGTGGATCGAGTCTCACCTTACCCACCTTTTACTTATGTAGGTGTATTTGGACCTTGGAACATTGTGTCTAGAAGAACCAGAGGTAGTTGGGCACATTCAGAGAGATGGGCAGGTATATTCTGCTGTATGGTGACCAGAGGCGTACACTTCGAAATTCTTGAGGACATGTCAACGTCATGTTTGATCAATGCGTTAAGAAGATTCGTCTCGATAAGAGGTCCTGTAAAACAAATTAGGTCTGATAGAGGCACAAATTTTTGTGGGAGCGGCCAAGGAATACAATATTTCGGCTATTAATGTGGAGGACCCAACTTTAACTAACTACTTGAACAAGGAAGGAATAGTTTGGCTATTTAATACACCATATTCATCACATGTGTGTGGTTCATGGGAACGTTTAATTGGTGTTGGAAGGAGAATCGTGGATAACTTACTGTTCAATGTGGAAATGAAGAACTTTACTCATGAGGTTTTGTCAACCTTCTTGGCTGAAGTTAGTGGCATAATGAACAATAGACCTGTGGTTCCAATATCAAGTGATCCTGATTTGCCCTTTGTTCTAACTCCCAATTTGTTAATAACGCAGAAATTCAACAGTGATGTAAAATCATTCGATTATTTTAAGGATTTGAACATCGATGATATGTACAAGTCACAATGGCGTTTCGTTCAGGTGTTGGCTGAAAAATTTTGGAAACAATGGAGTAACGAATATTTGAAAAATCTAAAAGTACGTCAGAAATGGCAGAACATTCGTGAGAATTTGAAAATCGGTGATATTGATCTCATCATTAAGGATGTAGAAACTCATCCGAATCAATGGCCTTTAGGAATTGTAGATGAAGTCTATCCCAGTGACGATAATAAAGTTCGTAAACTGAAAGTTTACTCATCTCGTAATAAGAAAGACTACATTAGGCCGATTACACAGATCGTATTCTTATGTTCTAAATAGGATCATAGTACTTAAAACTTTTAATATGTATTATTGTAGTAAGTTGTGTTTATTTGTATGTTTTCGTAATCTTTAATATTGTGTTTTGTGAAATTTCTAATTATTTTCCCTTTCGAACTTGGACACACTTTGTAGAATTAGTAAACTTTTGTAATAGTTATATTGTAATTGGATGTAATGGATTTAATTATAAACCCAGACGGGGAATGTAATGGAACTATTATACAATAGTAGTCTGAATTAGTATAAATGTATTAGTGACTCAGTGGTTATCCCCCTTGCTTTGTATTGTTCTATTCTCTACTTTCATTTCTTTAAATTTCGGATGTAACTTCCTGTAATTTGGATTATTATGGGTTGTAGGTTCCTGTTAATTTTGGATTATGATGGGTTGTAGATTGGAACCATGTGGCCAGGAATTTTAGGACATGGGCAATCCACAGGTTTTTTTTACCTCTTTCACGGCAATTTACATGTACACATGGATTTGTCAAGGAGTCTGTAATGATTAGGAACAAATAAAACATTATATTATGTTACTGGATTTCGATCTTTTATTTGGACTTTTGGATTGGAAACTTTACACTTTGGATAAATGGAATTGTGCAGACTTGGATAGAATATTAATAACTGGACATGAGCTCCATGTCCTCAGTAAATGACCGTTATATTCTTGTATCAGAACTTCCATGCAAGTTAGTACAGTTTGGTAAAATGTTTGATATTCATATTAGTCAGGAATCTTATGTTTGGTTACTATGGTCTATATATCCAAATGCAGTAGATAATATATTCATGAATTTATTTGAAGCCTTTCAGACTTGTCTGTTATCACATGATTCGGTAGTAATACTTTCGCAGTCATGAAAGATTTCAATACCTTTTTTTATGTTTGATTCACACAGCAGAAATAAGAAAGGCTTATTGTCAGAAAACGGTACATGCATGTAGGAGACATAATGGAAGTATTTGAGCATGAATGTCCATGAATCGGGGACCTGGAACCCAATTTGAAATAACAGGGATTAATATTAGCATTTTAACAGATAACTCCACATCAAATGAATCAGAACATACAAAGAAGTTTATAATTAATTTGGATGATAATGATTTATCACTAAGAAATTTTAATAATGATGTCACTATCTCCCGTCGAATCCCATACATTTACTTTTAGCCCACTTTCATTTCTTACCAAGAACAGAATAGGTAAACAAATTGGTATACATGTACCCATTAGTGTAAATGAACAATTTTTTTCTGTTTGTCCCTTAACCCAACCCTTAGATGTAAGACCAATTTATGGAGATGGCAATTGTTTATTCAGATCCTTATCATATGCTATAGCCGGCACTGAAAATCACCATAGAAAAGTTAGACTGTCTATTGTAAAACATCTTCAGGATAATTCCGCATTATTTAAACAATCCCTTAGACCAGGTGTTGCCTCAATAGAAGAATATATGGTAAAAGAAAGGATGAATGATCTGAATACTTGGGGAACTGAACTTGAATTATTTGCAGCTGCAGATTTATTTCAAATTGATATTTATACATACAGTAATATAAATTGGTTAAAATTTCCGGGATCGCAGTCCAATGAAGATAATTCATTATTAAATGAAGCAATATATATCAATCACTTGAATGAAATGCACTTTAAGAGAGAGAAATGGGGTTTAACGTCCACTCGACACAAACTAGGTCATTTCGGGACTAATATACGGTTCAATTTTATTTTAATCATTCGCTTGCGCGTAGGGGTCTTTAGCAGTGGGGGGAAACCAGAGGACCCGGAGAAAACCCACGAGGATGGACAGGCGACCCTAGTCCTTGTCACGTACAACCGAGGAATCGAAACCCCACCAGTTGCCTCAATGACAGACCGTATGATACAGCGCGCGAGTGCTAACCATTCGGCCATCCAACCCCCCCAAATGCACTATGAGATTGTTGTAAATTGACGCGTATACTATCTCCCTGATAATGTCTGTCTACTACATCGTTAACACTGTTCATCACGTGCATTTTGCATACCGATAGTCCATTGGCCAATCACGCTATTTTACCGAGATTTTGCCTAATAGTTTTGATGCAGCTATGGCGGGTGTGGCGCCAGGCAGGGTAAGCTTACTCTTCCGGACACCTGTTACCACTGTTTGTCGTGTATTTTGTACACGGTGAACAGTCCATATGCTGATTACACTATTTTGCTTATTACACTATTTTGCCTCTACTGTTTTTTAGGACTTCGAATTTTGTCTATTGGTTTGGATTGTTCGTACTTGGTTTTATTGTAAGGTATATTAATAACTTGGATAATGATCATACTTCTAAAGTTAGCATTAATCAGGATGTAATAGTAAAACGGCGAAAGAGAACAAGAGGTCGTGGTTGGGGGTCTAAACGAATGACAAATATTAAAAAACGTAAAAGTCCTAATGACTTGCATGAAATACCAGATATTATTAATGATATACAATCACTTGATGAATCATATAACGTTGTACATGAAAATATATCACTACCAATATCTGAAGTTACCCCACGCAAAAGAAAAAAGGGTTATAATTGGCAATCGATGAAAAATTCAAAGAAAGTTAACTTTAAAAAGGAGCCTGAATATGACTGTAAAAGATACCAATATTGTAAGAGCCAGTCCGATGAAAAGAAAGCTAAATATGACTATAATAGAAGTTTTAAAAGAAAGTCAAAAGTAGATTCAAAAGAAAGATATCATGGAGATATCGTGTATAGAAATAATATTAAAAAGCAAAGTATGAACAAATATAGAACAGAATGGGATTTCCGGTTAAGTGTTAAATCCTACAGCAAGTTAAAATATAAAATGAATGAAAATCATAGAAAGAATATGAAACGACTTAGTAAAAATTAGTATGAAACTAATTTAAATCACAAAAATATAGTGAGGGGACTTAGTATTGATAAGTATAGATATGCTTTAGGATCACAGAGATGTCAAATCTTTTAGTACAGAAAAATATAAGAATAATTTGAATCATAGGAATAAAGTGAAACACCTTAGTATAAACAAATATAAAATTGATTTAAATCATAAGAACAAAATAATTCAACAGAATAAATATAGAAAATTAATAAAGATAGAGAGATGTCAGAAATTGAAAGAATTACAGAAGAATTTAACAAAGAGGAATCAAATGGCCCTGAATATATTTGCTGTGTTTGTCACCGATTATTACTTAAAAACCAAATAAAATCATGAAATGGAAATGTATAAAAGTAAAGGTTACTTGGTAAAGAAAGTAGCAATTCAGTGTATAACTAAAACATATTTACATGAATGTACTAACTATTGTAGAAGTGACTGTAATTATCCTGAAAGTTATAAATCATTATGGATATGTTATACGTGCCAATCAAAGATGCTATCGGGTAAAATACCGCCAGAAAGTGTTAAGAATAATCTAGATGCAGGTTTCATACCAAAAGACCTTGACTCTCTAAATAGCCTGGAAAAGCATTTGGTTGCTCTAAATATACCTTTCATGAAAATGGTGAACTTGTCAAGGACAAAACAGTGTAAAGTCGGTGGAGAAACTGTCTGCATTCCAAATAACATAAATGAAGTGACAAAAGTTCTACCTAGAAATGGAAGTTCTGATCAACGTATACGTTTAAAACTGAAAAAGCGAATAACGCATAAGGGTCACTATCAGTATGAATTAGTGAGTAAGAAGAAATTACGAGATGCATTACATTATTTAAAGGAAAATAACCAATACTACACAGAGATAGAATATGAGGAAAATTGGAATTTTGAACATGAAAATAATGATCCAGTTGTACAATGCATGGGAGATAACCCTGAAATACAATGCTTTACTTCTGATAAGGAAATGACTGAGGAAGATACTGTTAGTTTACCAAATCTTGATGAAATAACAGTACATGGTCCACCTTTAGATACATGTCTTCAAACTGTTGATCTAGCACAAGACGTTGTAGACCAGTATGATAGTATTTTTCTATTTCTCCAGCAGAAACAACAAACCTGTTAAAATATTAACAGACAAAGGCAATGAAGCAATGTGTTTCCCAACTCTCTTTCCAACTGAAAAAAAAACACATTTTCAGACAATCGTGATGAACAAATTACTTTGGGTCGTTATTTACACTGTCGTTTGATGAATGCCGACAATCGATTTGCTAGAAATACAGATTACATTTTTTATGCGCAGTATATGTATGAACTCAGTCAAGTCATATCAAGTATTTCAATTGCTTTAAGAAAAGGAAAAGTCAACGGCAATAAAATTACATCAAAATTGTTGACAAATGAAGACCCGTTGAAAGAAAAATTGAAGAGTGATCAAGGATATCATTTTCTTAATTCAGTACGTGGATCTCGTAGTTATTGGAAAAGTACACAGTCATATTTATTTGCTATGTTGAGACAACTCGGAATCCCTTCGTGGTTCATTTCCCTGTCCGATGCTGGAGACATATTATTGAAACAATATTAAAGCAACAAGGCGATAACAGAGAGGCAAAAGATTTAGATTGGGCTGAAAAAATGAGATTTTGCGCAGTAATCCAATAACCACAGCAAGAATGTTTGATCATAGATTTCATTTTTTCTTAAAGAATTTTATCATGTCAAGAGCTGAGCCAATTGGTAAAGTAAAAGGTTATTTCTACCGCATTGAATTCCAATTGAGAGGATCGCCCGATGTACATGCCTTGATTTGGATAGAGAATGCACCAGTTCTTGGTAAAGACGCAGATAACAAAGTGGTAGAATTTGGCAATAAGTACATTACTTGTAAAATGTCAAATAGGTCGGATGATGAAGAACTGCATGAAACTACATGAAATTGTTTCAAATGTACAGTAAAAAACATTCAAACTCGTGTAGAAAGAAAAATACAGTTTGTCGATTTAATTTTCCAAGACCACCCGCTAAAGAAACATTTGTTTGTCGATCTGTTGATATGAGAGAAAATGATGACGAACCTTTTAGTATTTATGATCTTACAAACGATCAGGCCAAGTCAGTTCGTGAAAGCATGTGGAAATCTCTGTCAGACCCTGAAAAAAGTTATGATTGCATTGATGAATTATATACAGAATTTGGAATGACACAAGAGTTGTTTGTAAAAGCATGTGAAAAATTGACCAAGAAAAATTATTTAGTTCTTAAAAGAGATCCTAGTGATGTGTGGATTAACCAGTATAATCCTGATTTACTTAGAGTTTGGGATGCTAATATGGACATTCAGTATGTATTTGATGGTTATAGTTGCATTGTTTATATTGTATCTTATATTTCAAAATCTGAGAGGGAAATTGGTCTATTACTAGCACAGGCACATAAAAAGTCAGTTGATGGGAATTTAGATGCCAAAAGACGTTTAAAAAAAATCTCAAGTAAATATCTTCATAGTAGAGAAATATCTGCTCAAGAAGCCGCATTCCGTGTTTGTAGTCTACGACTAAAAGAATCCTCACGAAAAGTTGTTTTTATACCCACCGGACCTAATAATATCAGACTGACACTTCCATTATCAGTGCTTAAGTATAGAGCGCAAAACGGAACACTCACAGATGATAAGTACAGGTTAGATTACGAGGTTCCGTGGTTTAATCGTTTAAAGTGTTAGTTAAACCACGAAGCGCTGAGTTTAATCGTTTAAAGTGTTAGTTTAACTAACACTTTAAACGATTAAACCACGGAAACCGAGTAATCTAACCTGTTTAGACCATAACCAGTTATGATATACTACGTATGTTTTAAAAAATATTCTTTTAAAATTATTAATTTAGATTTGTACATAGAACTATTTCTTTTGTGGACGATTATTGGTATGTTACACGACCTACATGACATTTCAGCACGTGTAACTTGTTGTCACGTCACTATTTATGGCCAAGTTATGTTAACAACTGAGTAATGTTTATTGAACATGTTTTCGTTGATTATTCAATGTGAGCATAACTTAAAAGAAGAATAAGTACATTGATCAGTAGTTAGTACGCATGTATAATAGGAGCTTAGATTCGTGTGTATCAGTTTGAGAAGAGGTTTCCTTCTTGCTGCAGTTCTGTGTCTTTTTATAATGGATAGTGACGACGATTTTCCCGTGTCTTCTCAAAGTGTAATTAACCAGGAGTATTCGGACACTTTATTAACACAAGAGGACAATTTTAATATGTATTTCAATGATGAAAAGATTAAACCTATCTACAGCGATATAAGCAGTGATAATGATGAAACTGTGGAAATTAAACCAGCTGAGGTAGACACCCGGTTCGCATCACCTATAACCGACGATGAGATGTCATCTTTGACGAAGAAAATTATTCCGGGAACAACTGAAAAGACAATATCATGGGCATGTCGACTCTTTGAAAGCTGGAGAAAGGCTAGAAATGATAAAATCCGACAAGGAGATACATCTGGTCATCAACTGAGTTTCATAACACGTGAATTAGACTTTTTAAACGATGATGATGATGAACTAAGTTATTGTTTGAGTAAGTTTATTGTCGAAACCAGGAAAGCTGATGGCAATGAATACCCACCTAAAACGTTACGCCAACTGGTTTTGCTCATTCAAATGCACTTGAATAACATTGGCCGCCCAGTCAAACTGTTGTCAGATCCGATTTTTAATGAGCTCAGGAATACTCTCGACAACTCTATGAAAATTGGTGCCAGTAAAGGGAATAAATTATTTACGAAACAAGCTGATGTAATTTCTATTGATGAAGAAAATATCATGTGGAAACAAGGTATTTTAGGAAATTCGAATCCACAAACTTTGCTGGACACGATTGTTTATCTTTTTGGATTAAACTTTGCTTTGCGGAGTGGTGGTGAGCATCGTAATTTAACTTTGGATCAGTTATGCATAGGCGAAAATGAACAGGCACCTTATCTAAGATATACAGAGAAAATTAGCAAAACTAATCAGCGTGGACTGAAAGAATTTAGAGTGAATCCCAAGTGTGTGACGGCATATGGAAGTGACGACCCTAAAAGATGCATAGTGAAGCTGTATCAGCAATACTTGAGTTTGAGACCTGAACATGCTATGTCTATGGTATATCTGCGACCATTGATTAAACCAACAGAAAAGATGTGGTATGCAGCAGCACCTGTTGGCCGGAATACACTGGCGAACACCGTCAAAAGGTTATGTGAAGCGGCTGGATTTAAAGGTAATTATAACTTAATTGAAAGAATACTGTCATAGAACACCCCCCCCCCCCCCTCTCTCGATCGACTTTAGTAACCAGAATACTATCCCACGATATTTGAATCACACAATATGTTCTGAATCTATACGACTATTGATGAATTTGAAACCTTTTATATTTTCAGGATTCTTCACTAATCATTCCTTGAGAGCTACTTGTGCGACTCGCCTGTTTAGATCTGGTGTGGATGAACAGCTCATAGCAAAGACCACAGGACATAAAAGTAACGCTATACGCGCATACAAGCGATCGAACACCGCACAAAAGGCCTTTGTTAGTAGTGTGATCCAAGGCCAGAGTTCATCGTCTACTACTGTCCAGTCATCTAAACGACCGCTGTCTGACGATCCAGATACCACTTCGGATGGTAAACGACGGAGGAGTGTACATATTTCATTAAATATAAATTGTTAATGTGACATTAAAAAAAGAAAAATGTACTGAAATTGTGTTGTATTTCTTTCAATCAAAATTAGAGCAAGGCATTAATATTGCGATTTGGCCATTACAAATTGCTGCTTTAGATTTGAATTTGTTGGGACAGGAGGTGGGAGGGGGCGAAGAAAGTAATCCCAGTCATGGTATAACTAACATTTCAGTTGGTTATACCACGTCGAAGATCAAAGAAGTTATGGTCTAATAGGTATTTAACTAGCATTGTTGATAGATATAAAACCCGACCGGACAGTAGTCAGTTTAATAACATGTGTATAGCACAATTCTGTTCAGAATATAGAGTTATGGCTAAAAGTGAGAAAATTGATGTCAATCGCAACAAAAATCCTGCCTACAAACTGAAAAATGACCTGGGATATGTTATAAAACCGACAAGAATTATTCCTGCTGTACTACGTTATGCCAAATTTTCAATGACAAAAAATCCAGAAATTTTCCATCTAAGTAGTTTACAGCTTTTCCTACCCTATCGAACAACTTAAGCCCCCTCAGTTTGAAACATATGAAGATTTTTTTTAAATCTGGGTCGGTAAGATTTTGTGGAGACATTGAGCTAATCGCGAAAAAGATGCAATTAACATAGAAATGGCGCAAGAACTTCTTGAGAAATGTGGACCCTTAGAAGATGCCTGGGCAAATATTTGTTCGGAAACAGAAGTTGAACGTTTAGAATGTATTGAATCTCAATCTAATAACACAAATGAAGATGATGATCCTGTAGATATTCCAGACATATTATCCAACAGAACCGGAGATTGAAAAGATAATTATAAAGAGCCATGCGCCTCAGTTATCACATGGACAAGCTGTACCTTTAATGCGTTCCTTGAATGAAATACAATCAAAAGTATTCTACAAAGTAAGGCAATTCTGTATTGATAGAATCCACAAGAAAAATCCTCAACAATTCATGCTATTTCTAACAGGTGGTGCAGGTAGTGGAAAGAGTCACATTGTTAAGAGTATTTACTATGAAGCTTCGCGATTATTGACAAGAATTTGTGAAAATCCCGATGATTTAACGGTAACAATTACGGCCAGCACAAGAGTTGCTCCGTACAACGTCTCTGGGACAACTTTACACAATTTATTTTCGATAGGTCTAAAAAAGTCATTGCCATATCAACCTTTGTCATCAGATAAAATAAACACACTCAGATGTAAACTAAGTAATCTACAAATTCTTATAATTGATGAAATATCTATGGTAGATCATAAATTATTATGTTACATTCACGGTAGATCAAATCAAACAAACACCTGACCATGTTCCTTTTGGTAACGTTTCCATTATTGCAGTTGAAGATTTCTATCAGTTGCCCCCCTGTTAAAGATGGGGCTTTATACAACGACAATGAAATAGTTAATCTGTGGGAGGACAATTTTAAAATTGTACAATTGACAGAAATAATGAGCCAAGAGATGATTTAAAATTTGCTCAAGCACTAAACAGTACGTACGAAAAAGAAGTCGGACCAAATGTCTGTTGGTGATATTAATTTATCCAGTAGCCGAGAAACTGGTGAAGAAATAGACGCAATGCACATTTTTTCTACTAACGCCCAAGTAAATGAACACAATTTACTACTAATAAAAAGCAAATGCCGAGACAATATAACTATTGAAGCCAACGATTACTCTAAAGATGAGCGAACCGGTAAAATGAAACGGTTAGACAAATACCTTACCCGTAATGTAGATTCATGTTTGCCAAATGTCATTGTAATTGGTATTAATGCCCGAGTCATGTTGATAAAAAATCTGTATGTAACTGATGGTCTTACTAATGGCAGTTTTGGTATGGTAACTTATATTACAATGAGTAATGATAACAAAGCTAAAACAATATATGTTCGGTTTGATAATGAAAGAGTAGGTGCTATTTTACGCAAAAAAAGTTCTAAATTAATCCATGGTATACCTGAGGGTAGAACGCCTATTGAAATGGAAGAAGAAAGGGTGAACTATCGTGGAGATATTGGAAGACAATTTCCTCTGAAACTTAGTTATGCATGTACTATACACAAAGTTCAAATTATTAACCGTTGATAGAGCTGTGGTTGGAATGAAAAAAATATTTGCTTTTGGTCAGGCATATGTTGCGCTCAGCCGGGTTACTTCTTTAAATGGATTAGTTGTCAGAGATTTTGATGAAAATGTAATATATTGTGATGCAAAAATCGAAAATTCCATAAAAAAATATGCCATTATATTCAGAACCAAATATTGAAATACGCAGAAACACCGAAATAATATTGTTTAATGTTGAGGGTTTGATGCAGCATTATGAAGATATAAAACATGATTATAGGTTTATGCAAGCAGATTTTATTTATTTAACAGAGACTTGGTTCTCTCAATTGGCAGAATGTAGAAATTTTAGACTTGATGGATATACATTATATAACCAACCAAGACATGCTTCATATGATAACTCAAATGAATTTGAACAAGCCAACAGTGAGGCTGATGTCCCCCGCCGAGATCCCCAAATAAATAGATGACACATCTATTTTTTTCAAAAGTATCAAGCAATCAAACTGATTATCAACTATACACTAAGTCTCACCACTCTCTATCAGATAGAATCAAAGTTATCTTGTCCCAAAGCATCGACCAAGGAAATTGCTTATCTCTGCTTAGCTTTAGCTCGATATGTTAATCATTAAACTCAGTCAAGATGAACATCTACATCAAGTTTAAAAATTCTAGCTCAATTAGAAGCAGAGTTGTTAGGTTCCAAAGTCTTGACCAATCAAAATGCTTATTGCTCCTTAGCCTAAGCAGACAATTCTCATCATCGAACTTAGTCAAGGTATTGATGTAATGAAACTATACACCAAGTTTCATCACTCTCACTTAATTAGAACTAAAGATATCGTGTCCCAAAGCATCAACCAATCAAATTGCTTATCTCTACTTACCATAAGCAGAAAATGCTCATCTTCACCCTCTATCAATGCATTGACCTCATAAACACCTACACCAAGTTTGAACATTCTAGCTCAGTTAGAAGGAGAGTTATTGTGTTCCAAAGTCTCGGCCAATCAAATTGGTTATCGCTCTGCTTACCCTGAGCAGAAAATGCTCAATATCGAACTTAGTCAAGGTATTGATGTAATGAAACTATACACCAAGTTTCATCACTCTCACTTAATTGGAACTAAAGTTATTGTGTCCCAAAGCATCAACCAATCAAATTGCTTATCTCTACTTACCCTAAGCAGAAAATGCTCATCTTCACACTCCATCAGGCATTGACCTAATAAACACCTACACCAAGTTTGAACATTTTAGCTCAATTAGAAGGAGAGTTATTGTGTTCCAAAGTCTCGGCCAATCAAATTGCTTATCGCTCTGCTTACCCTGAGCAGAAAATGCTCATTATCGAACTTAGTCAAGGTATTGATGTAATGAAACTATACACCAAGTTTCATCACTCTCACTTAATTAGAACTAAAGTTATTGTGTCCCAAAGCATCAACCAATCAAATTGCTTATCTCTGCTCACCTTCGAACTCCATCAAGGCATTGACCTAATAAACACCTACACCAAGTTTGAACATTCTAGGTCAATTAGAAGGAGAGTTATTGTGTCCCAAAAAGTGTGACAGACAGACAGACGGACGAACCCATTTTAATAGTCCCCTGCTTTCTTCGAAAGGCGGGGGACAAAAACTCTTAATCTTAAATTAGTTCAGTAACAAGAATAATGTTTGCTTACAGTGAGTTTATAGTGGGATAAACAACAGGAGGAAACTGATCCGGCATGGTTCCCCCCTTGTCAGTGATGCAGGACGGAGGGCCTGACAAGGACAGCTGGCTAGTCATTTGGATGGGACAAAAAAACGAGGTCCCTTGTACACATTGACGTGCACATAAAAGATCCCTCGACAGTTGGAATTCGATATAAGAGTAGGCCGTAGTGCCGCTGTCCGGGGAAAATTTCCCTCATAGCACACTGTATGGTGTATGCCCATCTTCATTAGCCCAGCAGAACAGTAGGACAGTAGTATCAAGCGTCAAATTCAAATCCATATCCAACAAAAATATGGTTAACAGCTGATCAATTACAAAAAAACAAGGCATTGACCTAATAAACACATACACCAAGTTTGAACATTCTAGCTCAATTAAAAGTTGTCGTGTCCCAAAGCATCAACCAATCAAATTGCTTATCTCTGCTTACCCTAAGCGGAAAATGCTCATCTTCGAACTCCATCACGGCATTGACCTAATCAACACATACACCAAGTTTGAACATTCTAGCCCAATTAGGAAGAGAGTTATCGTGTCCCAAAGCATCAACCAATCAAATTGCTTATCTCTGCTTACCCTAAGCGGAAAATGCTCATCTTCGAACTCCATCAAGGCATTGACCTAATAAACACATACACCAAGTTTGAACATTCTAGCTCAATTAGGAAGAGAGTTATTGTGTCCCAAAAAGTGTGACGGACAGACGGACGAACCCATTTTAATAGTCCCCTGCTTTCTTCGAAAGGCGGGGGACAAAAATTCAAGGTAATGAAAAATGGGGGTGTCGCTGTTTATTATGCCAATAACCGACAATGTAATATACATACATTAGGCACTTTTAATTTTGAACACCTTGCATTTAAGGTACCCGATATAGATCTTATGGTAATTGTTGTATACAGGCCACCGTGTTACAGAGCTGGTTTATTTATTGAAAATTTACAGATTTTATTGACAAAATTAAATGAATATGGTGGTGATGTAATTGTGATTGGTGATTTCAACCAGGATGTTACAGATGGAAATTCGACCATCGAAAAATGCATGTTAGACAATGGTTTTACACAGATAATAGATTTCAAAACTACAACCAGCAGTACAATATTAGATCTGGTATTCTGTAAATTCATTGATCGTTCCAAAATCCATTTGAAACTTGTACCTGAATACTACTCACATCATGAATGTATTAGTATAGGGTTTGATCTGTGATAAGAAAATAATTTTAATCCAATCCTGATTATTAGGAAAGTACACATAGCCTTTTTCGTAATATAAAGACATGGATAACGCCAATAAGGACCAATAACAATACAATAGTGTACATTTTTTTCACCTTCTTCAACCTGTGATTGATTATTTTGTTTCAAGTTATGAATTGATAAGCAGATGTGACATCTCAGCTATACATTTACAGAAGTTTTGAAAAATTATAATATATCATACCTATATCAAACATTTTTAATTAGGAATACTTTACTTCAGAATAAAACAAGGTAATGTGAAATGTTTTTCTTTTATGCCAGAACTATGACAGTGAGTGTGACTAGAAAAGATGTGTCCCCAATGCCAGACTTCTTCAGCCTGTGATTGATTATTTAGTTTAAAGACATGATGAATTGAAAAGCAGATGTAACATCTTAGCTATACATTTACATAAGTTTGAAAAATTATAATATATCAGTCCATATGCTGATTAAGCTTTGTTAGGACTTCGAATTTTGTCTAATGGTTTGGATTGTTCGTACTTGGTTTTATTTTATTATTATCATACCTGTATCGAACATCTTCATTAGGAATACTTCAGAATAAAACAAAGTAATATGAAATGTTTATGTTTTACGCCAGAACTGTGACAGCGAGTGTGGCTAGAAAAGATGTGTCCCCCATGACAGAAATATTGCTAGAAAGATTTCTGCGCCATGCCAGAAATGTCAGTGGGTGTGACAAAGAAATGAAATGGGGTTTAACGTCCTACTCTTCTGCACCTAACCTGGGCTAATTGAAGACGGGCATACGCCATACAGTGTGCTATGAGGGAAATTTTGCCCGGGCAGCGGCGCTACGGCCTACTCTTATATCGAATTCCAACTGCCAAGGGATCTTTTACGTGCACGCCAATGTGTACACGGGACCTCGGTTTTTCGTCCCATCCGAACGACTAGGCAGTTGTCCTTGCCAGGCCCTCCGTTCTGCATCACTGACAAGGGGAAACCACGCCGGAAAATCGAGATGAACTTTCTCGGCCAATGCAGGGATCGAACACCCGACCTCCAGGCTAGCGAGCCAGCGCCTTACCCACTTAGCCACGTGATCCCCAGGGTGTGACAAAAACGTTATGAATAATTATTGGAAATCATTAATATGGTAAGTATCGTTTACCATTTTCAGGTGTTTTTTTTCATTTTAGTAAATTTGATAAACATAATATTGAATTAAATAACTATTTTAATTGAAAGAATAATTAGGTTTTTGAATTACATGTCTCTATTACTAAATGCCAAAATTTCATCAATCTGTTCTGCTTGAGCTTTACGAACCTGCTCCATCTTTTTTTTTTGCAGTGGTAAAAACCTGTTCAACTAAGTTTCCACCCTAGTTTCAATCCAGTATTTTTACTTTTTTGTTCATTACATATTTTGTTTTCAGTCTGACAGTCTGTATTAAGCAGTAAGATATTTCATCAGAAATGCAAATGGCTAAGAGGTACATTAATTAAGCGGACTTGAAAATGTTATGTATTACTATTTCAGATGTGATAATCCTTACATGTCATAAAGATGGTAAGTATCATGTACCATTATCCGGCTCATTGTAGTCTATTCGCTAAAGTTCAAACATAATATGGAATGCAATTACTATTTTAATAGAAATAGGCATTGTGCCCATATTATGTTTTTGTGATTATTTTCATATTTTATTACGAAACTATTCTATGTTTTATAACAGATTAAGAAACAATAAATAGTTATTAGACTTGCCAGTTAGCCCACCCCATGATGCATGCCTGATTTTATTAACATAGTTGGTGTAAAGCAGTATACCCTTAATCTTAATAATAATGGTTTTATATTTCAGAATTCATTTAGTATTAAAATAACAATATTTCATATATTTTATTACAGGGTTAGAAATATTTTTATTCCTCTGGTTATCTGTTTTTTTGGTGATGGGCAGATTAGAATCTTTGGTAAGCATAATAAGTTCATATAAAGTATGACAATTACAATATGTGTAACAAAATTAATAATTAAATAGAATATACCCACTATATATATATTTAATACTAAAATCCATTTAAAATCCAAAAGGGTCAATTCTGTATAGATAATATTTAGACGACTTGTTAAACTGTAATATCATCAAGCTATTCTGCTCGAGCTTTACAAACCTCCCTCTTTTATTGGCAGTAAAAAAACCTGTTGAATCCAAGTCAATACATAGCCTAGCATAGGGTCTAGATTCAATCCAATATTTTTATTTTTTATTTATGTAATCAGAGTACATATTTAGTGTATATTAAGCATTGAGATATTTTATCAAAATTGAAAATGTTGACTTGAATCGACTCCTACACATGAACAATAGACATAGAAAATTAAATAATTAATTAATTGGAGTCGGCAAACCATATTAGCAAGGTAAGGGTAAACCATATACATGATTGAGAATAATAGATTTGTGTCTTAGATGTATGTCATAGCCTTCATTTTTGATGTCATTATAATGGAAACTTCATACTTCCGACGCCTGGTTTGCTTGCAGTGTCAGGCCTGCTACCCTCAACATTTACCAAAATTTCCGGTTACTTGAAAGGGTACTGACATCCCTGTTATAAATAAACTTTTACTGACCGCGGACGTGGGGTCCCGGGAGCTAGCTCTCACCCGGGAAAATTTTGAAAAATAAACCGCAAATATGCGATTTGGTGGCATATCTGATTATAACCTCTGTCAAATAATATATCTCATAAATCGATTAATTTAGGTCAATACACGACCTGCAAGTAATTTACAACCATCAACCTGTGAAATTATCATATCGTCATATTATTAATTAACGTATTATCATTGTATCGTCAAGAGAATTTAACTGATTAAAAAATGGAATGGGACTAGTTGAGAAAATTTTGACCATTTGATTAACCAGTAAGGAATTTTGAATAAGTAGGAATATTTTGACCATTTGATTAACCAGTTAGGAATATTGAATATTTTCATTGAAAAATGTCCCATTTTTGTTGCCGGGAGCGCTAGTTGATTCCTCCTGTGATGGAAGGCCACGAGACACATTGGTACAGAGTGACGAAAGTGATATTCATGAAAGCTGCTTTTTGATTTTTGGATTTGTTGTCCCAGGTAAATTATTTTACCTTGACTCCGAACTTGAACATTTGACACACTACATATTGATTAATCGAACATAGCATTAGTTCAGATAATGAATATTCGAGTATAAGGCCACACAAATTTAATTATGAGAATTGCGTCACCCTCGACATTTTTTTCAGAAGCGGCGGGTGGAAAAAAAAATAAAAATAAATCAGGTATCCAAGAATGTAGGTCAAATTTAAAAAATTTGAAAAATAACAAAACTTGTCGCATAAACAACCTATTTTCGAACGAAAGAAGTCATAGACGAATATTCGAAATTGAAAAATGTGAGATAGCCATTGTCCCGGAAAAGATTCGGGGTTTCCGAAAATGTCATTTGTTGGAGAATTTGTAAAGAATTGACGAAACTATGGCCGATTTTCAATTCCTGTTCAAAGTTCGGTCACTTCCGGTATGCGCAGAAGTTTCAAAAGTAGTTTATCAAGTAGCCACAACATCTTTTCCCTATAGAAAATTTGGTTTCAGATCGATATCTGTTTCAGATCATGGAGGCTCCCGCGGAAAAAATTTTTTTTTTTAGTAAAAACAATAGTCTTTGTCTGAAAGCCTAAGAAGAAGAATAATCTTAACAAAAACAATAGTGTTTCACACAAGCTACGCAGTGAAACCCTAATAACTTGAACAAAAACAATAAGCTTTCATATGAAATCTTAACAGACAATTGGTTAACTTGATAAACAATACAATGGTGAGGCCATTTGCATCTATTTAAATAACAGAAACAATTAGAAATACCGCATTATGAACAGACTAAATAAACAATATAGGGTAAAAAGCACTGAACGGTTATTCAGATACTTGCAATAAATCTACACAATATCAAACGAGGTTATAGAAAAAGCAGTGGAACTATAACATACGTGTGTTTTGGTGTAATTTTATGTAATAATTACAATTCTGATCAATAACATTTCAACAAGAATCCTTGTTAGTTGTACAGTTAAATAATAATCATACAGTTGTTTTTATCGTACTATAATCTATATATTATGTTTTCTTATGCATCCTATTATATCTGAATAAACTAAATATACATACTTCTTTCACCAGTGGTTCCTGAAAATTAACTTATTTCACCAGTGGTTTCTGAAAATCAACAAGATACAAATACCATTTTGTCTACAATAAGTGAAAGGGATAATGGAATATTTCTACTTATGAGTTTGGATTTTTTTTTCACTCTTTCAATAACTCTCTCCACGTGGATTCGTGCTTTGGCTATCAGGCGAGTTTGTAACTCTTTATTTGCACTGAACATTTATTTCTCTTTTTCCAATAAAAAGGGGGGGGGGGGCTTTAAAGAGGCTTCTCGTGTCATTAATAAAACTTCAATGGTGAATCCTCTGTCAGCTAAGAGAGAGAGAGAGAAATGGAGTTTAACGTCCACTCGACACAAACTAGGTCATTTCGGGACTAACATATGGTTTAATTTTATTTCAATGATTCGTTTGCGCGTAGGGGTCTTTAGCAGTGGGAGGGAACCGGGGAAAACCCACGTGGTTGGATAGGCGACCCTACTCCTTGTCACGTACAATCGGGAATTCGAAACCACGCCAGTTGACTCAACGTGCTAACCATTCGGCCACCCAACCCCCACCCCAGTTAAAACAAGATCCGCTGGATTAATGTGCTGCAAACATCCACTTTTCAACAATTAAACGACCATTGATATACCCCTCATATAAATCAGAGACCAACACTATAGCGCCATTCGGAGCTACACCGGGAAGTCCTTTGGCATTTGATCAAAAAAATTCAATGCAATCAACAATGAATCTAATATTTTCAAATGTTCTAAAAACACTTGGTAAATCTTTTTTTTAAAAAAAAACAATGCTGTAAACATGTTGCATCTAAAGTCATTAAAATGGCAGTATAAGAACTGGATCCAGGTTCGAAAAATTAATCACCAAAGTCAGGAAAATTTCTTCTTGAGAATCCAGTTTTCTATACATTTTTAATGTTTACAATCCAAATACGTTAACTTATCATCACTTTCACCTAAAAATTCAAACAAATAAATTCATCATATACTAACCCTGTGAATTGTTTCATTTGTCATCGGGGGGGTTGGGGGTTGGATGGCCGAATCGTTAGCACGTGCGTGCTGTATCATAAGACTTGTCATTGAGTCAACTAGAGTGGTTTCGAATCCCCGGTTGTACGTGACAAGGAGTAGGATCGCCTGTCCAAAAATGAATTGAAATGAAATGTTGTTTAATGGCACGTCAGCTCCAACCGGGCTATATTGCGCCAAACATGGTGAATCTAACGAGACAAATTAAAACAATATCACATAATTGAATTTATATATGTAAATAAAAACAAATATCACAGAAAATATATAATTAAAAATAAATATAACAAATCTTTTACATATATAAATATTTAAAACGATATACATGATTAAATATATACAATTAAAATTGAGAATTAAAGTTTGTCTCTTTTAAAAATGTTAACACTTTATCATATAGCTCCGGTTGAGCAAATAGCTGACGTAATGACTGGCAACAGTAGTATTTAGATCTAATAAAGTCGCCTGTCCAACCTCGTGGGTTTTCTCCGGGTCCTCCGGTTTCCTCCCACTCCTAAAGACCCCTACGCGCAAGCGAATTATTGAAATAAAATTAAAACCATGTTAGTCCCGAAATGACCTAGTTTGTGTCGAGTGGACGTTAAACCCCATTTCTCTCTCTCTCATTTGTCATCTGAATTCAAATGAATGAATGAAATGTTGTTTAATGGCACGTCAGCTCGAACCGGGCTATATTGCGCCAAACATATGGTGAATATTACGAGACGGGCTAAATTATATCACAGAAAGACATTATATGTATAAATTAAAACAATATCACAGTTAATAAAATTAAAAATAAAATACAACTTTTATGCATATAAATATTAAATACAAAAATGAAATGATGTATATATACACCTGAATTCAAATAGTCTTGTTGATATATTGTTTGAACATTTTCTGTTTGAACTCCTTTTTCATTTTGCAAAGTAGAAGTTTCATTCTAATTTTGTTCTGTTAACTGAAATAAGATAAAACGAAGTTCTGCTGTGCTGCACCATGAAAAACGTGCATTTCCCGTGTAATGTGTTATGTGGGGGATTTTTTCAAATGAATATCAACGAATTTAATTGTATTTTATTTTATATTTTTGTTCAGAATGAGACAGTGTGATGCATTAAGACCGTACATCAAACGAAAAGATACAACTTTTCGAAGATGCATACCTGTTGAAAAGAGAGTATAAATATCCCTTTGGACACTTGCAACTCCGAGTGAATACAGAACATCATCCCACCTTTGTGGCATCTCTCGCTCATCAATATGTTTGATTCTTAAAGAATTTTATAAAACCACCAATAAAAGACTTTCAAAAAGATACATATACTGAGCGCCATGGAAAACGTATCACTTTTTTTTCCCAAATATTTTATTACTAGGTGGTTTTGTATGTATAATATTATGCAATACTATGAACTATTGTTTCACACAATGCTCCCAAACGAAAAATATAGCGGCCCGTGTGCACAAAAGAAAATTGCACGAGATGCACATGAAAAACCCAATATTCACGTGCAGCATTGTGTGTGAGCCCTTTAAAAGCATGTTTTCAACTTAATTTGTAGTACATGAACTGTGAAACGTCAATCCGTCGTAATTTGTTGTTGGACGTGTGAAGGAATCGAGCTAGAGATGCTGAGACTTACTCAAAAATCAACGGAATGAAGCCATGGGAATGTCCAGGGCTGGCATGTCTACACGTGCTATTGCCAGACACTTCAATTGTCATCAGTCCACTATTGTAAGGTTGGTGGAACGTGTTCGAGTTACTGGATCAACACGTGACCGTCAACGTCCTGGTCCACAACGCGTTACAACCCAGGCTCAAGACCGCTACATCCGGGTCACTCATCTGCGTGACAGATTCCGCCCAGCGACTCGAACAGGTGCAGCAGTCGTCGGAAGACAAGGATCAGTAAGTGACAACACCGTAAGACGTGTCTAAGAGAAGTATGACTCCGTGCACGACGACCTTATGTTGGAGCTATCCTCAGGGACCATCACCGTCAGCGGCGGTTGATATGGGCTCAAGGACACCAGACATGGAGAAGAGTAGACTGACAGAGTGTGCTCTTCAGTGATGAGAGTCGCTTTCATCTTTATCACGCTGATGACCGTCAACGTGTGTGGAGACGTCTTGGGGAACGTCTCGGAGACTGCTGCGTCTTCGAAACGAATCGATGGGGTGGGGGAAGTGTAGTGGTGTGGCGAGGCTTCACATTTCATCACCGGACCGCCCTACACATTTGCAGGGGTCGCGTTAATGCTGTAGCCTACCGTGATGATGGCCCGTGGAGGACACACGCGCTACTGACATCTGTGTCGTACTTTTGGTTTTGACCCCTCTGACTTTGTACCCTTGATTACAGATAAGTGTACAAATGTGTTGTTATTGATGTGTTCCCATTTGAATATTGTTCACAATAAGAAGCAAAATAAATAAGATATGTTTACAGGATCATTTTGTTATACGAAAAACTAAGTGATGCGTTTTCCATGGCGCTCAGTATATATCTACCCGAGGAAGATGAATTGTATGACATCATGTTAAATTTTGAACAAAAATGGGGATTTCCAAACTGTTGTGGTGCAATTGACGGTTGTCACATTCCTATTATCGGTCCTAAGCATGATCACACAGATTATTACAACAGAAAAGGGTAGTGCAGTATTCTTCCGCAAACAGTGGTGGATTCTAATTATTTGATTCGTGACACATGTATTGGTTGGCCAGGATGGGTGCATGATGCCAGATTTCTGGCCAATTCCAAATTGTATAACATGGGTCAAGAAGGGAATCTCTTTGTAAATCATTCCATAAATAATTATGGTGTTCAGGTTCCAGCTGTTATTCTTGGTGAACCTGCCTACCCTTTATTACCATGGTTAATGAAACCTTACGCTGATCGATTGTTGTTGTTGTCCAACACTTCACGGCATTTAACTTCTTCCACTTTATCCTGGCACTGCTTATGATTACGCAGTTCGTAGCCCAATTCCGCGAGAGATTCTGCGTCGTGTGTAAACTTTGTGGTTGTGTCTTGCACCCTCGAGCTGAACTTGCATGTTTTCACCCCCCCCCCCCCGAAAGCGAAATTAAATCAACGGTTCTTTCGGACGTCCATACAGTTCCACTCAACCATTTTGACATAGCTGTCAAAGTTCGCGGGAAAAAGGTCAAGATTCATTTGGCGCATGCGCAGTAATCCTTACTGAAAGCGTTCCTAGACCGGTTAGCGTTCACCCTACGAAAATTTAAGCCTGGCGTGCCCGGTACCGTTCCTAGACCACCTCACTTCATTAGGTCAGATTTGCATCGTACCAGACACGGCACGCTTAAATTTGACCGGTTTACACTAAAAACTG
The DNA here is from genome assembly GCF_932274485.2 of Patella vulgata. Taxonomy (NCBI): domain Eukaryota; kingdom Metazoa; phylum Mollusca; class Gastropoda; family Patellidae; genus Patella; species Patella vulgata. Next base: position 70,722,798 of record NC_065883.2, on the reverse strand, counting down.
CACGCTTACAATGTGTCATGTAAACGGGATTCCGTAGAAGCAGTACTTTACGCCTTCCGATTTAGATTTAACCGTTATTTTTTCCATTTGAAATCTTTGAAATGTTGAGAATCTTCAGTCATTTTTTGCTTTGCCTAGCCCAATTACAATAATTTACAATCAAATTTTTTTAAAGATTTCTTCATTTTTTTTTCTCCGGGGCTTACCTAAATTTCGTTTCATCTTATATGGCCAAGTTCGTAAATTTGTGCGGTACCCTTTCAATGAAGTCGGTTAGAAGACGGGAATGTATATTTTAACGTGTTGTGTCGCTAATACTGGTTCTAGTGAGGTGACCAAGGTCTTATTTTCTCACTAAGATGTTCAGTTATATTGTTCAGGCGTTCACAGGGACTGGCACGCGACCGTGTAGCAGTAAAATTGACTGGGGAGCGATTAGATTTTCGACAAGGATTCAATATGACAGTTCCTGAACGTACAGTGCGAGTGTAATGAGACCTACGTTCAGATCTGAACTAGAGCTTACCAGCGGAGGTATTACCCGGAGAAAACACACGAACGTTGAACAGGCGAACCTACTCCTTGCCACGTCTAAGCGGAGAATAGAAACCATGCCACTTAACTCAATGACAGACCTTATGATGCAACGCGCACGCGTTAACCATTCAGCCACCCAACACCCCCGCCCCCTGCTAAAGACCCTTAACGCGCAAGCGAATTGAAATAAAATTGAACCATATATTAGTCCCGAAATGACCTAGTTGTGTCGAGTGCACGTTAAACCCCATTTCTTTCTATAATTCATGCTACACCTCAACTCAGTTATAAAAACCCATTGTTAAGCAAAGACCGTGATACTTACCCAGTTAACATTGATGGTTAGATTTACGTAAAGTTTACGTCATTATGGTTAGATTTTGGTTAGCGTCCAATAATGGTAAAATTCTTTGGTTAAATTTACGTTACTTTTACGTCATAATGGTTATGGTTACTTTTACGTCAGAAAATGACGTAAATGTAACGTAAACTTTATGACGGATTACTAACCAATTTTTTTCGCGTTAAATACTTCTTGATTAAATAACATTACAAGTGTGTGCACATTCTAACAATTGATAAATAGTTGGAATTCAGACATAATAATTATATATGTATTATTGGTTATAATTCTAACGTTATTCTAACGTAAATTTTACATCAGGTTTCTAACCGTTAGTTTTCTGACGTAAATCTAACGTTAGTTTTCTAACGTTAATATAACGTAAGTTTTCTAACGTTAATATAACGTTAGTTTTCTAACGTTAATATAACGTTACTTTTATGTCATAATTTTAACCGTTAATTTAACGTTAGTTTTCTAACGTAAATCTAACGTTAATTTTCTAACATAAATCTAATGTTAGTTTTCTAACATAAACCTGATATTAGTTGTATAAAGTAAAACAAATGTCAGTTTAATTTCATGATACTAACAATTAAATTACTGTCATTTTTTATCCTTAGTTTTCTTACGTAAACAAATGTCAGTTTAATAACATGAGCACCATTTGTAATGAAGCGACTCGATGAAGAAGGCTAACCATATCCCACAGGAGAATACTGGTGTGGACTAGAATAAGCAGACGCCAAAGACTGTCATTCAATTTGGGCTTTTTGCATATTTTGTCGAACATAATTGATTAAAATATACAGTAAAACCAGATAAGACTGAACTTTATTCAGTTTATATACATTCATGTTATATTATTATATGCCTTGCTACCCATTTTTGTCCATTTCCAGGGGCCCAACAATAGAAATGAAATGGGGTTTAACGTCCTACTGTTCTGCTCCGAACTGGGCTAATGAAGACGGGCATGTGCCATACAGTGTCCTATGAGGGACATTTTGCCCGTACAGCGGTACTACGACCTACTCTTGTATCGAATTCCAACTGTCAAGGGATCTTTTACGTGCACACTAATGTGTCAACAGGACCTCAGTTTTTCATCGGATCCGAACAACTAGACAGGTGTCCTTATCAGGCCCTACGTCCCGCATCACTTTCTCGGCCAATGCAGGGATCGAACCTTTTAACTCCTTTAAGAATTTCAGCCTGTAAGCGACACATAAAGAGAAAAAGGAATGAATGAATGACCTACTCTCATTTCGAATTCCAGCTGTCAAGGTTTCGTTGACATGCACATGCAACATGAGCACAAGATCTTGATTTTATGTCCTATTTGAAGGACTAGACACTGTCCTACATTACAAACAAGGGGAAAATTCTATACCAGGATCGGACCCCTCGTTAGTTAGCCAGTGTGTTAACTTGAAAGTTAACCATTAGCCATTCAACCACGGCAGTGTGCTACAAGGGAGTTTTATCCGGACAGCTGTGCTAAGGCCTACTCATATATTGAGTTCCAACTGTCAGGGGATCTTTAACGTGCATGCCGATGTGTACATGGGACCTCAGTTTTTCATCCCATCCGAAAGACTAGAAACCTGTGCAGTGCACAAACACATTCTCCTTATTATTCCTGTCTGTGACTACAGTAACTTGATATTGTACACATTGGAGTGCACGTAAACGATCCCTTGGTAGTTGGAATTCGATATAAGAGTATTCTGTTGTGCCGCTGCCCGGGCAAAATTTCCCTCATAGCACACTGTATGGTGTAGGCCCATCTTCATTAGCCCGGTTTAGGAGCAGAACAGTAGGATGTTAAACCCCATTTCATTTCATTTTGTGTACATGGGACCTCAGATTTTCGTCCCATCCGAACGACTAGACAGCTGTCCTTGTCAGGCCCTCTGTCCTGCAACACTGCCAAGCAGAAACCACATCGGAAAATCCTGATGAACACTAGCCAGTCAGTGGCTCCGGGGTCATAAATGTAGTGCCACAAAAAAAAAATTTGCAGTTCACAAACACATTCTCCTTACTATTTGAGTCTGTGACTACAGCAACTTGAAAGTAGTCCAATTAATAGCCTTTTTTATGTGGTTTTGCAATCGAAATCAAACCTGAGAGGGAAAACAAATAATGATAATACATGAAAAAGTGTGGCACCATCCAAAGGGAGAGTGAGAATGAAATGGGGTTTAACATTCACTCGACACAAACTAGGTTATTTCAGGACTAACCGTAGGGGTCTTTAGCAGTGGGAGGAAACCGGAGCACCCAGAGAAAATCCACGGGGTTGGACAGACGTCCCTACTCCTTGTCATATTCAACCCGGGAATGGAACCCATGCCAGTTGACTCAATGACATACCTTATGATACAACACGCATGCGCTAAATCGATGGACACACTAGCCGAATCGTTCGGCTGAATGGGTGGACACACTAGCTGAATGCTTCGCCCGATTCAACCTGTCGGTTGCATCACCTTTCACGTCACATGATTAAACATGGCGGCGTCTGTGTCTGTAATCTATCATGTGACTTCTCGATATGAGTGGTGATTGGCTAATGAATTCTATCTTCGGCCGAATGCTTCGGCGAAGCGAACACACCAGGCGAATATAATTGATTCGGGCGAATTATTCGGCCGAATGACAGTGGACACCGAATCATTCGGCTAGTGTGTCCACCGCCTAACCATTTGTCCATCCGACCCTCCGCCAGTGCGTTACCAGGGAGTTTTGTCTGGACAGGAGTGCTAAGGTCTACTCTTATATTGAATTCCAACTGCAAGGGGATCTTTAAGTGCATGCCAATGTGTACATGGGACCTCAGAGAGAATGAAATGGCATTTATCATCAACTCGACACAAACTAGGTCATTTCTGGACTAACATTATATAGTTTAATTTTATTTCAATAATTCGCGTGCCCGTAGGGGTCTTTAGCAGTGGGAGGAAACTGGAGGACCCAGAGAAACCCATGAAGTTTGACAGGCGACCTTACTCCTTGTCATGTACAACCAGGAAATCGAAACCACGCCAGTTGACTCAATCATACCTTATGATACAACGCGCACACGCTAACCATTTGGCCATCCAACCTCGCGCCAGTGTGCTACAAGGGAGTTTTGTTTGGACAGCAGTGCTCAGGCCTACTCTTATATTGAATTCCAACTGTCAGGGGATCTTTTATGTACATGCCAATGTGTACATAAGACCTCAGTTTTTCGTCCCATCCAAACGACTAGCCAGCTGTCCTTGTCAAGCCCTCCGTCCTGCACCACTGACAAGCGGAAACCACGTCGGAAAATTCTGATGAGCTTTCTCAGGCAACACTGTGAGCGAACCTGTGACCTCCAAGCAAGCCAGCCAGTGTCTTATTCACTTAGCCATTGTGGCAAAGGGGTCATAAATATAATTCCACAAAAAAACCTGTGCAGTTCACAAACACATTCTCCTTACTATTCGAGTCTCTGTGACTACAACAACTACTCGAAAGTAGTGCGAACTGTAAATTTTATTTTGTTAAACTATCGTAAGAAAAGAAACATATTGAATATGCTTGTCAATATTCTTTCTCTGTCAGAGCAGCTAAAAGGTGAAATTGTCTTCCAAAAACTCTTTGTGAGTCCTCTTCCATCCAAAACTTAAAAAATCATTATTTCCAAAATGGTGTTGAGAGAGAGAGAGAGAAATGGGGTTTAACGAGAGAGAGAGAGAGAGAAATGGGGTTTAACGAGAGAGAGAGAGAGAGAGAGAGAGAAATATGGGGTTTAACGTCCACTTGACACAAACTAGGTCATTCGGGACTAACATATAGTTTAATTTTATTTCAATAATTTGCTTGCACGTAGGGGTCTTTGGCAGTGGGAGGACCCGGAGAAAACCCATGAGGTTGGACAGGCGACCCTACTCCTTGTCACGTATAACCGGGGATTCGAAACCACGCCAGTTGACTAAATGACAGGTCGTCACCATTCGGCCATCCAACCCCCCAAAAATGGTGTTGAAATGAGTGTTTTTGTGAATGCGCTTAGAAATACTCATGTGTAATGAAGTGCTATAATTAAACCATAATAATAATATAGTAGGCCTAGTGGACTCCTCCGTCTCATTTTGGTTGAATGTTTGGAAATTTGATGGCTAATTAGATTTAGGACACTCTGGCATATTTTCTAGGCTTGGCTTCATGTGGCCTGTTTTCCATGCATACAAGAATTAACCAATTAGAAGTTAAACAAAATAAAATCTGCTCCAAAATATTACAATACTTTTTTTTATTTCATTGCCCAAAACACCTTTACAGCCTGAATGTTAATTTTGGGGCAGCGTTTAACTGCATGGGTGGTAATTGAATTTATTAAATTGACTAACTTTTGCACAATAAGTAAATATAAATTATCTTAATACCCCAACTCAGACAAGTTAGTGGCCTTTCAAACCAATTTAAATTCGGTCAAAATTTGTAGAAATTTAGATATTATTTTATTGCACGTGTGTACAATTTGTTATGTGTCTAAGCTCTGTTACCACAAAAATATATTTAATTTAGTCCTTATAGTAGATTCTATCACACGTTTGAAAGTTGTCCAACGGTCGAATAAATATGTTGTAGTTTGACCTAGATAAATATAAGACTGGGAAAATAAATATAAAAAAAATTCCGACATCTTAAAAGTAGATACCTATATTCGCAATGGAAATATTATTTTAAAAATCTGGATTATTTAATTTGATACAACTGAATAAAATGGCTCTAGTCGATCTATTTAAAAAAAACATCAACCAAATATACGAGTTTGGCTACTGCCAGTGCAGTACTGCATCCGTCGTGATCCGAATAAAGCTGTACGTATGTATATTATATCATGTGCATGCTTAAAAAAAGGCCTCTGAATCATATAATAATTTCTTCAATTTTACTATTCATAAGCCTAAAATATTACGTAGTTATAGACTATATATAAAATATTGAAGTGCGTAGGCCTACAGTTGATAGTCGCATAGACTCCGTTATCTACGTATATGATATATGCCGCCATTTTGGGTCAAGGTCAAGATAAATTACAGTCAATACAAATGAATAACTACATCGATAGATTATTAAATGTAATTTCTATTAACGGATTTCAATGTTAGGTGGTCTATGTTTGTTGTCTTTTCAGTATATTGTCCACATTGATTAAACTATCATTATTAAAATCATTTTGATTCTTCTATATTTGTACGTACTTTTTTACAACTCTGAACCCGGAAGCGAGGTATTCTGGGAAGGTTATTTTAAAGATGGCGGGCGTTTTGGAATTTATTCGTGGAGTGCATGAGAAATGTTCAATATACAGCTACTTGGATTACACAAACAGAGAAAGATAGATTATACCAGTTAAATTGAGAGGTTTTATTTGAAAGTAAGTTTTTTCTTATATCCCCGACTGCTGATATACACGTATACTATTCACACAGATGTAAAATTATTTCTGTCCTTATTTTTCTAATTTTTCACCGTAATTCTTACTTCTGTAAGACGCCAGGTTACGAAACAGTTTGCTTTTGTGAAAAAAAAAAAAATTACTATCAGGTTATTACTGTACACATTTTCATTTTTACTTAATTAATAATTACTTAGACCTTTTGGACTAAAAAAAAAGTCCTCACTACTCAACGCTGCAGGCTTTGGCACATGACATTTTTACTTTCATAGCATTGGCAACACTTTAATCTCAATCTTCTCTGATTCTAAATAGCAGAAATATAGCAAATTCTTCTGTAACACTGTAATCAACCAGAACGTAATTCCAAACTTGACGTCTCCCCCTTGGACCCCGGCTGCTATTGCTTTTCATCAAAAATCTACCTGCTGTGCATAACTAAAGTTGACTTTTGAGCGCACGACAGAGAGTCTAGAGAGGGCCAACGCCAGTCTCTGCAGGCTGGGGCCAATGTACAGTCTTTCGAATGGGACAAAAAACCAAGGTATTTTGTACACATTGAATGATAATTTAAACCTAATTTCATTTTGATTTTGGAGTATAAAAGTTGCTTTAATTGAATTTTTTTTTGTTTTGTTTTTTACAGATCCTATATTTGAGCACCATTCATGGCAGTCATGTCGAGGAAGTTATAAAAAGGTTGATAAGGGCTTTGTATATGGAAGCTAGATGACATTACTACTTATCATACATCATACACAACTATTTGTCACATACCGACTTGGGATTGAAACCAAGCGACTGAACTCAATAACACTCCTCAATAACACTCGTCTATGAAACCACCCAGATGGCAAAGAAATAAAGACTTTTTAATTATGTACCGAACTCATATATGTATCTATGGTAGCACAAAATTCACCAGAATGTAGGCCAAAGCTTTACTTTACAAGCAGTAGGCTTAAAATATTTTCCGTCTGATCTTGTAAGAGTCAATTGTTTATGAATAGTTTGCCTCAAGCAGATATCCTGTCACTGTGTCACAGTATCATATAACCGCTCTTTGGCTTGAACTGAGTTGTATCAGTGAGTTGAAAATCTACTGCAGCCAGTATATTAGATTCAAAATTCTAACGAGCTTTCGTCTAACTTCTAACTTCTGTTCATGTATTTTTTAACTTCTATTCATGTAATTTCTAACTTCTATTCATGTATTTTGTTAAATTAAGACAATGTATAATCCAACTTCTTTATTTGTTCAGTGTAAATTTTAATTCTATTCCATCTTATTTCTATTATTTAGACGAAAAACGTCTTCTTAATTTTTACACTTCTGCCTAGCAACCATCATTATGAAGTCATTTGGTGTCGCCACTGCGTGCTCATTTTTGGTGATTGCGCACCTGGTCGGGACCATTGTGTTGATATAAACGACACATTCTTGATAAAGACGAGAGTGTCCTCGTCGAAACGTTGCTTTATATTAAACTCAGTAAGAGTTATCTATAAAATTGTACCCTGTGTTAATGTAGACCAACAGTATATAAATATTAATTGGCTCAACTTGTCTTAAAAAAAATGAACAAATGCTGTTTAGCTTGTATTTGAAATAGAAAATGAAATATAATGGGGTTAACATCCTACTATTCTACTCCGAACTTGGCTAATACGCCATACAGTGTGCTACGAAGGAAACTTTGCCCGGACAGCGGCACTACGGAACGATTAGACAGCTGTACTTGTTAGGCCCTACGGAACGATTAGACAGCTGTACTTGTTAGGCCCTCCATCCTGCATCACTGACAAGGAGGAACCATGCCGGAAAATCTGGATGAACTTTCTTGACCAATGCAGGGATCGAACACCCTACCGCTAGGCTAGTGAGCCAGCGTCTTACCGACCGTATTTGAAATCGTATTTGCAAACCATACATAGATATCACGTTCAATGTTGTTTGTGGGGTTGGATGGCCGAAAGGTTAGCACGTGCGCGCTGTACCATAAGGTATGTCATTGAGTCAACTGGTGTGGTTTCGATTCCCCGGTTGTACGTGACAAGGAATAGGGTCGTCTTTCCAACCTAGTGGGTTTTCTCCGGGTCCTCTGGTTTCCTCCCATTGCTAAACACCCCTACGCGCAAGCGAATTATTGAAATAAAATTGAACCATGTTAATACCGAACCTACATGTAGTTTGTGTTGAGTGGACGTTTAACCCCATCAGACTCTCTCGCTCTCTCTCTCGAAGTTGTTTTCAATTTTAGCACTCCACCAAACCATTCAACTGGACTAAGAGCGAGTCGTTTGTATCAACAGAATGGTCCCGATCAGGTGCTCAATCGCCAAATTGAGCGAACGGTGGCGACACCAAACGACGTCATAATGATGGTTGCTAGGTAGAAATCAAAATTCTAAATTTGTTTACCATTCATGCTTAACATGTAAAGTGACTAGACATTTTTCGCCTTAATAATAGAAATAAGATGAAACAATTAAAATTTACACTGAACAAAAAAAGAAGTTGAATTATACATTGTCTTAATTTAGAAATTACATGAATGGAAGTTAGAAATTACAAGAGTAGAAGTAAGAAATTAGACGATAGCATGTTAGAATTTTGAATCTAATATACCGCCATAGTATACGGGAAACTTTTTAAACCCTTACAAATTCTTCAAATTTTTGTGATAGATCAATAATAGCAAAAATCTGTGTTAAAATTATATTTGTAATGTGTTTAACAAATTCTATCACACATGTAATATTGGTGTAATTAAGTATATACCTTATTTCAATATTGGGGTATTATATCGTTGCCCTGACTGTTTGTTTGTCCAAATTAGTTTGTGATTGTGAAGGTGACAGTTTTTTATACGCTAACATTTTCATGTAGACGTATATTTTTGTAGCCCCTGTCCGTCCACAATTGTTTGTGGGGCCGTAACTTCATGGATTATGGCCCCTGATTGTACTGAAAGTCATGTTTTTAGCTTGTGGACCCTATAGAGGTCAAAATTTTTATACGCCCACATTTTCATGTGGACGCATATTGTGGTAGCCCCGGTCCGTCCGGACGTCTGTACACAATTGTTTGTGGACACTCTACAGGTCACAATTCTTATCCGATTTTGACGAAACTTGAAATATAGGTTTATCTCCAAAAGATCTTGGTTGCTTTCGATATTGGCATGTATCTGACCGTAACTTCTTGGATTATGGTCCCTGATTGTACGAAAAATCAAGTTTTTAGCTTGTGGACCCTATAGAGGTCACAATTTTTATACGCCCACATTTTCATGTGGACGTATATTGTCGTAGCCCTTGTCCGTCTGGACGTCCATCCGTTTTTAGCTTGTGGTCCCTATAGAGGTCACAATTTTTATACGCCCACATTTTCATGTGGACGTATATTGTCGTAGCCCCTGTCCGTCCAGACGTCCATCCGTTTTTAGCTTGTGGTCCCTGTAGAGGTCACAATTTTTATTCGATTTATAAAAAAAACCATGTGTATATATAACCATTACACACTAAGATCTTGGTTCCTTTTCATAATCGCGCATATCCGAACGTAACTTCCTCGATTATGGCTCCTGATTGTTCGAAAAATCGCATAATCAAGGTTGAATTCGAATTTAGGGAAAATCAAAATGAAACTGCCTGACAAAATGTGTAAAAGTATGCAATATGAAGGCATTGGATACTCAAGATTTTAACTGGCCTGCAATTTAAAAATTTAATTAAAAAATGGGAAAGTGAGGCCAAGTCTTGAATATACCTGTGCCCTCATTACCACAATGCACACATCATGTCGAAACTAGAAACTGTGATAACTTGGCTCAGAATGAAGTAATTTGAATGAAATTTTCATTTTACATGTATATTATTTATTTTTGAACAATCATAGCAAGAATGGTCAGCTCTTTATCTAAATCTTACAGAAAGTATCGTTAATGTATCTTTTTCAAATTTTGTCCCCACCCCCGCAGATTGGCTGCAAAACCTGTGAACACTGCCCTATAATTTATTCACATTTGTTTCAAAGTTGGTGTGAAGCATAGATATTCAGTATTCCACAAATTTCCTTTCCAGTATTATCCCACCTAGTTCGAAAACCTTTAGCAAACGTGATAGAGGCCGTAGGTTTTTTGTTTTGTTTTTTTTTATCAAATTTGGTCAACGTCACAGTTTTCCTTTCTGATATACTGCTGAATGTGTTGGCGTATTTCCACATTTTCAAAGTTTTTCTCGAAGACCGTTTCCTAAATTGTCACCAACTTAATGCTGTGGATAAACTGTTACAATTTAAATGTCTACTTTTGTATTTTATTACATTATATATGTATTTTTTGAATAAAGTATAGATACTTGTAGTATATTTTGTTGAATAATTATGTAAGTTGTACTGGTTTTTTGGCGTTTGGTTGCAATTACATTTAGAATTCTGAATGGTTATTGATAAATACATGTATAGAGAGAAATGGGGATTAACTTCCACTCGAATCACACTAGGTCATTTTGGGACTAACATGTGGTTTAGTTTTATTTCAATATGTGACAAGGAGTAGGGTCGCCTGTCCAACCTCGTGGGTTTTCTCCGGGTCCTCCGGTTTACTCCCACTGCTAAAGGCCCCTACGCGCAAGCGAATTATTGAAATAAAAAATTGAACCATGTGTTAGTCCCGAAATGACCTTATTTGTGTTGAGTGGACGTTAAACCCGATTTCTCTCTCTCTCTCTCTTAATTCAATGACGGAACTTATGATGCAACGAACATGCGTTAACCGTTTGACCACCGAAACCTCGAGGACGAAATAGATAGAGAGAAATGGGGCCTACGATTCAGTTTCAGTTCAATAATTGTTTGCGCCAGGAGTCTTTAGCACCTCATATGGTTAAAGAAGATTTGGTTATTGGTTGACTGAATTTTACAATTACAACCACCAATAATAGATTATATTAAAGGTTTTAATTGCTCATTTGACATTAGAATTGCATCCGAAAATGATGTTTATTTAATGTTAGATTTACGTTAAAATGGTCGGTTAGATTTCCATCATTTTGCTCATCCTTTTAACGAAAATTTAACGTCAGGAAATGACGTTAATCTAATGTAGAGTTTACGTCATTTTTACGTCATTTTCTGACGTAAATCTAACGTAAAGTTTACGTCATTTTCTGGCGTAAATCTAACGTAAGTGACGTAAACTTTACGCAAAATTTACGTTAGATTTACGTCAGAAAATGACGTAAACTTTACGTTAGATTTACGTCAGAAAATGACGTAAATGTAACGTAAAAATGACGTAAACTTTACGTTAGATTAACGTCATTTCCTGACGTAAAATTATCGTTAAAAAGATGAGCAAAATGATGGTAAACTGACTGACCATTTTTACGTAAATGTAACGTAAATTTAACATCATATTGTTATGTGGGTAATTAAGAGTAATTGTTGTCATGATCATTGGAATGTTGTGACCTATATTAGAAAATTCACGTTTTTTCGGTTCTATTTTCATAATATTATTTTCGTGATATGTAAAATGATTGATGCTGATCAGCATGTAAGGGTTAGATGATTAAATATGTAATATCTGTATGAATTAAATGCAATAACCTACATAAAATAAGATTACCTCCCTTATGTTTGTAATTAGGTCAAAAATATGAAACATCAAATATTTAAATAGTAAGACATATATCTCTTCTGATAGTATTATAGTAACATGTAAACATTATGTCTATACGCCTAAAACAAGGTCTCGTGGTAATTATGTAAAAAATACTATAAGAAATAATTAATGACCTACATAAAGTAGGTGATTATCTCCCTTTATTGCCAACGTGCAACCCGTTATCTACTCGCTAAGAATACCGGAGTTAAATACAGTACTACAACGGTTGTTTTACCTCGTATTTAATCTAATTATGTAAAAGTTATTAAGATGCATAATGCAAGGTCTAAATATGCCTATTGCTTGAGGTTAATATCGAATTGACTTTAAAGATTTAAAATAACTGAATTTTAGTCCAAAAATCATTTATTTCCAATATATATGTAGTAGGTCGTCATCCTCTTGTCCTTGATTGGGATTATGATAAGGTGCGTCCAGCTGTGACAGAAAAAAAATCAACCCCTCTCAATAGATAGAGCAGGTCAAAAGAAAACAAGTGACCAAAATTATTGATTTATGTTAAGAAATAAGGAGATTGTGGTATTTTTAAATCCGAAAAATTGCCCCTTTTTTAAGCTTCATTATAACAATAACTGTGATCATTAGTGGATGAAAAATGAGGTTAATTGGCCGTAACTTCTTCATTTCTCAGAAGTGAATAGGGAATCATTCGTTATGTTAAATGCATGATATATATATATCTTATCAACTGATTCATTGTTAGAATTTTTAATCAATTAATTAATAATGATAATCGTAAATGACAATTATCCACTTATGAAAGATAAGAAAACATAGATTTTATGACTGGGGAATGTACCTGACATGCCTAAAGTCACATTTATGAAGGAGAGAGAGAAATGGTGTTGACCAGTTTGACCCAGGATTTTTTTTTTTTTTTGTTCATGCAACCAACATTAAACATATGTACAGTACACAGAAGTCAGTTTAGTTTTCATTTTTGGAATGAAAATTCTTGAAACAAGGATGTACACAAAGGGCATTGCCAATATATCACACATGTTCCAAGATTCCGCACGAACACCAGGCTTGTGGTCCTTGTGGTCTTTTGCAGCTATTCCCATTAATGAGTGGGTAGTTGAAGTGAAAGTTTTATTTACAACACAGAAAAAATTGAATGAAGTTCTATTTACAAGCCAAATAAATCTAATATATGCAATGTTATATTTTGTTATTTTAATATACTTTGGTTGTGATATTTGGCAAAACACTGACTTGTCAGGAGACGGCACACTGTTCACATCCAAATGTTGTCTGTACACCACTTGCTTTCACGGTCTCCCTTCCCCTCAGTAGAACACAAGACACAGACATGTTTCCGACCTGGCATTTTTACAAGTTTGTGTACTAGCAAACAGTCCACGCTCTATGTTCTTTCTTTTCTGTGCCACTCGTCGAACTGATTGTTGTCCACCGCAGAGTTGTTTGGCCAGAAGATGAGGATATTGAAAGTGGTTCATGACTGGTTTTTGTTTAGAAGATCTCTTCAGTTTGTAAAGAATGTAACTGTTTACAATTGTCGAGTTCAAAAACCACCAAAACAAGTATCGCCACCATTTAACAATTATCCTGTCGGGATCATAATAAGACCTATTTTGATCATGAAGATCGACCCATCCCATAAATGTATTATAACTTATCATGGCGTCCGGTTTCATAACATTTTCCTCTTTTCCACCTTTTCCCGATTCTGGTGATTTGTTGTATTTGTGGCGATGAATTTGTCGACAAAACGTTCACATTACGCTTGTCTTGCCAGGTACTTGCAACCATGTCACCACACTGTGCAAAGTTTACCTCTCCTCGCTTCAGTTTCACTTTCCAGAGAGAATCGGGAAAGCCTTTCCTGTTGGATCGAGTTGTTCCGCAAGATTACGTTTTACTTTCATCAGGTCCAGTTACAATTGGAGGCTATTGAGAAATTGTCAAAGTAGATCTGTTGATAGGATCCTTGGATTGGTTCTGTCAACTTCATTACAACATTGTGACCAAGGCCGGTCTCGACTGAATTAAACTCGGGATATAAACGCTAATTGACGCCTGCCTCAGCCCGAACTTACAATATTCTTACATCACCCAAACGGAAGCCTCCATGGTTCTGTGTTGAGCTACTTAACTCAACTAACTGAACTGTCTTCATCTGAAACCTAAGCCAATTTAAAGGCGAGGTATGAAGTTACATATTATTGATATTGAATAAAAAGAATTATGATGACAGCTAATACTAATAAATAAATTAAAGGTCGGCGGGTTCTCCGACATGACCATTTCAATATGGCAGTAGCTTATCTTAACAATAATCATATTGATGTTGGTAACAGCGTTTAGGTCAAAAAGGACAACAGAGACTTCACCCTTTGTTACACTGCCTCAGCCCGTACTTACAATATTCGTACAAAGGAAGTCAACAAATCTTACATCATCCAAACGGAACCCGTAAAATAACTAGAAACTCATAACTCTACAAATAAATATAAACATCACATTTTTTGTAACACCCCTCACAAAAAGACGAAACTCTACTCCAGAGATCTTGCTTGCCCCGAGCGGCGTAATTGATTAGGGCAAGGTGGGGTACAGTGGATCAGATTTGTTTTAGACCCCTTAATTATCTGAGATTTTAAGGCAATCTCAAACTTTCTGTTGCAGTTGTATGGCATGACTTAGTACTTTAAGGTTGACAAGCCATGACAACCAAAAGATGATGAGCTAATAGTTATTCAGATTTTTGAAAAATATCCGAAGTGAGCCACTGTGCCAGTGACCCATGCCAGTGACCCATTACATGGGGCCCAACCTGTATAACAGTAACAAAAAATGAACATTTTGATTTAGGGCTTTTCTTTGTCCTATAAAAACAAATTAAAGAGTTGTCCCGTAAACATGAAGGGAAATATGGATATGATACAATGTAGTGATATGATATTGAAAAGTAGGAAAAGTGGCCTACCAGTAAGCCTAGACCTAACACCAACAGCATCTTTCCTCTAAGATGAAGAAAAACAACTCAAGTCAACTGGAAATACTAAGTGCCAGGCAAGTCTTGATTGTACCCCCACAATTTGCAGGCTGTGGCAAGCGGCAGACAATATCATCAAATTCAATATCTGATATGTCATCAGCAGCTGGAAATATAAACTTAAACTCTTTGGGGTTTTCCCGGCGAAGGAATTGTACTTCTAATTCCTCCTTGTCATCTGACAAGCTTATAATCTGCCCTATGAACATAATTACAGACCTTTTAGTAGCAAATTTACTAAGAATAAAGTCATCTTCTGAGATATGTTCTTTGCCAAACTGAAGGTTTGGTTCTTCGAAAGTATCCTCATCAGAAGAATACTCTACCTCATCATCAGATTCAGGAAAAAGCACTCTTCTCTTATCTGATGGTACATCTTCTTCCGACTCGGATTCGCTTGAAATCGGTTTTCTCTTCTTTATTGGGACCCTTTTCTTCTCTTTCACTTAAGTGACTTTCCTTTTCCTTTCAGGGGGGTTGGATGGCTGAATGGTTAATGTGCGCGCGCTGTATCATAAAGTCGGTCATTGAGTCGACTGGCGTGGTTTCGAATCCCCGGTTGTACGCCTTTCCAACCTCGTGGGTTTTCTCCGGGTCCTCCGGTTTCCTCCCACTGCTAAAGACCCCTATGCGCAAGCGAATTATTCAAATAAAATTAAACCATATGTTAGTCCCGAAATGACCTAGTTTGTGTCGGGTGGAAGTTAAACCCCATTTCTCTCTCTCTCTCTCTTTTCCTTTCAGATTTTTGTTTTAACCCTTTGACTACTGAATTAAAATTAAGTTTTATGCTTCCTGGAGCTGGATTAATTTATGAATGCCTAAATTATAACTACTACTTTTTTTAAAGTGCAATTTTAGGTGGGAAGTATTTGTGCTATGCCATAATATTCAGTAAATATTTTGTAGGTAAATGAATAAGCTAAATTAATATGTACAGTTTCGGGGGGGGGGGGGGGGAGGAAGTCCCCTTAAAAATTCCCGGGGGGGTAAAATGTGACCCTTTTGTGTGAAAAAAAAATTTTTTTTTTTGTTCCTGTAAAATCTAAAAATTTTGTATGTAAAACCAAATTATAACATGTAAACAAAAATTAAAGATTTATTTCCTACCTTAGACATAGTTCTGTTCATAAAATTCTTTGTAATTCTGAATTGTGTGGTAGATTTCAAAGCAAGGTGTGACACAGAGTGGCACCTCAGGAATACAGTTTTTGCACAAATAGGTGGTTTGATGCCGGCGAATGTACTTGCCTTCAACTTTCTTACAACAAACAACGCAGTCGGGTTTTCCCATCTGCATACATCGTCCTATAAAGTGTCGACCCACTAGCCTAGTTGGAGCTTTCAAGCCAGCAAGAGTGTTATTGTCCCTTTAAAAATTCATCAAAAACGATGTAAATTCATCACTACGCAAGAACATTAACTTTTTTAGGGATCTTTGAAACAAATATATTGATTTTCAGTCCATCCCTGAAAAGGGAGGGGAAATATAGGGGGCCGAAACACGTTGCAATTTCCAGCATTACTTGATTACCAGTAAAATATGCGGTATAAAATGATAATTTGTATATTATTTTACAGATAATTCGTATATTATTTTACAGTTATAAAAGCAATGTTTCTGTTTTATCCTTTGAACAAGTTATTGTTAGGCCGTGTAAAAAGATATGGTGTTGAAACGTGTTGCAAATTTCCATATTACATGGTAGACTTAAACTTATCAAATAAACAATTGGTATATTATTTTACAGGTATAAAAAAAATGTTCTGTTTTATCTTATGAACAGTTTATTGATTATTCATGTAGAGAGATATGGTGTTAAACGTGTTACAAATTAACAATTGGTACATTAGTCAAGTATTTTATAGCTTCTAGAAGTTTATGTTTAATCGAAAAGATGGACTTCTGATATCCAACATTTAAGACAAAATGAACATTTTAAAATTGGCAAACGATTTGCGCGTCAGAATGCTTTTGGTCACCATTTGTATGAAGCGACTCGGTGATCGAGGCTAAACATATCCCATGTAGAGAATACTGCCAGTGTAGATTGGAGTAACCAGACGCCAAAGACTGCCATTCAATTCGGACTCTGTGTATTTCGCCGAACATAACCGATTAGAAATTACTGTAAAAACAGAAACGATTGAATGTAAATCAGTTTATATACATTCATATTACATTATTATAAGCACCAGGACAAACTATTAAAAAAAATAATATTTACAGTCATTTGTTCAAAAGAAACTTTGCGCCGGGAGGAGAGAACCACACTGGACCCCCATAGAGCGGGAGCCCCTCGGCCGTCTTTGGTATCATCTTAAACCGATAGTAAGCACAAGTTCATTTCTGTCTGTTATTCATTTCACAAGTTCGTGCAATTTCCATGGTAATACTGTTTTTTGCCAGCAATGGACACTTGACAATACATATATGATACAAGGGACGGGGAACGACAGGATTCTTTCCAACCAGACTCATATTTTTTTTTTAATAAACCGACTGTAAATGGTGCTTTCTAGACTAGTATATCCTGGTGTTTTTAGCGTATACATATATCTTAAAAATCCATCAAAAACAACAAAAATTCATAAATACGCAAGAGCATTGATTAGTTTGGGGACCCCTGAAACAAACATGTTGCTTTTCAGTCCAGCCCTGCAAAGGGAGGGGAAATATAGGGGGTTGAAACATGTTGCAGTTTCCAGCATTACTTGATTACCAGTAAAATACGCTGTATGATAATTCATATATTATTTTACAGTTGTAAAAAAAGGTAGAATAGTAGGACGTTAAACCCCATTACATTTTCAAAATATATGTAGTTTAATCTTCAGATATGCTAAAAATAAAATTACAATGTGATTCGCCAATCGGTTTAAGCACAATATGAATTTAAATTTTAACTTTCTTGTGACTCGCGGAGAAAAAGTTAATTAGCCTAGGCCTACTAGCGTGATGTCATATCGAGAAGCACCGAAACAATGGTGGGTCTGTCATGGATGGAAGATCGTGCCAAAAAACGATTCCTCTAACGTTCAATAGCTCTTCATCCGATCAAGGTCACCCTTTTGTCCTCTTCGTCACACAAAGAATAAGAACAATACTTTACCTAAACATTTGCCCAACTGGGTCTATATTGTAAAGCGTTAGATTTTTTTAAAGAAGACACATTTTTATAGAAAGTTTTAATTTGTACATAAACTGTTTTTCGATATTTTATTTTTTAAATATTTGATATACATAAAATAATATAATATAATTTTAATATAATATTATATAATTTTAATAGTGTTAACTGTGATACTTCTTTGCCTGGCAACCTATCTTTTATTATTTATGTAGGGGGGTTGGATGGCTGAATGGTTAGCGTGCGCGCGCTGTATCATAAAGTCTGTCATTGAGTCAACTGGCGTGGTTTCGAATCCCTGGTTGTACGTGACAAATGGTCAATAATTGTATCAAGTTGTCGATATTTCTTAACATCATGCATAATACCTGCATGAACTGTATTCAAAATGTCATTAATTAGTTGGTTAATAAATTTTATTAAGAGGGATTTAAGAGCTCATTAACGCTGAACACTAGTGAACAGTTCTACTTTTAAACTAAGTATAGTTTTAAGATCAATTAAAGGATTAACAGTCTGCCGGCATAGTAGGAACACACCCCTTTAAATCAATGAAACAAAGAAGCCTATTAAATTTCTGCCAGGTGGATTTCGACAGCTTGCTACCATCTGATTGCATTTCTTGACTATGAGTTTAACTGAACTGTGATAATTGATGTTGAGTTAGACTGTGGTATTGACACTATGCCTATGCGTTGTGGTTTCCTAATGCTCAAAGTAACAGGCAATAGTAAATACTTAGCATTTGTTAAATAATCCCCTTTTCACATTCTTAGAAAATGTGAATTTATCCCTTTAGTGCCAAGTTTGGTACTGTGTGAGTGCTTTTCACACACCCAGAGAGGCTCGGAGGCATAATAGTTCACATAATGAATGTGGACGTATAAAATAAAAAAAGAACACAAGTTTTTGTCAATATTATTTATTAAAAATAAATAGATATAACAAAATAATGTAGACCTATTAAATAAATTAAACAACAAAATAAACAATAAATATCTTTTCTTCTGATTTATTCCATACAATAATCTAGAACTGTTATACCATATTTATTCTTAGAATGTACATCTAGATGTAAATTATCAACTAGATATTGTACTGTAGATAAAGTATCACGGTGTAGTATTGTATCATTATCACTGTCTCTAGCGTTAATATCAGTCTGATTTACCATATTTAATCTTGGCATGTAAATTATCAACTAGATATTGTACTGTAGATAAAGTATTATGGTAACATACCCATTGTAGTATTATATCATTACCACCGTCTCTAGAATTAATATCAGTCTGTTGATTGGTCAGATATTATTCCAGTAACTTAGCTATTTTGGATATTGATATTGTGTCCGAGATGGTTGGTGATCCACGAAAACTGGTTTTAAAAAAAAGATAAGTACCTCTAAAAGTGTTAAACTGCACATAAGTTGAACAAAAAAACTTTTCGGTACGTATAGGCAATGGTTACTATATCCTCTTTACGGCACTGCTAAAGACACCTACGTGCAATCAAATTATTGAAATAAAATTGAACGATGTGTTAGTTCCGAAATGTTTTAAACCCCATTTCTCTCTCTTTCTCTATTCGAGATACATTTTCATCAGAAGAGTAGTGTGGTTCTAATTTCCCTGATTAAAAACGTACATGAGGTCATGCAAAATGTATCATAAAAGTCAAATATGATTTGTAAATGACATCCGTTATCAGAGTAGCCAACTGTATCTCGTTTTACTGTAGCCATAAGTCAAACATGATTGAAACACAATTTGTAAATGACGATCCGTTATCAGAGTAGCCAACTGTATCTCGTTTTCCTATAGCCATTGTACGGCGCCTTTCTTGCTCTGAAATAGACCGTAAAAATGAAATACGAAAAAATATCTCAATATACGTTAGAATATAATAACCCAAAAGTTTTTTTCGCCCATCTAATGAGCCCTTTAAGAGAGCGAGATGGGGTTTTAACGTCCACTCGACACAAATTAGGTGATTTCGAGACTAACATATGGTTCAATTTTATTTCAATAGGGGTCTTTTGCAGTGGGAGAAAACGGGAGAAAACCCACAAGTTTGGAAGGGAGAACCTACTCCTTGTCACGTACAACCAGGGAATCGAAACCATGCCAGTTGACTAAATGACAGACCTCGCGATTGAAAGCGCACACGCTAACCAGTTGGCCATCCAAACAATATAGTATTTCAAGATTACTTAAATCAATATTGGGTTCAAAAATTAATTTCCGAAAAGACTGTCGCACATCAAATTTTTGCGTAAGCTACAAGCACCAAGACATACTATAGAAAACCAATATTTACAGTCATTTGTTCAAAAAAAAATTTTGCACCGGGGGAGGAGAGAACCACACCGGACCCCCATAGAGCGGGAACCCCTCGGCCGTCTCTGGTATCATCTAAACCAATAGTAAACACGAGTTCATTTCTGTCTGTTACTTATTTCACAAGTTCGTACAATTGCCAGGGTAATACTGTTTTTTGCCAGCAATGGACACTTGACAATACATATGATAAAAGGGACGGGGTTCTTTCAAATGAGACTCATATTTTTTTTTAATAAACCAACTGTAAATGGTGCTTTCTAGACTAGTATATCCTGGTGTTTTTAGCGTATACATATATCTTAAAAATTCATCAAAAACGACATTAATTCATAAATACGCAAGAGCATTGACTAGTTTAGGGACCTCTGGAACAAACATACTTTTCAGTCCATCCCTGAAAAGGCATTGGAAAGATAGTGGGTTGAAACATGTTGCAATTTCCAGCATTACTTGATTACCTTCATTATCAGTAAAATACGCCGTATATTATTTTACAGTTATAAAAAAAAAGTTTCCGTTTCAGCTATTGAACAATTTATTGTTAGGCCGTGTAGAAAGATATAAAATTGGTATATTATTTTACAGGTATAGAAAATTGTTCTGTTTTATCTTATGAACAGTTTATTGATTATTCACGTAGAGAGATATGGTGTTAAACGTGTTACAAATTAACAAAGACTGCCATTCAATCGGACTCTGTGTATTTCGCCGAACATAACCAATTAGAAATTACTGTAAAAACAGAAACGATTGAATGTAAATCAGTTTATATACATTCATATTACATTATTATATGCGTTATGACCCATTTATTCATTTGTGTCCATTTCTAGGTACCAAAAACTAGCGGTTTATTTCCCTTAAATGCGTATTCTCTTAAATGAACCTGTGATTACAATCGGTCTATAAGATACTAAGGGGCGGGCTAGGGGGCCCCAATCCTTACTCTGTTAAAGGGAGGGGGGTCTCTCCAACTGGGCGCAAAATGTTTTTGATTGGTGTTTCTAGCTTATGCACATATTTAACGTGTGGCATTAACAACGTAAATTCATGATTAACAGGGGGCCCTAAACTATGCAATGAATAACATTAACTAGTTTAGAGACTCTTGAAACTACCATACTCCTTTTCAGCCCATCCCTGGAATTACTAAGACCGAAAACCTTATTAGATATATTTTAAAAGCAATATCCACATCGCAAAAATCCCCATTATGGATTATATTTTGATTGTCTTTTAAATTTATACCATCTGGGCTATTCAAAGTTAGTTTTAGGAGTCAGAATTGAACTCAGTAACCCCAAAAACCTTATATAAGACATATTACAGGTCATATCCAACGGAAGAAAATGACGATTAATTAAAAATCCGCCATTTTGGACTGTATTTTATCAGCAATTTTGGATTTCGAAATTAAGTTTTTGGGATCAAAATTCAACCAAATGAAGTGAAAGACATGTTACAATTCAGGACAAAAAAATAATGACTAACTTAAAATGAGGCATTTTGGATTCCATTTTGAATTTCCACCATGTTGGATTTTCAAAATTCATTTTTAATGCAGAGACATCATAAATATCTTAAAGTAATGGTTATATACGGGAACAATGCCATTTTATTACCAAATTTGGCAGCCATTTTGAAAAATGGACGGTACTATGTGAAAAGTAACTTTTTTTAAAATTTGTTTGGTCGAACTCAACCAGAGTTACATGATAAATTGCTAGCATTTTTAAGAGACAAACTTTTATTCAAATTTTTGATTAAATATATTTATCATATATTGCGTATTAAACATTTATATATGTAAAGGAATTGATATATTTCTTTTTAATTATATTTTCTGTGATATTT
Source organism: Patella vulgata (assembly GCF_932274485.2). Lineage (NCBI taxonomy): Eukaryota > Metazoa > Mollusca > Gastropoda > Patellidae > Patella > Patella vulgata. The sequence goes on along the minus strand of NC_065883.2, from coordinate 70,700,442 downwards.
TGTTTTTATATACATATATGAATACATCCCTGTGATATTGTTTTAATTTGTCTCGTTAAATTCACCATATGTTTGGCGCAATATAGCCCGGTTGGAGCTGACGTGCCATTAAACATTTCATTTCGTTTGGTCAAATTTGTTATATTTGGAACATTTCGCCTCGATTACCACTTGGTATGGTAAGATTTTAACAAAAATATATTTATTGATCCACCACTAAAACGCACTAGTTAATGGATATCACTCTCAGAAACTGTCTTATTGAATTATGTTAATCCCACCAATTCGCCTTGGCAGACTTAGGCCAAATTTAATTATGATACTGTCTAATATAAGTATGATTGAACGAAACTGCGTTGGTTTCTTTTGCAATTTGTTTGGGGTCACTCCGCTTTTGAGATTAACTTGCCCCTTCTATTAATAATCAAAATTATAGCAACCCGGCATTATAATTGTAAGAAGCCCCAGAACATCCAACCTCAACCCTAAATGCAAATGGAAATGCCTTCAACCACAACCAAACGGATAAGACTCCCAACACCGACGATAAAGGTCTTTTACCAAATAATACAATGTCTGCACCATTTAAGCATCATGAATTAATACAAGCTTAAGGTCAGCTAGCATTCTCTATCATGATATTCATCATTTAGCTATACTTTATTTATTTCATTTTGAATTTTACAGATTTTCAGTTGAATATATTAATGAAGATTGAGACCCTAAGAGAAATGGCACAAACCAACCAGATGTTTGAAAACTTTACGCATCGAAGGTGCCAGACCATGATTTTGAGGGGTTGGAGAAGCTGTGTGAAAGTATTAAGGAACTCCAAGAATTGTGTAAAAAGGAAGAGGAGGAGGATACCTTCAAAAAAAATTTAAAAAATATTGTGAGTGTAGCAGGAGGATCGCATGATCGACTCCAGGTCGGGGTTGAGACAAGTTAACAACAACAGTTTATTACGGGACAATATATATACTTTACAGAACAACAAAAAACACTGAAAAGATAAATGATTATTTACACAAGTGAATTATTAAATGATGTATATATTCTATTAATTACTAATAGATCAGGAGGCAAGTTATAATATAAGTACTATATTATATGTATTAAAATATCTATTTACATTTAATCTGTTATGACAAAGATATAAATATAGATATCAAACTAACATACCCTAAGACAGGTGTTTTCCAGGAAAATAAATGTGACCATAGAGTTGTAAACTTTATAGACAACACAATAAAACAATTAACAAGACATTACACAGGGGATACTATATTTAATCAATGTTTACTTATGAAATATAAAGTTACCTAGTTTCTATATATACTATTCAAAAAAAGTAGGGGATATTTGATTTTTAAGTGTTATTAAAGTCACCTAATGAAACTGGCGAAGAAACAAATGACAAAATGAAATGAAGTTCACATTCATCGATTTATTCCAAATGATCGTTAGACTAAGTAAGGCACAGACTGACCATTATAAGGGTAAAATGATACCCGGGGTCAAACAGCAAAGTTACCATAGCATCACAACCAAGTCAGTAACGGGTAAATCCTCCTCTGTTTGCCAAACAAGCATTGATCCGACGTGGCATACTCCTAATGAGACGTCTAAGGTCATTTTGGTCCAGATTGTCCCATTCCTGTTGCAACGCAGCAGCAAGTTCTTGGACATTGGCAGGACGTTGTTGACGTTGACGTAACCTCTGTCCAAGCATGTCCCAGACATGCTCGATGGGGGAGAGGTCGGGACTCAGTGCTGGCCAAGGTAATGTGGTGATGTTCTGTTGTTGGAGGTAACCTGTAACGATCCTGGCCCTGTGAAATCTTGCGTTGTCATCCTGGAAGATGAAACGGCGGCCATGACGTCGTGCGAACGGCACAACATGGACTGCCAAGATGTTGTCCCGGTAGTACTGGCCTGTAACACGCCCTGCAACAACATGTAAAGCCGTTCTTCCAGCAACAGTGATGCCTCCCCACACCACGTCTTGGAAGCGCTCGTTTCGACGACGCCACACCCTCCTACGTCTGTCCAAAAAATCAACAGTGAACCTTGACTCATCTGAAAACATCACATTGCTCCAGCGTCGATTATCCCAGTGTTGACGATCCCTACACCAACGACGTCTTGCCTGAATGTGATGATCTCTCAAACAAGGGATCACGCGAGGACGTCGGGCGCGAAGGTGACCCCTATGCAGTCGATTCCGAATCGTACGGCCACTCACTCTCACACCAGTGTCTGTTTGAAGACGAGCGCTGATCTGATTTGCTGTGATGACACGATTTCTCAAGGCCAAGGTACGGATAAATCGATCCTGGGCTTGAGTTGTCGCCCTTGGTCGACCTGAGCGTGGTCTGTCTCCTGTACAGATTGTGTATCACGGTATCTGGACCATAGCCTGCTTATGACAGACTGAGAAACATTCATCGTCCGCGCCACAACCGCCTGTGTTGTGCCGGACTGTAGCATGCCAAGGGCACGTAGCCTTTCATTTTGGGTAAGCCGACGCATATCAAAATTTGTTTTCTGGTCACTAAAACAATTAAACTGATGTTTCCACCCTGGAATTCAATGCCACAATGACTGTAACATTCAAAGTCAGAGTCGTGCAAATCTTGGGTTGGACCCCCATGATGATCCCAAGCATCACCTGCATTCCATGCGGTAGCTATTGGTGCGTTTGGGCGTCACATGTAACTGGAAATGTTTCTTCTGTTAGGTTCTATAGTGACTTTTTTCGTAGTCATTTGCATATTTTAGTATTATGACCCCAAAATCAAATATCCCCTACTTTTTTTGAATAGTATATATATATTAATTTGCTAATAATTAATTTACTAGTTTAGAATTACTTATATAGTTTAAAATGTCTAGTCCAGTCAAACAAATATTAAACCTACCTTGAAATAAATGATTAATTGTGCTGTAATTAAGTACAGATGTTGACAGGTGACCAGAAAATAAAAGAGTGAAGTTAGTAACTAGGATAAACAAAGCAGGTTTCCAAGATGCTTAAATCTACTCACTATCTTACAATAGCATCTTTAAACTATAAACTAAAGTAATTAAAACCACTGGAAATACAAGGCTAGCTGGATACACAGGACAATGGAAACTGACTAAAATCTTTAAACAGAATATATATAACACCCTACTAAAATAGTTAAAGAGAATATAACACCCTACTACATGAGTATTGTAATACTAGTATTTAATTCATTTTTATACGCCCACATTGAAATGTGGACATATATTGCCGTCGCCCCCGTCCGTCCGTCTGTCGATCGTCCACAATTTCTTGTGAACGCTCTAACGCCAAAAGTTATCATTCAATTGTTTTAAAATTGATATATGTTGTTTACATTAGTGAGATGAAGAGACCTATTTAATTCCAATAATTTCTGTTTATTATGGCCCTTGTTTCACTTTGTTGAACCTTGTGAACGCTCTAATGCCAAAAGTTAACATACGATCTTTGTGAAATTTAAATTAGTGAAACGAAGAAGCCTATTGAATTTCAGCAATTTCCGTTTATTACGTCTAGAGTTATGGCCCTTGTTTCACTTTATTGAAGCCTGTGAACACCAAAAGTTATCATCCGATCTGTCTGAAGTTTATATGCATTATTTAGATTACTGAAACGAAGAAGCCTATTGAATTTCGGCAATTTCCGTTTATTACGTCTAGAGTTATGGCCCTTGTTTCACTTTATTGAACCAAAAGTTATCATCCGATCTTTCTGAAATTTGTATGCATTATTTAGATTACTGAACCGAAAAATCCTATTGAATTTCGGCAATTTTCGTTTATTAATACGTCTAGAGTTATGCCCCCCCCCCCCCCTAATCATCATAAAAGTGCCATCCAAAGTGTCAAGGTGAGTAAAATTTTATTGAGTGCTAGGCTGATTTTCTGTTATAGTGTCGTGAATATCCTTGTTCTGGCTTTAGTCCATGTGACAGGCAGATATTCATTACCAATTTGATGAATTGGTTTAACTATGATTTTCAGTTAGCCTTAGGTCTAAAGTGTCCAAAATAGGTTGATGGACTTCCGGGTCACTTTGCCAAATGTCAGTTTGGCGGCCATCTTTAAAAAAAATGGCCGCCGTTTTTTTTTCTTATTTGAAATAGTGCGAGTCGGGGAAGCCTTCATAACTCCTCAACAGTTTCACCTATATGGATATGTAATATATCTCAAAATGTTCATAATATAATTCTGCATCTGCTGGTATATGATATATGTTGTTTAATCAATACTATCAGTTTTAAAATAAAAGATTAATCTGAAAAAAGCAACATTTTTGATTTTTTTTTTCATGTCTGTTCGTATGTTTACCCACATAAGCCAAATTATCTGTTTGGTCAACTTAAGTGATTGAATAGATATCAGAAACATTAAGCATAAAAAATAATCTCAAATTTCCTAAAATGGCCAATATGTCAGATAATAGTCATTTCATTGTTTGATATGACATGTACTATCCAATGAGCTTACAATTAAAGATTCATTACGTAAGATTTAGATAAAGAGCTAGCCATTCTTGCTACAATAGTTCAAAAATAGATAATGTAAAATGAATAATTTGACAATTTCATTCAAATTACTCTATTGCAAGCGAAGATATTAGCCTTTGAAGGTTTGACAAGACACGTGCAATAATTTCAACAACTGTACTGGTTGCTCGAAGCTAAGTCTCGCTCCTCCATTTTTAGATTAAATCAAAATATGACTGATACGTTCTAATTTATTTAATATCGGAGAAATCCGATGCCATCGAGAGTTGATTATGGCCTGGGTCAGTTAATTAATGTCTAAATAATAATTTAGAAAACATTTCAGGCCTAAAGAAAGACCTGCAATAGGCAGATTTAGCTCTTGCACAATGTTTGTTTAATCTAAACAAAGAGTTTTAAAAATCCAAGATGGGGAAAATTCAAAATGGCGGTCAGAATTTCCATAACATGAATGACTGTTTTATATAGCTTATAATGTCTCTTTTATAAGGTTTTCAGAGTCACTGAACATGAATGCTACAATAGTTCAAAAATAGATAATGTAAAATGAATAATTTGACAATTTCATTCAAATTACTCTATTGCAAGCGAAGATATTAGCCTTTGAAGGTTTGACAAGACACGTGCAATAATTTCAACAACTGTACTGGTTGCTCGAAGCTAAGTCTCGCTCCTCCATTTTTAGATTAAATCAAAATATGACTGATACGTTCTAATTTATTTAATATCGGAGAAATCCGATGCCATCGAGAGTTGATTATGGCCTGGGTCAGTTAATTAATGTCTAAATAATAATTTAGAAAACATTTCAGGCCTAAAGAAAGACCTGCAATAGGCAGATTTAGCTCTTGCACAATGTTTGTTTAATCTAAACAAAGAGTTTTAAAAATCCAAGATGGGGAAAATTCAAAATGGCGGTCAGAATTTCCATAACATGAATGACTGTTTTATATAGCTTATAATGTCTCTTTTATAAGGTTTTCAGAGTCACTGAACATGAATAAAAACTCAAAAATAATGCTGAAAATGATACATCCTATGCGACCCCCCCCCCCACACACACACACCCCATAAACAATACAATGGGGCATAATATGGAATTGATTATTTTGGATCTGACAGATCACAAGACATTTCACCAAAATAGTGAGTCATTTTAATTTCATCTACTATGCCTTTGCACCATTTTAAGCCGTATTGAGAATTATTTATGATATATCCAGTTGTTAAGAATTTAAGATCTCTTATTCGTTCAGAAATGGTATAGTCTAGTAGGCCTGCAACCAAAATTTTTAGCTTGCTTAGAAACACAGTTCCGCTACAAGGTCCTCCCTATTAAACAAACTATACATATTTGGAAAGCTTATAACACCAGGAACACAAATCCAATTAAAATATTTTAAGGCCAGATGAAAATTGTGATAATTGTCAAGTAAATGTTATATTTATACTAACAATTGTGAAGTTGACATAAAATTACACATATGATACCTAGGATAGGACAGGCTTATCTTTGCTCCGTGAGGTGAACGACAGGGTTCTCTACAACCAGACTCGAAATTTCTTTTGAAAAAACTGACTGTAATTTAAATGGTACTTTCTAGAGTATATCCTGGTGTTTTTAGCTTATGCATATATCTTAATAATTCATCAAAAACGACATAAATTCATAACTACGCGAGAACATTGACTAGTTTAGGGACCCCCGAAACTACCATACTCCTTTTGAGTGTCCATCCCTGAAAAGGGAGGCAAAAGATATGATGTTAAAACGATAATTCATATATTATTTTACAGTTATATATATAAAAAAAATGTCTCCTTCTTATCCAATGGACAATTTATTGTTAGTTCATGTAGAAAGATATGGTGCTTATAAACGTGTTGCAAATTTCCATATTACATGGTAGACTTCAACGTATCATATACACAATAGGTATTTATTTTACAAGTATAAAAAATGTTTCCGTATTATCGAATGAACAATTTATTGTTAATTCGCGTGGAAAGATATGATGTTAAACATGTTACAACTGGTATATTAGTCGAGTATTTTACATTTTACAGAAAGTTTACGTTTAATCGAAAATTCCAATAAACAATTTATTTTTAAGTTGAAGGGAGTGTCCTACAGGTGGTAGACCATATTAAATGCTGCTTGAATGTGTATTTTCATAAACTTTGTATGCATATAGATTATTATACTGAAGGTTCGTCTGGATAGAAAATAAGATTTCGTGTGAAACAGGTGTCCTAGAAAAATGGGTTCACTAACATCAAATATCTGGTTCTACAAATTGTATTTGTCCCTTCTAAGCTAATACCTGTGCGGAACAAACCTTTCCGTTTCATCGAAAATTCCAATAAATAATTCAATTTTAAATTCAGTGGCTACGAAAACCCTATACATGATACTATAATAATAATAATAATAACTTTATTTAATGAGGCAACGTATTTAGTTTGCAAAAAAACTAATCTTCCATAGGTCCCTCCTAAGCTACATAGAGATATATACATGTAATATCAGGATAAATTTAAAATCATTAGAAATGCAATAGCATTTTAAAGTGGGAAGTTTGATAAGTCACTCCCAAACTTCAAAACATATACATTATACAAGTAGAAAATAGGAAGAACACTATAATTACACACAAAATAAAATAGAATGCAGTTGCAAGTTAAAAATAATAAGTATGTCATCAGTTGAATATTATGGTTCCTTCAGTGTGCAAAATAAATGACTTTTCAGTTTAATCTTAAAATTTTCAACATTTTTACACATCTTTATATCAAAAGGCAGATTGTTCCATAAAAGACATGCAGAATAATGAAAAGTACGTTTCATGGATTCCATTTTGCAATTTTGAAGAAAAAGAGATTTACTGGTCTGTGAACGGAGCAAGATATCCGTTTTGGAAACAAGAGATTTTTCAATAAAATAGAAATTTAGATTAAGTGGAGTATTAAATGTAATAATTTTGAATGCTAAGACAATTTTATTGTAAAGAATCCTCTGTGTAAGGGTAAGCCAACCGAGTTTAGTAAATAAAGAGGTGGACGGAGTTTCAATCGGTGCATCAAGAATAGTTCTTGTTGCCCTCTTTTGTAATTTTAAAAGAATGTCTAATCTACTTTTGGTAGCATTTCCCCAAATAATAGAGCAATAATCAAATATTGGTAGTATGTAACTGTTATAAAACAAAATTCCTGTCTCGTAAGGTAAATGATCTTTTATCTTATGTAGCAGGATCGATGGACAACGGACTATCCCCTTTCCAGGTCGCGGGTTGAACGAAAAGAGACAAAGACAGGAACACAGCTATACAGTTTATTTACAATACACAGGAACAAAACAGCCAATTATTTACAGAAAGAAGAACAAGTAGAAGACAAGAAGAAGAGCACCTGATAAAGGTGCTCTTAAGAAATGAAGAATTAGAACTAATAATGTATAAGGAAACCATATACAGGTACAAAAGAGAGAAACACCGAATTATATAAATGCAGTGCTGTGGAAAGAAATTGTTGCCTTCAAGATGGAGATCTAAGAAAAAGTGCCTAAAGGTGAAACATGATGTTAGGACAGTATCTAAGTAACAGAATACTACTCACCATGTTAAAATAACATGTTTAAACTATAAACTAAACTAATTATACCAACTGGAAAAACAAAACTTACTGGATATACAGGACAATAGAACTGGATAAAATACTTAAAGAGAATATCACACCAAATACTTAAAGAGAAGATACCACCCTACTACACTATCCCCCCAGCACAAGAAGTGGCGTCCCGACACGAACAACCCTAAACAGTCTACAGCACACCATAATAAAAACAACAATATACATATATAATACAAAAATAATGAACCAATCCACATACCCAAACCATAATCCATAAACAAAACCAAGTCGTCATCAAGTAAAACTGTAAGCAACTGATAATGGAATTTATAATCTAACTAATAATGCAAAAATTAAAAAAAAAAAAAAATCGTTATTAAAATACCAGTAGATACAACTAATATAAATCAAAGCCAAACAGTATTCTCTAAAACCCAAGCATCAGATTTCATCCAAGTAGGTGGTTTACGTTGTCGTTTAGGAGCTAGAACTGGTTGTGAAATATCATCAGAGGAAATATCAGGATCAGGTGGAGAAATTGAATCATCAGAATTATCAGTAACAGTAATATTAGGAACGGTCATATCAGGAATATCTGGAACAGTAATATGAGGAATAATAATATCCGGAACAGAAATATCAGGTAACACGTTGGTAACACTAACAGAAGAATTGGATGAAATATTAACATTTGAATTATTATCGTTATCAATCGTGTGAGGTTGAGAAATGGGAAAATCAGGAATACTAACATCAGGTGAAGAACGAACACGTGGAAGTGGAACATTTAATCGTGGGGCAGGAATAGGTCGACCAGAAGAACTTATCGGAAGTAGAAGATTTCTGTGTAGAGTACGTCTTAATGAAGTGTCAGCCTTCTGAACTACAAAAACTGGAATTTTAACATCTGGTTGTGAAATAACTGTATAACAACCATTCTCCCATTTATCTGCAAGTTTATTGTCCCCCGCCTTTCGAAGAAAGCAGGGGACTATTAAAATGGGTTCGTCCGTCTGTCTGTCTGTCTGTCTGTCCGTCTGTCTGTCCTTCTGTCTGTCCGTCTGTCTGTCCGTCACACTTTTTGGGACACAATAACTTTCTTCCTAATTGAGCTAGAATGTTCAAACTTCGTGTATGTGTTTATTAGGTCAATGCCTTGATGGAGTTCGAAGATGAGCATTTTCCGCTTAGGGTAAGCAGAGATAAGCAATTTGATTGGTTGATGCTTTGGGACACGATAACTCTCTTCCTAATTGGGCTAGAATGTTCAAACTTGGTGTATGTGTTGATTAGGTCAATGCCTTGATGGAGTTCGAAGATGAGCATTTTCCGCTTAGGGTAAGCAGAGATAAGCAATTTGATTGGTTGATGCTTTGGGACACGATAACTTTTAATTGAGCTAGAATGTTCAAACTTGGTGTATGTGTTTATTAGGTCAATGCCTTGATGGAGTTCGAAGATGAGCATTTTCCGCTTAGGGTAAGCAGAGATAAGCAATTTGATTGGTTGATACTTTGGGGCACGATAACTCTCTTCCTAATTGAGCTAGAATGTTCAAACTTGGTGTATGTGTTGATTAGGTCAATGCCTTGATGGAGTTCGAAGATGAGCATTTTCCGCTTAGGGTAAGCAGAGATAAGCAATTTGATTGGTTGATACTTTGGGGCACGATAACTCTCTTCCTAATTGAGCTAGAATGTTCAAACTTGGTGTATGTGTTGATTAGGTCAATGTCTTGATGGAGTTCGAAGATGAGCATTTTCCGCTTAGGGTAAGCAGAGATAAGCAATTTGATTGGTTGATGCTTTGGGACACGATAACTTTAGTTCTAATTAAGTGAGATTGATGAAACTTGGTGTATAGTTTCATTACAGTAATACCTTGACTAAGTTTGATAATGAGCATTTTCTGCTCAGGGTAAGCAGAGCGATACGCAATTTGATTGGTCGAGACTTTGGAAAACAATAACTCTCCTACTTTGATTGTCCCCCGCCTTTCGAAGAAAGCAGGGAACTATTAAAATGGGTTCGTCCGTCTGTCTGTTTGTCTGTCTGTCCGTTCCGCTTATGGTAAGCAGAAAAAACAAATTGAAAAAGAAACTATTATAAATTAATTAAATATGTAGTATGCAATAATGAATTGACATTTAATGACAGAAAGAAAACAGTGAACTTTGCACAACTTGCAGCAAGATGGAAAATAGACCCGTTGATACAACCAAACTCTAGATCTGTAGGCATAGAGCATGTTTTCCCCTTAATATGCTATAATTATTCCATCAAAAACATTGTATGCTTAGACTATAAGTAAAGATATACTGTTTGATTGTTCAATACTTTGTAAAAGATAATTTGTGATAAATTTATATGTGTCCTCTAATTATTTTCCTATTTCGGCGGGGGACATCAGCCTCACTGTTGGCTTGTTTTTACCTCTGATCTGTACATTACGAACTAACACAACATCACCAACATGTAGATTAGCACCTCGAGTTTTCACATCGTAATAAAGTTTCTGCTTCTGCTGCGCTTTCTGAATATTTTCTGTAGCAATATTGTTCACGGCTTTAAATTTATCTCGAAGTTCAGAAGCAAACTGTGTATAAGAACTACGTACATCCGTAGCAGAAGTATCTCCAAAAATTATATCAACAGGTAACTTAGGATTTCTACCAAACATCAAATAAAAAGGTGAAAAAGAAGTTGATTCATGTCTAGTAGAATTATAAATAAAAACTAAATAAGGAACGTGATCTTTCCATCTACCTTTCTGTTCTTCAGTAAGAGTACCTAGCATATCTAAAAGTGTTCTGTTGAAGCGTTCACATAAACCGTTTCCCATCGGATGATATGGAGTAGTACGTGATTTGTGTATACCTAAAATAGTGCAGACTTCTTTGATTATATTGGACTCAAAATTTCGACCTTGATCAGAATGAAGTTTTGCAGGAATTCCATATGGTAGAAAGAAATTATGAATTAATGCTCTGGCGGTGGTTTTAGCAGTCTGGTTTTTAGTTGGAACAGCAACAGCAAATTTTGTGAAGTGGTCAGTAATAATTAAAATGTTTTCAATACCACCCTTAGAAGGTTCTAAACTCAAAAAATCTGTACAAACAAGCTGTAATGGTTCTGAAGTTTGAATACTGACTAAAGGCGCTCTAATATTCTGCTGAGGAGACTTTCGGCGAATACATCTGTCGCAGGATCTGACATACTCCTCTACATACTTCGACATTGAAGGCCAGAAGAAGCGTGATTTGACCAAGTCCAATGTGCGATCACGACCCATGTGACCCATCTTGTCATGAAGTAATGATAATACAAGTTGCCGAAGAGAAACAGAAATGAAATGAAATGTTGTTTAATGGCACGTCAGCTCCAACCGGGCTATATTGCGCCAAACATATGGTGAATTTAACGGGACAAATTAAAACAATATCACAGGAATGTATTCATATATGTAAATAAAAACAAATATCACAGAAAATATACTTAAAAATAAATATATCAATTCCTTTACATATATAAATATTTAAAAAACAATATATGATAAATATATACAATTAAAATTTTGAATAAAAGTTTGTCTCTTTTAAAAATGCTAGCAATTCATCATAAAGCTCCGGTTGAGCAAATAGCTGACGTACTGACTGGCAACGGTAATATTTAGATCTAATATGTTTGAGATGATTGCACTCAATCAAGATGTGTTTCACTGTCAAAGGAACATGACAGTGAACACATTGTGGTTGAGGCTCTCGCTTTAAGATGAAAATGTGTGTTAAAAAAGTATGACCAATGCGAGAGCGACACAAAACCACTTCATCTCTCCTGCTGGTTCTATAGGAGCTTGGCCAGTCTCCTAAGAGAGGCTTAATGTGATGAAGTTTGTTTGTGTCTGCAAGATCCCAAGACCGTTGCCAGCGGTCATATACAAATAATTTAATGGACGATTTAAAATCGGTGAAAGGTAAAAGAAATTGTGATATGGGAAGATCTAAAGCAGACTTGGCAGCTAAGTCTGCTTGATCATTCCCTTTAATATCAACATGACTGGGGAGCCAGCAAAGGACAGTGTCCTTGCCGTTAAACTCGTGTGATAGTAGCAGACGATAAATGTCTGCTACTAAAGGGTGTACAAGCTGCTTATTGTTTATTGCCTGTAAAGAGGACAAAGAATCAGTAAATATAATGTGTTTTAAGGATGAAGAGGATTTGATATACTCCAAAGCCTGAAAGATGGCCTGGAGTTCAGCAGTAAATATGGAAGCAGCAGGAGGAAGACGAACAGAAATGGTCTCAGATGGCGTGACAGTAGCCGATGCTACCCGATCGCCATCTTTGGAACCATCTGTATAAATTGGAGCATAATCACCATATTTAGACCTTTTCTCTCTGAAGAGAGATTGAAACACTGTGGAACTAGTATCTTTCTTTTTGTTTTTTGTAAGATCGAGATCGATCTTGGGGGGAGATATAGACCATGGTGGTGTCTCGAAGAAAGGGGTATTCGCAATACTGTCTTGACTGATACCAGCCTGAGACAAAAGGGGTTGAATGCGAATACCGAAGGATGGAATAACATTGGTTTTCAGTAAATATAGATGTTCATAATAGGGTCTAAATATGGTGTTAAATGAAATATGATGAGGCAGAGATGCAATTTTTGTAGCATACTGCAGTGCAAGTTTATCACGTCTGTCGTGCAATGAGGGCTCGTGCGCCTCGACGTATAAACTCTGCACTGGAGATGTTCGGAATGCTCCTAGACTGATTCTAAGTCCTTGGTTGTGAATGGTGTCAAGCTCTTTGAGATAAGACTCGCGGGCTGACCCATACACAATACACCCATAATCGAGTTTAGATCTTATTAATGCTCGATATAATCTGAGCAGGACCTTACGGTCTGCTCCCCAGTCAGTGTTTGATAAGACTCTCAATATGTTGAGGGCTTTCAGACATTTCTTTTTGAGGGTTTTGATGTGGGGGATAAATGATAATTTCTTATCAAATATCAAACCCAAGAATTTTGTTTCATCTACAACTGGAATGGGGCTTCCATCCAGTGTAAGTTCCGGATCAGGATGTAAACCTCTTCGCTGACAAAAGTGCATACAAACAGTCTTGGATTTCGAAAATCGAAATCCATTGTCAGTTGCCCATCGTTGAATAGAATTCAAACAAAGCTGCAACTGACGTTCGATTGTCTGCATACTTGTCGATCCGTAACACATCTGAAAGTCGTCAACATAAAGAGAGCCGTCGACCCCGCGTTTAAGGCACGATGGTATGGTATTTATCTTAATGGAAAAAAGAGTGGGAGATAATATACTTCCCTGAGGGACTCCCATTTCCTGGGGAAATGGGTCAGAGAATATTGATCCCAAGCGTACCTTAAACGACCTATCTTCTAAGAAATTTTTAATGAAGATAGGTAAGCGACCCCGCAGACCGAGGTTATGCAGGTCGCGCATGATACCATATTTCCATGTGGTATCATAAGCTTTCTCCAGATCAAAAAATATAGCAACTAAATGTTGTTTCTGGATGAAAGCATCCCTGACAAACGTTTCAAATCGAACGAGATGATCAAGAGTGCTTCTTTGGGACCGAAATCCACATTGGAGGTCTGTAATGAGGTTGTTGGACTCAAGGTACCAAACAAGCCTTCGATTGATCAATCTCTCCATGATTTTGCAAATGCAGCTAGTCAAAGCGATCGGACGATAATTGGTAGGATTCGTAGGATCTTTACCCGGTTTAGGGATGGGAATTATTGTGGCTTCACGCCATGAAGGGGGAAAATTCCCATCGACCCAAATCCGGTTATAAAGATCTAATAATATTAAAAGTGTAGAAAAAGGTAAATGTTTTAATATCTGGTAATGAATTTCATCTGGACCAGTTGCAGTATCCCGAGCCCTCTTAAGAGAATCACGGAGTTCGGCAATAGAAAACTTGTCATTATAACATTCATCATTACGGGACTTGAAATTAAGCCGCCTTTTCTCCTGTTGATGTTTAATGCTCCGAAAGGCATCAGAGGAGAAATTGGATGATGAATTGAATGAAATTGTACTGGCCAGAGAATTAGCAATATCAGGAAATGTTGTTAAGGTGGTATTGTCAACATTTAGATGGTTAACTGATAAAGCACTACTTTTACCTTTAATTCTACGAATCCTATCCCATACCGATTTGGAAGTGGTACGGGAATTTATCCTTGAGACATAACCCTGCCGTGAAGACTTCTTTGCTTGGCGTATGGTTCTACGGGCTTTCGCCCGGACCATTTGGTATGCTGCAATATTCTCCATGGAAGGGACCGTTGCCAGACATTACATCATTTATTTGCTCAACCGGAGCTATATTGTGAGATACTAAACTTTTTAAAAGAGACAAAATTTTATTATAAGTTTTAACTGTATATATATATATATGTATCCTATCTTCTTTCATTTTAATTGTTTATATTCATAAAGTATTTGATATTTATTTTTAACTTTATATATTATCTGTGATATTTGTTTTTATTTATGGATATAAATATATTTCTGTGATTTCCTTTATTTTGTCTTGAATTTTTCACCATATGTTTGGCGCAATATAGCCCGGTTGGAGCTGACGTGCCATAAAACCACATTTCATTCATTCCATGGAAGGGTGATTCTCAAGGTTTCTTAAGATACGATCACGCTCTCTAAGAGCGGATTTGCAATCGTTATTGTACCATGGTTTATTGAAACGTTTGGGCTTAGTCGTGGTCTTCGGAATCGCCTGCTCAGCTACATCCTGAAGAATTGAAGTGAATAAGGCCATGGGCTCATCTGCATCTTCTAACTCGTTTGCGTCAAAAGAGAAGAGACACAAAGATTCAAAAAGAGCCCAATCAGCCTTATGCAATTTCCACCTCTGCGGTCTTTCAACCGGAGAGGGACCATTATTATCTATCAAGATGGGGAAATGGTCACTACCACACAGATCTTCATTTACTCTCCATGTAAAATCCTGAAACAGGACCGGAGAGCAAATGGTGAGATCAAGAGAAGAAAAAGAAGCTGTGGCAGGATGTAAATAAGTAGGCGAGTCATCATTTAATAAACACAAATTATTAATGTTAATGAAGTCCGCTATTTGTTTACCTCTGTTATTATCATCTGGACTACCCCAGAGTGAATGATGACCATTGAAATCTCCCGTAATTATAAACGGGAGGGGAAGGTGTGCAACAAGGTCATCAAGATCTCTGGGGTTCAGATGTAAACTAGGTGGTAAATATACAGAGCAGAGTGTGATAGGAATATGTAGAGTCACCCTCACTGCAACTGCCTGTAAAGGTGAGTTGAGGGCGACTTTACTCTGCGGAGTATTTCCATTAAGGAAAATGGAAACACCACCGTGTGCTCTACCATCATCGTTAGGAAAATGATGATAGGCAACAAAATGTCTGAGTGTTAAGACGTCTGCATTCTTTAAAAAAGTTTCTTGTAAACAAATAGCTAAGGGATTAAATTTTTGAATTAAGATTTGAACTTCATTAAAATTTGGTTTAAGACCACGACAATTCCATTGAATAATGGAATTTGCCATTTTCAGGGAGGTTTAACGGGACTTCTATGATGTTGTTTGGGGTCGTGAATTTCTACAACAACATCCATAAGATTGTCCTGTATCCCGAACCTGTTAAAGGTTTGGACAGGATCCTCATCACCCTTCCGACTTCGGAAGGAATTAAGTTTTGTATTTTGAGGAACGCCTTTACCAGAACGTTCCTTGTTTGTTTTTGGTGGATTTCCACCTTTTGCTGGAGGAGTGGGGGGCACAATCTCCTCTATCTCAGACACTCCAGATTTTTTAACAGTCTGGGTACTGAGAGAATTATTTGCAGGTTTCGGAGGAATTGGAGGTTTTTCTTGTGATGAGGATTCTGTCTGAGCTGGCCAGACAACAGGTGTTTGGCAAGCAATGGAAGCGGTCTTCGGTTTGACTGCGTTTGCAAAGGACATTGCAAACGTTGGGGTTACAGCCTCAACCAACTTCCTTGCTTCTGGATATGAAATGTTTTTCTCTGTTTTCACCTGTTGTACTTGTTTTTCTTTTTTCCATATCGGGCACTCTCGGGAATATGCAAAATGAGGCCCTTTGCAGTTAATGCAATGGTGATCGAGCTGACAAGATGTACTTTCGTGACCATCCTGTCCGCATCGAGCACACATCGCTTTCCCCTTACACACGTTCTTACTATGTCCAAAGCGTTGACAATTAAAACAACGCAATGGATTTGGAATATAAGGGGTAACTGGAATGGAAAGAAAACCAGCTTTGATCATCCTAGGAAGATCTGGCTTATCAAAGGTCAGGATATAGGTGTTTGTTTGAATAATGATACCATTACGTCGGATGGAAATACGTTTGACGTAAGTAACACCTTGTGAGGAGAGATTTTCAAGCATCTCTTCCTCACTGCTGCCTTCTAAATCCTGAGACCGAATAACACCTCTTGAAGAATTAAGAGAGTTATGCGGTGCAACTTTGATGGGGATGTTGGCTAAAGTCTTAGATTTTAATAAAGATGAAGCATGTGATTCTTTAGCACATTCCACTAGCAGAGTACCATTTCTCATTTTCTTCACGCTTTTAGGCTCACCAGCCAAGCCGGCAAGACCTTTAGCAATCAGAAAAGGAGAAGTTTTACTTAAATTAATATCATTGGTACTCTGTATAACCAGAAACCTAGGCCAAGTTCGGGATGTTTTATTTGGTAAACCATTTGTTTCCAAATCCTCGGTCGACGTTCTTTTTAACGTACGAGTCTTCTTGATTTGGGAAGCCATGAGTGTATTTTAAAAGATTCATCCCTGCCTGCTCTCCAACCACCAAAGGGTTGCAATATCCATGCAGGCTACTGCGCGGATATCCAGCACATGCGCCCTAAGAGAACAGACAGGGATATACCTAGACAAAGTAAAGATATAATATTTTTACCTTATCCAGTTGACCCAAGCCGCTGCTTTAGAGTAGGCACCCAGGACACAAAGGTAGAACTGCAATAAATACATTACAGATTTATGGGAAAGATGCGCCTACTCGTCAGCTAAACACGACCAAAGCCGATTGATCAGAGTGGGCCACTCGGACCTCCCGTCTAGGTGAATTGTGGGCCGAAGCAATGTGTTGCAGAGATAGGGCTCGCAAGCTAAATCCCCACTCAATTACCAGGATTCCACTCTCCACCGACACGGGTCGCAACGCACGGCAAACACGTTGCCCCATTACAGGGATCCTTTTAGTCGCCTTTTACGACACGCAGGACATACGAAGGGTATATTCTTATCACCCCCTACACCCCAGGGGGGCGAAGAGAAACAGGTAAAACAATTTGAAACACAGTATCAGATGAAGGTGAAGGTAAGTATTTCCTATATAAAATATCATCTTTTACAATTAAATTATCCCAATGACGTAATATAACTTGTGAGTCTTTATCAATATAAAACAGAAATGTATCAGACGGCTTACAACCAGTTTTCACAAAATGAATGATATTCCGTATTCCCAAACAGTCTTGTTGAGCTTTTAAAATCTTAGAATTGTCAATTAATTTAGTATATTCTGTAGGAATTCCAATAATAGGAGACATAAAACAATCAATTACATCTTGGTTAAAAGAAAAAGTTTCAACTTTACTATGCTCAACGTCGGTGAAATTAGTTATAGCAGATACCACAGAATTATCTACACATGAAACGGGAAGTCTTGATAAAGCGTCTGCAGCAACATTACGAGATCCAGGCAAGTATTCTAAAGAAAAATCAAATGCAGAAAGATCAGCTAACCATCTATGACCTGTAGCATCAAGTTTTGCGGAAGAAAGAACATATGTAAGTGGATTATTGTCTGTTTTAACAGTGAATTTGTTGCCATAAAGATAATCTTGAAATTTTTGTGTGACTGCCCATTTCAAAGCTAGGAATTCAAGTTTATGTGCTGGATAATTCTTTTCACTTTTTGTAATACTCCGGCTGGCATATGCAATTACTCTTTGTTTTCCTTCCTGAATTTGATATAAAATAGCACCTAAACCACGAGAACTAGCATCTGTTTCTAATATGAAAGGTTGAGTAAAATCAGCGAAAGCTAAGATAGGAGAAGAAGTTAAATGAGAAATGAGATTATCAAAAGCCTGTTGTTGTTCTGCACTCCAATGAAATGAATTACAATTAGATCTTTTTTGTTTTTTAGGTGAATCGCCAACAAGAAGATCAGTTAAAGGTCGAGCAATCTTAGCATAATCCTTGATGAAGCGTCTGAAATATCCACAAAATCCAAGAAAACTGCGTACTTTTGAAACAGATGTAGGAATAGGCCAGCTTGTAAGAGTAGAAATTTTATCAGGGTCAGCTTTAATACCATCTTCAGAAATTATATGCCCTAAATATTTCAATGATGACTGCAGAAATTCACATTTTGAAGGTTTTAACTTAAGATTGTGCTTCCTTAGCCTGGAGAATACTGAACGAAGACGAAAAATGTGTTCATCAAATGTTTTAGAAAATACAATGATATCGTCAATATAAATTAAACAATGAAATAAATGAATATCTGACATACATCGCTCTAAACAACGCTGAAAAGAACTAGGTGCGTTGGTTAATCCGAATGGCATAGAATTGAACTCCCAAAAGCCAAGGCTACCTGTAGTGAAAGCTGTTTTACATTTATCTTCTTCTGCCATCTCAATCTGCCAATATCCACTTTTTAAGTCTAAAGATGAAAAATATTTTGAGCCATTTAATGAATCTAAAATCTCGTCTATGCGAGGAAGAGCATAAGAATCACGAACAGTTTTTGAATTGAGCTTTCTATAATCTACGCAGAATCGTAACGAACCATCTTTTTTCCGTACAAGTACAACAGGAGAAGCAAATGGACTGTTAGAAGGACGAATGACATCAGCCTTAATCATATCATTAATATGGTCTTTAACTTCTTGAAACATGGAAGGAGGTATTCTACGATGCCGTTGCCTAAATGGGGTATCATCAGTTAGTTTAATTTTATGTTTCATAATATCAGTTCTGCCAAAATTAGTGTCAGACATGCTGAAAATATCTTTGAATTCATTGAGAAGGTCTTTAAGTTGCTGTGTTTCACCCGGAGCACATTTAGAATTAACTGAATTAAAATTGAATAAATCTTCGAAAGGTTTAGAAGGGGAATCATGTGAACTAGAAAAAGGAGAATCATTGACAATATTTACTTGTTGAAGTTGACAAAGAACACTATTACGAGAAATAGTAATCGGCTTACTTGAAGAATTAGTGATATTTATATGGATATTAGAAGAAGGTTTTACAATCCCAGGAACTACATGAAGGAAGAACAAGTAGAAGACAAGAAGAAGAGCACCTGATAAAGGTGCTCTTAAGAAATGAAGAATTAGAACTAATAATGTACAAGGAAACCATATACAGGTACAAAAGAGAGAAACACCGAATTAGTAAATGCAGTGCTGTGGAAAGAAATTGTTGCCTTCAAGATGGAGATCTAAGAAAAAGTGCCTAAAGGTGAAACATGATGTTAGGACAGTATCTAAGTAACAGAATACTACTCACCATGTTAAAATAACATGTTTTAACTATAAACTAAACTAATTATACCAACTGGAAAAACAAAACTTACTGGATATACAGGACAATAGAACTGGATAAAATACTTAAAGAGAATATCACACCAAATACTTAAAGAGAAGATACCACCCTACTACACTTATTTAGGAGAAATATTTTTGATGCAAGTTTTTTTAGACATATCTGCTATCTGTGCTTCCCAATTAAGGTCTTGGTCAATTTGAATTCCAAGTAATTTTGCGGTAGTAACCGTCTCAATTTTCTCACCATGGAGTGATAAAGTTAGGTTTTTCTGATTTCTTTTGTGTTTTGATGAAATCAGCATTGATTTTGTTTTCGAAGGATTGATTACCATCCCATTGTTTTCACACCATTTAGCAACCAAATAGAGATAATTTTGGAGATTATTGGCGATGGATTAAATATCTTTGTGTGAACAATGCAGGGTACTGTCATCAGCAAACAAATCTATCTGACTTGATTCAATATTGAGTGGGAAATCATTTATAAAAAAAAAGGAATAGGAGAGGACTCACGATCGACCCTTGTGGAACACCGCATTTGACTGTAGTAATTGAGGAGGTAATTGATCCTAAACATACTTTTTGCTTCCGTGAGTCAAGATATGATTCAATCAAAATTTGTGAATTATTATCAAATCGATAAAGATGTAGTTTTTCAATAATAAGCTTATGATCAATGAGATCAAATGCTTTGCTAAAATCAAGATACACTATACCACTCATCGCACCATTATCGATAGCATCAAGCCAATTATCTGTCATTCGGATCGGTGCAGTAGCACATGAATGATTTGATCTAAATCCAGATTGGTAAGCATAAAGAACATTGAAGGTTTCCAAATAAGTTTGAATTTGAGTGCTCAAGTGCCTTTCGAATATCTTTGAAATTGTGGGGAGAATTGAGATTGGCCTATAATTGTTCGGATCATCTTTAGCTCCCTCGCGGTCATTTTGGACATCGGACAAAACCCCAACCGAAAATGACGTCACAGAAGTGACATAATCTCAAAATTGTCTTTAGGGACAAATTTTGACACAGAAACAACCCGTCCCCAAATATCGTTTTGATTGTGACACACTAGCTAAAAGTTCACTAAGTTTGTGCCCTGCCTCGCCGACGTTCAAGATTTTAAATTTGACAGTCTACTTACGACTTTTGTTGAGTTTGCGGCCACCGCAGCTGTATAGGGAGGACCACTTGGCGTATTTATTTATGCTAATTGAATAACTTAGGAAGACCACACACATAATTTGGCTAAAATTACTCTGAACAGGATTTGGTAGTAAACTTATAAAATAAATCATGAAAACCTGGGAAAATAAAAATGCCAAAAGGTTGCTTTTTCCAGAATAATCTGTTGATTTGGAAAATATATGATTCATTCAACAAGTATCATATAGCACCAGAAGAAGCATTTTCTTGTGAACATTGTGAGCCACATTCCATATCCATAGGTCGATCTTTTCAGGAGCTATGAAGGTTTCCCCGATGCGCTCAATTTCAATGAAATAACGGCGGCCATCTTTAAAGATGGCCGCCAAAATGCAATTTAGCAAAGTAACCCGGAAGTCCATCAACCAAATTTCAACACTTCAGCCACCAGGCTAACTGAAAATCATGGTTGAATTTATTCATCAAATTGGTAATGATGTTCCAAAATCCCAGGTCTGTCACATGGACTACTTATAGTGTGCCAAGTTTCTGTATATGTTAATAAGTCACGTGATATTCTACATTTGCATATGCAAGTTGATGCTGTGCGAAATATGCTATGTAGAATGCATGAAGGACAAATGGGATGTGGCAGAGAACAAATGTAAAATGTAATGAGAGAAATGTAAAATGTAGACACGTCAAAAAAGCATTTTCCCACAAAACATTTGTCATTTGACATTTTACATTTAACTCTTGCCTTAGTGGTATTTTGACTTTATCATTACCCTTCCATATGTAACACCTGCAAGGACCTTAGCAGTATTTCTGCTTTTATATGTGGAAAATGTGCCCTGCTGAATAATGGGTTGTATTGGTATTTCCGTACCATCAATTACTACCCTTGTTGTCGAAAACAAGTCTGCAGGACTTAACGGGCCGGTCTGCCCCGCTGTGTAAGCGTACACTAGAACGTTTCGGGTCTGCCGGGAGGAGTCGAGAAATCAATCTCCGACCGCCGCGAGCTGTGAACTTTACCAAGTCTTTGGATGGAAATGAAATGAAATGAAATGTTGTTTTATGGCACGTTAGGTCCAACCAGGCTATATTGCACCAAACATATGGTGATTATTTCGAGACAGGCTAAATTATATCACTGGAAACAAATTTATGTGTAGCAGGATTGACGGGCATACTATCCAACCTTCCTGGTCGTGGGTTAAACCAAAAGAGACAAGACTGGAACACAGCTAAACAGATTATTTACAATACGCAGAACAGGCACACAGGAACAAAACTGGCAATTATTTACAAAAGAAGAACAAGTATAAGAGTATGAAATAATAAAATAACTAAATTAGCAAATGTATATATACAAAAGGATATAGCTTCTAATAACTAACTTAGAGATATATTGCCTATTACAGGTAATAATAATGGAGCATTTAAAAATATTATACATAAATAATATATAACAAAATAAGAAACTAACTAGAAACATACCCTGAAAAAGTGCTCTTATTATTCGAAAAAATAGAAAACAGATAAAACAAACACCAAATTAGACATACATTTTAAAATATAACTTTTTATTTATTTAGATTGAATATACATGTATTATTTTATTTGTAACTTATATCAGAATAAAACAGTATTTAATTTATCAAGGAATTGTCTTATATTATATTGTCATGTCATGTTAAACAAATATGAACCTATCTGGGTTAGTGAAATGGGTGCTGTGACAGAAAATGATGCATCCAAGATGGAGATGTAAGAAAACGTGACTCAAGGTGAAACAGGATGTTAGGATAGTAGCTAAGTTACCGATTACTACTCTCTTACAGATAACAACAAGACTACAAGCTATGTGAAGTGTCTAGTTGAACAAGACTATTAAAGAAATAAATCAACTGACTGACTAAATAAACTAAGACCAAACACAAGATGAAAACGGCTACTTCTAAATACTAAATAAATGAATGAAATGTGGTTTTATGGCACGTCAGCACCAACAGAGCTATATTGCGCCAAACATATGATGAGTTTATGACAAACTAAATAGGATTCACAATAGTAATCTATATATACATAAATAAAAACAAATATCACAGAGATTATCAATTAAAAGCAATTATCACAACACTTTATGTATTTATATATAATTAAAATAGAACAAATGAAAAATATAAATATATAATTAAAATTTTGTATAAAAATTTGTCTCTTTTAAAAAGTCTAGTAATATGTTATTGGGATCGGTAAGTGCAGTACATTGGAGGATGGTGTTGGATTAGATAATACAAATAACAAGACCAGTTCTTAGTTCACCATCTTGTAATACAAGTAGTCCTTTATTATCCAGGCACATAATACAAAATAAGAACATAGAACTTAAGGGAAGTAATTCCATTTATCTTAATGGACTCAGACAACTAATATATATTATATAACATCTCAATATGACATTCCCCTTGTTAAAAAAAGGTTCCCCCGGATTGGAGACAAAGGAAAGGATAATGAAATTGACAAAATAATAAAATAAATCTAGCAAAGTACCAATACAAACTCTCAAACATTCATACGAATACACAATAAGTAAGAAAATACACATATTTGGATAATCAAAAGTATTGAAAAAAACGAAGTAAGTAATAAGCTATTATGTAAAAGTTCTGTTTAAATATGATGCAATACAAATATAGCATTTTAACTATATAAATGAGAAGTATACAAGTTCAATTAGTAGACAATATAATATAATATGACCTTTCGAACAAATCAGAATTACTTTTAAACATAAAAAGCAAAGAAATATTACTATCATATATTTCAAAATAATAAATGCAAATATGCAAAGTATTTCAAGCTATTATATTCCATGTTATACATGTTTCAAAGCAAATAAGAGATATAATCTTAAGAAATCACAAAGTGTTCCAAGCTATTATATTTCATGTTATACATGTTTTTTAAGCAAATAAGATTGATAATCTTAAAAATACAAAGTAAAGCATACAAAATGCATAATTATAAGGAATAATGAGCAATTCTTCCAGGACTTCCAACAACATCAATAATTCTACTCTCAATAAGAGATTGGGCAATTTTACACAAACTGGCATCATGACTTATATCAAACCATTCTGATATTTTAGGTTCATTGACATCATATCTAACTAACAATTGTAAATTTCCACATTTGAATCTACCTTTAACAACATACAAATCTTTAGTTAAGCTTACATCTTGCATATAATGTAACTGATTACCTAACTGTTTATTTGTCAAAATATTTAAACAAGCAAGATTATGATTACTTTCAATATTCTTATAAGAAGTTGTCACAGGTATAGGAGTAGTATAATTTATAGACATAACATTGGAATCATCAAATTTAGGCAAACTAACACCATTAGCATCAGTAAATTCATAATTAGGGTGACTATTAGATATTACAGAGTCACTTTTACCTAAATAAGTTTTCAAACTTTGAATATTTGATAATTTCTGAGTAGGATGACTAGTTCGGATAAAACAGGGTTTCAATCGATTGATTGAATAAACATCTGGAAGGATTTTACCTTGAATGCTAGCTAATAAGTAATGTGTTCGATCTAAAACTTCATGAATAACCAATGGTCCACACCAATTGGCTACAAATTTCTTACTATTTGATTGTAAACTAGATGACGAAGGTTTTAATACATACACAAACTGACCAACAGCATATATGGGATTTTTACTTAAACATTGAGATATACCCTGATTCTGACTTAACTGTTGTTGCTTTTGTAAGTCTAATATAATAGATGAAATAGTAGAAAACTTTTTCTGTAAATGATCAAAATAATGAGCATATGATTTGGAAATTGAAGTATCAAAAGTCCAAACAAGACTTGTAATATTACGTGGAGATTTACCAAAAGCAAGCTCACAAGGGCTAAAATTACCTAATTGTGGCGAAGCAAAACTATTGTATGCATAGTAACTGGTGGACACAAAACGTACCCAATCAGTTCCAAATTGATTGAGGTTATATTTTAACAAGTCTGCTATGGATTTAATATGACGTTCAACTAATAAGCTTCCGTGGTTTGCAATACTAATTAGTTTATGACTAATTTGAAGAGCTGAACATAATATTTTAACTAAACTACTGGTTAAAGATGATTGAGCATCTGTTATCAGTACACTAGGCGGTCCAAATATACATATAATTTTCTGAATGATAGCTTCGCAAATTGTTTCAGAATCCAATGTCTTTAGTGGTATACAAATCATGAAACGAGTTATTTCGTCACATGCCACTAATAAATGTTTAAAACCGGAAATAGAAGTAGGCATAGTTTTGAAATCAAGACAAATTCTATCAAAAGTATGATATTCTTGAGGAATTCGTGGATGGAATAAGCGTAAAGAATCCGTCTTTGGCTTTATTTGTTGACATTTATGACATGATAATATAAAGGTAGCAATTGTTTGGTACATGTTAGGTATGTAAAAAAGTTTTCTCATTGTCAAGTATGTCTTTGTAGTTCCTTGATGACTGGACAAAACACCATCATGATATAAGCTAATTAAATTGTGTGCAAGACTTTCTGGAATGGCTAATTGTAATGTAAAGTCTTTATCTTTATTATTATTATGTAGGAGTAATCTAAACAATAAATTGTCACATAATATGTAATCATCACTTCTGTATTTAACTGTTTTAGCAGCACGTTTGGATGAAGGTAATATACTATGTACAAGATAGTCATATATAGGTTTAAAATACACTGAAGTCTCTTGTTCAAGTCTTAATTTGTTCTGGTCTATAGGCAAATTGTAATCTCTAAGAATTTTTCTCTTTATAACATGAACTAATTTGTCTAAATCCTTTTGTTTGGGAAAGTGTCCATGTACTAACTTATCTGTATTATGCACTAAAGGTTTGGGTGGTATACATAAGTCCAACGGAATTTCCACTGTATTATCTCTACAAGTATCATTATTTGTGACTGTGTCAACTAATGTAGGTTCAATAGTTGGTTGAGGTAGAATATGAATGTGTTTTGTGGGTAACATAGGTGTAGGATTACTAATAGTAGGTGTAGGCGTAGGCGTACTTATAGTAGGTGTAGGCGTACTTATAGTAGGGGTAGATGTACTTAAAGTAGGGGTAGGTGTAATAGAAGTGGGTTTCGCTTTATGAGTACGTATCGGTGGATGTGAAGTAAACGTAGGTACCCTAGATTGAGTAGTGGTAGTGGAACAAGTAGGTTTAGTAGGAATCGGTTGATTAGTTGATGGGAATATTCTTAGCTTTGGCATAACTACGAGTAACAGGGCGTTCATTAGATTGAAGAACAAATGAACTCGGCACAATTGTATCAATTTCAGAATCGTCTGAAAGTGGGTTACGTGAGAGATAGTCCGCCATAATAATATCTTGACCTTTGATATATGTTACGCGAAACGAATAACATGATAACTTCATTAATAATCTTTTAAGTCTTGAGGTACATGGTTGCTTCTTTGACTGAAATAGTTGAACTATTGCGCTGTGATCTGTAAAAACGTCAAAATGTACTCCTTAATAAATACTGGAAATGAGAAACATTTATGTAAACTCCAAATAACTCTAATTCAGTTACAGAATAGTTAAGACATGCCTTAGGAAGGCGTTTTGAGTAATAACCAAGAATACGATCTTGACCTTGTATACACTGTGTAATATACGAGCCTGTAGCTATTCTACTAGTATCACTGTACAACTTTATAGAACCTGTTCCTGAAGGAGTATACAATACAGGTGGTTCAAGCAACATTTCCTTGACTTTGTCAAAAGCTGATTGTTGAGATTCTGTCCACTGAAATTTAGATTGTTTTCTGGCTATCATATGTAAGGGTTTTAGAATACACTGAATATTAGGTAAGAAATTAGCTATATATGTGACAGCACCGATAAAATGCTTTACATCTTTACTAGTTTTAGGTATGGACAGATTTCTGATATATTTACATCGGTCAGAGAAAGGATGTATAGTCAATAAATTCTCTTTATTAATAGAAAGATTATATCCCATGTACGTTACAGAGCGGCGAAAAAATAGACATTTTCTTGGACAAATTCGAAGACCATATTTCTCTAAAGCAGTAAATAACGAAGTTAAATGACGTAGATGAGATTCGATATCTGAACTAAAACAAATAATGTCATCGTGATGAGCAATTGAGAAATCGTAACTATTGGGAACTGTAGAAAGAACATCATCAACTGTAGACTGAAATACGGCCGGTGATATACTTAAACCTTGCGTTAATCTCTTGAAATAGTAATGCTTACCGCCTGCATAGGATGATATACCTGTAAATTGCTGAGCATGGGGAGATAATGGAAGGCTAAAGAAAGCTGACTTTAAATCAATACATGAGAGTACTTGAGGTGAGGCGTTACCAATACGCTTTAATGATTCACTAAGGAGTGGAAAAGGATGATTGTACCGTTTAATTCTAGAATTCAAATGACGGAAGTCCACAACAACCCTTTTTTCGGTAGTACCCTTTTTCGGCAATATTAAAATCGGTGACGTGTACGGCTGGTGACCTATAGCAAGAATACCAAGACTAATTTCTGCAATTCACTATCAATTATCTTTTTCTCAGGTTCTGTTTTGGGATATGGACGTATATAGAATGGATCTGCATTGTTAACTTCAATGTCAACCTGAATATGAGGACAATAACCAACTTCTCCATTTAAACTAAATGTAGATCGATGTTTGAACAATGTGTTATAAAACTGTTGTTGTTGTGTACCATTTAATATACTCTGTGATAAATCTATACATGAAGTAAATGTATGTTTGTCTGTTTCTGAACATGTAAAATTATTTGTTATTGAATCGACTGTTATATTAATACTATCACATGACTGTACATCATGTAAATAAGTGTAAAATAAACTTTGATGTTTTGTAATATGAATGGGTTTATGACTCGTATTACATATTGGAATAATTGACTTATTGCGATTTAATGATGTAATAAATGTTGAAGGACAGGATTTATTTAAGTATGAACCTGTGTACATTAAAATCTGTTGACCACGAAATATTGATGGTATTTTCCCTTGTACTGTAATGTACTTAAGTTCTCCTGGTTTAACACACAGATTAGACGTAGGGTGAAATAAAACTTTAGTTTGATAAGTGGATTTACAATGTAAGGTGTTTGTATTAAAATTTAGTGTACTATCTAAATTGGACAATACATCTTGGCCTATTATTATATCAACACCAAGTAAATTCTGAGCTATATATGCATTAAAGGAAAACTGATGACCTTGAATAACAATTTCAACTTGTGTAGATTGATAACATTGAATAAGTTGACCATTTCCTAATTTTAAACTAACTGGTTGTGACAACTGCACAAAAGATGTACTATTGTTAAGAAACGAAGATGACTCTAAAAGCAATGACGAAAGTAAGGTTTTAGTAGAACCACTGTCAATAAGTATAGATGCTGAATGACCATCAGAAAGTTTACCGTTACAAAAGTTACGTGAATCCAATTTAATTGTTGTCCCATATGTGGTATTATACGCTAAATCAGGGAATCTATTGGGACTGCGATAAATTCCCTCTACCAAAAATCCTGTTGACGTTTTCTGTCTAAATCTTTCTGTCTATCAAAACATTTCTGCCATGTATGGTTTGGTTTCAAACAATATTTGCAAAATATCCATTGACTATTATCATTGCGATTAGGACTGAATGACCTCCTTTCAGCACTTGAATAAGTATTACGTCTATGACTAGGTGACTGGCTAAAATCGCGTCTCGAGTAACGATCATGAGAACCACGCCTAGAGTATCGGTCTACTCGGTCTAGAGTATCGATCTTGAGAATCACGTCTACTAGTATACCGTCTGGCACTATCATGCCTATTGTATCGATCACTAGAATCTGGTCTGCGATAACGTCTACTACGGTCACTGGAATCATGTCGATTGTAACTATCAGGAGATGAAGTCTTACTGCGATTAGGAGTGGAGTCACGTGAACGATTATTATTAGTTTTGTAATGTTTGGTGTCATGCATATGGTTTGTGCTATCGACTTGTAGAGCAGCAAAGTCATGTTTTAATTCATGAATTCCTTCATTAATTGAAAATGTAACTTCCTTTGTTGTGTTTGCCTGTGGTTTATTAAAGTCAAAATAGTTTTGAACTTTCTTGGCAATGTTAATTAACACAAAT
The DNA here is from genome assembly GCF_932274485.2 of Patella vulgata. Lineage (NCBI taxonomy): Eukaryota > Metazoa > Mollusca > Gastropoda > Patellidae > Patella > Patella vulgata. The sequence continues at coordinate 70,671,217 of NC_065883.2, read as the reverse complement.
TAACATATACGAAAAATAATGTAACTAGTAACATGAATTAAATGTACTATGCAAAAAAATCTGTATCTAAATAAAATTGCGATTAATTAAACTAATTAACTAAACTAATAATATTACTATATTATTATCAAATTATTATGATGACACTGTAACAGTAATGACACTAACTTCTTTTAAATTTACTATAATAAAACTATACTAATAAAATTTGGATTTTAACTCTTTCCTAGATGATAGAAGCAAAATTATTGGCACAAAATGTAAATAAATAACATATTCATTCAATCACACGCATTCACATTGGTACTATACTAACCAGACATAATAATACTGGACTGTAAAAAAATATGTAATACACTGTTGACTGCAACACTGCTCACAAAGAATGTCAATGAAAAGTTCTGTCACTGTATTAAAATTAAAATAGTCTCTTTACTGTTCAAATTTAACTGCAAATGTCTTTCCACAAAATTGTGTTTCCACAAAATTAATATTATTTCACATTTAGTTCTGGACTCGGGTCTTCTTAGTTCTTTGGAAACTGGCAAGTTAGAATACTCATACTGCAACTGGCACTTGTTCTTGATAATTAAAATTTAATTTTAAGAAACTGCAACACCATAAATTATAAATCTGCTGTAGTTCTGAATTTAAACTCACTTGGCTTGTTGGCAAAATGTTCACCAAGTTCCTTCAACTATTAAAATTAAATATCTGCAATCTGGATTCTCTGGAACATGTGGCTTCTATTTTGGAAATTTTAAACTGTCTCTTTCTGGTCTCAAAATTTGATGATTTGTAAATTATATTTTACTAAAACTTACTGCACAGCAGAGTAAGAAAACCTGGCATCTTCCACCATATGATATTGGGATCGGTAAGTGCAGTACATTGGAGGATGGTGTTGGATTAGATAATACAAATAACAAGACCAGTTCTTAGTTCACCATCTTGTAATACAAGTAGTCCTTTATTATCCAGGCACATAATACAAAATAAGAACATAGAACTTAAGGGAAGTAATTCCATTTATCTTAATGGACTCAGACAACTAATATATATTATATAACATCTCAATATGACAGTAATCTACAATATAGACCCGGTTGGGCAAACAATTGATATAAGGACTGGCAACGGTAATGATTTAATCTAATATCCTTGATATACCATTCGTATGTCCTGCGTGTCGTAAAAGGCGACTAAAAGGACCCCTGTAATGGGGCAACGTGTTTGCCGTGCGTTGCGACCCGTGTCGGTGAAGAGTGGAATCCTGGTAATTGAGTGGGGATTTGGCATGCGAGCCCTTTCTCTGCAACACATTACTTTGGCCCATGGTTCACCTAGACTGGAGGTCAGAGTGGCCCACGCTGATTAATCGACTTTGGTCGCTTTAGCTCAGTAGAATGTACATTTTTCAATTCCAATGCTTTGTTGTTGTTTAAGCTCAGCAGGTTTACTTTTGTGTCCTGAGTACATCCCCCCCTGGGGTGTAGGGGGTGACAAGAATATACCCTTCGTATTTCCTGCGTGTCGTAAAAGGCGACTAAAAGGACCCCTGTAATGGGGCAACGTGTTTGCCGTGCGTTGCGACTCGTGTCGGTGGAGAGTGGAATCCTGGTAATTGAGTGGGGATTTGGCTTGCGAGCCCTTTCTCTGCAACACATTGCTTCGGCCCACAATTCACCTAGGCGGGAGGTACAGAGTGGCACACTCTGATCAATCGGCTTTGGTCGTGTTTAGCTGACGAGTAGGCGCATCTTTCCCATAAATCTGTAATGTATTTATTGCAGTTCTACCTTTGTGTCCTGAGGGCCTACTCTAAAGCAGCGGATTGGGTCAACTGGATAAAGTAAATATATTAAATCTTACTTTGTCTAGGTATATCCCTGTCTGTCCTCTTATAGTCCAGACATTTTAACTCAATTTCGCACCATTTCAGGCAGTTGCTGCAATAGAAATGCCAACCACGTTTTATGGTCGGTCTAGACGTATATTATCACCAAAAAAAAGTCCCAAATGGCCGCTGGTTTTGACTGGAAAATGCCAGTTTTTATTCACTTACCATAATATGATTGAGTTTGGTATCCGATTTCGATCACCAACCTCGAAAATTGAGCCAAGATGGCCAAACCCATTGAAGCCTGTAGTGAATATATTTCAGAAAATGATTCAAATGTTGAGACACAGATGGATACAATATCGCCTGTTTGTCAGATATGCAGTGATGTGCCCATCGTCATTCCCAAAATGACGGAAAGATAACGGGTATTGGAGGCCTAAGTCATGACTAAGTTCAACAATAATCCAAGGGCGTGCTAGGGCCTCCGAGGATAGGCAGACCAAAGTTAGGGCACTTTAGGAGGGGAAGGGGTAGAATCGGGGAAAATTTAAGTTCTGTGGCACATGGTAGAAGCGATTTGACATATATGCCATGACATACCATACATTGACACTTGGGATTATGATTAAGTCACAAAGATCCGAACATGAACATAGTTAGCTGCAATCAAGAACTAAACGACCTGTGAGTAAAGAAAAACAAGCATAAAAAGTGACTGGTATTCCTTACAAAGGATACCTGCCAAGTTTCATTCGATTCTGTTCCCTAATGAGGGTAGGGAGGTAGAATTGAAAGTAGACTGACAACCCCAAGAACGAGACGACGATCAAAATACACTTTAAGCCAGGCCATGGACATTACTGGTGACAGATTAAATGTCATTCGTTGTGACGGTTTGCGTATTGGCCCGGAGTATGCTAACCGGCAATAATGGTACCTGTCGCCCGTGTTGCAATTTTCCTAAATTCATTTAGATAAATAAATAAAACTAAGACAAATTAGTTGATTCTGAATATTATGGAAATATTAATCCGTCTGTAAAATCTATTCTGGAAGTCATCCTTGGAAATCATGGTCTGATTGAGCTTGTATGGGGCCCTTACATCATCAATGAAGTATCTCTGGAGTTAGTTGGAACAAGGGAAGGGAAGCAGAAAAAGGGGGCACAATATTCGATGGCACATTTTCAGAAGAGAGGGCACATAGCCACCTCCGTCCCCTCCCATATACCTTGTTAGGAAATCTCATCGGATTCGAGCGTTATCAACCATTTCGAGTTTCTTTTGTTTTTGCATTTATGAGGGCAGGGTAGGCGGTTGACTACCTGGCCAGCATGCCTCTGCAATTAGATATTTTGCTTAGGTTACACAGAGTGAAGAACAATTTCTGGGCTAGATGTTTTATAAATAGGTTAGATGTGCAAGGAAAATAAGTGTCATCTATTTAGGGACACCAGCCTCAATGCTGATTTATTAAATACAACTAGATTAATGTCAAGTCGTCATTTGTCCTGTCTTGGTTTGTCCAAAATATAGGCATTGCGAGTTCTACTGTTTACTGTTGTAACAGCGGTCACCGATTATATATGTTGTAATGGACCGTCTGCTAGTCTTTCTTACAGACCATGTAAAAGACAACGGTCCGCAAAAATAAATTTTGGCACCGCGGACCCTCTAGACCTTGATACAGACTCCTCCACTTCATTAACCTTAAAACATTCACCAATATATGGGTTGTTCATTATTAAATGGTTCACTGCATATCTGACAAACAGGCGATACTGTATCCATCTGAATCTGAATCATTTTGTGCCACGTGCTTCAAAAGGCACGACCAGCTTCCGCAGTGACCTGAGAGTGACCCCAGTCAACATACCCGTATGACTGGATGAAAGTCATTGTATTAGGTCTAAGGTAGGAGTATCATTAATCTCCAATCCCTAATTGGAAATCTAAATCCCAAATTGGAATTTCTCCTATATTGCCCCAGAGAATCACTTAGTCACTAAAATATGTACAAAAATAGATTCAACTACCTCGAAAACGTATATTTTGACACCAAATTTTCCCGCCAAAACTGACCACCATCTTGAATAACCCCTAATATTGACTCAGCGGTAACACTTATCACAAAAATGTGTATGGACATGGATTCAGTTACCCCGAAAACGTATATTTTGATACCAAACACGATCATATTGTAATAATTGGGTGGAAATTGGAATTTACAAGCCAAAAGCGGTGGCCATTTTGGATTTTGGCCAATTTGACCCATTTGGGCATGGATTTCTGACTGGGATTTTTTTTTGGTTATAATATACGTCTAAACCGACCATAAACCATGATCGGCATTTCTATTGCAGCAACTGCCCGCACTTTTGCTATCTTGCCTGGACTATTAAGGCGTATGCGCTGGGTATCCGCGCAGTAGCCTGCATGGATATTGCAACCCGTTGGTGGTTGGAGAGCAGGCAGGGATGAATCTTTAAAATTTCACTCATGGCTTCCCAATCGAAGAAGACTCGTCCATTAAAGCGAATGTCGACCGAGGAATTGGAACCAAATAATATACCAAACAAAACTTCCCGAACCTGGCCTAGATTTCTGGTTATACCGAGTACGAATGATATCAACTTAGCAAAAACCTCTCCTTTTTTGATTGCTAAAACGTAAAAAAATGAGAAATGGTACTCTGTTAGTGGAATGTGCTAAAGAATCACATGCTACTTCGTTATTAAAATCAAAAACTTTAGCCAACATTCCGATCAAAGTTACACCGCATAACTCTCTTAATTCATCAAGAGGTGTTATACCCATACTTTTTCTCGACTCTTTGATGAAAATGGGAGGGTATACACCGATACATGGCCACTTTTCACGGCCAAAAGTGGCCGTATCAGTATCAGTTGAAAAGTGGCCGTGTATCAGTTGAAAAGGGACAAAAATAACAAAATCATGATTTACATATTTATTTGAACATCTACAACCCGTTTTGAACATGTTATGGCAAAAGAGTCATCATTTTCAACCGTCTCAGCACTTTTCGAATGTGCGTCACTCTCAGTCAGATTCTTACATTTTGTCTCACATTTCTTTACATTTTGATATCTATTCGCACTTTCACTTTTTGTCGCGGCTTATGCTCATCCGCAGCACATACTCAAAATACTTTACTATTATAAATTAATCTCTTGGCATTTTCAACACTAAAAACTTTCACATTTTGTCGCGGTTTATGCTCATCCGCAGCACGTAATCCAAATATATTACTAGTATAAATTAATCCATTGGCATTTTCTACACTACAAACTTGAGAACTCTACAATTCCAACTCGTCTTCACTTAATGGCTGTTCTTGTCTGTCATTGGATTTCAATACCTCGCAAAGTTAATGAATTGATCTGTGCGGAAATTAGCAAATGTACCTTGCTTATCAAAAAAGTTAAAATCCAATCTTTTGTACTGATCTCGAAGTGTCACCATATTCCTATGCAATTGGTATTTTCCTCGTGTTTGGCAGAATTCGACTCATCTGCATGGCTTTAATTTCTTGTAGAACTGATATTCTCGGTCTTAGAAATATATATCTGTGACATTATAAAGTAAGATTCTTCGACGAATTCCCGCATTCATTTCTGCCAGGATGTTGGCAAAACAACAAGAGATGGCTACATGTATTGTACAAAATGATTGGATGACGTTTGCTTTTCTCAACCAATCAATATCCCTGTTATGAACATTTTCCCTGACCTGATTTACCTGAGTAGAAATAAGCGTTTGCGATGAGATAATTGGGGAGCTCTAAATGGGAAACTTTGATAAATTTGTGATATGAAAAATGCTTTTGAAATTGGGAAAAATAGAAAAAATCTCTATTTATCGAAAAAGTATTTAGAATATGTCAGTTATATACCTTGTGTTCTGAGTGTATGGGTTGATACACTGTCTCTTTTTTGAGTGGAGATCTCCTCGGCTATCTCCACTCAAAAAAGAGATGGTGTATCAACCCATACACCTTGAAAACAAGGTATATAACTATTACTTATTCGGTCTCAGGATTTAGAAGGCAGCTGTGAGGAAGAGATGCTTGAAAATCTCGCCTCACAAGGTGTTACATACTTCGAGCCTAAAAGCGTCAAATGAAATGAATGAAATATGGTTTTATGGCACATCAGCACCAACCGGGCTATATTGCGCCAAACATATGATGAGTTATACGAGACAAACTAAATAATAATCACAATAGTAATCTATATATACATAAATAAAAACAAATATCACAGAGATTATCAATTAAAAACAATTATCACAACACTTTATGTATATATATATAATTAAAATAGAACAAATGAAAAATATAAATATATAATTAAAATTTTGTATAAAAATTTGTCTCTTTTAAAAAGTCTAGTAATCTACAATATAGACCCGGTTGGGCAAATAATTGATATAAGGACTGGCAACGGTAATGATTGGATCTAATATCCTCAAGATGCTTGCACTCAATCAAAATGTGCTTAACTGTCAAAGGAACATGACAGTGTTCACATTCTGGTTGGAGCTCTCGCTTTAAGATGAATATATGAGTTAAAAAGGTATGACCAATGCGAGAGCGACACAAAACAACTTCATCCCTCCTGTTGGTTCTATAGGAGCCTGGCGAGTCTCCCAAGAGAGGCTTAAATGTGATGAAGTTTGTTTGTACCTGCAAGATCCCAAGACCGTTTCTAGCGGCCATAAATGAAATGATTTATACAAGATTTAAAATCCTTATATGGTAATAAAATATTTGATAAAGGGAGATCTAAAGCAGCTTTGGCAGCTAAATCTGCTTGATCATTCCCCCTTATATCTACGTGACTGGGGAGCCAGCAAAAGACGACGTCTTTGCTCTTGAACTCGTAAGATAGTAGCAAACGATAAACATCTGCTACTAATGGGTGTTCAAGCGCTGTTTATTGTTAATTGCTGGAAGCGAGGACAGAGAAACAGTAAAGATGATATGCTTTAAAGATGAAGAGGATTGTATAAACTCCAAGGCCTGAAGAATGGCCTGGAGCTCAGCAGTAAATATTGAAGCAGCAGGTGGAAGACACAGAGAAATGGTCTCAGATGGCGTCACGGTAGCCGAAGCTACCCGATCACCATCTTTAGAACCATCTGTGTAAATAGGAGCATAATCACCATACTTAGACCTTAACTCTCAAAGAGAGATTGGAACACCGTAGAGCTAGTATCTCTCTTTTTGTGTTGAGTAAGATCGAAATCGATCTTTGGGGGAGATATAGCCCACGGTGGAGTCCAAAAGACAGGGGAATTCGCAATACTGTCAAGGCTGATACCGGCCTCAGACAAAAGGGGTTGTATACGAATGATGGAATAACATTAGTCTTCACCAGATACAAATGCCCATGAAGAGGTCTAAATATGGTGTTAAATGAAATATGATTTGGAAGTGATGCAATTTTCGTAGCATACTGCAGGGCCAGTTTATCACGTCTGTTGTGCAGTGAGGGCTCATGCGCCTCGACGTATAAACTGTCCACTGGAGATGTACGAAATGCTCCTAAACTGATTCTAAGTCCCTGGTTGTGTATGGTGTCGAACTCTTTGAGATAAAACTCGCGGGCAGACCCATACACAATACACCCATAATCGAGTTTTGATCGAATTAGTGCTCGATATAATCGGAGCAAGACCTTACGGTCTGTAAAAAGGTCAAGAAAATGAGAAATGGTACTTTGTTAGTGGAATGTGCTAAAGAATCACATGCTACGTCATTATTAAAATCAAAAACTTTAGCCAACATTCCTACCAAAGTAGCACCGCATAACTCTCTTAATTCATCAAGAGGTGTTATTCGGTCTCAGTATTTAGAAGGCAGCAGTGAGGAAGAGATGCTTGAAAATCTCGCCTCACAAGGTGTTACATACGTCAAACGTATTTCCATCAGATGTAATGGTAATATTATCCAAACCAACACCTATATCCTGACCTTTGATAAACCAGATCTTCCTCCCCCCTGGGGTGTAGGGGGTGATAAGAATATACCCTTCGTATGTCCTGTGTGTCGTAAAAGGATCCCTGTAATGGGGCAACGTGTTTGCCGTGCGTTGCGACCCGTGTCGGTGGAGAGTGGAATCCAGGTAATTGAGTGGGGATTTGGCTTGCGAGCCCTTTCTTTGCAACACATTGCTTCGGCCCACAATTCACCTAGACGGGAGGTTAGAGTGGCCCACTCTGATCAATCGGATTTGGTCGTGTTTAGCTGACGAGTAGGCGCATCTTTCCCATATATCTGTAATGTATTTATTGCAGTTCTACCTTTGTGTCCTGAGTGCCTACTCTAAAGCAGCGGCTTGGGTCAACTGGATAAAGTAAAAATATTAAATCTTTACTTTGTCTAGGTATATCCCTGTCTGTCCTCTTAGGGCGTATGCGCTGGATATTGCAACCCGTTGGTGGTTGGAGAGCAGGCAGGGATGAATCTTTAAAATTTCACTCATGGCTTCCCAATCGAAGAAGACTCGTCCATTAAAGCGAATGTCGACCGAGGAATTGGAACCAAATAATATACCAAACAAAACTTCCCGGACCTGGCCTAGATTTCTGGTTATACAGATTACGAATGATATCAACTTAGCAAAAACCTCTCCTTTTCTGATTGCTAAAGGTCTTACTGGCTTAGCTGGTGAGCCCAAAAGCGTAAAAAAATTGAGAAATGGTACTTTGTTAGTGGAATGTGCTAAAGAATCGCATGCTACTTCGTTATTAAAATCAAAAACTTTAGCCAACATTCCGATCAAAGTTACACCGCATAACTCTCTTAATTCATCAAGAGGTGTTATTCGGTCTCAGGATTTAGAAGGCAGCTGTGAGGAAGAGATGCTTGAAAATTAGTGAAACGAAGAAGCCTATTGAATTTGAGCAATTTCCGTTAATTACGTCGTGAGTTATGGCCCTTGTTTCACTTTGTTGTACCTTGTGAATGCTCTGACGACAAAAGTTATTATCCGATCTGTATGAAATTTATATGCATCATTTAGATTAGTAAAACAAAGAAGCTTATTGAATTTCAGCAATTTCCTTTAATTACGCCACGAGTTATGGCCCTTGTTTCACTTTGTTGTACCTTGTTTATGCTCCAACGACAAAAGTTATTATCCGATCTGTATGAAATTTATATGCATCATTTAGATTAGTAAAACAAAGAAAAGCAATTTCCGTTAATTACATCTAGAGTTATGGCCCTTGTCTCCGTTAATTACACCGTGAGTAATGGCCTTTTTTTCACTTTGTTGTACCTTGTGAATGCTTTAACGACAAAAGTTATTATCCGATCTGTATGAAATTTATAGGTATCGTTAAAATTAGTAAAACGAACAAGCCTATTGAGTTTCAGCAAATTTCCGTTAATTATATCTAGAGTTATGGCCCTTGTTTCACATTTGATGCAGATGATCCTATTGCCTTATTCACTTCAATCCTCCAAGGTGTAGCTGAGCAGGCGATTCCAAAGACCACGACTGAACCAAAACGTTTCAATAAACCATGGTATAACGATGATTGCAAATCCGCTCTTAAAGAGCGTGATCGTATTTTGAGACGAATCGAGACCCACCTTTCCATGGAAAATATTGCTGCATACCAAATGGTCCGGGCGAAGGCCCGTAGAACCATACGTCAAGCAAAGAAATCTTCATGGCAAGGTTATGTCTCGAGGATAAATTCCCGTACTACTTCCAAATCGGTATGGGATAGGATTCGTCGGATTAAAGGTAAAAGTAGTGCATTATCAGTTAACCATCTAAATGTTGATAATACCACCCTAACAACATTTCCTGATATTGCAAATTCTCTGGCCAGTACAAGCTCATTCAATTCATCAACCAATTTCTCTTCCGATGCCTTTCGAGGTATTAAACAACAACAGGAGAAAAGGCGACTTAATTTCAAGTCCCGCAATGATGAATGCTACAACGATAACTTCTCCATAGCAGAGCTCAGGGATTCGCTTAAGCGAGCTCGGGATACTGCAACTGGTACAGATGAAATACACTACCAGATTCTAAAACATTTACCTTTTTCCACTCTCTTAATTTTACTGGATCTTTTTAACCGGATTTGGGTTGATGGGAATTTTCCCCCTTGTGGCATGAAGCCACAATAATTCCCATCCCTAAACCGGATAAAGATCATACGAATCCTACCAACTATCGTCCGATCGCTTTAACTAGCTGTATTTGCAAAACCATGGAGAGATTGATCAATCGAAGGCTTGTTTGGTACCTCGAGTCCAACAAGCTTATTACAGATCTTCAATGTGGATTTCGGTCCCAAAGAAGCACTCTTGATCATCTCGTTCGATTTGAAACGTTCGCCAGGGACGCTTTCATCCAGAAACAACACTTAGTTGCCATTTTCTTTGATCTGGAAAAACCGTACGATACCACATGGAAATATGGTATTATGCGTGACCTCCATAACTTAGGTTTACGAGGTCGGCTGCCTATCTTTATTTCCAATTTCCTAGAAGATAGGTCGTTTAAGGTACGTCTGGGATCAATTTTCTCTGATCCATTTCCTCAGGAAATGGGAGTCCCTCAGGGAAGTATATTATCTCCCACCCTTTTTTCCATCAAGATAAATACTATACCATCGTGCCTTAAACATGGGGTCGACGGCTCTCTTTATGTTGACGACTTTCAGATGTGTTACGGATCGACAAGTATGCAGACAATCGAACGTCAGTTGCAGCTTTGCTTGAATTCTATTCAACGATGGGCAACTGACAATGGATTTCGATTTTCGAATTCCAAGACTGTCTGTATGCATTTTCGTCAAAGAAGAGGTTTACATCCTGATCCGGAACTTCATTCGCTCTGGGGTAGTCCAGATGATAACAGAGGTAAACAAATAGCGGACTTCATTAACATTAATAATTTGTGTTTATTAAATGATGACTCGCCTACTTATCTACACCTACATCCTGCCACAGCTTCTTTTTCTTCCCTTGATCTCACCATTTGCTCCCCGGTCCTGTTTCAGGATTTTACATGGAGGGTACATGAAGATCTGTGTGGTAGTGACCACTTTCCTATCTTGATTGATAATAATGGTCCCTCTCCGGTCGAAAGACCTCAGAGGTGGAAATTGCATAAGGCTTTGTGTCTCTTCTCTTTTGATACAAAGGAATTAGAAGATGCAGATGAACCCATGGCCTTATTCACTTCAATTCTTCAAGATGTAGCTGAGCAGGCGATTCCAAAAACCACGACTACACCAAAACTTTTCAATAAACCATGGTATAACTAAGATTGCAAATCCGCTCTTAAAGAGCGTGATCGTATCCTGATACGACTAAAGAACCATCCTTCCATGGAGAATATTGCGGCATACCAAATGGTCCGGGCGAAGGCTCGTAGAACCATACGTCAAGCAAAGAAATCTCCATGGCAAGGTTACGTCTCAAGGATCAATTCCCGTACCACATCGAAGTCGGTATGGGATAGGATTCGTAGGATTAAAGGTAAAAGTAGTGCATTATCAGTTAACCATCTAAATGTTGATAATACCACCTTAACAACATTTCCTGATATTGCTAATTCTCTGACCAGTACAATTTCATTTAATTCCTCATCCAATTTCTCCTCTGATACCTTTCGAGGCATTAAAGCTCATCAGGAGAAAAGGCGACTTAATTTCAAGTCCCGCAATGATGAATGCTACAATGATACCTTTTCCATTGCAGAGCTCCGGGATTCGCTAAAGCGAGCTCGGGATACTGCAACTGGTCCAGATGAAATACACTACCAAATTCTAAAACATTTACCTTTTTCCACTCTCTTAATTTTACTAGATCTTTTTAACCGAATTTGGGTTGATGGGAAATTCCCCCCTTCGTGGCATGAAGCCACAATAATTCCCATCCCTAAACCCGGTAAAGATCATATCAATCCTACCAACTATCGCCCGATCGCTTTAACAAGCTGTATTTGCAAAACCATGGAGAGATTGATCAATCGAAGGCTTGTTTGGTACCTTGAGTCCAACAACTTTATTACAGACCTCCAATGTGGATTTCGGTCCCAAAGGAGCACTCTTGATCATCTCGTTCGATTTGAAACGTTCGTCAGGGACGCTTTCATCCAGAGGCAACATTTAGTTGCAATATTTTTCGATCTGGAGAAAGCTTATGATACTACATGGAAACATGGTATCATGCGCGACCTTCATAACCTCGGCCTAAGAGGTCGCTTACCTATCTGGAAGATAGGTCATTTAAGGTACGACTGGGATCAATATTCTCCGACCCATTTCCTCAGGAAATGGGGGTTCCACATGGAAGTATTTTATCTCCTACTCTTTTTGCTATAAAAATTAACTCGATTCCAGCGTGCCTTAAACCAGGTACAAACGGCGCTCTTTATGTTGATGACTTTCAGATGTGCTATGGTTCTACAGACATGCGGATAATCGAACGTAAGTTGCAGCTTTGTTTGAATTCACTTCAACAATGGGCAACCGAAAATGGATTTCGTTTTTCGAAATCCAAGACTGCATGCATTTCTGTCAGAAACGAGGTTTGCATCCTGATCCAGAACCATTTTTGGTTGGCAATCGCCTTCCAGTTGTGGATGAAACCAAATTTCTGGGGCTGATATTTGATAAGAAATTATCATTTATCCCCCACATTAAAAACCTAAAAAAAAACATGTCTGAAAGCCCTCAACATATTGAGAGTCTTATCAAATACTGACTGGGGAGCAGACCGTAAGGTCTTGCTTCGATTATATCGAGCATTAGTTAGATCAAAACTCGATTATGGGTGCATTGTGTATGGGTCTGCCCGCGAGTCTTATCTCAAAGAGCTGGACACCATACACAACCAGGGACTTAGAATCAGTTTAGGAGCATTTCGTACATCTCCAGTGGACAGTTTATACGTCGAGGCGCACGAGCCCTCACTGCACAACAGACGTGATAAACTGGCCCTGCAGTATGCTACGAAAATAGCATCTTTACCAAACCATATTTCATTTAACACCATATTTAGACCCTATCATGAGCATTTATATATGCTCTAGAATAAAGTTATTCCACCGTTCGGTATTCGCATACAACCCCTTTTGTCGGAGGCTGGTATCAGCCTTGACAGTATTGCGAATACCCCTTTCTTTAGGACTCCACCGTGGGCTATATCTCCCCCAAAGATCGATTTTGATCTTACTCGACGGTGTATCAGTCTCTCTTTCGAGAGCTAAGGTCTAAATATGGTGATTATGATCGGGTAGCTTTGGCTACCGTGACACCATCTGAAACCATTTCTGTCCGCCTTCCACCTGCTGCTTCCATTTTTACAGCTGAACTCCGGGCCATTCTTCAGGCTTTAGAGTTCATTCAATCATCATCCAATTTAAAATATATAATTTTTACTGATTGTCATCATTACAAGCAATAAATAACAAACAGCTTGATCACCCATTAGTTGCAGATATTTACCATCTGCTATTATCACACGAGTTGAGCAGTAAGGACATTGTCCTCTGCTGGCTCCCCAGTCACATGGATATAAAAGGGAACGATCAAGCAGATTTGGCTGCCAAGTCTGCCTTAGTTCTCCTTTATCCTATTTTTTAATTCCATACACAGATTTTAAATCTTGCATTTATCATTTCATTTATGGCCGCTGGCAACGGTCTTGGGATCTTGCAGGCACAAATAAACTTCATCACATTAAGCCTCTCTTAGGAGACTGGCCCAACTCTTATAGAACCAACAGGAGGGATGAAGTTGTTTTGTGTAGCTCTCGCATTGCTCATACCTTTTTAACACACATTTTCATTTTGAAGCGAGAGCCTCAACCGGAATGTGTTCACTGTCATGTTCCTTTGACTGTGAAGCACATTTTGATTGAGTGCAATCATCTCAGGATGTCATTACATCAGATGTTTACCCAACCGGGTTTATATGGTAAAGCGTTAGACTTTTTAAAAGAGATAGGATTTTATCATAAATTTTAATTGTATATATATATATATCATTTCATTTTTGTACTTAATATTTATATGCATAAAAGTTGTATTTTATTTTTAATTGTATTAACTGTGATATTGTTTTTATTTATGCATATAATGTTTTTCTGTGATATAATTTAGCCTGTCTCGTAATATTCACCATATGTTTGGCGCAATATAGCCCGGTTGGAGCTGACGTGCCATTAAACCACATTTCATTTCATTTCATTTCATTTGTTTCACATTGTTGAATCGTGTGAACGCTTGAACGACAAAAGTTATCACCCAATCTGTATGAAATTCATATGCATCGTTTAAATTAGTGAAATAAAGAAGACTATTGAATGTCAACAATTTCTGTCAATTACTTCTAGAGTTATGGCCCTTGTTTTACTTTGTTGAAACTTGTGAACGTTCGAACGACAAAAGTTATCATTTGATCTGTATGAAATTGATATGTATTATTTGTATGAGTAAAACGAAAAAGTCTGTCGAATTTCAACAATTTCTGTAGATTACTTCCAGCCCTTGTTTTAGTTTTTAGAACCTTGTGAACCCTCAAACGACGAAAATTATAATGTCATCTGTATGAAATTGTCTATTAAATGCCCCCTAATAACCTACAAAAGAACAAATATACGACAACTCTTGTCGACCGCTCGGACGATTTAGCTGCTGTGGGCGTATGTTTAGTTGCCTGGCAACCTATATTTCCCCCTGTTGATACAATTCCCATATTTTAAAGATTTTCCCTGCTACTGTCTCAAATTTCTTCCTTTGTCGCCACTTTAATTTATTCTCCGAAACCAGTCGTTGTTGTAGTTCTGCCGTTTTAGATTCATCGTGTAACAGTTTGATTAGAAGATAAAATTGAAGGTTATTTCTCGGGGCCTTGTGGTTGATTCTCCGATGCCATCCCTCGACGTCGTTGTTGGTTCTAATTGGTTGTAAAAATACACACCAATTTTCGACGTCCGTCCCAGGAATCCATCCATGTTCTCTGAATATACGAAAATAATTCTCTAAATAATTCTGTAGTTGCGTATCTTTCTTGTAGTTTTAGGAACGCTGGTGAGATGTGCTCTGCCGGAAGAAAGGGGAGTGCCAAGATCTTCCGTATGGTGCGGTATACAGCGTCCTTTTCCTTATAAGCCCGTTCTAATCCGAGTTCTACCACCTTTCTGTAGACGGCTTGGCACCAGTGGAAGTTACAGCCTCGAATACGGGTATCCGGAAATACGCTCTGGAATCCACTCCACATCCCCCTTTCAAAATCCGCCACAGCACATCTCAACCTGAGGTTATCTGCAGACATTTCACGTATGGCCTCGAACACCTAAAATTACAAAATATCAACATTTTATAATTTCAGTATTTGACTATATGAAGTAAGTATTTGACGTAATATCATTATGCCAAAAATATCAACATTTAATTGTTTAATATCAGTATTTAATATCATTATTTAATATTTCAGTATTCGACTATATGAAGTATTTGACTAGTAAGTAAGTAATTTACCTTTGTATAATCCCGTGTCCGACGTTTAGACATCAAGCAGTACAGCAGAGGTAACTGCTTGATGTCATCCCCTGACCGGACAAACCCGTGAAGTGAAAATAGTTGGGTGAATGGCTTCTTCACTACTTTGAATGTCGCATCCATGTACCATGTCTTCGTCTCTTTTAATAAATCCATCTGTTTGTCAGTCGCGAATATTATGTGCCTATATTTCCCCACTCGGATATCCCGCCTGATAAACCCTTCTGGTATGCTTTCTTCTTGTAACTGAAAAGGAGTAAATTATTGTAACTGAAAATGAATTATTGTAAATTATTGTAACTGAAATTAAATTTTTGTAACTGAAAATGAATTATGGTAAATTATTGTAAATAAAAATGAATAAAAAATAAACATACCACAAACTCCAAATCAACGGGGTCAGCAGGTCTCATTTTTTGTCTGCACCGGTTTGCCGGCCTCAATAAATTATCGAGCTTTTTCAGTCCAGCCAAAGGGGTTGCGTCGCTAATATTAATGCTCAGCCATCACGTCCCCCACAATTGCCGACGCCGATCTAAACAAATCGGCCTTCGCCTTTTGTATTATCTCTGCGTTGACAATTGGAAACGGACGAAAGTAATGTAAATATTGGAAACAAGTGGCTATGATATCGTTTTGTGGGAGTATTTATGCAAATGAAAACGACTAAATTGAAGAAAAAACATATCTGAGTGAATCGACAGAGGTTTGATTGCCTGACATTACGAATTGTTGAAAAAAACGAGCCGAAGCGAGAGCAGGTAAAATCGAGTCTTCAACAGGCATTGCATTCCTGTTCTTTTTTTTATTGTATATTGTCTGGTTGGACATTGTGTATGCATATATATATATATACGGATAGAAGGTCAGACTCCTGTGGTGTTACGAAACGTCGAAATTAAATAACAGAGAAGTAGTTATATCCGTATATACCTTGTGTTGTGTTTTGTTATGAATAGTTAAACCGTGCTTCTAGGTGTCATTTAAAGAATTGATAAGATTCAGTGTTTGACAATTCGCTTGGTGGAAGTCTGACAGAAATGATTCCAGATGGCGTAAATGGGAGGATAAGTAAACCCAATACTTGAAATTTAATTTATAGCGATAAGGAATTTAATCTAAAATTATATATACATTATTTTGCGATACGAACATTAATTTAAAACGATATGTAAATTATTTAAAAGGGAAATGCATTTAGTATGTGTGTTTAAGTGGCAACAAATGCGTCCACGTGTTAATAAAGATATAAATGAGCAGTCAAAATGATATTATGCGTGAAATAGTTTTATATAAGGTCCGCTTCCACCGAAGATATAAACTGCTACAATTTTTCATATACTCTACATACAGTGTCACATCGCAGTTGGGCGTGATCTGATCAGAGAAACTGATTGATTGATATTTAGAAGTAGACGCTCATCATGAAGGTTTATATTGTACCCATCTTGTTTGTTCTAATAGATACGGCATCAGGTAAATATGTTTATGTAAACCAACGCGGATTCGTTACCGTGTCTCGTTTGGCATACCGTAGAGTGTAGTGGGTATTTGTAGTAATATCGTGACACGTATTATCATGCATAAATGCGCACTGCGAACCGAACAGTTGTTGGTACATCTATTACATTTTACTAACTTGATGCCCATGAATATAACCCGTAAACTATATATATAGTATCGATTTATTGTAAAAGTTACATGAAATGAAATGTGGTTTAATGGCATGTCAGCACCAACCGGGATATATATTGCGCAAACATATGGTGATTTTATTGAGACAGGCTAAATTATATCACAGAACAAAATATATGCATAAATAAAAAAATAACACAGTATTAATGTCATATATTAATGTATTGGGTCCACTTCTTTTCCTTATATATATCAATGACATTACTGAAAATATCAATTCTAATATACGTTTATTTGCAGACGATACGTCGTTATTCTCTAGAAAACAATTCCAAACCTCTTTTGAATTAAATTTTAACAATGTAAGAATTAAGGAATCGATATACCACAAACACCTTGGTCTTATTTTACAAAGTAATTGTCAGTGGGATAACCATATTGAATATGTAATATCTAAAGTCAAACGCTCTATTGACTGTCTCCGTGGCTTAAAATATCGTATTTCGCGTAAGTCTTTAGAGATTATTTACAATACATTTATTTTGCCCTTATTCGACTACGCTGACGTGGTTTTGGGACAACTGTAACAAATTTGAGTCATTAAAATTAGAAAATCTCCATCTAGATGCACTGAGAACGATAACAGGTCTTGTTCGAGGCACTTCCCATAATGTAATTTACTATGAATCCGGATGTAACCCACTATCAACAAGACGTTTAAGGCACAGGCTTATCCTTATGTATAAAATGGTTAATAAATTGGTTCCCCCTTTCTTAAGTCTTTTAGTACCACCTAAAATCTCTGAAGTAAATCCTTACCCTGTTCGTAATAACAGTAAATTAAAAAATATATCTTCTAACACTAATTACTATAAAATCTCATTTTTACCTTCAACAGTTGACCTTTGGAACAGCCTTTCTTACAATACGCAAAACGCCTCCACTATTCAAAATTTCAAAATTTAGATAAGTGTGAACGATCATAAAACACCTAAATATTATTACTATGGAGAACGTAAATTTCAGATTATACATTCCAGACTTCGTTATTGTAAAAGTGCTCTAAACTTCCATAGATTTTTAATGCATATTTCACAAAATCCGACATGCAGATGTGGACATACTCAAGAAGACAGCGACCATTATTTTTTGCACTGCCCAAATTATTTGTCTCGGCGTATATCAACATTAAATACCCTCCCATTTAAATCCATACATACAAAAGCGTTCCTATATGGCGATCCCAACGAAAGTAACTTGTACAACGAAATGATTTTTAGTAAAGTTCACAAGTATTTAAGACTAACCAAGCGCTTTGAATAGAATGGCAGGCGACGGCGATTAATGTTGAATAATGGTGACGATGGTGATGACCATGAAGATGATTTATTTATTTATATGTTTATTTATTTATATATTTATTTATTTATTTATAAAAATGTAAGATATAATACCTTTGAAATTTGTACATTTTAGTAATGTTATTGAATTTTACAATTTACATGGAGATGAATTTATATAAGCTATGGCTTGTTTTCAGATCCACAATATGAGTATTGTAAATAATCATGAAATAATAGAAATAAAATATTGTTTAAATCATATATTTCGATATTTTGCATAAAAGAAAGTCCATGTACTCCGTGGTGCAAAGGGTCATTGTTTTATCACAGAAGACGGTTTTTTTTAACGGCAGCGGACGTGGCCAGTTTGGAACGTTTATTCGGAAACAAATAGTAATTCATATTTATACTATCGGGTATTTCTAGAAGGGTGCCCCTCGTAAATGGTGCATAAAATGTCGGGCTTAGCATTTTTTACTCTGGTTGGACTAAATAGACTATTGTTTTGAAGGGTTAATATTTGCCCCAGTTATTATATTTTCATACAAGTCTCCCCATTGGACGTAATATGCCATTCGTGGTCACATCAAACGAATTTACATTGTAACCGGAATTGACGTCACTTTTTAATAGACTGGAAGAAGGTGCTTTGCAAATACCATCTGCTTCAATATAAGGAAATACAGATACGAAAACAAAAAGAATTGCCTAAAATAGATTGGGGGTAGTCTTCTTCCCATTATAGACGGATTGGAAGCGAATCTTTGATGGATAAACTAGTTTTAATCCAAATACATTTACAAATCGCACAGTCTGTACGAGGAATTGGTGTTATTACGATAATTGAAAGTATGTAATGAAAATGATTAAATGGAACTTTCTTCACACTTGTTTCAGGTGACTGGAATGTGGCTCGCAATAAACCAACGACTCTCAGTTCAGTCCAATGGGACGGTATTTCCTCTAGAGCGGTAGATGGCAATGTTAATCCTGACTATAACCAGGGGGAGAGTTGTGCGCACTCTGATGAAACACTGGGACCGGAAAATAAATGGTTGTGTGTTGATCTAGAGGAGAGTTTTTTTATCAGAAACATTAAAATATTTAACAGAAATGGTATGTAAAAATAAACCTTTCTGACGGCCCATTCAAGTTGTTCATAATGAGGAATCCTATAAACATGCAGAATCCTTTATCAGTTTATGCAGGGATATTTAGAAGCCTAATTATCCGCTTTTTTACGCCTTTTGAGATTAAGGTAGCACCTATTGCCCGTGTCACCGAAAACTGTATTTCAATATGAGATTGTTCGGCTAGTCAAACGAAGAATCCCTCAGGATTTGTGAATCTTGTATTTCAAGGAGGTAATACCCTGCAAACGAAATCTTGTAAATGTCATACATATTGATTTTCCATGGAAATAGACTATCGCTCAATTAATAGTTTGGCGAAAGCAAGCGGAATTGCTTTGGTCGCTGAATTTTTTTAAAAAATATTTGTCGTTTCAGTAAAGAGTAACCTTAAATGTCATTATCTAATTTAGGTAACCGTAAATTTATATTTTCATTTCCTTATCAGCTTATGAAAGCCGACTGGATGGGTTTGAGATTAGGTTGAGTTCTAGTGGTGGGTGTGATAGTGCCGGATTTACATCAGCTACGCAATGCTATAAAGACGACAAAACATCACCAGGAAAGCCAGTGTATACCATAGAGAGATGTAATGTAGAAGGTGTACCATCATTTGCTGGCAGATATGTATTTATATCCGTTGGAAAAAATCACAACTCTCAACCTGCAATATTGACCATATGTGAATTACAAATATTTACAGGTAAAAATAATAATCAATTGCTCAATATTGTTAACCATACCTGGACCTAAAGATATCTGTAGGCCATATATTATGGTACATAGACACAACCCAGATTACGTCTAATTTGGCTGATGTTAGGGTTTTAAATATAGAGACATTTGTATGTTGGGAATTCCTATAATTTGGAGTATGAAATTTGAAGGACACATTGCTATCTATTATAAATAAACCATACAACGCGACACTTTAGGTTAATTTTTGTATTAATTTCTGTGCGATTCACTAAATAGAATTAATATGTGATTATCTTTTACCCCTTAGAAAATTGTCCTGTTGGCTATTACGGTACCAACTGTCAAATTAGTTGTCCACAAAATTGCCTCAACAAGGAATGTGAGAAAGTTAGAGGAGGTTGTTCGAAGGGTTGTTTGGATGGTTACTATGGCGATTACTGCGAGTCGTCATGCAACATCCTGTGTATCACCAATTGTAAGGATAATAAGTGTGATTGGAAAACAGGGATATGTAAGGGATGTGAAGATGGTTTCTATGGGGAATCCTGTAATTACCCGTGTTCTACGTGTAAAGATTCATGTCGACAATCAGATGGCATTTGTTTGACTGGTTGCACACCGGGATATTGGGGAATTAATGGTATGTGTCTTCACGAATGCCCCGAGTCCTGTGGTACAAATGGCTGTAAAATGAATAATGTTACCTGTAACGATGAGTTGGCCAAGGCATTAAACTGATAACATTGCCCAGGTAGGAATACTAGATATCGATATTAATTACGCCAATTTAGACTAGAATATACCCGGTTCGAAGAGAAGAATTCTCGGGAACTGACACGTATGTATAGTCGCTGGGGTTGGACGATAATCAACATTGACAGTAGTTGTCATCGAATACGAGTAAACTGAAATGTCGTTTTCGTAGCAAAATCCTCCTCGAATTGAAAATAAAAACCAAAATAAATACGAAATAACACTTTATGTAAGTAGAACATGTCCAGGGTAGAGTATCAGTCTTCGTATTTAATAATAATATTTTTTGTTTTATTTTCAGACAATAAAAAAAAGACCTGATATGAATATCAATTAAATATACTAAGCAATTTCTAATACCCAGCCTTTTAGCAGTTTTCATTCACACTTTTCACCAAATTCCTTTACATCGCAAAGGATAGATTCATTTTGAATATTGCCTTTTCTCTGTGCTACCCATAGTGTATTATATATTGTATTCAAATTATTCTTGTGTATAATATATTTGCTTCAATTTTAAAATTAGTTTAATATTATCTATATATAAACTTTAATCTATCTTGTTTACCTTGAAATTTACTGTGTTATTTATTAAAAACTTTATCTAATTTAGTTAGAAACTTACTCTTATTTCACTGGGAATACAATTTGTAAATTGGATTTGTTATTATTTTTGGGATATCTATCTAGGATATAAAATATAGTATCATCGATGGCGAAAAATGAAATGCATTGCAGTTTACCTTCCAACTGCTTTGCACCGATGGGGTAAATGAAGACAGGTATATGTTATGCAATGTGCTATGAGGGAAATTTCGCCCGGACAGCGGGGTTGCGGCATAATCCTATTTTGAATTCCACCTGTTCAGGGATTGTACATGGGATCTCGGGTTTTCATCTCATTCAAACTATGCCAGGCCCTGTAGAATATACAAAAGGAAATGTGTTTTTATGGCATGCCAGCACCAACCGGGCTATATTGCATCAAACATATGGTGATTATTTCGAGACAGGCTGGGCTATATTGTGCCAAACATATGGTGATTATTTCGAGACCGGCTAAATTATATCACAGAAAGAACATATATGCATAAATAAAAATAGTTCGTCCGTTCCACAATGTTTATACAGACAATATCGAATTTATAAAATATATATATATATATATATATATATATATACAGGTGGGGGGGGGGGCGTTTACGTCCACTCGACACAAACTAGGTCATTTCGGGACTATTACATTGTTCAATTTTATTTCAATAATTCATTTGCGCGTTGGGGTCTCTAGTAGTGGAAGGAAACCGGAGGACACGGAGAAAACTCGCGAGATTGGACAGGTCACCCTATTCCTTGTCACGTATAACCGGGGAATCGAAATCACGCCAGCTGACTCAATGATAGACCTTGTGATACAGCGCTCACGTGCTATCCATTTGCCCCCCCCCCCGTTTTGTAGAATATAAATAGAGCGTACAGACATTATTTTTGAAATATATTCCTTTACTTTAGAGTTAAAATGAAATGAAATGGAGTTTAACGTCCTACTGTTCTGCTCCTAACCTGGGCTAATGAAGACGGGCATACGCCATACAGTGTGCTATGAGGGAAATTTTGCCCGGACAGCGGCACTACGGCCTACTCTTATATCGAATTCCAACTGCCAAGGGATCTTTTACGTGCACGCCAATGTGTACACGGGACCTCGGTTTTTCGTCCCATCCGAACGATTAGACAGCTTTCCTTGTCAGGCCCTCCGTCCTGCATCACTGACAAGGGGAAACCACGCCGGAAAATCTGGATACACTTTCTTGGTCAGTGCAGGGATCGAACACCTTTAGAGTTAAAGGTTATGAGAGTGAGAGAAATGGGGTTTAACGTCCACTCGACATACACTAGGACATTTCGGGACTAACATATGGTTTAATTTTTTATTTCAATAATTCGCTTGCGCGTAGGGGTCTTTAGCAGTGGGAGGAATCCGGAGGACCCGGAGAAAACCCACGAGATTGGACAGGCGACCCAACTCCTTGTCACGTACAGCCGGGGATTCGAAACCACGCCAGCAGTTGACTCAATGACAGGCCATATGATACAGCACGCACGTGCTAACCATTCGGGCATCCCCCCCCCCCTTAAAGGTTATGAGCTGTGGCATTAAAGTGGTTTCCATGTTGTGTGGGCTCTTATCTGTAAATGTCTCGGGTTGATCTTCAAGGCTTATTTTCCATGTGCTGGTTATTTTGTTGCGCCTAAGATCATTATTACTGTGTTGTCTCCATTTAAGTCGCCATGCATCATTGCGTTTTCGTAATTTGATCTAGTAGTAATATTATCGTTCACTAGTCGCCGTTGTCTAGTCTCTAAAGTTTTTGTACCAAACTTTGCTGCGACAATTCTGTGTGTATTGAGCACACTGTAATATGCGATGATGCTGGTGGTATAACGGAACAACACCTGTTGATTCAATGACAGACCTTATGAAACAGCGCTTTTATTCTCAATTTTAATTGTATATATTTAATCATGTATATTGTTTTAAATATTTATATATGTAAAAGATTTGTTATATTTATTTTTAATTATATATTTTCTGTGATATTTGTTTTTATTTACATATATAAATTCAATTATGTGATATTGTTTTAATTTGTCTCGTTAGATTCACCATATGTTTGGCGCAATATAGCCCGGTTGGAGCTGACGTGCCATTAAACAACATTTCATTTCATTTCATTTATGAAACAGCGCGCACATGCTAACCGTTCGCCCCCCCCCCCCCGTAATAATCCAAACAGAGCTAACCAAATATAACTTTTCTAAATCGCTAGTTGTTGAAAGTAATACAGTTTTCTTAAACATTGCTAAATTCTAGCTTTTCGTATAGATGTAATATAACTAAAATGAAATGAAATTCGGTTTAACGTCCCAATCTTCTGCTCCGATTGGGCTAATAAACACGGACGTAATATAACCCTGTCTTTTTTTTATCTGATCTTCCGTGGACGTTGACACGATTTTATTATCATTTTGTAGTTTATATTTCCGTTACTATCTGTTATATTCTGTGATCTTGTTCCATGATAATGAACCTAATTTGTCTCTATTCAGCCACAGTAACACTTCTACTATTCAGAGTTGGTTTGGCTCGCCCAAACTTGGCTGAATTCATAGAACGCCTAAACTCACGAACATAGGTTGCCCAAACGCAGCCTCGATCTGGAGTGCACTAGGTGTATATAAGAAACTGGCGTTCAAGAAGAGGACGCAGACGTCATACTAAGTAGATTGTTCTGCACGTGTTTCACAAGGAGTTAGCAGACCCAACACACAGCTTAGAATAATTCAATTAATTATATGTCAATTTTAACATCTAGAATTTACGGAATCACTTGATTTGTTATTATCATTGAGTTATTAAATATCTTCATCGATTTCCTTCGATATCTCGTCTGCTTCTCTTACTTCAAATGGGGATCACGTGGCTAAGACAATGGCTCGCAAGCCTGGAGGTCGGTTGTTCGATCCCTGCATTGGCCGAGAAAGTTCTACCAGATTTTCCGGCGTGGTGTCACCTTGTCAGTGATGCAGGATGGAGGTCCCGACAAGGACAGTTGTCTAGTCGTTCGGATGGGACGGAAAACCGAGGTCCCGTGTACACATTAGTGTGCACGTAAAAGATCCCTTGGTAATTGGAATTCGATATAAGAGTAGGCCGTAGAGCCGCTGCCCGGGCAAAATTTACCTCATAGCACACTGTATGGCGTGTGCCCGTCTTCATTAGCCCAGGTTAGCAGCAGAACAGTAGGACGTTAAACTTCATTTCTTACTTCAAGTTATTTCGCTTTCCACTTCCACTGTACGCGTGCAATCACATTGTTTCGCCAGCGTGAGTTCTGTTTTGACGTCTTGATCAATATTGGCTGTAATTTCGTCGGCTGACTGCCCCTCTGTCGTGTTTATACTTTCTTCATTGTTCACTATGCACTCACATCTATATTTAAACAAAAATTTATAGGTTTTACAAATCATTTCTACACAGTTTTATTCATTCATTCGTCCCTGTTTATGAGAAATAAAACATTTCTACCACACTTCCGTAACAACACTTCAAATTTTCAATGAAATAAAGAAGGCAGAAATGATGTTGAAGTGAGGAAGAAGCCATGCCAAATATGCAAATTAGGCTTCAACGAAGTGCTTATCGGGTGTTATTCTCACTTCAACTCAGCGCTTATTGAGTGTTTTATTCACTTCAACTCAAGTGCTTATCGAGGTTTTGCTCACTTCAAACCGGTGCTTTTCTCACTTCAACCCAGTGGTTATCAGGTGTTTTTCTCACTTCAACCCAGGGCTTATGGAGTGTTTTTCTCACTTCAAACCGGTGCTTATCGGGTGTTTTTCTCACTTCAACCCAGTGCTTATCAGGTGTTTTTCTCACTTCAACCCAGGGCTTATGGAGTGTTTTTCTCACTTCAAACCGGTGCTTATCGGGTGTTTTTCTCACTTCAACCCAGTGCTTATCAGGTGTTTTTCTCACTTCAACCCAGGGCTTATGGAGTGTTTTTCTCACTTCAAACCGGTGCTTATCGGGTGTTTTTCTCACTTCAACCCAGTGCTTATCGAGTGTTTTTCTCACTTTAACCCAGTGCTTATTGGTTGTTATTATCACTTCTACACAGTAAGGTTGCAGACTTAAACAGTGTGAGGCCTAGCTCACAAACCAGGTGGGGGGGGGGGACTGTATTTGATCCCAGTGTCAGTCATGAAAGTTACTCCACCCTCCCAGGATTTTCTGCACCGTTCGCCTGATCAGTAGATCTAGGGCCTGGCAAAGGATGGTATTTGGTTGTGATAGTGATGGGGCTGAAAAGCCAAAGTTCCATGTAGAAATTGTCGTCCATGTAAAAAAAAGAAACCTGTGTAATTAAAAGAGGACAATTCAGAAAAGCCACATCTGGGCTAAATTTCCCTCATAGCACACTGAATAATCCTAGTTGTGCTGAAAAACCGCAAATATGAAACAAAACACCACTTTGATATTTATTATTTATTTCAAAATATACTATTCAAAAAAAGTAGGGGATATTTGATTTTGGGGTCATAATACTAAAATATGCAAATGACTACGAAAAAAGTCACTATAGAACCTAACAGAAGAAACATTTCCAGTTACATGTGACGCCCAAACGCACCAATAGCTACCGCATGGAATGCAGGTGATGCTTGGGATCGTCATGGGGGTCCAACCCAAGATTTGCACGACTCTGACTTTGAATGTTATAGTCATTGTGGCATTGAATTCCAGGGTGGAAACATCAGTTTAATTGTTTTAGTGACCAGAAAACAAATTTTGATATGCGTCGGCTTACCCAAAATGAAAGTTACGTGCCCTTGGCATGCTACAGATCGGCACAACACAGGCGGTTGTGGCGCGGACGATGAATGTTTCTCAGTCTGTCATAAGCAGGCTATGGTCCAGATACCGTGATATACAATCTGTACAGGACAGACCACGCTCAGGTCGACCAAGGGCGACAACTCAAGCCCAGGATCGATTTATCCGTACCTTGGCCTTGAGAAATCGTGTCATCACAGCAAATCAGATCAGCGCTCGTCTTCAAACACACTGGTGTGAGAGTGAGTGGCCAGACGATTCGGAATCGACTGCATAGGGGTCACCTTCGCGCCCGACGTCCTCGCGTGATCCCTTGTTTGAGAGATCATCACATTCAGGCAAGACGTCGTTGGTGTGGGGATCGTCAACACTGGGATAATCGACGCTGGAGCAATGTGATGTTTTCAAATGAGTCAAGGTTCATTGTTGTTTTTTTGGACAGGCGTAGGAGGGTGTGGCGTCGTCGAAACGAGCGCTTCCAAGACGTTAACGTCATCAGACATGATCGATTTGGGGGTGGTTCTGTTACGGTGTGGGGAGGCTTCACTGTTGCTGGAAGAACGGCTTTACATGTTGTTGCAGGGCGTGTTACAGGCCAGTACTACCGGGACAACATCTTGGCAGTCCATGTTGTGCCGTTCGCACGACGTCATGGCCGCCGTTTCATCTTCCAGGATGACAACGCAAGATGTCACAGGGCCAGGATCGTTACAGGTTACCTCCAACAACAGAACATCACCACATTACCTTGGCCAGCACTGAGTCCCGACCTCTCCCCCATCGAGCATGTCTGGGACATGCTTGGACAGAGGTTACGTCAACGTCAACAACGTCCTGCCAATGTCCAAGAACTTGCTGCTGCGTTGCAACAGGAATGGGACAATCTGGACCAAAATGACCTTAGACGTCTCATTAGGAGTATGCCACGTCGGATCAATGCTTGTTTGGCAAACAGGAGGATTTACCCTACTTTTTTTTGAATAGTATATTACAACACAATTGATACAATTAACAAGTGTTTGCCATCTAAGATACACCCACATATTGCAAAAGAGAATAAGGAATATAAATAAGGCTAATCACCCATTGTCTCTATGTTTCATATAGAATTAGA
The DNA here is from genome assembly GCF_932274485.2 of Patella vulgata. NCBI lineage: Eukaryota > Metazoa > Mollusca > Gastropoda > Patellidae > Patella > Patella vulgata. The sequence goes on along the minus strand of NC_065883.2, from coordinate 70,643,744 downwards.
AAAAAAATCTGTTAAAAAAATTGTAGCCTTATCACGTTCACATGATTTCCAAAAAAGTGGGTTAAGTGTGGATTGCTGAAATTTATTGGATTTGTCCTCTCATGGTCCCAATGCTACACGGCAAATTAAAACATTGTAGCCTCATCATATTCACAAGCTTTTTTGAAAAGGTTATCTTCGAATCGCTGCATATCGTTGGGGTTTGTGATCTCATGAATCCAATGCTTCACACCAAATCTGAAAAGGATCGGTTAAAAACTAACTCCTATCAAATTCAAAGTTTTTGGCTATGGGGCATAACTCTGAACTCGAAAGCCAAATCTTCAGCAAAGAGGGGTTAATTCGGGCATGGGAAATGTTGGCATATAAAACTGAGAATTCTAGAGGATCCAGAAGTTAAAACCAATGGATCGTACAATCAGGTGTAATATCCTATGCCAAAATCCTCTGGATGGGCCCACATGCTAAAAACCCAATTTTTCCACAATATAAGGGGCCATAATCCATGAGGTTAGAGTTCAAAATGAATCCGATCCCAGATGATTTGAATATAAATATACATTTAAATTTTATTAAAATCGGATAATTGTGACCACAAACAAATTTCACCGGAGGTACATCTGGACGGACAGAGGCAGCGACATGAAAATGTGGGTGCCATAAAAAATAAATATTCATAGACTCAAGGGCAGGTGTTTTGTAATTTGGATAGCGCTAGGCTATAATCCATTACAGTTTACACATTTCGTTTTCTTGCATCTTTAACACACCATATTCAACCCACATTCAATGTTGCTATTAATCAACTCCACACCTTATTCGACCACATTCATAGGTTTGATTAACCTGAAATTAAAACAAAAAAAAATGTTCAGTTAAAGATGCATTCCGAAAAAAGTAATTATAGGGAGATTATTTCGAATAAAATATGGTAAGTTTGGATATGGAAAGTAGAGACACCCAATCTTACTAGAAAATACTAAATTCCAGCGGAGAGAGAGAGAGAAATGAGGTTTAACGTCCACTCGATACAAACTAGGTCATTTCGGGACTAATATATGGTTCCATTTTATTTCAATTATTCGATAGCGCGTAGCAGTCTTTAGCAGTGGGAGGAAACTGGAGAAAGAACATGAGATTGGACAGTTGACCCTACTCCTCATCACATACAACTGAGGAATCGAAACCGTGCCAGTTAACTCAATGACAGACATGAGCTAACCAGTCGGCCATCCAACCCCCCAAATTCCCATGGAAACACTAAGAGACACAGTGAAAACAAGCAGATGCCATGCAAGATACACCCACATTTTGTAAGAGGTGGACAGAGAACAAGCCCAAAAAGCGATTTAAGTTTCATCAAAATTGGATAACAATTGTGATCTCTATAATGTGATTTGTACAATCAGTCGCCACAATCCATAAGTTTTGGTCCGATATGCCTGAATATTCTAATGAACCGAGATCTTTGGGATATAAACATACATTTAAAGTTTTATCATAAACATTGTCACTCTAAAGGGTCCACAAGCTAAAAATGCAATTTTTCATACGATCAGGGGCCATAATCTATAAGTTATGGTCTGATATGCATGAATATTGAAAGGAAATGAGATCCAGGGAGTTACGACCCAATATGCGCGAACATTGAAAGGATCTGGGATCTTTGGGTTATATACATACATTTTAAGTTCAAAATTGCGACCTCTAGATGGGTCCAAAACCTTGGCTATTTTGTTGGACAATTTCAGTCTGATTTTCACGAAATTTGAGCTCAACTGTTATTAAGATGTAACGGTGATATAGTTGAACCTTTTTTTTTTTTTAAAAATCAGATAAAAATTGTGATTCCTGGAGGTTTCACAAGCTCAAAATGTGATTTTTTCAATACAATCAGGTGCTATAATCCATGAAGGAAAGGGGATTAACTAAGACTAAGGCCTGTATTGTGCTAAGACAAATATGGATGACAGACCACAGGAGTGGATGACGGAAATATATGACTGTATTGAAATGTGAATGCATACAAAGGATTACCTTCCATTGACTGTAATCAACATTGTTAGTACCGGTACAGAGCGTCATTAAAATCTTCAGCTGTAATGACTTTCAGTGACTGATTTATACCAAATACTGTATACAGCACTTATTATTTGTCTTTCCATCATTCATCCATCCGGGTCACAAGCTCACCATCTGAAAACATAAAATTATCTTTTTAGATCAGATGGGATGATTCTTCTCAAAGATGAGGGTATGAAATGAAATGAAATGAAATGGAGGTTAACGTCCTACTGTTCTGCTCCTAACCTGGGCTAATGAAGGCGGGCATACGCCATACAGTGTGCTATGAGGGAAATTTTGCCCGGACAGCGGCACTACGGCCTACTCTTATATCGAATTCCAACTGCCAAGGAATCTTTTACGTGCACGCCAATGTTTACATTGAACCTCGGTTTTTCGTCCCATCCGAACGACTAGACAGCTTTCCTTGTCAGTCCCTCCGTTCTACATACGAGGGTATGAGTTACATGTATAGTGAGAAAAAGATACAATTTAATTGCAGCAGTTTTAATTAATAGTAAACTTTTACATGTTAGTGACGTCAAATCTTTAACGTTCACGAAACCAGAAAATTGGCGATATTTAATTTTTGAACCAGTTACATATTTCAGTAGCTGACATGAACGCGATTCCGAAGTCCCGCATACACATTGGTGTGACTGTAAAAGATCCCTTGGCAGTTGGAATTGTATATAAGAGTGTGACGCCTTGGCACGGTGAAAGCCTTCAGTCTTGCAAGCAAGTCTAGTTAGGCTTTCACCTTCGGTGAAAGACTATTGTTATTACTAAGATTAATATTATTATTATTATATATTTTTTATTGGGGGAAGCTAGATCTCAGCAACTATAAGAGATAGAGGTCTGAAGTTTGGTTTTCTGTCGAGAAAATGGGTGGTGCAATATGGCTTCTCGTTATGTGGAATTTTGTCCTGGTAGTGGGAATGAGATCCACGTATGCGTTGTGGGCTCTTCTCGGCTGCACACGCCTGTTGTTGGTGCCTATTTGAAATCTCGGGTTCTGTAATTCACCCGTATCTTTACTCTGTCTTGTTATTTCTGTGAGGTGGTGGATATTGACCCCCCCCCCCCCAGCCAGAAGTACACATTTATTTTTACATCCTCCCTGCACTTGGTTATCCTAAAAGGTTGGAACTACTCAGCACTAATGTGTTCCTAATTATTTTCGGGAGGGCGAGCACGCATTGTTTCCATCGTATTTTCCAGCCGATTGAACCTGGTAGATGAGCACATTAAAATCTGGAACTTGGTGGAATTATAGTTTGGACTAATGTCTCTAACTTATGTTGCCATCTGGAATCATTTCTGTCAGACTTCCGCCTGCTGCTTCCATATTTACTGCTGAGCTCCAGGCCATCTTTCAGGCATTGGAGTTCATTCAAACCTTTTCATTGTCCTCTTTACAGGCAATAAACAACAAACAGCTTGTGCACCCATTAGTAGCACACATTTATCGTCTGCTACTATCACACGAGTTCATCAGCAAGGACATTTTCCTTTGCTGGCTCATGTTGATATTAAATCTTGCAGGCACAAACAAACTTCATCACATTAAACCTCTCTTAGGAGACTGGCCTAACTCCTATAGAACTAACAGGAGAGATGAGGTTGTTTTGTGTCGCTCCCGCATTGGTCATACTTTTTTAACTCGTATTTTCATTCCTGTGCGTTGTCCGTCAGTTCGTTTTTGTGATCTTGGATTAAGGCGTTTATTAATCCCATTGTTCTTTTATCATGGTTGGAATCTATGGTTGTATACACCCGTTTGTCGTCAAGTATTTAAAGGACGTTTCTCTGATAATATTCCGCATCCATGATAACTATGGCACCCCCTTTATCGCTTTGCTTAATAACGATCGTGTCGTTGATTTCAAAGCTTTTATAGCACACTGTTCCTTCTACGACACATTTGATTTTGCGTTGCGGTTTATAGGAAGTGGCAACTTGGTTAAATAGTCAATGAAATTGTCCAGCGTCACGTCCTTGCCCCGCCTGGGATTGAAGTGACTTTTGTTCCTCACAATATCCTCTGGCGCAGTTTCATCTGTTTCACCGAAAATATTCCTTCAATCGTAGATTCCTACAGAAAGCGTTTATATCACACTCTAATTCCTGTATATTGGCTTTAGACGTCGGTGTGAATTTCAGGCCTTTCTGTAGGAGGTTTATCTCTTGATCATTTATGACTGTGGATGATATATCAATTATTTTCGGGTGTACTGGTTCTCGAGATTGGGTGTTGTGGTCACGTTGTTGGAGCGACGCTTTGTTTTCTTGTTGTACTGTTGTGGAGGTCGGTTTTGTGAGGGTGGTCGGTGCGGTTGGGATTGGCCTTTCTGAAAAAAAAAACGATCCTGCGTAGTGTGCCCAGACCGCTGTTGTTTGGTATTCCCTTGGTTGGTGCTAGACACATTGGTCTCTTTTCTCCCATCTTTCTTCTTCACATACGGACTTTTATATCCATTATTCCGTGCCCTTGGTTGTTCTTTGGGTTTAGTCCCTAGTTTTCACTTTTTATTGTTGACCGTTTGCCAGGTGTTTCTGGGTGGAGCTGCGTTGGATGAATTAGGTGTCTCTGTGTTGTGACAAACATTAGCCTCGGCATGGGTGTCCTCCATTTCTTCAGCACGCGTAGGTAAGTTTATCAAGAATTCCTTCTTTTTTTTCCATATTGCATGTGATTTGTTTTCCTCCGTATACATTTCTTTGTTCCACATAGCTTTCAGAAGTTCCACTAGTTCTTGGTCTTGGTGTCCTTCAACATGTGCCAATAGTTCAGTCTCTGCTTTATTAATGACTTCTGTTTGATTAGCAGAAAATTCAAACAGGGAGTCGATTTCAATTTCGTTTTGTATCTTTAGTATGCCCACTTCGTTTCTGCGTTTCGCTTGGTTCTCCGATTCGTTCAATCTTGGTTTTTCCATGATTTTACGAGGGATAAAATGAGTCTCCAATTTTAGAAACTGTTGGTATACCTCAGCCTTTTCCTTATTTGGAATCATTTTGTAAAATGCCGTTTTTCGAACATTTTTGCATTTCCTCCACTCTTTTATTATAGTCCCTTTAAAGAGTTGTGCCTCGTCTTCTAACGTTTTCTCGCGTTCTTCATTTTGGCGACTGAGAATAAAAGTAGTGAGCGTACTTACAGATTCCTTTATTTGATTAGTCTACTTGCACGAATTCTCATCCATCTTTTTCATCAGAATCTCCTGATTACTGGTGATGATCTCCAGCTGTCTTGACAGTTTTACCAGTAGGATAACCACAGGATCATAGTTGGAGGGTGTTGATCCTAATCTTGTTGAATACGGCATCTTCGTGAAGAGTAAATATATATCCAAAATTATTAGCACAACCGACATATATATATATATATATATATATATATATATACAGGGCTGCCGACAACCAGTATCGCAGCGCAATTTGCGATACATATTTTGTCCGTTGCTAACCAAAAATTAAAATCTAACGTTTTTGATTCGCAGTTACTGCGAATCATTAATATGCCTGTCATTTTGGATATTGACACAAGAATAATCCACATTTTGAAGACTAGAAGGCTTACTCAACACTTTCAACGTGTATAAAATGTTGAATAAAATTTTATAAACAAAACTGAATTCTCCGTGTGACATTTTCTTCTCGAACTGCCCAGACACAATACTATATAACACAGGGACATAACTCTATGAATAGGGACTATTAAACCGGAAATAGGGAATTAAGTAGTACCACTCACGTTGTGAGACATCAAGTAATTATATCATATTCATTTTGAAAGAAATAAATCCAGTGTATCTCCCACGTATTGTAAATAAAATATAAAAAAAATAAACACATGTTAACGTATTGTAAAATGATAAATCAAAGTAAAAATTCCCGTAAAATGTTATTGTTTATATCGCGTGTGTCTAGTTAATCGAGGTGCGCCCGATTGAACAAAAATAATAATACACGATAAATAGCAGACGAAATTGTTTTCTAACGAAGATTTCTAACGTAACAAAAAAATTACAATTAAAATGAGTGGGGATTCGGAAGTCACTGTCAAGAATTGGCTTCAGACGTAAGACCTAACTAAATGTCTACATCAGATTCACAAACTGTCACAAGTACTTGTGGCAGTGCTAAAAATTCTAAGAATAGTCAGAATGGAATCTAATCATATTTCAATTCGTTATGAATTAAAGTAATATCTTGTTATTTAGGTGTTTTACGTTGAAACTGAAAAACTGCTAATCAATTTTTAAATTTGCTAATCAAATTTGGCAAAATTGTACTTTTTGATTAGCAGTGCTGCTAATCAACTGTGAAAAATTACCGACAGCCCTGTATATATATATATATATGCAGCTTTGTTCAGTAGACAACTTGTGGCTATTTCGTTTTCATAATATTTTCTCCATATGTTCCCCGCTGTTTTTCTAGTTTTTGTTGTCTGGTATCTGCGTAGCTTACCATTTTTAACTAATTTTAATTGGCTTGGTATTTTGTCAAATTCCTGGTCTGGTATCTGCGTAGCTTACCCTTCTTAGCTAATTTTAATTGGCTTGGTATTTGGTCAACTTCCTGGAATAAAAGAGTAATTAATAAATAAAACGGTCAACACCCAGGTAGCAGGCACAGGCACTTGAAGGGATTAAAATAAAACTTTATTTTAAAACTTTATTACTAATAAAGTTTTATTTTAATCCCTTCAAGTGCCTGTGGTAGCAGGTAACAAAGGGATGGCAAAAACTTTTAACATTTTTAAAATGCTATCTTTCTGGTTAAACAATGGTTGGTGCATTATTTCGTTATATAAATATATAACACAGGTCTAATTCTAGTCTTACTATTTATTGAATCCCAGGCTATTAATAAGCTGCTACAAAATGATGGTATGCTCCCAAATCCAGATGTGACAGTATTTAAGAAAAAAAACTTATAGATGTAGATTAAAATATATATTTAATATATATGTCATCTTGTATTTCCAAGTACACTGAAAATTAAATTAGGATTAACATACTGTCTGCATAATATATAAGGAATATTTAAGCCACCTTGCTTAAAAGAACCTATTACAGTCGATGAATTGATTAGAGTATTTTTGTCTGACCATAGAAACTTCTTAATATAGTTATGTAGGTCATGGGCAATAGGATCAGGAACATCAACAACTCTCAGCACATACCATAATTTGGAAACACATAGTGTATTAATAACCATAGATTTACCAATTATTATTATAGATAAATTTCGCGCTGGTCCCACATATTTAAGATATTTTTGATACTCCCTATTCTTTTGTCCCAGTTGTATTCTTGATTAGGCCGTGTTGAATTGATTCCTTGTTTCTCCTGCCACCACTCTGGCAATCATGTGCGGTAGTGCGGTAAACACAACACAAAGTGGGTTTCAAAACACAAAGTGGTCTGGCATAATACCTATAGTCTGAGGGTTGTGTACCATTTTTAATAATATTATAAATAATCTAGTTATATTATTGGTTAGAATAAAAACACAGATAATATTTAATTAAATAAATTTAATAACAAACTAAAATTTGGTAACAAGTGGCTTCTTTGTTTAACTTTTTAAAAAATGAAATAACCATATTTTGATATAAATTTTCCGTATTCTTCTTGTGTTAAAATACAATGGAAACATTCCAGTTAGACGATATTTGATTCGCTTGTTGAGTTATAGATGGTTTCGATAATATCATCGAACGTGAAAGTGCTGGAAATAACCACCAAAGTCGAGTCCAGATAAGTAAATTCGCGTACCGGTCGGCCTAATTTATTTATTGATGTTCAAAGAAATAATAGTGGTCCCGTTTGTTCGTTCGTTCAACTCCAGAAACGAGCGAACGGGACCACTATTATTTCCTTGAACATCAATAAATTAGGCCGACCGGTACGCATATTTACCTATGTCCCGGCATAGCTCACCATTTTGTAAGGCGTGCGTTATTTATTACACAAGATATGATTGGGTAATACTTGAATAATAATGACATGTGTTATAATTTTAGCCAATGAAAAAATTGATTATTCAGGTTCGCGGTTGAATATTAGCGATTGTCTTACAGATTATAATATGCTTTCTCATTAGCCGAAATGACTGCTACACGCGCCATTTTGCGGAATTCATCCAATCATATACAGTGTAACTTATTCCATAGTATGCGGGCCCCTACATGTGTATTATCAACCGGATCCATTCACTTGATTTGATATTTGTTTATTCGGTGCAATGCCTATTTTCTGTTTTGTCCGCAGGTTTATCTTGTAGATTTTTGTTTTGCGTGTAGTGCGGCCCCCTGCACTTACTTATTTAGTTCGTAACGAGGAATAAACAACGAGAATTGACTTCTGATGTTTGGTAGAATTTTATTTAGATGTTATTAACGTAATTTTTTTAATATTTTTTTTTGTGTGTTAAAAACGTAAGGGCACGATTTTCGGGGTCCTCGACCTAAGCGCGCGGGCGAGGAGAAACAAGGAATCAATTCAACACGGCCTTAGGTCCTAAAAAAACACCAATGATTTCAGGTCCTAAAAAAACACCAATGATTTCAGTACAATCATGAACGACATTTAGTTGAATAGGTAGACTGACAGTGGTGTATTTGGATGAATCAATAGGAAGCCACTCTGGCGTTTCTTCATTAAACTTTGCACTTGAGGCTTTACAATAAATATCAAGTTCTTTAAGGGTATTAATAATATAATCTATGTTGAAGGTTAAACCCCCACCATCTGGAATCATTTCTGTTAGACTTCCACCTGCTGCTTCCATATTTACTGCTGAGCTCCAGGCCATATTTCAAGCTTTGGAGTTCATTCAATCCTATCCATCTTTAAAACATGTTATATTCACTGATTCTTTGTCCTCTTTGCAGGCAATAAACAATAAACAGCTTGTACACCCATTAGTAGCAGACATTTATCGTCTGCTACTACCAAACGAGTTTAACGGCAGGGACGTAGTCCTTTGCTGGCTCCCCAGTCATGTTGATATTAACGGGAATGATCAAGCAGACTTAGCTGCTAAGTCTGCTTTAGATCTTCCCATAACAAAATTTCTTTTACCATTCACAGATTTTAAATCACCCATAAACCTTTTTATATTTGACCGCTGGCAACGGTCTTGGGATCTTGCAGACACAAACAAACTTCATCACATTAAGCCTGTCTCAGGAGACTCCTATAGAACCAGCAGGAGAGATGAAGTGGTTTTGTGTCGCTCTCGCATTGGTCATACCTTTTCAACCAGAATGTGTCCACTGTCATTTTCCTTTGACAGTAAAACACATCTTGATTGAGTGCAATCATCTCAAACGTATTAGATCTAAATTTTACCGTTGCCAGTCAGCACGTCAGCTATTTGCTCAACCGGAGCTTTATGATAAATTGCTAGCATTTTTAAAAGAGACAAACTTTTATTCAAAATTTTAATAGTATATATTTATCATATATTATGTTTTAAATATTTATATATGTAAAGGTATTGATATATTTATTTTTAATTATATTTTCTGTGATATTTGTTTTTATTTACATATATGAATATATCCCTGTGATATTGTTTTAATTTGTCTCGTTAAATTCACCATATGTTTGGCTCAATATAGCCCGGTTGTCGCTGACGTGCCATTAAACAACATTTCATTTCATTTCACGTTAAACCCCATCTCTCTCTCATGGGGGGAATATCGCTGTCGCATTTAAATCGTTCTAGGCGAGTGTTAACTAGGTCACTGACTGTCGTCTGCTGGTCAGTTAACGAATCGTCTGCTTCTGGTGCAGTGTACAAGTCGCTGTAGAAATCTTTAGAAATGGATAACATATCACATGAATCAGTCAGTATATTGTCAGAAACATCATAAAGAGATGATATGTAATTATTATCTTGATTTTTCTTTTCAAGACTTAGAAAGTAAGAAGTACATCTGTCTGTTTAGAGCGCATCACGTGATTTCGATCTTAGGATTGCACCTTGGCACTTAACTAAGTCTTGATTTACATTAAAATCAACATTTAGACGCCTTGACAATTTATCTTGAAGCTAAGGAAGGGTGTTCTGTAGCTTCCAGTAGTATTGTGATTGTTCTTTTTCAGATTTCTTTCTAGAATATAAAATAGATTGTTTTTTAATATAATATATTAAATTATCCCACCATAAGAGGGGGTCTGAAGCGTATAAAGGACAATTAAGTTTATCAGTTATAAGGTCTTGGATTAAGTTATTATATGCCGGGTCTTACAATAGGGTATTATTAAGAATCCAGAGTCCAGGGCCCCTTTCGCTCGTGTCAAAATTAAAGATACTAAATACGAAGCTATGACCAGAGAAATTATTGTTGGGAAAAATTGGATATGGATGAACTAAAAAAAATGTAATCGATACGGCTCATTTTAATGGAGTTGACTCTCGTTTGAATACGGGTAAATGCTCTCTTTGTAGGGTGTGTTTTTCTGTATATATCTACCAGTTTATTCTTCGTTACAAAGTTGTTAAAGGCTGTCGATGAGGTATTGACGGTTTGCATGATTTTCTTCAAGATCTTTCCATTTTTTGCTTCGTCAGTGGGACTGGACTGGGAAAGGGTTCTTTTTCCTGCGTTGGTTATTTTCTTCGCGTTAGGTTCGAGACCATGTTTATTTTGTTGTCTACCCCAGGTGGGAACTTAACACGAACATATCTTGTTCCGTCTAATATCTGTCTCTCACCGTGTGAGAAATACTGCTTCTTAACATCACCCAAACCTTCGACATTCCATAGGGAGAGTTGTTCTAGAATTTCATCGTCAGAAATATATGCTGGGATATTCATTAAAGAAACAACCATAATCTTGTTACCTACCGTTGATCCATAAACACGTTTGTTTTCAAACATAATCCTTTTCTTTGCGATAATATTACAGTAATCCACATTGCTAACACTTATTTCATAAATTCCGTTCATGTGCACAACAGTTTCTTCTATGGCCTCTATTAAATTATCCAAATTAATCCTCTCACTGAAACTAAATTTCACAGTACAGTTCTTCATATTTTTATAATACTCCTCCGACATTTTACTATACATTTTAAAGGCAATACTTTGCAGGACTTATATAAGAGTCAGTGGAGCGTGGCTTCACCGACCACACACCTCGAAAACACGTCTTATCACCTCCGTGTCAAGACGCAACCAATAAGTACGGCGCGCTAACAGATTGTGCCAATGGGGCGCACAATCGGCTTTCATTTCGCTAAAAGGGTATATCTAAATGGAATATTGATGGGGATCTCAGACAAGCTGGCAAGAAATTAGTAGTACACTTGGGTTCGAACCCATGCGGACATACGTCCATTGGAACTTAAGTCCAACGCCTTAACCACTCGGCCACCGTACTGTACAAGCTTACCGGATCCGACGGTATTTCCACCCCTTCGCGCCTCTTGGCGGGTCAGCAATTCAGCTGGGATTCTGGAAAAGGCCATCGACATTCTTCTCATCGTCTTCGCAATAATGCGATTGAACATTGTAAAATGCAGAAAAGGTTAATGCGCCTCTGTCGTGACCAGGATACGAACCTGGGTCGTCACGGCCACAACGTGAAGTCCTAACCACTAGACGATCACGGCTATAGAACGGACGAAACTCTCACCCCCATCTTCGGCTTGGTATCGCATCAGAGCTTTTCCCATATGGCTTCAGTACTCTGAAACTTGGGCTTACTGAGCGTGTTCTAGCCGTGTCGGCAGAGTGGCCGAGCGGTCTAAGGCGCTGGTTTTAGGCACCAGTCTTTGCTCAACCGGAGCTTTATGATGAATTGCTAGCATTTTTAAAAGAGACAAACTTTTATTCAAAATTTTAATTGTATATATTTATCATATATTGTTTTTTTAAATATTTATATATGTAAAGGAATTGATATATTTATTTTTAAGTATATTTTCTGTGATATTTGTTTTTATTTACATATATGAATACATTCCTGTGATATTGTTTTAATTTGTCTCGTTAAATTCACCATATGTTTGGCGCAATATAGCCCGGTTGGAGCTGACGTGCCATTAAACAACATTTCATTTCATTTCATTTAGGCACCAGTCTCTTCGGAGGCGTGGAATCGAATCCCACCTCTGCCAGATTGTTTTGAAGTTGTCACTCTCGAAGAAACCACGCTCAACACATTTCGAAGAAAACCGTCTGGCTAGGGTTAGGGTCAGCACAATCCAACGAAAACCGCCTGGCTAGGGTTAGCAAACACCGGCGGTGCCGTCTGCGAAAAAAGCTCGGGCCGTGCGCTACCTACCATAGTGAAGAACACCTTTCCATCGGTTGGATTGCCGAGCGGTTTAAGGCAACAGTCTCTTCGGGGGCGTGGGTTCGAATCCCACTCCAACCATCAGCTTTTGATGCCAGTAATGCGACTTTCCGTCATATTCCCCGCCCGAATGAGGACAAAAACTACTGTCATTGCATTGACGGCTCAGCTTTAGCTGGAAGCAATCCCATTTTAGACACACGCGCAGGGGCCATGCTAATGTTCTCTGTATAGTTCCAATTTTAGTATATGTACTACGTGAGTGGAACAATTTAAACGGAGAGTGTCGAGCTACAGTCGTCAAAAAGTGCCGTGCTGCAATCAACACTTTTTGACGACGATTATACCGCCGTGCTGCAATCAACACTTTTTGACGACTGTCTTCATTAGCATGTGCTAATGTGCGGACATTCCTTGTTTCATTTGACACGTTATCAAAATGTTGCGTTTGGTACGACGCTTGCAGCTATTGGTGAAAATGACAGAAATGTAAGGACCCTATATTTATCACGTCTCCGACCTTCTATGCCGACACGGCACTCGGCAGGACCATATTCGTTTGTACAACGTACGTAGACTCCATTATCCAGGCATCGGCCAATCAGAAGGAAGCCATTCACTCTAATAACAGTTAATCACGCTAAACAAACACCGAATGCGCGAAATCGTGCCTTGCATTGATTGGCAATCGACTCGTCTAATGGGTGTCACCATGCTCCTCCGGTGTCGCAAAATGGCACCTCCGACCTAAACCCGTTCTTTCTGCCGAAGAAAAAAAAAGCTTTCACAGGGGACACCCAGGATTGAACCAAGGACCTCTCAATTATTTATTCAAAAAAATATCCCATATAAATATAATGATACATATGTGCGATTTAATCTAAACATTTAAAATAAAAGGAAGTTAATGTACAGATAAAACTTTATGTAAAATCAATTTTTAATTCGTTGTCAATAATTTTAATGTAGGGGTTCTCTTTAATAAAGTTTTCAAATTCGTAAGTCATATTTGTGTTTTGCATGTAATGGTACATAAATTCACAGTGATCGGATAAGATCTTCTTAAATAATATACAAACATTTATTTTTGAATTATTCATATTGAAAAAGAGCCTTCACTTCATTATGTTTATTCTGTACGATGAAAAAACGATGTTAAGGAATTTACTTTGCTTATTATGTTTTTTGACTGGGTATCCAAACAGGAACCAGGAATTTAAGCTACACAACGTGTAACCTGTTTCTTTAAAGAAAAATGAAATGATTGATTTAACTAATTCTTGGAGGCTGTTTAGTGTTTTACAGTTAAGAAAATGTGTTCTATATCTTCTATAACATTATTTACATTATAAACAGTTTTACATAATGTACAATATGGCGAATCTATTTTACCGATATTGTATAGCTTTTCATTGGTCCATATAACATCGTGTACAATTTTATAATCATTTTCTATCATATCTGTGCTTTTTAGATTAAAGTTAACAGGTCCCCAGATTTCAAGCCAGTTTGTAATATCGTAGCCTTTTTTAATCCATTTTGCCATTCCCGTGGGTTCTTGTACATATTTATTCCTAAGAGTATCATACCAGACTTTTGATGAGAAATTCATAATCTGGAGTTGTCTCCCGTCTTCAACTTAGATATATAGATTAGAGGGGGGTTGACCACTGTGGGAATTAGTATTTATAATATCAACCCAGTCCCTGGGTAAGGATGATACAATTTGTTTATATTGTTGGGTTATTTTCTCTTCGTGTTTACAATCATCATCGGAATCTTCGTCAAGATCAAAACAATCAATAATACAATGTGTAGGTAAAAGGCCGGGGACAAAAATATAACTACTATCATACATCTTACGAAGACCTTTGGTCACATAATTAGGAAAATATAATGGTTTACTGTTAAGTAAAATATTTGGATTGTAAAGTAAAATATTTGGATTGTAAAAAAGTGTATAAGTGGTATATTTTACTCTTTTTTGACTTGAGATAGTATCCCATGCCATCAATATGTCTCTATAAAACTCGGAGAAATCTGTCCGGCCCTTTTGGCTATAATTGATAAACAAAAGTTTATGAGGTAGTATAAAGTTCTGATATTTGTTTAAGAAAAACTTCATAAACGACGTCCAAATATCCCCTTTTGAGACCAAACACCTTGACAATATTTTATAGTCAACATTTAACAATGTGATAGCACGATAATTAAACAAATTTAATTTTAGACCTTTGTCCTTATAAAACAATGTCATCATTCCGCATTTCATTGACCTTGGCAGTTCCGCGACATTTTGAATTTTATTTACGATTTTGAAAAAAATAGGACCAATAATTTCCCAAAATTTCAGGTAGACATGAACAGTAAGACCGTCTCTACCTGGTGATTTGTCAAGTTTCATCCCCTTTAAGGCATTATGTACGATACTACCACCTATCGCAGAATAAGGAAAGACCCAACAAGCACCTTAAGTAAAGAACATGCTAAAACCCTGAACGAACTTTAAAGAAAAGAACCAAATTGACAACAATCTTTTTTATCAACTGCGACCAAACCATCCCGGTCCGCCTTATGCTAGAGCCACTGTAAAAATACATAAAGATCCGATCAAAGCTTGCTTACTAGTCTGCTCGCGTGATTCCGTCCACTACAACACAGCCCAGTACCTCTCAAAACTCGTATCAACCCTAGGCAAGTCCGCTAAATCCTTTATTCGTGACTTTTCAGAATTTTGTGACGAAATTAAAAATATACAAAACCCAGGGAAAATTGTGTCATATGATGTAGTGGACCTATTTACAAATGTCCCCAGATCTGAAGCTATAGAAGTACTCCGTCAACGATAAGACCAACTAGAAACACCTTTAAAGACACAGCTTACCACAGACTGTATAATTAAATTAATCACGGACTGTGTCAACACTACCTACTTCACCTGGGGTGATGATTTATACCAACAGATACATGACCCACCAATGTGGAGTCCTCTATCCCCGCTACTGACCGAAGTTTACATAACCTCCTTGGAAGAGAAGGCACTGCAGTCCTCGCCAATATCTCCCATCTGCTATTATAGAAAAGTCGACGACACGTTTGTAATGCTGAAAGAAGAAGATTGCCCACACTGCCTTCTACAACACCTAAACAACCAGCATCCAAGAATCAAATTCACGATGGAGAGAGAAAACTGTGGAACCACCCCCTTTCTAGATGTCCTAGTTCAGAGAAATGGCAGTACCATCCAAACCAGTGTATATCGGAAGCCCACCGATCAATACATCAATTATAAATCTAACCATCCTATCAAAGTTAAAGCAGCTATCATCTCAACCCTCGCCCACAGAGCTAAGAAAATCTGCAACCCAGAACTCCTCAATAAAGAACTAGAACATATAAAAAATACATTCTGTAATCTCAACCATTATCCCGATCAGTTAGTTAAAAAAAAGTTATCAACACCGCTACTAGCAATGAACCTGAACCAGCTAAAACTAGCCAAGACTCACAAATTCGCATCTCCATTCCATTCCACAAGCTATCCTACCAAATCCGGAGACTCCTTAAGCCTGCAGGAATAGACGCCAGCTTCTACACTGGTACAGCAATAAAAGATATCCTTAGCGCTAATGGTAAATGCCGGCCAACCATATCTATCCAACCAAAGGGATGTGTGTACCAGATTACCTGCTCCTGTAAGAAATCATACATAGGTAAATCTAAACGACCATTAGATAACCGCCTAAAAGAGCACCAGACCAAAGGCACCACCAATGACTCTGTTGCATCAGAACACCTGAAAAATAACCCATGCCACTGGGTGAACTGGTCAGCAGTAAATATCAATATCAACCAAAAGAAACCCCGAAGATTAATGGGGGCCGTTCAAATAAAGAGACATCAACCAGAACTAAACAGAGATAGTGGTAAATATATCCCCTGAGCTTAAGATAAAATAATCACAAATAGACCAAAACCAGGAAATTAACATAGACGTTACACCAATATCCATAGTACCATTTACCCCACAAGGAGTATCACTTATTTTAAGCAATTTAGTTTAATGTATCACATAAATCAAGATATTGTTACATTTAATATGCAACACACAAGAATTATTGATGTTATCACCCTTTGATGGTAAACATCATAACATTATTAATTAGTTTCTGTAACTTGTTAACACATAAATATACTGAGCGCCATGGAAAACGCATCACTTAGTTTTTCGTATAACAAAATGATCCTGTAAACATATCTTATTGTGAACAATATTCAAATGTGAACACACCAATAACAACACATTTGTACACTTATGGATGTTGTACACTTATGGATGTTTAATCTGTAATCAACGGTACAAAGTCAGAGGGGTCAAAACCAAAAGTACGACACAGATGTCAGTAGCGCGTGTGTCCTCCACGGGCTCTTACGCACGCTGTGCAGCGACGTCGCATGGAATTTACCAATGTTTGAAAGAAGACCTGGGGCAAATTGTTCCATTCTTGGACAAGAGCAGCTTCTAAAGCAGCAATAGTGTGCATCTGAGGTCTCCGATACAGACGGCGTCCAATCTCATCACAGACATGTTCTATCGGTGCCATGTCCGGAGACACGGCTGGCCAGTCAAGACATTGATGTTGTTAGCAGCCAGTTTATCAACGAATTAATTTTAAGATTGGTCTTTTAACTTTTAATTGTCTAAATAATAACTGTTCCCCACAATATCTTAATGAACTTTTAACCCCGTATAAACCAAGCAGGAACCTACGCTCTGCTGATAAAAACTTACTTCATGTTCCTACAGTAAAAACTAAAACTGGTGAACGGGCTTTTGTTTACGCCTCTGCTAACGTGTGGAATGAATTACCTAGACATGTAAAAGACTCTACTTACGTTGCGGTTTTTAAAAAAAATTATTAAAACCGAACTTTTTAAACGTGCTTTTAAACTATGAACATGTTGACATTTTAATGTTTTAGAACTATTTGTTTGATATTATATGTAATATTTTAATTGTGGAAAGCGCCGCGGAGCAGCTGTTAGCTGGAGCACTCAGCGCTATACAAAAAAAGATTATTATTATTTATTATTATTATACTAAAACGGGCGGTATGCGGACGTGCATTATCCTGTTGGAAGTGCTGAAGTTGTGGGTGCGCTCGAAACATCGGAACAACAATTGGTTGCAAGACACCATCACGGTAGGCGACAGCATTAACGCGACCCCTGAAAATGTGTAGGGCGGTCCGGTGATGAAATGTGAAGCCTCCCCACACCATTACACTTCCCCCACCCCATCGATTCGTTTCGAAGACGCAGCAGTCTCCGAGACGTTCCCCAAGACGTCTCCACACAACATGAAAGCGACTCTCATCACTGAAGAGCACACTTTGCCAGTCTACACTTCTCCATGTCTGGTGTCCTTGAGCCCATATCAAACGCCGCTGACGGTGATGATCCCGGAGGATAGCTCCAACATAAGGTCGTCGTGCACGGAGTCCTACTTCTCTTAGACGACGTCTTACAGTGTTGGCACTTACTGGTTCTTGTCTTCCGACGACTGCTGCACCTGTTCGAGTCGCTGGGCGGAATCTGTCACGCAGATGAGTGACCCGGATGTAGTGGTCTTGAGCCTGGGTTGTAACGCGTTGTGGACCAGGACGTTGACGGTCACGTGTTGATCCAGTAACTCGAACAAGTTCCACCAACCTTACAATAGTGGACTGATGACAATTGAAGTGTCTGGCAATAGCACGTGTAGACATGCCAGCCCTGGACATTCCCATGGCTTCATTCCGTTGATTTTCAGTAAGTCTCGGCATCTCTAGCTCGATTCCTTCACACGTCCAACAACAAATTACGACAGATTGACGTTTCACAGTTCATGTACTGCACATTAAGTTGAAAACATGCTTTAAAAGGGCTCACACACAATGATGAACGTGAATATTGGGTTTTTCATGTGCATCTCGTGCAATTTTTTTTTTGTGCACACGGGCTGATATTTTTTGCGTTTGGGAGCATTGTGTGAAACAATAGTTCATAGTATTGCATAATATTATACATACAAAACCACCTAGTAATAAAATATTTGGGAAAAGAAGGTGATGCGTTTTCCATGGCGCTCAGTATTTACCAGAGAAGAATACGCGTAAGTTTACCCAACATTACTGTAATCGGCAAATCACTTTATTGGCGCTGCGAGCTTACAAAATTGTAGCGGGGAAGGAAAGTTGGTGTTGCTAGAGTAAACTTTTGGTAGCCAGTTAATGGAGAGAACCACTGAGTGTAGGGGGCAGTACGAACTTGCCCAAGACGGGCTATTTGGGTCTGTTTATATAAGAGCGGGTAAGGGGGGATAACTCTCGTGGAATATGGCCTCTGGGGATTCCAAAATGGAGGGAGATTCGTTTTCGGAGATGTTGAAGGGGATTACGGAAGTTATAGAAGCTTTCGCCAGCCCGTCATGGGGAAAGGCAACAGGTTAGGGAAAAATCGACTAACGAGAAAAGTGCATATGATTTAGAACAAGAGGGGGTATGGCTAGATGCATCTTTAGATAAAGAAGCAGAGAATCTTATCACGGCTAATCATACGGACATGGGTTGTACTCCTGCACTAAAACCCAAGCGTACGTTACCGGCTACTACTGTGTTCAGGGAATCTTTCTGTATTCCGGAAACCCCAGGGGTAGGTGATAGGAGGTAATTGAATAGGAATTCGGTGGATAATGGTAGAATTCCAAGAAATCTTATGTTTAGTGGGGATGAGGATAACAAGGGGTTAAGGGATGTTTTTGAAGAAAAGTTTTATAGATATGCTAAAGGCCAGGCATGAATAATGACGAATTTTGTAAAGATTGTTTATGTTATTGTTTAACTGGGAAGGCCAGTGAATATTTCTGTTACTTGAATAGAAGTTGTAGATATTTAACCTTTGAAGATCTCATGATAAAATTAGGTCGTCGATTTGGCTTTGTGGAATTTCCGGAACAAATGGAAAATCTTTTACTGCAAGCTAAGCAGGATCCAAAGGAGAGTCTGTATGATTGGTCAGTCCGGGTTCAGATGTTAGCTGATAAAGCTTTCCCGGCCTTGCCCAGGCAATTTGTCGCAAAACAGGCTATCTCAAGGTTATTATCAGGGAATAGGGATATAGAGGGAAGTAGGTATGTCGCAAATCTACGTTTGTTGGATTTTGATGAAACTGTGAATAGGTTAAAATGGTACCGACATGTTTCTGATTCTATCCCGTTAAATTGTGAAGGTAGGGTGACTTTCAATCGATCACGATCTCCAAATAGATGCTATGATAGACCGAGTATAGGCCCACCCCGAACCAGCCATATTGTCGACAGACTAGTCCGTCACCAGTCAGGGGGGATTCTGCAACAAAGTCCCTGAAGTCCGAGGATAAAGAGTGGGTAAAAGAGATTAATTCCATTAAGGAGGATGTTAAAAAACTAACTAGCGTGGTAGAAAGATTGTGTAGAATACAACGGAGTAGATCTCCGTCACCCAGGGGGAGGGATTCAGGGGAGTGCTTTAAATGTAGTTCTCCATCGCATTTTGCTAGGGAATGTCCTTTAAATAAATCCGCTGATAAGGTTACATTTTCAGAGGACACTCAAGCGTTAAACTGAAAGAGGGCGACTCTACGGGTCGGAACTCGTCCTCGGTTGTTAAAAAGGACCTGGGAATATCTAGACCAGACTTACCGGGTCATTTTCCGTTTTCTTTACGGGTACCGGTGGAAATTCAAACAGTAAATGCTAATGGAATAATTGATACGGGTGCTGAGATCACCATTTTATCTAAGGTATTTTATGATAAGTTACCGGAGAAACCTCTGAAGTTTTCACAGTCGACCTGGTTGTTCGTCAAATCGACTACTGAATGGTTATTGTCTTTATTCGCACCTGGCAGATTCTATTGTAACTGGTACCAAAAATGATATTTGACGAGAGATTTATCAGATTCATAACCTTGCAAATGTGATTCACACTTTTTAGTCTTAAAAAAACCAAAAAAGGAACCCCTCGAAACTGACAAAATCAATTGAAAGTATGTGAGACCATAATTTGTTAATGAAAAAAATGAAATAAAATTCATAGCATTGGAGAATCTGACGGACGCAACTCCCGTTTTTATGCCTCCATGGTAAAGTGCAGTTGCTATCGTCACTTCGTTTCCGTCAGCTTCAATGACGATAGAAACATCTTGACTAGGCATCGTAATTCACTTCATATTTCACTTGTAAACAGTTATTGTAATAAAATATAGATTACTGTTGGAAAGTAATGTGTTCTGTGTCGATTCCTGTCGTAAATCAGAAATTAACTTGACATGACCTAGTTCTATCGTTATTCTGTCAGATCGCCAACACTAACGGTAGCAACAATCAGGTCACCTGCCACAATTTATCAGAGACTGGTCAAGCGAGACTATACTGCGCATGCGAGATCTGGGCCGCTGAAGGTCAATTTCCGGTCGGGAGATCGTGATTATTTTGGATAGTTTTCACTCAAATGCAAGGTAAGTATCTCTGTCAGAGTTTATAACGGTAGAAACACATGACGATAGCATACTATGGAATCTAATTAGATGGTTTGTAGGAATGTTCTAGAGTTGAAACTGCCGAAAGTAACGTGAAATGTGTCGACCTTGTCAACAAATAGAAATGCTTGCTCGAATGCACTGCGTCGTCTGCTTGGTGAATGCAGAAAGGTTTCTATCGTCAGCTGCCTGACGGACACTCTTGTGTCTCTCGTCATTATATGACAGACTTCTGGTTGCTATCGTCATTATCTGACAAATGTTTTGGTGCTATCGTCACTTCCCTGACCGATTCTAAATTTCTACCGTTAATTCTGACGGACCCAAAACTGTCATTGAACTCATTGTTGAGCCTACTCAGGTAGATTTGTCTTGCCCCCTTTTTTCAGGGCTATGCATATGAAGGTAGTGCTGTACTAGTAGTGGGATCCTTGCATCACAAACCAATGATGATTGATGTCTTACTTCTACAGCATTGAGGTGCGTGTCACTGCAGTTTTTGATTGGACACCAACGATGTCTTACTTCCACCGCATTAAGGTGCATGTCACTGCAGTTTCTGATTGAAAACCAATGATAATTTTTGATATCTAACTTCATTTTTTTCTCAGGGATATTGGCACGTCTAGCTCGGGCTTGTTCACGTTTATCTCGTTTTCTTTCACGGTCTTTCTTTTTCATCCACACTTGTTTTTAGACGGACCAATTTTTCCTTTCTTATTGTTTGTAATGTTTGTTTCGCTCCTTCACTGACTGTTGTTGTTGTCGAGTTAGAGCTTTCGCACATCGGCCATTCGAACCCTTCGAAGAAGACTTGTTATCTGAGTATTCTGAGTGATTCAAACTGCAATACTTTTTCTGTCGAGCCCGTCCCAGTTCCTTTTGATGGTTTTTTTTCTAGAAGTTTTTTGGCTGGTCTCTTCTTTTTAAGTTCTTGCAAGGCTGGACACAACACAAATCAGTATTAAATGAATTTGTCTTATGTTTTCAGAATCATGCCATCGCGCAGCACAGAGTGGCGGAGAAAGCTGAAACAGACAGATCCTGAAGAGTACAAGAGATATCTGGAACAACAAAAAGTCCGCAACAAAAACGCACGTGATAAACTGAAGGAAGAACTTAAAAAGAAGAGACCAGCCAAAAAACTTCTAGAAAAAAAAGAACATCAAAAGGAACTGGGACGGGCTCGACAGAAAAAGTATTGCAGTTTGAATCACACAGAATACTCAGATAACAAGTCTTCTTCGAAGGGTTCGAATGGCCGATGTGCGAAAGCTCTAACTCGACAACAACAACAGTCAGTGAAGGAGCGAAACAAACATTACAAACAAAAAGAAAGGAAAAATTGGTCCGTCCAAAAACAAGTGTGGATGAAAAAGAAAGACCGTGAAAGAAAACGAGATAAACGTGAACAAGCCCGAGCTAGACGTGCCAATTCTCAGCAATCTGCACCTAGAAATATAACCACCAGTTCAGGGTACAAGACGAAAAAAACACAGTGGAATGTGACAGCAAAAGCTAGGGCTTCTCTTCCAAATGACCCCCTTCGGTATGCTACTGTTGTGTCCAGCCTTGCAAGTAAGTGCTCTCCCCGTAAAAGGACAGCATTGAATGCGATTGGATGTACGACACCGCCAATTCCAAGAAAATACCGAAAACTGAATGTTAGATTGTTTTCGCCGCTAGCCACTGAAAAGGTCACTCCGGAAGTAAAGGGAGCTGTCAAGATCCTTGCGAGAAAACTGATAGGGATCGCAAGTAAACGTGCTATTGGTCGTGAATTCAACATTGATAGGAGGTACATCAAAAAGAAGAAGCCGAGGAAACTTGCCACTGATGTTGCTAGTATCCAGAAGTTCTACAAAAGAGAAGATATCAGCAGAGTCTTACCGATGAAACGCTATGCTACTAAAGCAGGACCAGCCTATTTGCTACAGATGTCATTGAAAGCTGCTCATTCCAAATATCAAGAGGAATTTCATGCCAAATGTAGTTATGCCAAGTTCGCTAGACTACGCCCCAAAAATGTGAAGCTTCTCACAACGAAATACAGAGAGTATTGCGTTTGCATATATTGCATCAATGTGCGTTTCAAGCTGTTAACATTGTCGAGACAAGTCAAAGAACCAGGAAAGAAGCATGCCAATGAGACTGACCTGCTCAACATCCTGCTGTGTCCTAAGCCTGATACTGCCAGATTCCACGGCATAGAATGCGTGAAAGGTGCTTGTAAGAAATGCTGCAATTTCAAGAAAACCCTGTTTTCTTATTTCAACTTTTCTCAAGCTGAATTGAGCAACCCTGTAGTCTGGAGTTCCTGGAGGAAAACTGAATGCAATGGGAAAACGAAACGCATGCTGATTAGCAAAACAGCCACCCTGGGTGATCTGATGAAGGAACTTGTAGAGGACGTCCTTTCACCCATCAAGAACAATACCTTTATTCAGCACTTGTTCACTGCGCATTGGCAATATTTCCAGTTTGCCTGCCTTAGAGACAGCCTGCCAAAGGGCTGGATCTTGCAAGTCATGGATTTTGCCAAGAACCGATCAACATTCTATGAAAACGAAATAAAAGGAGCATTCTATTCCCCATCACAGATTACTATGCATCCAGTGGTAACCTTCTACAACAGTGCTGCAGGTACTGTGCGACATTCAGTTATCGTTTTCTCAGACGATAATCAGCATGACTATCATGCTGTGGACCATTTCACAAAGGAAGTTGACCAGTTGCTCAGGGAACACATGGAATTCCAGTCAGTTGTTGTCAAGTCAATCTTTAGTGATGGCTGCGCTGCACAATACAAGAGCTCTGGACCACTCTGTGATGTCTCTCTCAAAGGTCACAAGATTGTACGAAACTACTTCGGATCAGAACATGGTAAAGCTGACGGCGACGGCGAAATAGGGCTGGTAAACAGGGCACTTGATCGGGCTATATGTGGTGTGGGGACGGTGATTAGCAGCGCATATGATGCATACAGGTGGTGCACTGAACATTTCCAGCTCAACAACACATTGTCGAAACGGAGTTTCATCTACGTTCCAAAAGGGGTCATACCACGCTCGAGAAGTGTCACTGACGTCAAGACCATTCCACAAACCAGAAAGATCCACCAAGTAAGGAACAATGTTGGCCGGCCATTCATACTTCACACAAGGGAGCTGTCCTGTTTCTGCTGTAATTGCAATACAAGTGTTGAGCTTGGGTCCTCTGCCAAGACAGCAAAATGTACAAACAAGACTGTAGTTGGCTGTTACCAGGAGAAGAAGTTGCAGTTGAAGAAGCCTACAGCTCTGGTGGATGAAGAAGAAGATGAAGAGGAACTTCAAGATATTATTGATGGGTAAGTAGTGTCACAATACACTTTCATTTAAAATGAAATTCTATAGTACTCTATTTTATTGAGACTGTTTTTTTTTAATAATTTCGGTTTTCGTTTAATTGGTTGGATGCGCTATGGCGGGTGTGGCGCGTCAGCAGGGTAAGCTTACTCTTCCTGGACACCTGTTACCACTGTTTATCATGTATTTGATGGACAGTCCATTTGCTGTCACGATTTTGCCGATAACGTTTTTTTAGGATTTCGAATTTTGTCTAACGGTTTGGAACGTTCGTACTTGGTTTTATTTATTCTAAACATGTACACATTCACAGTCATATTGTTGTTTATTATTACCCTAAATCTTTCAGTTTGCTGAATGGTGAGTTGCTGAATGATGATGGAAAGTACGATGAGGAGTCCGAGGGCGAGGGGAATGGAGAGTATTCCAATGAGTCAGAGGTGGTGGAGAATAGAGAGACCGCAGAGTCCGAGGTTGAGGATGATGGGCAGTTCAAAGATGAGTCCGACTCTCACAGTGAGGTCAATGAAATTGAAATTTCTGACTCAGGCAAGTTGGCCAATTTGCACCATCATGACCTTCATTGAGTGTTGAAATGTTATCACTTCAACACACAGCCATAAATTTACAAGTAAAGTTGTCTAGTTCACTTTGTAATTGATCTTGTGTCTTTTTACATTGTTTCTTCTCCCAACAGCCAATTATACAGCTCTTGTTCCTACATTCTTTATGTTCTTTTCTATAATCATTGATTTTACTTACCATCGTCTGATCATTGATTTTACTTACCATTGATTTTACTTACCATTTATAGATCATTGATTTTACTTACCATCTGCTGATTATTTTGTATACTTACCATTGTTTTTACTTACCGTTTGCGGATCGTTGTTTTTTAGTTATACCTTTTTATATTTCCTCATAGTTTTTTATAAAGATGCTCTTGGCGCAAAATGGCCTAGTTTACTGTGTGCCGACGTGCCATAAAACACTATTCTTTCTTTCTTTCAGTATCTGCCATAGATGTAGCCCTGATTACGCCTACACCAATAGCAGACTATTTCGCCGACCAAATACAGATGGTGGATAGAAGAACATTTTTCTCCAACCTGCAGCAACATCTAGGAACACTGGACTATGAAAACCTTCAGGACCTTGCTCCCCAACTGGTCGACATGATTGAAGCAAAGTATCCACTTCGTCCCCTTCTACCCAACTGCGACAGCTGTTCCATTGACAAGCCTTCGATCTCCCTCTACAATGGGCCGAGCACCCATGTGCCTGTCGAGATATATGGGGATGGCAACTGTTTGCCACGGAGTGCCAGCATGTTGATCTTTGGTAATCAACTGAGACATGTTGAGATACGTATCAGGATAGCTCTGGAAATGGTGTCATTTGAAAGCGTCTACTTGGATAACGAATTCCTACGCCATGGGCTTACTGACACTAGCATCGACATCCTAAAGTGGTACTCAGTTCTGTCACCATTCGTAAAGGAGACCAATGTTCCACTGCAACTCTTTCGAAAAGAGGCCAAGGACTGTATCGCCAATGGCAAATATATGGGTCCATGGAATATGCATGCCCTAGCCTCTGTCATGAAGACAAGGATTGTCTCTGTCTATCCGACTTTAGGAGGCCCCAAGATGGTTGCACTGCTAAGCAGAAGCGTTTATCCAAGAAATGATCCAACTGATGTTCAAAACTGTGCCTACATCATGTTCACCAATGTTCATGGTGATGCGAACAAGAGCTTGTGGCATCCAAACCATTTCGTGGCATGCCTTCCAATTGGGAAGGAAGCACCTGTCCTGATCAATCAAAAAACTGTGTAAGTGGATCTTCTTGGCTTGGTTTTCTTGTTGAACCTTATGTCCCCACTTGGGACTCCTAGTATGTGAGGTGCATGACAATTTCAATCAGGTATACCTGATTGAAATTGTCATGCACCTCACATACAATGAAATGGTTTATCACTGTCACTTTATGATCTTTAATCCCCTCTTTGATGTATACGATGGTGTTGTATGTAACTTGCCTAACTTAAGGTCTTACTAAGATAATATACGGGTCCTTCTGAGCTAAACTGCACCACCTATAGGAAAATTTTATTTTTTACACTGTATCAGTAATAAGTGGGCTAGAATAAGAAAACAAGTTTTGCCAGTTAAAGAGAACATGTAACAGATAGAATAAACAATTTCGGGTAGGCATGTTTAATCAAAGAAGATAAAATTAAATAAAACAAAAAAAAAAACCTACATTTTTTCGGACGTTTTTTGTGACTTAAGAATAATTATTATTATCATCAACAATATGCTGTAACAAATTAACAATGTGAACTTTCTGTCCTGGAAAAACGTAAAATTAATGTGCAATATTTTTCTAAACAAAAACACAAAAAGTCATCTAGTAAATATTTTTTAATAGAAAAAATATACATGTTAAAGGGAGAATTGTACAACGAAGCTCATTGTGTTCATGCAAATACCACAACAGTCTCAAAAGTGTGCATTACATTTTCTAAATAAATGAAATTGTGACCATGTTATTTCATTGCTGAATAATTTTTTTGAAAACAGAACATCAGAAAAAACATTACCAGCGGTAAGCAAGTTGCTGTTGAAATTTATGTTTACTGTTATTTATTCAGTTATTAAATGTATTGATACTTTTACAAAAGTTGCTGTTGAAATTTATGTTTACTGTTATTTATTCAGTTATTAAATACAGCTGAACTCTGCCATTTCGAATGTTAATTGAATTTGAAGCTATTAGAGTTAAATATTTGGTCCCAAATTAAAGACTTCATGTTTTAACTAAAATTCAGATTGTTGATACCTATTTCATATATATATTTCAAAGTTTTTATTTTTGGGGGGTGGGGAGGGGGTGTTCCAGTCCAGAATTAAAGTTTTATTCATAAAATCGCATTCCCAGTGGCTTCGAAATAGCGTTGTTCAGCTGTATAGTTTTACCTTTGTTCCATTCATTTTGAAAATGTTATATAATACTTCATCTGTTCCTATTTCAAACCATGTTGCAAATACTTCTTCTTTAAGTTAGTACTACTCATGCTATTGTTAAATTTATCTAAATACTTGATCATAATTGGAAATGCTCTTAAATAAGTTTGTTACTTTCACAAAGGTGAAAAGTTATAATCTATAGTGAGTGCACTATTAGAATTTTCAGAAATGTTCAATCTTGCAGTCAGACAATTTTAAAAAAGGCTTTTAAAAAAAAGTGAAAAAACTTTCAGTTCTGCTTTTAATAATAATATACATGTAAATTGATAATTAGAAAAGCATTGTGGCAAATGATAAAAATTGCTTTTGTCAAGCAATTTCTCCTTTTGCCACAATGTTTTTTTTAAAGTTGTCTGCTGCAAGACGCAAAAATGTTGCGTTACGGGGTAATGAGTAAAGATTGTTAAAAAGCTTTATGAGCAGACTGATCAAACTGGGCCTGCTATTGTCATTTTGTTGGGTGCATTCTGTGCTTCCAAGGGATCTTCTTCAGATTTGTTCACTTTTTTGCAGTTGGAAACAAACAACACGAATGACAAAGACGTGGTTGGGTCAGTAATGCAGGAAATGTCGTTCACCATGGGAGAGTACCTGCTATGCCAATACCAGATGAAGAAAAACACTTTGCAGTATGTTGGAGAGGTAGAATATTTGTTGCAATTTCTTAAGCTGTATCTATAGCTCTTTCAAAAACTGATTGATTCAATTATTATAATTCTCAGTTCAGGAAGTTTTAAGTTCACTTTGACTCCCAAATTTTAATGGGTGACATATTGATTTGGTCTGTTGTCTAGCTGTGCATCTGTCTGTCTGATAAACTTGTTTCGCATGCATCTGGACACCTGTTACCACTGTTTATCATGTATTTGATAGACAGTCCATTTACTGTCACGATTTTGCCGATAACGTTTTTTAGGATTTCGAATTTTGTCTAATGGTTTGGAACGTTCGTACTTGGTTTTATTTATTTTTAAATAATAGAGTTACATCACTTCTAGTTTTAAATTGTTTTTTTTTAGGTCACAGCTATTTCTGAAGAATCCCTTCCATGTGTAGAATTTCTGGAGAACACAAAAGATCCTGTCTTGAAAAAAAGGAAGCAGATACCTGAACGAGCTTTAGTGGACCATAAAAACATTATTAAAAAACTTCATGCGCCAGAAACAGTGTTTAGTGGCAGACAAGTTGTGTTGCTTTTTGAAGAACTTTTAAAAAGCTGTTAAAATAGTTCATTATATAAATGTAAACAGCATTTTTATGCACTTAAATGATGACTTTAATGATGAATATGCCTTGTCTCTTAACTCTATACCACCTGCAGACATTTTTTTCTTGAAGTTGACAACTTAAAAAGGCTTTGTAAACACATGAAAAAAAAACACGTGATCTGCACACAACTTTTACCAGGTTCAGTTGTCCGTCGGACAGGGGGGGGGGGGGGAGGGGGGGGGTCAAGGGAGTATGGATTTTATGTGGACATGATGGGGGGAGGGGTGTTCAAATCACCTAGATTGTTTATATGTAATGCATTTAGTATTTTTCTACACTTTTGTAAGTTGTGCAGTGCAACTTTTTCAGTGTCTGTCAGAAATGATGATAGAAACCGCTTGTTTCTTTTGTCATTTTTAATGTCCGTCAGAAATGACAGTAGAAACATAACACTGACTATCAATGCAATGTCGTTTTAGTCCAAGAATATCACAATCTCATCTCTATAACTGTCCATTAGGCCACATGTGATATTTCAATCCTTTGAAATCATAGTGATACCCATAAAACATAAAAAAGGGAGTCGTGTCCGTCAGATTATGTCCGTCAGAATGACGGTAGAAACACGGTCGAAATTCACAACATCTAAAATGCAAATAAAAACAATTCTGCAGGGGGTACTGAAATTATAATAATAGCTGAAGGATCCTGATCCCATCCACTATCAAATAGGCTTATTTAAATATCTCATATCCCGTTTTGGGCAGTTTATGATGATGGGAGTTGACTGGTACCTTTTAGAATAGAATACGCCACCTGTCTGATTACAAATACATACATTTTTACTTCTATAACATTCTTCACATACAATCATTTCACATTCGAACTTTGTGTGTCCTGTCTCTTTACATCTGTGACATACTATATTTGGGCAGTTTTTATCTTCGTGTCCAGTCTTTATACAATTATAGCAAACACGTAGTTGATTATCGTGCTTAACATGGAAGGATCGACTATCAAACTTAATCGCATAGGGTAGACTCTGAACATGAGGGGGTACAAAGTACTACACAATAATCAGATTAAAGTGTGTTTTAAATGCCTGTCTTGTGACCATGAGAAATCAAGCATCCCCCAGATTACCTGTAGGAAGTGCAAACAACCAGGTCATATGGCCTATAAACGTGAAAGCCTAAAATGTGAAAAATGTAACTTGTTTGATTTTAATTGTAAATGCGTGGAGAACTATTATGAAACAAATGAAGAGATTAGCGTAAGCGATAGTGACAGTATTATTAATGTGGACGACAATGACAACAAGCGCGAATACAAATCAGGGAGTAGTTCAAGTGTGACAAGCGATGCCCAACCGAGCGTAAAAAAACAACGCACCGAAGCAGAAACTGAAGAAACAAACAACAGTATAAATGATCTAGATGCTCCTGATATTACTTCCCCTGCAGAATCTACCCGATGTGACAATTTAAGCGACAACGAACATGAAAAAAATACCATAGCGGATTATTCTATTTTTGACGCCCCTATCGAAGAATCAAATAAAAATAAAGATTATTATAGAAGACAACCCTCTATACAATCGGTTTTAAAAAGTGTAAATACGCGTGCGGATAAAAAGAATGATAATAGTGCAAGCCAGAAGAACAGTTTTAATAATGCTCAATAAACTATTTTTATCACCTTTTAATTTAATTTTATACGCACATATCCACTTTGTATATATCTACCTTTTATACTTTTATGCCGAAAATTACGTCTTTTAACACTAACGGCCTAAGGAACAGTACTTAGATGACGCGTGTTTTTAACTATTTTAAAGAAAGTAACTGTGATATATTATGCGTACAAGAAACGTTTTGGGATGAGGGGATTATTCCCACTGTGCATAAAATATGGGACGGTCCGGTTTTTTATAGTAACAGTAACGATAACGAGAGAAGAGGGGTTGCTATTCTTCTAAAAAACGATCTTAAAAACTGTGTTGTGAATAGTCATAGTTCGACCGATGGA
This sequence comes from Patella vulgata, assembly GCF_932274485.2. Taxonomy (NCBI): domain Eukaryota; kingdom Metazoa; phylum Mollusca; class Gastropoda; family Patellidae; genus Patella; species Patella vulgata. The sequence continues at coordinate 70,613,179 of NC_065883.2, read as the reverse complement.
AGAACAGTCAAAGTTGACATGTGTATAGACGATTTTAATTTCTCTATTTTAAACATTTATGCGCCAAATGATGTTTTATCACGCATTGAATATTTTAAAAGTTTATTTAATTTTATTACTCCTGTTACTATTATTACAGGTGATTTTAACGAAGTGTTTAACCCTTTTTTAGATAGATGCAAGGGTATGGTGACGGACAAAAGAGGCTGTATGTTTTTAAATAATTTCATTTTACAACATAACCTATGTGATATTTTTAGATACAAATACCCAGATAAGCGGCAATATACACGTAAGATTAGCAATAATAATGTTTTAAAAATGAGCCGTATCGACCATATTTTAGTTCCTCGATCTTTTATTTCTAATGTACATAATACCTTTATTACATATACTAAATTATCGGACCATAACCCTATTTCCATTTTATTAGACTTTAATGATTGTGAACGAGGGCCAGGTTTATATGTTTTTAATAATAATCTTTTAAAAGATAGTAATTTTATTCTTTTAATTAATAATCTGAATCTTAAAGAGAGAGATGAACCTCTGTACTCTAGTGATATTTTAAATTGTGTGTGTGTGAGTAGAGTCGTAGTCACGTGATCTCGCGCTGTACCGTCTGTCGGAAGCAGACGACCTGTTTTAGAACCAACAAACCTTTAAAGACAGCGTAAAAATTATTTCTTACTTGATATTAATCTGGAAGTATTAGCCTCGTATCATCCTAGTAGCGGAAAATACTAGGTTTGTAGAGCAGCTGACGAGTTTTACAAATTATTGCTAGTTAAGATACCTTGTTGTTCGACTGTCTTCTCCACGCCCACTTTTTGACCACGTGATCTAAACTCCTCCCAAAACACCCGCTATTAAAGATTCCACACAGCACAAGTCTTAAAAGAAGGTTAAACCCAAACTATCCTCTTGGATTTCTTTTTTTCCTTTTTTTCGACGAAAAAAGATTCCATATAGGGGAGAAGCCCGATAAATTATTCAATTTAATAATCATCTGTTCTATAAATATTAAATGGGATAACATTTTCAATATTAGGACACAAATTTTACCATTATTTTGTTAGATTATTTTAAAATTCAGAATCGACTGTGATACGGTTTACTACCATATATTTATTAATATTTTATTACATAAGAATGTCATTCATAGTGTATAGCGGAACTCTCTCGCAGACGATCGTACACGCTGCCTCTTTATTTATTAATCTCACGTGACCCATGTTACGCTGGAGTAACTTTTTTTACTACGGTGTTTACGCTAATACCTCTATGTCACGTGTCCTGTGCTGTTAAGCTCCGCCCAAGGGTGATCGTAAACGACCTAATTATTCGAACTTATTATTCGAATCATTGAGAAAAACTTTTTAAATCTAAATGTTCCTTATTAAATGCATTTTTAATTGTCGCAGTTCTCTTTTTGGGTCTGTGACACAAGTCTTCAGTATCCAGACTTTTTTGGATATGCCAACACCCTTAGTCTTGGTTATCCAGTAACCAACACATATTAACGTTGTAATTGCCTATTGTAAACCTTTTCAGTAAATATTCACTTCAATTTATGAAGTTTTTAAAACTTTCTTGATTATACTACATTCCTTTAAGCGTAAAGTCACCAAAAATATCCACAGATGTACCTTTTAGAAATACTCTCTGAATTTAAAGCATATTTTCCTCATTGACACTGTTCACCTTATTCTAACAAATCTAATATGGAATCCTACCTGTGTAAACCTTTTTGAGTACAATACACTTGAAAATTCTTGGTGTAATGCACCTTTCTTGCTCAAACTACCTTTTTTTAATACCAAAGTTACCAAATATAAGGA